>NC_134401.1:123551124-124274039 GCF_050003625.1 Haematobia irritans
TCAGTTTCAAAATTCTGGCGAGGAAGGACTCTTACTATTCAAAGCAGCTGATGTTCTGTCAATGTGAAATGTTCTGCGAAGCGGGGTAGCAATCTAGCTTCCACAATACTTGTCACAAGGAAGAAGAGTACTTGGTCGACACAAGTCTCAAAAGCGAGCCTGTTTTCCGGATTTCAAAATCAGTACAACCTTTCTTATTTTACAGGTGTGCGCCAAAAATCTTGCATTATTCTCCCCTTGCGCTTTAGCATCCTTGTACCTAAACTATCTTGTTACAAGGGTGCTGGCGGCCTTTGTCGCCAAGAGTATACACTCCCGATTGATGATCTGAGAGAACGGAAAATTGGAAAATTATGTGCAGAAGGCATACTGCAACCAAAGTTGCAGCTTCTTTAAAATGAATACATTTTTCACACTTGAAACCTTTTTCGTATTAATTTAAATTTTTTCGGCTGGATTTTCTCCCCGGAACTCATCCCTCTTATCTGCCAATCCTAATTGGTTTACTATTCTACTGCGTTATTGTTTGAAATAAATTATTCTTCTTGTGACTTAAGTCATATTAAAAATAAACTATTTAACTATAAAATGCTGAGGACTGCCTTAAGCTGTTTGCTACAAGTGTTTCTAATAGCTAATACCGCTGCATTATTATTAAAATATTAGCATCGACATAGGAAACATTTTGGAAAATTATGACAGCACGCGAAGACTTATGCCCCTCTAGGCAAATAGACGTCAGCATATATGTTCATCTATAAATAGCTACATGTGGCGGATATTCTTCCAAATTCTTTGCCAATTGACATAGAAATTTGTTTATTTTCGCTAACCGATCTAGAAACCACTAGCATGTATTTTATATATCAGCTAGCCAGGCAGCTAGTAAACATCCCACACGGATTTACTATACGTCTCAGATTTATGAACAGTTTTCTTATTATTGTTGTTGTTTTCGTTTTGTGCGTATTTATGTCCTAGATATAAATAAACAAATAATTAAATTAAACATGAAATTAGATATTTATAAGATTTCTATATGGAATTTCAAGAAACGGAAATTTTTACAAACAATGAGTTGACGATAAAAATGTGCATAGTTATTTTAAGGAAATTTTGTGCATGAATTATAATTAAATTACACTTTTCAAAAATGATAAGCAAATACGATTATGATTAATGAAGCAGTAAATGAAATGCAGTTTGTTGACAAAATCGCAGCAAATTGCCAATTATAAACATTGCTAATTTTTTCCATAATACACTGTACAAATGCTTTTGATATGTTTGCTAGAAAACAATAAATAGCTTAAGAAAAATTCTTCGTCCTTAAAACGTGAAAAAAAATAATTTAGTAAATTGATTAAAAGTAATAATTATACATTAATGCTTATTTGTCGTCAACGTATCATTTCTAAACCGTTCATATGAAAGCTGATATAACAGGTTGGCTGATAAGTCCCCGGTCTAACAAAGAAAAACACATTTTTTTGTCAAAATAAGTTTTTATTATTCAACATAGTTCCCTTCAAGAGCGATACAACGATTATAACGACCTTCCAATTTTTTGATACCATTTTGGTAGTACTCCTTCGGTTTTGCCTCAAAATAGGCCTCAGTTTCGGCGATCACTTCTTCATTGCAGCCAAATTTTTTCCCTGCGAGCATCCTTTTGAGGTCTGAGAACAAGAAAAAGTCGCTGGGGGCCAGATCTGGAGAATACGATGGGTGGGGAAGAAATTCGAAGCCCAATTCATGAATTTTTGCCATCGATCTCAATGACTTGTAGCACGGTGCGTTGCCTTGGTGGAACAACACTTTTTTCTTCTTCATATGGGGCCGTTTTGCCGCGATTTCGACCTTCAAACGCTCCAATAACGGCATATAATAGTCACTGTTGATGGTTTTTCCCTTCTCAAGATAATCGATAAAAATTATTCCATGCGCATCCCAAAAAACAGAGGCCATTGCCAGGGGACTTTTGGGTCTTTCCACGCTTCCGAGACGGTCCACCGGTCGCTGTCTACTCAGCCGACTGTCGATTGGACTCAGGAGTGTAGTGATGGAGCCATCTTTCATCCATTCTTACATATCGATGGAAAAACTCGGGGTGTATTACGAGTTAAAAGCTGCAAACACCGCTCAGAATCGTCAACACGTTATTGTTTTTGGTCAAATGTGAGCTCTCGCGGCACCCATTTTGCACAGAGCTTCCGCATATCCAAATATTGATGAATGATATGACCAACACGTTCCTTTGATATTCTTAAGGCCTCTGCTATCTCGATCAACTGCATTTTACGATCATTGAAAATTCATTTTGTGGATTTTTTTGATGTTTTCGTCGGTTACCACCTCTTTCGGGCGTCCACTGCGTTCACCGTCCTCCGTGCTCATTTCAGCACGCGTGAATTTTGCGTACCAAGCAATTATTGTTGATTTCCCTGGGGCAGAGTCGGGAAACTCATTATCAAGCCAAGTTTTTGCTTCCACCGTATTTTTTCCCTTCAGAAACATAATTTTATCAAAACACGAAATTCCTTTTTTTTTCATTTTTTTTCACAATAACAAAAGTTGCTTCACAAAGGACGCTCTATCTCACAAACTAATTGACTTACAGACGTCAAATTTTGAATCGTATCATTTGAAGGTTGGTACTATATAAAAATAAAAAAACGCATTTAATACTAGCAACGCCATCTATGTGTCAGATCGGGGACTTATCAGCCAACCTGTTATTTATTCTAGTAACGGTTTGATTTATTGTTGAAGCATCATTACCACAGCAAATTTTACTTCGTACCAATTTTTTTTCCAAAATCTAACCAAAATTCCCACCCACGAACCATTTATCGAAAAAATATCAGTGTAGAATGTTTGTCAATGCCACAACCTTTAAAACTAAAATATTTGAGTGATTCGTATACAAGCAATACTATTTACATAGTTGTGACCATGATCTTTCCATGCTCATTTAGTGGCCAAGAATGTGGTTGTACGGCGTCAGGTTGTTCACATCGAATATGCGATGTAAAAATATTTTTTTTTTTAAATATACAAATGAGTATAAACAAATCTTGGCAATGTCATATCTTAGGACAACTGACGATGATACAATAGATATTCAACAACATATTGATAAGATATTTAAATTCTTGCAATAAAAGTTATACGATACTCTGAATTAGGTTTGTAACATTCAATATTGATTATTCTGCTCTCAAAAGAAAATGAACCCTATTTAACTTTAAAGCCAATTTAATTCTTAATTTATTTTAATCTTTAATTTAATTCTATTTTAAGTAATGGATTTATTATGTTTTGAGAATGTTTTTTTTTTGACTTCAATAAATTGTTACGTTAATTAAATTAAATAAAATAGAAGAAAAACTTATACACAACTGAGACATAAACATTTCCTAAATTCGTATGTCCCACAATATAGTTCGAAATTTCTTAAAATTTTTAAATTTTACCAGTAATGCGCCCACCATGAACTTCATATAGTTCTAAGGACATTTTTGAAATTTTGAACTCCAATTTCTTCCTTTAAACTACAAAATTTTCTTTAACAACCCAGCAACAACGGATCCGGAAGCGGTGCAAAATTGGCGCAGAAGCGATGAATTTAACATTGGGCTTGTCATAGGACCGATGGTCCACCATTTCAATAGCCGTTGCACTGAATATGAATCACTTTTTAAGGTATGATTCAAATTCACTGTTTTGGATGTGAATTAAGAAATTCTGTGATATTTTTATAAATACTCGTAAATAATTTTTAAATTTTTTTATGATTTTTAATGCATTCTAACGCTTCTCTGAAACGATTGATCCCAAATATTTTCAAATATTTTTTACACAAAACATAAATAATTTGTACCATTCTATTAATACTTTCTCTGTTTTTAACCTATGTGAAACAAAAAAAATTAAAATTACCCTTTCAAAATATGAAAAAAGCGAGTTATAAACAAGTATATACGGCCGTAAGATCGGCCAGGCCGAATCTTATGTACCCTCCACCATGGATTGCGTAGAAACTTCTCCTTCAGACTGACATCCACAATCGAACTACTTGAATTGCGGTAACACTTGCCGATGGCAAGGTATCTTAAAACTTCTTAACACCGTCTTCTAAATTGTAAGTTAGTCCATACGGGGTATATATTAAACAACAAAAAAGGCCGATTAAATACGTATATAATTTAGTTTGACAAAATTTTCTATAGAAATAAAATTTTGCTAAATTTTCTATAGAAATAAAATGTTGACAAAATTTTCTATAGAAATAAAATTTTGTTAAATTTTCTATAGAAATAAAATTTAGACAACTTTTTCTATAGAAATAAAATGTTGATAAAAGTTTTTATAGAAATAAAATTTTGACAACATTTTTCTATAGAAATAAAATTTTGGCAAATTTTTCTATAGAAATAAAATTCTGACAAAATGTTGTATAGAAATAAAATTTTGCAAAATTTTCTATGGAAATAAAGTCTTGACAAAATTTTCTATACAAATAAAATTAAAAAAAAATCTATACAAATAAAATTTTGACAAAATTTTCTATACAAATAAAATTTTGACAAAATTGTATATACAAATAAAATTGTGACAAAATTTTCTATAGAAATTAAATTTTGACAAAATTCTCTATAGAAATAAAATTTTGAAAAAGTTTCTACACAAATAAAATTTTGACAAAATTTTCTATACCAATAAAATTAAAAAAAAAAAAAAATTCTATACAAATAAAATTTTGACAAAATTTTCTATACAAATAAAATTTATACAAAATTTTCTATACAAATAAAATTTTGACAAAATTTTCTATAGAAATAAAATCTTGACAACATTTTGTATCGTACTAAAATTTTGTCAAAATTTTCTATAGAAATAAGGTGATTTTTTTTTTGGCCATATGGACCAATTTTTGTGTGATTGGGAATCGGCTATATATAACTATAGACCGATATGGATCAATTTTGGCGTGGTTGTTAGCGGCCGTATACTAGCTTAATGTACCAAATTTCAACCGAATCGGATGAATTTTGCTCCTCCAAGAGGTTCCGGAGGTCAAATTTGGGGATCGATTTATATGGGGGCTATATATAATTATGAGCCGATATGGACCAATTTTTGCATGGTTGTTAGAGACCATATGCTAACACCTACGCACCAAGTTTCAACCGGATCGTATGAATTTTGCTCCCCCAAGAGGCTCCGGAGATCAAATCTGGGGATCGGTTTATATGGGGGCTATATACAATTATGGACCAAGTTTTGCATGGTTGTTAGAGACCATATACTAACATTACGTACCAAATTTCAACCGGATCGGATGAAATTTGCTTCTCAAAGAGGCTCCGCAAGTCAAATCTGGGGATCGGTTTATATGGGGGCTGTATATAATTATAGACCGATATGTACCAATTTTTGCATGGTTTTTGGATAAAGCTCGTACCAAATTTCAACCGGATAGTATGAATTTTGCTCCTCCAAGAGGCTCCGGAGATCAAATCTGGGGATCGGTTTATATGGGGGCTATATATAATTATGGGCCGATATGGACCAATTTTTGCCTGGTTGTTAGAGACCATATACTTACATCACGTACCAAATTTTAACCGGATCGGATGAAATTTGTTCTCAAAGAGGTTCTGTAAGTCAAATCTGGGGATCGGTTTATATGGGGGCTATATATAATTATGGACCAATTTTTGCATGATTGTTAGAGATCATATACTAACACCACGTACCAAATTTCAACCGGATCGGATGCAATTTGCTTCTGTAGAAGTCTGCGCAAGCCAAATCTAGGGGTCGGTTTATATGGGGGCTATACGTAAAAGTAGTCCGATATGGTCCATTTACAATACCATCCGACCTACATCAATAACAACTACTTGTGCGAAGTTTCAAGTCGGTAGCTTGTTTCGTTCGAAAGTTTGCGTGATTTCAACAGACGGACGGACGGACCGACATGCTTAGATCGACTCAGAACTTCACCACGACCCAGAATATATATCGTTAGCTTAATGTGTAAACGTGCTAAGTCAACCTTTTACAAAAAAATGGATTAAGATGCAGATTGACAGATAAATCAAAAATACATAGTTTATATCTGTTTTTATCTCTGTTTGGTAATGATGTGTAAAAGTGCACCTGTCAGCACCTGTTAAAATACACGTGCTAAATCAAATTTTAGGTTGAGTAGGCGTTGCTAAAAAAATTTTTATAGCAATTGTTTGTGTGCAATTTTGCGGAAAGTATACTGTTTGTATTGAAAGCATTTGTAGAAACTACATTTACATTTTTTTAGAAAATAGGTTTATTTCACAATCTATTAAGTTTTTTGTCTCTCCCGAAAATTTTTAAAAATTTGACTTAGCACTTTTACACATTAAGCTAACGATATATACTTTATGGGGTCTTAGATCAATAGTTCGATGTGTTACAAACGGAATGACAAGGTCATATACCCCCCATCCTATGGTGGAGGGTATAGAAATTGAATCCTGAGTAGTTAAAATAAAAATAACGAACATCTTTGGTAGGAAGTGATTTTACAGTTGTACCCTTAGAAGTACATCCAAATTTTTTTACTGGGAATTGAAAAAAAATATATTTTTTCTAATAAATTTTCTTTAATTTGTCCAAAAATACACTTAGCTATTTTTGTGAAATCGGCGTAAAATCTGCGTTTGTAATACAGTTTAGTGAAATTTTTCTAAAATTAATCAAAATTATTATATTTCATGTTAGCCTGATACCTAAACAGGCAATTGACCCCAATGGCGTTTTCTTTTCAATGGCTCTATTAACCATGTTCCTAAATCTATATCTGTCCATAAAGCTCGAAAAATAATTGTATAATTAGATTAATCAAAATTTTTAAAATTAACCAAAAGATTCCTTCCAGGTGGGTTCAGTGATTTTTTTTTTTGAGTTTTCTAATTACGGTTGTCTCCAATGACTTTGTTTTCCATACAAAATATCTATAAAGTTCTTTTTAGAGAACTTTATAGATATTTTACATTACATTACAGGGGAAGAATATTTTTTCCATTTTGTTCTTTTGTGAGTCAATGACCCGTTATAACAGATAACTAGACCCACCGAAAAGTATTTATTTTCTTCAATAAAAAATATCTTGCAGCTAAAAAAATTTTTCCTGAATAAATTATTATATATTTGAAACATCCTGACCCATATTTTATACAAATTTAATATCTTTTTAGCAATTTGCGCAAGAAGTATCAATATATTGATGCTTCATATTGAACATTTTCTTTTTGACATTTCCGGTACTTATCCTTGTACTTGCTGTGTTTTTTATGTTCACAAATTCATAAAAATTGGTGTAATAACCCATATAATTTTAATATTTAACGCATTTCTAATGAAAGTGCACATTATAACCACATTATAACCATTTTCCGTAATGAGATCCGACAAAATTATTTATGTTTTTTATGTCACACACGCTCTCTCAGTTATTTCAATATTATTTTATTGACGTATATTTTCACAAATCTATTGATTTATCGGAGACGTGTGTTATTTTAAATCTCAAAAATTAGTTATTTTTCTATGTAAAAAAAAAAACTAAAATAAAAAATATGTGTGATGTTTGGCACTTTGCATAAAATTTCTTCTTCAACAACACAAAAAAATTGTTCGTCATTCCTTTGTTGCTATATAAACACAATGGCTACCGCCAATTTAAAAATAATCATAAAGTGTTTTTTAGCCAAATTTGTAAACAAGAATTGTTGGCAGATCCAAAGACAATTAAAGAAGAAGACATGAATTGGGCTTTGATAGTGTTAGTGCTAAGAACCAGAGATTAGCCCCATACTTGTAGGAAAAGCGCTTCGAACTTACTGGTTTGATACAGACAATTTATATTTTGCTATTTTCTCAAAAGTTCCTGCCAATTTCTGTGTCGTTTGCACTAAATTATTAATTAAATGTTTCATGAAGTGTTTTCGTTCTTTTAAAAGTTAAAAAAATTGCTAAAATAAGAGAATTAGGTTTTGTTACGAATGCAAAATGAAAAGAGAAACCGAAAAAAAGTTGCAACTTCTCATCGAACATGTATGGGGCTAATCTCTGGTTCTTGAGAAAAAAGAATAACAACATGCCCAATTCATGTCTTCTTCTTTAATTGTCTTTGGGCAGATCTCCCATAAATATGTATTTTGTTTTATATCATATAAACTGATGAATATTAATTGAGAAAGTATGTCAATGTCACGTGAGTAGAAGAACAATATTAAATGGATACAATATTTATTTTCTGTAGCCTAGTGTATTTAAGAGGTCAATAACTTTATGTATAGCCTATTTTTAGGCGTTTTTGACAATATGTGATGTATCAAGAGGTAATTGGTGCAGCTGCAAGGATTCGTGAAATAGAAATATAGTGATAATATATGTCGTACAATATACCAGAAATGATACAGAATCACCAGCACAATGTAGAGATCGTGTTTACATCTAATAAATATAATTTTTAGTGGGTTTTTCATATAACGTAGTATCTGATCTCAAAATAAAAGCGAACACCGCTCATTGACAAGGACAAGTTCAAGGGTATGCCTAAAATTCCCATCGTCGCCTGATGCCTGTTTTGCAAGTACCGAGCAAACATATTTTTCAGGTGGCTTCATAAAGTTGGAGCTTCACTGGGACAACTTTATCGAGTTGAAAAAAAAAACAATGTTGAAAACTAAATCGCCACTTTTTCTTCTCTTTGCGTGAATTTTGGACAATTAAATGAAAGAAAAGACTTTTCCCTAAAGTACGAATAGTTAAATTAACTAAACTTCTTTAAATACTTGCAATTTACAAAAACCATAAGGGGTTTGAAATTAGTATCCTTATTTTTCGATATTTGATGGGGGAAAGTCCCTTTAAGATAAAAATAGAGCAAAATTGAAACTTCTCCAGGTTTACAGAGGACGTGGAAGAATGTGATTAAATTAATACTGTGTACATGATTTAGCGATATCTGGTCGGAGAAGGGCAACAGTGAAAAATTTAAACTTTGTCGTTTTGCTTGGATTTTATAGGGAACGGGTAAGAGGTTACGAAATAATATAGGCTACGTGATTTTTCGATTTTTGGTCGGGGAGGGACGAAGGAGAAGGTTCCCCTTGCCCGATTTTTGTTTTGGTTTTTTTTTTAATATCATGTTTTCGATTTTCTTGAAATTCGCAGGCAATGTCTAAGTGGGAACTTGCTACATAATTTTACGATATTTCCATAGCCTTCTTGACAGAATTTTTATGTTAAAAAACTTAAATATATATGAATTGGTAGGTGCATAGATTCTTTTTTCTAACTTCTCCCCTTGACTTTAAAACAAAAAATATTAAATACAAAAAATCGTTATAAGACGATAATATATACTGGTATAATAAGTTTGTCATTTCGATTACCGACTATAAAAAAATATATATGTATTTTTTTGATCATTTATAAGACGATATAATGACGTCCGTCTCTCTGTATGTTGTAATCACACTGCAGCCTTCAATACTGTAGCTATCGGGCCAATATTTTAGACAAGCTCTACATTGTCCGCGTGCAGTTCACGTTCGTGGATTAGCTGTAAACCGATGCCCTGATTTGTCTTCCTGAGTATATAGAAGCCGCTATTTTTATCTAATTTGCATGAAATTAGAAATCTAGAGATATTTTAAGACCATAATGAGCTGTGCCAAATTTAGTATACATACAATGGATAGCATGCCCGCCTTGCATACACAAGGTCATGGGTTCGATTCCTGCTTCGACCGAACACCAAAAAGTTTTTCAGCGGTGTATTATCCCACCTCAGTAATGCTGGTGACATTTCTGAGGGTTTCAAAGCTTCTCTAAGTGGTTTCACTGCAATGTGGAACGCCGTTCGGACTCGGCTATAAAAAGGAGGTCCCTTGTCATTGAGCTTAACATGGAATCGGGCAGCATTCAGTGATGAGAGAGAAGTTCACCAATGTGGTATCACAATGGACTGAATAGTCTAAGTGAGCCTGATACATCGGGCTGCCACCTAACCTAACCTAGTATACATCGATCCATGTTTTGATATTGCCCCCATATATTTTCTAAAGAAACAAAATGTTGACATAATTTTCTATAGAAATACAATTTTGACAAAATTTTCTATAGAAATAAAATGTTGAAAAAATTTTTACAGAAATAAAATTTTTACAAAACTTTCTATAGAAATAAAATTTGTACACAATTTTCTATACGAACAAAATCTTGACATAATTTTCTATAGAAATAAAATTTTGACAAAATTTTTTATAGAAATAGAATTTTGACAAAATTTTCTATAGAAATAAAATTTTGACAACATGTTTCTATAGAAATTAAATCTTGAAAAAATGTTCTATAGAAATAACATTTTGAAAAAATTTTCTATAGAAATAAAATTTTGACAAAATTTTCTATAGAAATAAAATCTTGGCAAAACAAAATTCTATAGTAATAAAATATTGACAATATTTTCTATAGAAATAAAATTTTGACAAAATTTTCTATAGAAATAAAATTTTGAAAAAATTTTCTATAGAAATAAAATTGTGAGAAAATTTTTTATAGAAATAAAAAATGAGAAAGTTTTCTATAGAAATAAAATTTTGAGAAAATTTTTTATAGAAATAAAACATGAGAAAGTTTTCTATAGAAATAAAATTTTGAGAAAATTTTCTATAGAAATAAAATTTTGACAAAAAAATTGTATTGTAATAAAATTTTGACAAAATTTTGTATAGAAAATTTTGCCAAAATTTTATTTTTATTTTGAAAAAAAAATTTCTCTAGTAATACAATTTTAACAATATTTTCTATTGAAATAAAATTTTAAAAAAATTTTCTATAGAAATAATATGTTGACAACATTTTTCTATAGAAATAAAATGTTGAGAAAATTTGTTATAGAAATTCAATTTTAATAAAGTTTTCTATAGAAATAACATTTTAAGAAATTTTTCTATAGAAATATAATGTTGAGAAAATTTTCTATACAATTAACATTTTGAGAAAATTTACTGTAGAAATAAAATTTTGACAAAAATTTTTCTATACAAATAAAATTTTGGCAAAAAAATTTCTATAGTAATAAAATATTGCCAATATTTTCTATAGAAATAAAATTTTGACAACATTTTTCTATAGAAATAAAATTTTGAAAAAAAAATTCTGTAGTAATACAATTTTGACAATATTTTCTATTGAAATAAAATTTTGAAAAAATTTTCTATAGAAATAAAATTTTGACAACATTTTTCTATAGAAATAAAATTTTGAGAACATTTGTTATAGAAATTCAATTTTGACAAAGTTTTCTATAGAAATAAAATTTTAAGAAATTTTTCTATAGAAATAAAATGTTGAGAAAATTTTCTATAAAATTAACATTTTGAGAAAATTTACTGTAGAAATAAAATTTTGACAAAAATTTTTATATACAAATAAAATTTTGGCAAAAAAAATTCTATACTAATAAAATTTTGACAATATTTTCTATAGAAATAAAATTTTGACAAAATTTTCTATAGAAATAAAATTTTGACAAAATTTTTCTAGAGAAATAAAACTTTTAGAATTTTTTTTATAAAAATTCAATTTTGAAAAAGTTTTCTTAGAAATAATTTTTATATAAATAAAATTTTGAGAAAATTGTCTATTGTAATAAAATATTGACAAAATTTTCTATGCAAATAAAATCTTGGAAAAAAATTTCTATAGTAATAAAATTTTGACAATTTTTCTATAGAAATAACAGTTTGATACAATTTTCTATACAAATAAAATTTTGATCAAATTTTCTATAGACATAAAATTTTAACAAAATTTACTATAGTAATTAGATTTTGACAAAATTTTTTATACAAATAAAATGTTGACAAAATTTTCTATACAAATAAAAATTTGACAAAATTTTCTATACAAATAAAATTTTGACAAAATTTACTATAGTAATTAGATTTTGACAACATTTTTTATACAAATAAAATATTGACAAAATTTTCTATACAAATAAAATTTTGACAAAATTTTCTATACAAATAAAATTTTGACAAAATTTTCTATACATATACAATTTTGACAAAATTTTCTATACAAATAAAATTTTGACAAAATTTTCTATACAAATAAAATTTTGACAAAATTTTCTATACAAATAAAATTTTAACAAAATTTTCTATACATATACATTTTTGACAAAATTTTCTATACAAATAAAATTTTGACAACATTTTCTATACAAATAAAATTTTGACAAAATTTTCTATACAAATAAAATTTTGGCAAAAATTTTTCTATTGTAATAAAATTTTGACAACATTTTCTATACAAATAAAATTTTGGCAAAAATTTTTCTATTGTAATAAAATTTTCACAAAATTTTGGCAAAAAAATTTCTATAGTAATAAAATTTTGACAATATTTTCTATAGAAATAAAATTTTGACAAAATTTTCTATAGAAATAAAATATTTGACAAAATTTCTTATAGAAATAAAATTTTGACAAAATTTTCTATGGAAATAAAATTGTGAGAAAATTTTCTATGGAAATAAAATTGTGAGAAAATTTTCTATAGAAATACAATTTTAAGAAAATTTTCTATAGAAAAAAAAATTTGACAAAATTTTCTATAAAAATAAAATATTGTAATAAAATTTTGACAAAATTTTGTCAAAAAAATTCTATAGTAATAAAATTTTCTATACAAATAAAATTTTGGCAAAAATTTTTCTATTGTAATAAAATTTTCACAAAATTTTGGCAAAAAAATTTCTATAGTAATAAAATTTTGACAATATTTTCTATAGAAATAAAATTTTGACAAAATTTTCTATAGAAATAAAAATTTGACAAAATTTCTTATAGAAATAAAATTTTGACAAAATTTTCTATAGAAATAAAACTTTAAGAAAATTTGCTATGGATATAAAATTGTGAGAAAATTTTCTATAGAAATACGATTTTAAGAAAATTTTCTATAGAAAAAAATTTTTGACAAAATTTTCTATAGAAATGATATTTTGGGAAAAATTTCTATAGAAATTTTTCAAAATAAGAGTTTGGGTTTGTTTTTTCTCAAAATTTTGGTAAATTATTTTTGGCTCGAGTGGCTACGGTGATTGGAAGCCGCAATTTTATCAAATTTGCTTAAAATCAAAAATCTACCCATAAATTTTTTTAGGTTCATAAAGTGTTGTGGCACATTTGGTATATATTGGAGGTAGCCCGCATATAGACCTATTTCTTGGTTTGACTTCTTGAGGGCATGAAAGCCGCAATTTTATCCAATTTTCTTGAAATTTAGAGGTATTTTGTTTTCATAAAAAGTTTTTCTAAATTTGGTATATATCGGCCTGCATAAAGATCGATTATTGATTTGATTAAAATTATCCATTTCAATCAATATAATAACATTCCACCGAATTTAGATCTGAAATCATATGAAAGGTAATATCTTGATTCGATTTTCATGAACGCATGGACAGAAATTTAAAACTCCCTCTAGGAATTAAACAAATAATTTACTGCAATTCTAAACTCTTATGTTTATTTGAACCGATTGTCCTGAAAGTTGACTATTTTACATAAAAATTCATTTGAAATTCTTTATAATAAATTTATGACCTCAAATGCCCAAAACATGGTCCCTAGGTGCATCCAACTTACTACAAACCCGTTATTTATCAAATTTGCACGATCTATTATCCGTAGCAAACGTTGTGATATGATATGTGTACTACATATGAAAATCTATTGCAAGGAGATGTTTTCAAAGATAATTATGGTGAAGGGTATTTAAAATTCGGCACGGCCAAACTGTTGGTCATATCCACCTTTTTTTCTCCTTTGCCTTTGCATAATTTTATGTTATTCCTCTTTTTAATCAATTCGTTATCCTTTTTCTCTTTACAGTGTTAACTTCAAGAAAAACGAAAAGGAATACCAAGCCGATAAGTCTGAAGTATTGAAATTCTTGCGCGAAGAAGAATCTGGCACCTCAACTCCAGGTAATATGACTGATTACTATGCCTTGGCTCAGCTAATGTTTTCAATTAATGGCGGGTGTAATCCTTTTGTTAGTGATGCCTGGCAATGATTATAGCAAAGGATGTGCCAAAACAAAGAACTAGGCAATATAGAAAAAAAAACATTTTTTGAAAGGAAATAATATAAAATTGCTGGTCCATTGACTTACATTGGGAATACATACAGCAGTAGTGTAGTAACGTGTGTAATGAGGCATATATTTGAAAATAGTTTTATGGGGTGGGTGGTAGTCTCTTGACTTTTACTAGACATAATATTTTTTTTAAAAATTGTCCACTAAGACCTTGAACATGGCCCACGTACTGAAAGTTAATCTATAATATATTAGAGAGTATGTTCAGTAGGATCTTGACATCTATTTGTGTTTGTTTTATTTTTCGCCATTTATTTATTTCATGTTTTTTCAATTTTCCTTCTTTCTCTAAAAAAAAAAAAAATATTTGAAAATTTCTTTGTATGTGAGTTTGTATGTGTATATGGTGTTTTTGTCTTGTATTCCATATATTTACTGATAGAAAAAATGTTTCTTTTTGTTTTTGTTTTTTTCTTCCTCTCTTTCTATACATTTTGGTTGGAATGAAAAATAAATGCCTATGTCTGTCTGGTCATCCGTTCACCAAAAAAAATTTCAAATAATTTTTATATGTGTTTTGTGTATTCGTTTTAATTCATCTCTGATCATTTGACTGTACACTTTTGGACTGGAAACATCTCCAACAAACCGTCCATCGACGATCTGCTCAATCGTCTTTAAACAAACACAACAACTTAACTGTGATATAAAATCAATTGTGAATATCAATTAACCACCAACAACGACACTTCTACTCAACAACAACACCTTCAACAAATCGTCATCATGTATTCTTCACCCTATTACAATCCTTACAACACAGCATTCAGCAACTATCCTACTCAAGAACCACAACAACAACAACAATATCAACCCCAACAACAACAACAATATCAACCACAACAACAACAATATCAACCACCACAACAACAATACCAACCATCGGCTACAAAACATGTCAGTGCCCCAGTAACTCAACCCAAACCTCCAAGCACCGGAGGTTTGCCAACTGGTCAAAATATCTGTTTCAATTGTGAACGTCTCATTACGTAAGTGTTCTCTTTGTCTTGTCATACGAAAATAAAAAGAAATCCATCAAACATTCCTTCATTCAAACCACAAACAAAAAAATACCCCTACCCCACATTGCATCTATTATAGTCCTGTACACTTCTTAAGTCATTATCTTAAGTATCATACCCATCATCATCATTATCATTCTTCATGATTCTAATTAATGTCATACTTCGTAACAAGCATTTTCCCCCTTTGTCCAATTTATTTGTCTCTTTCTTGCAAAAAAATCTAATTTTAAATTGATTTTAAAAATAAAAATTGAAAATTAATACAAAATGAAAAACAAGAACAACTCATACCATTGCATATAAATTGAATGAAAAATGTTCACACCAAGCAGCAATAATTTAATAGTGAAATGAAATGGAATGAAACATGCCAGAGGAAAAATACAACACTTGCAAATTGAAATTGAAAACAACAACAATAATACACTCGACATTTTTTATATTCACCATACTCGTCATCATAATCGTTTATAAAAATTTGTCCCTCCATGGTTGATGTCTGGACTAATTTCCGTTGATCACGTAATTACTGAAATAATAATGAGAAAATTATCGGGAAAATTATTTAAAAAAATAATATTTATTATCAATGTGCTCTAATTATGGAAAGAATTTAAGACCACGTTTATCTGCCCTTTCGAAAGTCTATTTGGTGTTCAATCGAAACGGGAATTGAACCCATGCTACCATGGTTCCCAAGAAGTGGTTCTCTGATGCTAACAATTTTTATTAATTTCATTGAAAGTCGCCACTTGAAGTTAATAGTTCATGGGATTAATACGTTACTTACTATAGACAAATTTCGTTGCATAGTTTTAGGCGGTACTTGATAACATAACGGTATGCATAGCGAAAAGTGAACATAAAAATTGTATTGGTAAAGCAAACTCGTTTATTCGTTAAGAAGCCGATCATATCCGTTATCTTGACAGGAATTGGGGTCAAAGTTCATAAAATATATTTCGAGGGTTGCCTTTTACATTTTGGGCTTTTTTCTTTTTTTTTTTTTTTTTGTAAACAAGAGACTAAAACCCGTTGATAACTTTTTGTTATGGATACTAAAGTCAAATATTAACTTTTGACTAATTAGCTTTTTGGGCAAACAAGGGCAAAGTCTAATTGAAGTTGAAGTTTTAAAAACGCCCACTAGACACTTGAATCTTGGGAATAGTTTGAGATGTTGGTCAAAATCGATTAATCTATTTGTTATGGAGAAAGTAAAAAAAGGTCGACTGATCGACTTTTGTTAGTGATCAAATTCGGATTTTATCGAAAAATTCCAAAGATATACTTTGATTTAAAAACGGAATGTGAGTCTCTACTAAGGATTGAAATGAGAACCAAAAATTCGGATTTTATCGAAAAATTCCAAAGATATACTTTGATTTAAAAACGGAATGTGAGTCTCTACTAAGGATTGAAATGAGAACCAAAAAGTCAGATTTAAAATGTTCCAAATTTGGAAAAATCCATTTTGTAGTTAATGATTTTTTTTATACTCTCCACCATAGGATGGGGGTATATTAACTTTGTCATTCCGTTTGTAACACATCGGAATATTGCTCTAAGACCCCATAAAATTCTGAGTCGATCTGAGCATGTCCGTCCGTCTGTTGAAATCACGCTAACGAACAAAACAAGCTATCGACTTGAAACTTTGCACTAGTAGTTGTTATTGATGTAGGTCGCATTGTTATTGATGTAGGTATTGCAAATGGGCTATATCGGTCCACTTTTACGTATAGCCCCCATATAAGCGGACCCGCAAATTTGGCTTGCAGACCCTCTAAGAGAAGCAAATTTCATTCGATCCGGCTGAAATTTGGTACATGGTGTTAGTATATGGTCTCTAACAACCATGCAAAAATTGGTCCGCATCGGTCCATAATTATATATAGCCCCCATATAAACTGATCCCCCGATTTGGTTTTCGGAGCCTCAAAATTCATCCAATCTGGTTGAAATTTGGTACGTGGTGTTAGTATATGGTCTCTAACAACCATGCTAGAATTGGTCCATATCGGTTCATAATTATATATAGCCCCCATAAAATCGATCCCCAGATTTTTCCTCCGGAGCCTCTTGGAGGAGCAAAATTCATCCGATCCGGTTGAAATTTGGAACATGGTGTTAGAATATGGTCTCTAACAAACACGCAAGAATTGGTCCATATCGGTCCATAAGTATATATAGCCCCATATAAACCGTTCCCCAGATTTGATCTCCGGAGCCTCTTGGAGGAGCAAAATTCATCCAATCCGAAATTTGCAACGCGGTGTTAGTATAAGGCCGCTAATAACCATGCCAATATTGGTCCATATCGGTCTATAGTTATATATAGCCGATCCCCAATCACACAAAAATTGGTCCATGTCGGTTCATAATCATGGTTGCCATTCGAGCCAAAAATAATCTACCAAAATTTTATTTTTATAGAAAACATTGTCTAAATGTTATTTCTATAGAAAATTTTGTCAAAATTTTATTTCTATAGAAAATTTTGTCAACATTTTATTTCTATAGAAAATTTTGTCAAAATTTTATTTTTATATAAAAATTTTGTCATAATTTTATTTTTATATAAAATTTTTGTCAAAATTTTATTTCTATAGAAAATTTTTTCCAAATTTTATTTCTATAGAAACTTTAAACTTAATTATATACGTATTTAATCGGCCTTTTTTAGTTTAATGTATACTACGTATGGACTACCTTGCAATTTAGAAGACGGTGTTAGGAAGTTTTAAGATACCTTGCCATGGGCAAGTGTTTCAATTACTCGATATGACTCTATTTAGGTTAGGTAAGGTTAGGTGGCAGCCCGATGTATCAGGTTCACTTAGACTATTCACTCCATTGTGATTCCACATTGGTGAACTCCTCTCTTATGACTCTGTTTAAAAAATGTAAAGTCAGTAGATTTTGAAGATGAACAAAAAATCTTTAGATACTAGGAATTCTCTTTGTAAAGAGTCGACTCTTCAATAATCGCAAAAGTCGAAATAAGAATTTTTAACTTTATTTTTCGAATGGATTACTCTTTTCCAAAATTAAAAAAAAAAGATATTTCGATTATTCGGATATCAAAAGAAAAAAATTTTCTTTTTAAAATTTGGAAGAGTCGACACTTTTGGCACCGTAACTCTCGTGTTTCCGATAAATTGATTTTCGACTTCTCTATCCCTTTTGAAGGTTACACAAAAATGATTGCGACCTTTCGACTTTTTGTCCCAAAAAATCGATTAACCGAAAAATAGTTTTTTGAAATCTCTATCTGTAGTCTCTACAGTAATAGTCGACTTTTCAATACTCTCGAAAGTCGAAAGTGGACTTCTTAATTCGATTTTTCGACTTTTTTCAAAATGTTAAAAAAATCAACTCTCCACTTTTCGGCCATCGAGAAAATGGATAAATCGACTTTTTTTTTAATTTGGATAAGTTGTTCTTTTTGATGATTGAAAAGTTTATTTTTGACTTTCAAATTATAAATTTGGATAAATTCGACTATTTTATTTTCATTACAATCTCTAACCTTTCCAATGGACTTTGTTTTTATCGATTTTATTTATTTTTTTTTTTTTTTTGGTCAAAGTCAATTTACAACAAAATAAATATTGGCCATACGTAGTAATCAATTCTTATGTTAGCGGGAAAATTCGGATTAGTCTTATACATTTTCTTATACATTAGAAATGACAGCTATATTTAGCATACCTCTTATCCTATTTATTCCTTGACCCAAAATTGAAAATAAACAAAAAAAAAAAACACCAATACTAATTGAGCTTACAAGAACAACACTCACACAAAGTCATTTGCCATATGTATATAAATCTCATTCCATCTTTCAAATAAATAATGCTGTAAATATTTTAAATCTCTTTTGTATTAACATTTGTACCTTTCTTTCTCTGTTTTATTTTCCATTCGCTAATATTTAATTATTTATCCCTATAAAATGCAGTTGGTAAGCTAAAATAAGAAATGTTTAATTGTTTCATATAAGAGAATTCTCAAAGACCTAACTAAGATAAAATAGATCATTACTAACCCATAAGCATATATACAATTAGCGTCATAATAAAATGTCAATAAGGATTCTTTTTTAAAAAAAAAAGGTATTAATGTTTGATTTTTAGATTTAAACCTAAAAATTTTCGTAAACTTAAATATATTTAAAAATTGAAAAAAAAAAAATAAATAAACCTAAAAAAAATTATGTTTAAAAAAACTGCTTCGTTAGACTTTATTATGACGCTCACTGTATGCTGAATCAATATACAATATTTCATGCAACAACGTGGTACTCGTTGTATCAAATATACATAGTGCCACAAAGGAAATTACCTTTAATATGAGATAAGATTTACGGTCATATCCCTTCTATGGACTTTAGATGTTAACAGTGTTGTAAATGTTTATATAACATATTTAACATATTTAAAAGTTTATTCAATGTTTACTAACCATAGATCTTCCCTACTAAGAAACAATAAGTGAAATTACAATTTTCGGATTTTTCGTTTGGCTTGAGGTCATGAACAAGTGAAAATGCTGTTGTAATTATTTTTCATTACTTTATTCTTGAAATATTACTGTTCTCACACGCAGAGAAGGAATATGATCACCTCAACCATGTTTCGAGAGCAAAATGTTATTTTTGGACGGTAACCATGGAACATTTTTGCCGCAGAAATTGTGTTTTCTCGGCAAACATATACATGGTTGCCGTAGTCAGACATATGCTTTTTGAAAAAATAACATGGTTGCCGCAAACATGTTACATGTTCTCCGTCCAAAAATAACATTTTGCTCTCGAAACATGGTTGAGGTTATCATATCCCTTCTCTGGGTGCAGTTAATTCGATATACCTTAGGTGATCGTCTTCAGCGAGATATGATATTTTACAAAGTACTTTTTCGTTACAAAACTCATATCTGGCAAACAGTCCTTTCCAGACATTAAGCATAAAGTACATATACTCTTTGAAAAAAAAAAATCCGAGCAATTTATATAGGGTGGCTGATATGTAATGCAATCAATTAAAGCGTTATATCTTTTATTTATTTTTTATACCCTCCACCATAGGATGGGGGTATATTAACAATGTCGTTCCGTTTGTAAAATCGAAATATTTTTCTAAGACCCCATAGAGTATATATATTATGGGTTGTGGTGAAATTCTGTGTCGATCTAAGCATGTCCGTCCATCCGCCCGTCTTTTGAAATCACGCCAACTTCCGAAACAAGCTATCGACTTGAAACTTGACACAAGTAGTTGTTATTGATGTAGGTCGCATGGTATTGGAAATGAGCCACGGTCCACTTTTACGTGTAGCCCCCATACAAAAGGACCCCCAAATTTTGCTTGCCGAGCCTGTAAGAGAAGGAAATTTCATCCGATCCGGCTGAAATTTGGTGCATGGTGTTAGTATATTGTTTCTAACCACCATGAAAAAATTGGTCCGATCCCCAGACTTGAACTCCGGAGCCTCTTGGAGGTGCAAAATTCATCCGATCCGGCTGAAATTTAGTGCGTGGTGTTAGTATATGGTTTCTAACCACCTTGAAAAAAATTGGTCCATATCGGTCCATAATTATATATAGCCGGAGACTCTTGTAGGAACAAAATTCATCCGATACGGTTGAATTTTGCTACGTCGTGTTAGTATATGGTCTTTAATAACCATGCAAAAATTGGTCCATATCGGTCCATAATTATATATAGGCCCCATATAAATCGATCCCCAGATTTGACCTCCAGAGCATCATGGAGAAGCACAATTCACCCGATCCGGCTGAAATTTGGTACGAGGTGTTAGTATATGATCTCTAAAAACCATGCAAAAATTGGTCCTTACCGGTCCATAATTATATATAGCCCCCATATAAACCGATCCCCAGATTTGAACTCCGGAGACTCTTGGAGGAGCAAAATTCATCCGATACGGTTGAATTTTGGTACGTCGTGTTAATATATGGTCCCTAATAACCATGCAAAAATTGGTCCATATCGGTCCCTATTTATATATAGCCCCCATTTAAACTGATCCCCCGATTTGACCTCCGGAGTCTCTTGGAAGAGCAAAATTCATGCAATCCGGCTGAAATTTAGTACGTGGTGTTAGTATATGGCCTCTAACAACCATGCAAAAATTAGTCCATATCGGTCCCTAATTATATATAGCCCCCATATAAATTGATCCCCAGATTTGATCTCTGGAGCATCTTGGAGGAGCAAAATTCATCCGATACGGTTGAAATTTAATACGTCGTGTTAGTATATGGTCTCTAACAACCATGCAAAAATTGGTCCATATCGATCCATAATTATATATAGCCCCCATATAAACCGATCCCCAGATTTGACCTCCGGAGCCTCTTGGAGGAGCAAAATTCACCGGATCCGGCTGAAATTTGGTACGAGGTGTTAGTATTTGATCTCTAAAAGCCATGCAAAAATTGGTCCTTATCGGTCCATAATTATATATAGACTCCATATAAACCGATCCCCAGATTTGAACTCCGGAGCCTCTTGGAGGAGTAAAATACATCCGATACGGTAGAAATTTGGTACGTCGTGTTAGTATAAAACCATGCAAAAATTGGTGCATATCGGAGCATCTTGGAGGAGCAAAATTCATCCAAACCTGGTGAAATTTAGTACGTGGTGTTAGTACATGTTCTCTAACAACCATGCAAAAATTGGTCCATATCGGTCCCTAATTATATATAGCCCCATATAAATTGATCGCCAGATTTGATCTCTGGAGCATCTTGGAGGAGCAAAATTCATCCGATACGGTTGAAATTTGATACGTCGTGTTAATATATGGTCTCTAACAACCATGCAAAAATTGGTCCATATCGATCCATAATTATATATAGCCCCCATATAAACCGATACCCAAATTTGACCTGCGGAGCTTCTTGGAGGAGCAAAATTCATCCGATTTGGTTGAAATTTGGTACATTGCGCTAGCAACCATGCAAAAATTGGTCCATATCGTTATATAGTTATATATAGCCGGTCCCCAATCACACAAAAATTGAAGACGGTTTAAAGAAGTTTTAAGATACCTTGCCATCGGCAAGTATTACCGCAACCTAAGTAATTCGATTTCGGATGACCGTCTTTTGTAGAAGTTCCAACGTGGAGGGTACGTAAGATTCGGCCTGGCCGAACTTACGGCCGTATATACTTGTTCAAATGGCTGACGAATCCATTACACGCTGCACGACAGTGGCTCTGCGGTATTTTGGCCCATTCCTAGCGAAGCGCCGTCTTGATAGGCCCTTCGGTATTTTTTATTGCCAACACTCATAGAAAAATTCAATAACGACGTACACGTTTCAAAACGATCCGTTCATGAAAGTGAATCGCATATGGCTCAAACGGTGAACAGACATTGTCCATCGGACAAAGATAAAATTACACTATGCGATTTCACAACAACAACTAGTGAAAACGTAATAATTACGAAATTAAAGGGTGATTTGTTAAGAGCTTGATAACTTTTTTTAAAAAAAAAACGCATAAAATTTGCAAAATCTCATCGGTTCTTTATTTGAAACGTTAGATTGGTCCATGACATTTACTTTTTGAAGATAATTTCATTTAAATGTTGACCGCGGCTGCGTCTTAGGTGGTCCATTCGGAAAGTCCAATTTTGGGCAACTTTTTCGAGCATTTCGGCCGGAATAGCCCGAATTTCTTCGGAAATGTTGTCTTCCAAAGCTGGAATAGTTGCTGGCTTATTTCTGTAGACTTTAGACTTGACGTAGCCCCACAAAAAATAGTCTAAAGGCGTCAAATCGCATGATCTTGGTGGCCAACTTACCGGTCCATTTCTTGAGATTAATTGTTCTCCGAAGTTTTCCCTCAAAATGGCCATAGAATCGCGAGCTGTGTGGCATGTAGCGCCATCTTGTTGAAACCACATGTCAACCAAGTTCAGTTCTTCCATTTTTGGCAACAAAAAGTTTGTTAGCATCGAACGATAGCGATCGCCATTCACCGTAACGTTGCGTCCAACAGCATCTTTGAAAAAATACGGTCCAATGATTCCACCAGCGTACAAACCACACCAAACAGTGCATTTTTCGGGATGCATGGGCAGTTCTTGAACGGCTTCTGGTTGCTCTTCACTCCAAATGCGGCAATTTTGCTTATTTACGTAGCCATTCAACCAGAAATGAGCCTCATCGCTGAACAAAATTTGTCGATAAAAAAGCGGATTTTCTGCCAACTTTTCTAGGGCCCATTCACTGAAAATTCGACGTTGTGGCAGATCGTAAGTCTATTCATGATGAAATGTCAAAGCATACTGAGCATCTTTCTCTTTGACACCATGTCTGAAATCCCACGTGATCTGTCAAATACTAATGCATGAAAATCCTAACCTCAAAAGAATCACCCTTTACAAAAAAATCTACCGTGATTCGAACCTGGATTATCTGCTCCATACACAGAAACAAATTTCACGAAAATTTTTCCAATTAAATTCTTAATTGAGTTTTAAAAAATATTCAATTTAAAAGTTAATTGATTCAACAAATTTTTTAATTGAAACAAAAATCAATCACAAAAATTAATAGTATCAATTAACTTTTTAATTGGATCAATTAATTTTTTAACTGACTTTCAATTAATTTTTTTTAATTAATACTATCATTTCTGTGATTGAAGACATATAAATTAAAAAATTAATTGGATCAATTAATTTCGTGATTGAATCAGAAAAAAATTTGTTTATGTGTGTACGCGTTAACTGTTGCCTTTGCACATTGCACCGCCGACGGAGTTGCTATAGGAATGTCGAACGAATATTTTAAGACATTTCACGCTCAAAGAAAAAGTTCATGAAATCAAGAACGCCCGCGGACGAAACCGTAAACATTCCGTTTTGATTTTTCGTGAACGTTTCCGTTTCTTTTTGTAACCGTCCGTTCACCATTTTGAAGCGTAATTTTCTCTATTAGTGAACCCTATTCTCCAAAATGCCCCAAACGCAAAAGTCAAACGGAGATTTTGGTGGTCATTATGCGGTATAAATGAAGAGGGGAACCATCTTTTTAAGCCAATTTTGGTTAGCGCGTGTTGAGTTTCATGGTGTTGAGTCCGATGCTAAGCCCGATGGTGTTAACTCCTGTTGGAATGTCCATTAGAGTGACCGCAACTTATATGGGTCAAAAAAAAATGTCGGAATCTGGCTCGCCTTAACCCCACAAAACGAACCCCCTTTCCAGATATTGGGATAGCCAAAATTTGAGCCCGATTAAACGACATTAACACGTGCCGCTCGTCCAAAAAAATTGGTTTTTTCTCAAATTTTAATCGGTCTCATATTTGGCTATCCCAATATCTGGAAAGGGGATTCGCTTTGTGGGGTTAAGGCGAACAAGATTCCGACATTTTTTTTGCCCCATATAAGTTGCGGTCACTCTAATGTCCATAGCCTACGGCCAAAATGTTTATCAGCCCAGGGCTTCATTACTGTCTTTAAGACATATTCCCGATAATATTCTGCATTTATTTGAATCCCACTGTCGATGAATGCGAGCGGAAGGAATAATAGGCCGTTACCAAGAACCACACCTTGTGGTCAATTGAATGTAAGTTTTCAGATGACCCCTTTGGCTAGGAAACCCGATAAGTCTATTTATTTGACACAAACTGCTCTCATCGGAGAAACTCAAATTCGGTAATTGGGCATTTTCGTGCAAGCGAAGCAGCCCTTGTCTCTTTCCAGGCAAGCGGTTTGGAAATTATAGCACCCTGTAGTTGGTTGCCACGCATATCAGCCTTCTGCACCCTAAAAAATCGCTTCTGTAACATATACCCCAAACACATTTTGCTTCAAGTATATATATTTTCAGGTTTGTCCAAATAAAATATTGTTTGTAGTGTTCAAACATATTATGTTTCATACACTGGTAGAAAAAAAAATTTAATGAAATTTTCTTTGTATATATAAAATTTTAAGGCGCCAATTGGTTACTTCCATTATTTTACTTGCAGCATACTCTCTAGGTCTCTCTTTCTAAACACATATATGTTTATAGGCTATTTCCAAATTGATATATGTTTGCATCTAAGCATATTATATTTACCAGCTTTTTATGTCCCAAACATAATATGTTCTAACATATTAACATATATGTCCCAAACATGTTATGCTAGTTTATGAACATTATATGCTTGCACTTAAAAATATTGTGTTTAAAAATTTGAGTTCCAAACATATATTTTTTACACCCAAACATATGAAAAAGAGTCTTTTTCGTCCGAGTATGCACTAAAAAAATCACTTTGTAATTTTTTAATGTTTTCTTATCAAACAAAAACCAACGCAACATATTCATAAATTTTATGTAAATATTCGTAGTATTCTAGTATTAGTAATGTATTATAGGAGAACATGGAATGACCAATTACGATTTTTTCCGGGTTAGAGAAAGAACTTTTGGGAGTTTAAAAAAATGGGGACAGCAATGACATTTTTACAAGATTCATAGCGTTTCAAGGTCTATGGGACATGGGACTACCATTATATGTATAGGTGAATTAATTGAGGTTTATTATAATTAAATTATATTTCAATTTTCTTTATCAATATTTGACTCTATCAAATTTATAACTAAATTATCCATAAAATCCTTTTCGAACATAAAACCATGGATATTTAGAACCACCAAGTGCTACCAGTTATTATGCAACAAAAAGTCATGCCATTGGTGGAAATGAACTACGTAGTCCTCAAACAGAAGAACGTATTACTGCGAAATTCCAAAAACCCACAACTACACAAGCGCCACCACCAAGTGCTCCAGCTCCCAGTAAAGTGGAAATACCAGTTCCCACAGAACCTGAACAACCTGATCCAAGGCTTATTGTTATGCCAGTATGTCCGGCATTGCAAACACCCGAATATAAAGAGGAAATGGAAAAGGCTGCAGCTGCGGCAGCAGACGGTGATCAACCAAAACCCTATACAGCCAGTGGACATCCGGCATGTTCAATGTGTGGTGTTGGCATAGTGTAAGGATTAAACATAATGCAAAAAAAAAAAAAAACACAACAAAATCAGTTGGGCTTATTTGTTAGTAGTAGTACATGTACATGTGTCCCCCCTGATGTCCCCTATCTCAAAATCATAGAAGAATCCTTTAAATATCTATCTCATTGAGTTATATTACCAAGATACATACACACATATATGTATGTGTGTGTGTGTCATGCTTATGAATCCATTTAAATATTGTTTATATATTATTTGTTTTATTTAAAAATTTTTGTTTCGGCATCAAAAGCTTATAATGGCCAGCCAAAAAGAATATGAAATATTCATGGCATACCTCTTTTGTAAATTCCCAATAATATTCACTGGGAAAGGGTAACGTGTGTTTTGTGTGTAACCCCCCTATATATGCACAGAGAAAAAATGTCACTACGTTGTTCTTCTTTTTTAATATTCAATTAACAAAATTATTTATATATGTTAGCTTGTAAATGAAACCAAAGCCAATCTCAGAAATTAACCTAAATATTTTTGTATTTGAATCCATTATATTTTAATTGAACTAAAAAAAAATTTAATTTATAATTTTTTTCAATAAATTAATGATTGATTCAAAGGAAAACTCACGGAGTTTCTCCGATTGATTGGATTGCAAAATATCAATATCTCAATTAACATTTTTTTGGAATTTTGGATTGATTGATACAAAATTTGAGTTACAAATTTTCAATGAAAAACTAATTTCACTACATTTTTATAGTTAGTTAAAAAAATTATGTATATTTATTGATTTGCATTTTTTTGGAATTTCGGATTGATTGATACAAAATTTGAGTTACAAATTTTCAATGAAAAGTTAATTTCACTACATTTTTTAAATTCAATTAAAAAAATTATGTATATTTATTGATTTGCATGCGAAACCAAATCGAATTTCAGAAATGAATTAAGCAAAATATTTTTTATTTGAATCCATTATATATTAATTGAAATTCTAATTTTTAAACTTACTAATTTTTATTATTGAATAAAGCACTTCTAAAAAAATAAATAATTACATTATTATGATACCAATTAAAATGGTTGATTCAAATGACAAACTCGCAAAGTTTCTGAGAATGATACGTTTGCAAAATATCAAAATCTCAATTGATGTTGATTCAAATGGAAACTCATGGAGTTTCTGAGATTGATTGGATTACAAACATCAATATTTCAATTAACTTTTTTTTTTTAATTTTTGATTGATTGATATAATTTCAAAATTCACAAACTTTCAATTAAAAGTTAATTTCACTAATATTTGCACATAAAAGTAAAAAAAATATATATTTATATACCCAGCAAAAAAATTTGGAAGATCTTCCAAAGGCACAACTTTAAAAGCAATTCAAGAAGATGCACTCCCAATGAAGTTCTACCCAGGAAGTTCTTTTAATTTAATTTTTTATAACTTGGGTTTTTCATACTTTTAATGGGTAATTTTAACATTTTTTGTTTCAAATAGTTTAAAGACAGAGCAAGAGTTAATAAAATAGTATAAATTATTCCAATTTTGTCGAAAAAAAAATTTAAATATATTCTAGAAAAATTGCGAATTTTTGAAAATATTTGGGGTCAAACGTTTCTGACAAGTGCTAGAATCCATTAAAAATTATAAAAAATTATAAAAATGATTTATTTGACAAAATATCACAGAATTTTTTTAATTTACATCCAAAACATTGAATTCGGATCACACCTAAAGAAGTGATGCAAATTCTGTGCAACGGCTGTTGAAATGAAGGACTTCTGTCCTATGACAAGCCCATCTTAAATTCATCGCTTCTGAGTCAATTGTGCACCCCTTCCGGATCCAAAAGGAACATTTTCATTACTTTTTTGGCGACGCTTTTTTTGCTGGGTATGTTAGCTTGCAAATGAAACCAAAACCAATCTCCAAATTAATTAAGATAAATATTTTTTATTTTTTATTATTTGAATTCATTATATATTACTTGAACCACAAAATGTTTATATTTACTAATTTTCTGTATTGAATAAATCAATTAAAAAATTAAATAATTACATCAATTAAAAATATCATTGTATCAATTAAACTGATTGATTCAAATGAAAACTCATGGAGTTTCTGAGATTGATTGGATTGTAAAATATCAATATCTAAATTAACTTTTTTTGTTTGAATTTTTCACAATTTAAAGTTAATAATACTACATTTTTGATATTCAATTAACAAAATTATTTCAAACGACTCAAAAAACAGTTGAGAAGATTTTGAAAAAATTCTCTACAAAAAAAATGTTGACAAAATTAAAATAAATAAAAATATAAACAAATATAAATAAAAATATATATAAAAAATATAAATAAAAATAAAATTTTCTATAGAAATAAAATTTTGACATATATTTTTATAGAAATAAAATTTTTATGAAAATAAAATTTTGACATCAATTTTCTATAAAAATAAAATTTGACAAAATGTTCTATCAAAATAAAATTTTGACAAAATTTTTTACAAAAATAAAATTTTGACAAAATTTTTTATAAAAATAAAATTTTGACAAAATTTTCTATAAAAATAAAATTTTGACAAAATTTTCTATACAAATAAAATTTTGATATAATTTTCTATAAAAATGAAAGTTTGATAAAATTTTCTATGAAAATAAAATTTTGATAAAACTTTCTATTAAAAAAAAAATTTGACAAATTTTTCTATAAAATAAAATTTTCTTTTTGTAGAAAATTTTGACATAAATTTTCTATAAAAATAAAATTTTGACAAAATTTTCTATAAAAATAAAATTTTGACAAAATTTTGTCAAAATTAAAATAAATAAAAATATATATAAAAAATATAAATAAAAATAAAATTTTCTGCAGAAATAAAATGTTGACATACATTTTCTATAAAAATAAAATTTTGACAAAATGTTCTATAAAATTAAACCCAAAAAGTTTAAAATTTATTATATTTTTATTGAATAAATCAGTGAATTGATTAAAACAGTAAATACACCAATTAAAAATATTCTCGCATTAATTAAAAATACGATTAATTTAAATTAAAACTTACTGAGTTAATGCATTTCTGAGATTGATTCGATAATATAAACAAATATAAATAAAAATATATATAAAAAATATAAATAAAAATAAAATTTTCTATAGAAATAAAATTTTGACATATATTTTTATAGAAATAAAATTTTTATGAAAATAAAATTTTGACATCAATTTTCTATAAAAATAAAATTTGACAAAATGTTCTATCAAAATAAAATTTTGACAAAATTTTTTTACAAAAATAAAATTTTGACAAAAGTTTTTATAAAAATAAAATTTTGACAAAATTTTCTATAAAAATAAAATTTTGACAAAATTTTCTATACAAATAAAATTTTGATATAATTTTCTATAAAAATGAAAGTTTGATAAAATTTTCTATGAAAATAAAATTTTGATAAAACTTTCTATTAAAAAAAATTTTGACAAAATTTTCTATAAAATAAAATTTTCTTTTTGTAGAAAATTTTGACATAAATTTTCTATAAAAATAAAATTTTGACAAAATTTTCTATATTTTGACAAAGTTTTGTCAAAATTAAAATAAATAAAAATATATATAAAAAATATAAATAAAAATAAAATTTTCTGCAGAAATAAAATTGTGACATACATTTTCTATAAAAATAAAATTTTGACAAAATGTTCTATAAAATTAAACCCAAACAGTTTAAAATTTATTATTTTTTTATTGAATAAATCAGTGAATTGATTAAAACAGTAAATACACCAATTAAAAATATTCTCGCATTAATTAAAAATACGATTAATTTAAATTAAAACACCGAAGTAATGCATTTCTGAGATTGATTCGATAACAAAAAAAAACATTTTTTTAATTATTTATTTTTTTAATTTGTGATATTTTTAATTGATTGATTGATATTAAAATTTCAGTTCGAAATCAATCCCAGAAATTAATTAACGGGCTTTCAAATCGCCGAAATGTTTATTTGAAGCAATTATTTTTAATAATAAAAAAACATCTGGAGTTTTTTCATTTATGACCTCGAGGACAAAAAGATATTGCACCAAATAATTTTTTAATTTAATAACTTATTTTAAGGTCGTGTTTAAAAAATTACGTGAATCAATTTAAACTGTAATTACATCCATTAAAAATATTACTGTGTCAAAATCCGATTGATTCAAATGAAAACTGAGTTAATTAATTTCTAAGATTAATTTTCTAATTTTAATTTAAAATTCTAATATATTACTTAAATTGTTAATCCTTAAATAAGCACTGTATCTTTTAAGATACAATCAGAAAAAATTCTTACGTTTTAAAATTTTGATCAAAATCATTTAAAAAAAAAATATGTTTTTCCGAAAAATCTATAGTACTTCGTGTAATCTGAAACTAAAATTTTAAATTAAATTTTGCCCGAAAACTTAAAAACCTACAAATGATTGTAAAAAAATGTGTAGTGTAAAAATATCTCTATTCTCTCTAAAACCAACTTCTTTATATGTAAATAAAAACTAAGTTGGATGCGCTCTGTTTCTTTTAAAAGACAACCACTATTTTTGCAAAAAAAAAAGAAACAAAACATAAAAAAAAATTAGAAAAAATTTAATCATCGTATTATATATTTTATCGGAGCAATCAGTGTTCCCGTTAAAGTGCTATATATAAAGGGTGATTCTTTTGAGGTTAGGATTTTCATGCATTAGTATTTGACAGATCACGTGGGATTTCAGACATGGTGTCAAAGAGAAAGATGCTCAGTATGCTTTGACATTTCATCATGAATAGACTTACGATCTGCCACAACGTCGAATTTTCAGTGAATGGGCCCTAGAAAAGTTGGCAGAAAATCCGCTTTTTTATCGACAAATTTTGTTCAGCGATGAGGCTCATTTCTGGTTGAATGGCTACGTAAATAAGCAAAATTGCCGCATTTGGAGTGAAGAGCAACCAGAAGCCGTTCAAGAACTGCCCATGCATCCCGAAAAATGCACTGTTTGGTGTGGTTTGTACGCTGGTGGAATCATTGGACCGTATTTTTTCAAAGATGCTGTTGGACGCAACGTTACGGTGAATGGCGATCGCTATCGTTCGATGCTAACAAACTTTTTGTTGCCAAAAATGGAAGAACTGAACTTGGTTGACATGTGGTTTCAACAAGATGGCGCTACATGCCACACAGCTCGCGATTCTATGGCCATTTTGAGGGAAAACTTCGGAGAACAATTCATCTCAAGAAATGGACCGGTAAGTTGGCCACCAAGATCATGCGATTTGACGCCTTTAGACTATTTTTTGTGGGGCTACGTCAAGTCTAAAGTCTACAGAAATAAGCCAGCAACTATTCCAGCTTTGGAAGACAACATTTCCGAAGAAATTCGGGCTATTCCGGCCGAAATGCTCGAAAAAGTTGCCCAAAATTGGACTTTCCGAATGGACCACCTAAGACGCAGCCGCGGTCAACATTTAAATGAAATTATCTTCAAAAAGTAAATGTCATGGACCAATCTAACGTTTCAAATAAAGAACCGATGAGATTTTGCAAATTTTATGCGTTTTTTTTTAAATAAAAAGTTATCAAGCTCTTAACAAATCACCCTTTACATTATATTTTGGAGTCGTTGATCTTAAAATTAATTTCAATTAAAAACTAATTTTATACGTAAATATCTTTGTTGAAGTTACCCTTAAGAACGAATACTTTCCTCCGAAACGAAATTTCTTTTTTTCTAAAATTGTCCATTTTTTTTTTCACCAAAACACTAAAGTACTAAACTAAAAGTACAAAAATAGATATGAAGACTATTACAATGTTATCAAGTGTTATCAAATTATGGATGGAAAAGATCCAAATTTAATCTTCTAAATTATTTGATTAAAAAAATAGCTGTGCAAATAATCTCGTTTTCAGCTTGAAATCTTAGCTTTAAAAAAGACTCTTCCTTCAGAGTTAAACTTTTTGGGTTTTTTTAAGTGTACAAATTTTACCACTCTCCCATATACTTTGAAAGCCGGGAATGGAACGCTACAACATCGCTGTCGGAATACGCATCCAACATCATTAAAAATTCCTGTGATGATTTCTCATTGTTGTAGTTGGGATATATGGCGTCAATGCATTTACAATTGCATTCGCCAATACTAAGGGAAAGAGTTGTGGTTGTCGGTCAGCTACTAGCAATGTTATTTGGAATTGCGGCTCTCACAGCACCAACCATAAACCCAAGAACAGATATAAAATCATCTGTGTCCTTATACCAGCCAGACACTGACACAACAGGGGGCAGCTTTGCTACCGCCACTCAACAAATTATCATTTAAATTGAAATATTCATAAAATGCAATTGCATACAAACGACCATGGTGCAGACAACGGAAATACATACAAACAAACGCAGTACAAGGATACGAGATGTATGTGGAAAATTCAAGGATACGGTATTAGTTCATAAATAGTGATACAATAATTTGCAAAATACTCAATTTTTTAAGGCAACAAAAGTCGGCTGGTTCCAATTTCAGCCATTTTTTTAAATAGGTTTCGTTAAATTTTTAAATTCTTTTAAAATAGTATACACAGAAAGAAGGGTTTTCTTTTCTGAGGAACGACGTTTTAAACAAAGTTTTATTTGACGCCAACATTTTTTTATTTTTAAGCAAATAAAAAAATATGAGAGACAATCGTTGAATCGCTTATCATAAATTCAGCTTTATATGCTCTAAAAGAAAATAGGTGATTACAAAGGGGAATTTCGTTCCTGAGGAAAGTAGTTTTTCTTTGGTTGTACCTTGTGCTTGGCTAATTTTGGAATTTATTGTTAAACACGCGAGTCAATGTAATTTCCCAGTGAGAGCTTCCCTGCAATTTTAACTTGGACAATTGAAGGCTTAGTTCTATCAATTGAATTTCCAACCAGGTTTACTTGGTATGCTTGTGCACAAATACAAACTAAAAGTTCGCTACTGTGTATGAACTTTGTGAAACACACAGACTTTAGAATCAGGACTACCTATTGTAGATGTTAGTATATGTTATATGTGTAGGTGTGAGGATAGCATCATATACGTATATGTGATTTAATATCAAAAGTATCCATAGCGAGTATGTTTGGTTATTCTGCCGGATGCATCCCACACACATACAAGCACATATCTACACTGAAATATGCATTGTCCGAGGTGATATGCATTTATGGACATTTGTATGAATTTTATATTAAGGTGGTTTTGGATATCAAATGAGAAATGGAGAATTCTTAAGTGATTTTCATTCATAGAACATTTTTGGGATCATACAATACCGAAAATTATTTAAATAGAGAAGAAAAATCACTATTGACAACGACAACTAGAGGCAAATAATTTAAGATTTTAATGGACTATTATGGTGCATTTTAATTTTTATTGCAATATAAAAATAATATATTCCAAGAACTCGTTCGAAGATCACAAGTCGCTTTGTGTTAAGATAATGAAAAAGACTTGCGTCGATTTTGAAAAACACCAATAATTGTTTAAAACATAAAAATTATTTATTGTTGTGTAATTTAAAGACTACAAGAACGGTCGATTTTTCATTTTGGTCCAACAGTAAAACCCATTGAAGCGATATTGGTCAAAATCAATCATTCCATTTACCATCACAGATGGTCGATTTCAATTGATTTTTATATTTTGGCCAACATAACAGAAATTTAACATTGTACATCGATATTGAAAAATATTAAAAATTGAGTAACATTAATTGAGGATTTAAACGATTATTCGAATTTGTCAACTTCAAAAGTCGATTTGATCGTAATAAAGTCAATTCTGGATTGTTTGGTATATTTGCGAGAAAATCGATGACTACCTGGAATTAATACTGACAGATATGTTATATATGTTCCTACACTAATAGAAAAAGTTTCGTTATATTAACGAAATGTTTCGTTAAAAGTCAGCCAATGAAACAAATTCGTTAATACAACGAAATTTTTCGTTATTATAACGAATTTTCTGCCAATCAACGAAATGTTTCGTACTATTGACGAATATTTTCATTGTATTAATGAAAATGTTTCGTTATATCAATGAAAAGTTTTCGTTGGCTGACTTTTAATGAAATTTTCTTTGTGTGTAATCATATTAAATTTCATTTTATATGATGGTAATTAATGTTGGTAATTAATGTCGATTTTTTATACCCTCCACTATAGGATGGGGGCTATATTAACTTTGTCATTCCGTTTGTAACACATCGAAATATTGCTCTATTTGCCCCATAAAGTATATATATTCTGGGTCGTGGTGAAATTCTGAGTCGATCTAAGCATGTCCGTCCGTCTGTCTGTTGAAATCACGCAAACTTCCGAACGAAACAATCTATCGACTTGAAACTTGGCACAAGTAGTTGTTATTGATGTAGGTCGGATGGTATGGCAAATGGGCCATATTCGTCTACTTTTACGTATAGCCCCCATATAAACGGACCCTCAGATTTGGCTTGCGGAGCCTCTAAGAGAAGTATATTTCATCCGATCTGAAATTTGGTGCATGGTTTTGGTGTATGGTCTCTAACAACCATGCAAAATTTGGTCCACATCGGTCCATAATTATATATAGCCCCCATATAAACCGATCGCCAGATTTGGCTTGCGGAGCCTCAAAGAGAAGCAAATTTCATCCGATCCTGCTGAAATTTGGTACTTGGTGTTAGTATATGATCTCTAACAACCGTGCCAGAATTGGTCCACATCGGTCCATAATTATATATAGCCCCCATATAAACCGATCCCCCGATTTGGCATGCAGAGCCTCTAAGAGAAGCAAATTTCATCCGATCCGGTTGAAATTAGGTACGTGGTGCCAGCATATGATCTCTAACAACCATACAAAAATTAGTCCCCATCGGTCCATAATTATATATAGCCCCCATATAAACCGATCCCCCGATTTGGCATGCGGAGCCTCTAAGAGAAGCAAATTTCATCCAATCCGGTTGAAATTTGGAACACGGTGTTAGTATATGATATCTAATAACCGTGCCAGAATTGGTCCATATCGGTTCACAATTATATATATATAGCCCCCATATAAACCGTTCTCCAGATTTGACCTCCGGAGCCTCTTGGAGGAGCAAAATTCATCCGATCAGGTTCAAATGTGCAAAAATTGGTCCACATCGGTCCATTATTATATATAGCCCCCATATAAACCGATCCCCCGATTTGGCTTGCGGAGCCTCTAAGAGAAGCAAATTTCATTCTATCCGGCTGAAATTTGGTACATGATGTTAGTATATGGTATCCAACAACCATGCAGGAATTGGTTCATATCAGTCCATAATTATATATAGCCCCCATATAAACCGATCCCCAGATTTGACCTCCGGTGTCTTTCGGAGAAGCAAAATTCATCCGATCTGGTTGAAATTTGGTAAGTGGTGGTTGTATATGATAGTGGTCCATATCAGTCCATAATCATATATAGCCCCCATATAAACCGATCCCAAGATTTGGTTTTGGAGCCACTTAAAGGAGCAAATTTCATCCGAGTTAGTTGAAATTTGGTACATTGTGCTAGTATACAGCCGTTAACAACCATGCCTAACTTATTAATTTTTCTCACTTCCTTGAAACATTGATTCTGTTCTTAACACATCTATATCAATATATCGATTATCTTCGAAACTAACCACCTTAGTATACTAAATATTCCTTTGACTGCGTGTTTTTTTTTCGGTACAATTTTATTTTTATATTTAAACATAAGTATATAGCTTTTAATATGTAATTGATAATATTGTTCATTCATTCATTTCAATACAAAACTGTTTATAAATGTATTGGGAGTCTTTATCCATTGCACCCTATGACCGTAGAGTTTCATACAATTTCAACTTTTAATTCAATTCGGTATTATTTTACGTATATCAATATACGAAAATTAACAACCATCAATAAGTGACGTAAACCATAATGAAATGCAAAAATGTATAAATGGATTATTTTTGGTAGCCAAAAAATAATGGAGAATATTCCCAATGTTTTCATCTATTTAACAGATACACCCAAAGAATAAAAAAACCTTCCTCTGGAACGAAATTCCCTTTTAATGTTAATTAGTTTCTGTAAGACCAAATAAATTCGAGTATGTGACAAACGATGCGATCTGTTTTATTTGCTTTTAAAAAACATTTTTGAGACTCAAACGAAAACTTTGCTTGTCTAAAATTTCATTCCTCAGAATGAAAAAAAAATCTTCTTTCAGTGTAGCAATTATGTTGGACTAAATTTTAGGGGTTTTAGATCTTAACCTTCAGCTTTGATTACATCAGTTTCTTATCTTAATTTATCTGCCCTCGGGAAGATTCGGGATCGCCCGATTTTATAGATTGCCCTAAATTTTATAACCTGCCTTAAATTCTAAATTTATTTTCCCTTTGAATCTTCACACAGTTATGCTGAATAATTGCTGACAAAGCCTCCTTATATGTTAGATATTTTTATCTATTTTTATTCTGTTGCTTATATTCTGAATAGTATTTATTTTTATTTGTCAATATTTATTTATATGTTTTGGCATTTTATCATCTAATATATTGCACATAAATATGTAGACGCACACCCACCCTCTCCAATGGGATATTTATCCATTTCAATACTCATTATGATTAATAAAGCGTAAATTAATTGTTAGTGAGTACTCGTTTCAATCAATTCATTATCAGAAAGAGAATTTCATTTTATTATTGTTCACATATCGTACTGCCACGTACCACCATCACCCATTGCAGTTTCATGTAATTTCATGGAAAATTAATTTAATAAATTAACCGCAAATTATTGGAGTGAATGCAAATAGAATTTGCCATTGTTCCAGACTCCAATGCTGCCTGGCTGGCTGGGCAAGCCAAATAAGTAATGAATTTTATTTATAAAGAGCTACTATGAATGAAACGTAATCAGTGGTGTTAAAAGTTGCAATGAAGTTAATATTGTAAGTGGCTATTTGAAAGCCGTATGTTCACAATATTTTTTTTTGTAAATGAAGGAATGAATTAATTTTAGGGCTTCCTATGTAAATTGTAAATTGAAAATTATCGTTTATATTTTATAAAGAGTAATAGGCACATTTCTAACCTATTTTGTTGAGAACATTTTCAAATACTCCTAAAAATAGGCACTACATATTTTAGTTTTAAATGTTATTGAATTGAATTAACCCTTTGACTACCGATGTCCACTTAGTAGGACATTCAGAAACGACATCAAACTCTATTCCCCCACTTAATTTCGATTTACTTCTCGATGTTATTTCAAAGTATAGTCTTTAATCTAAATAAGCTATGAATATTTTCCATATTGGTGAGCATTAAAATGTATTTTTATGAACTTTTTTTTAACAATAAATGAAAACTACGAAAGTTTGGGGCCATTTCTCTACAGTACACTGAAAGAAGAGTTTTCTTTTCTGAGGATCAAAATTTTCGACAAGCAAATTTTTTTTTTACGCTAAACACATTTCTGTAAAAGCAAATAAAAAAGTTTATAGACATTTGTTGTTTCACTTATCGTTAATTAGAATTTATTTGATCTAAAAGAGATATAAATATTTTCCATATTGGTGAGCACTAAAATTCATTTTTATGAACTTTTTTCTTTTGTATCAATATACAAAAAATGCGAATTTTTGAGATAATATTTCTACTGTACACTGTAAGAAGAGATTTCTGTTCTGAGGAACGATATTTTGGACAAGAAAATTTTTCTCTTGACGCTAAACAATTTTCTGTAAAAGCAAATAAAAAAGTTTAGAGACATTCGTTGTTTCACTTATCGTAAATTCGAATGTATGTGATCTAAAAGATAATACTTTATAAAAAATTTTGAATTTATTTCGGCATAAGCTGGCTATCATACAAAACCTTTTTTCGGAGGGTTCAAGTGTGGTTCATTGTTGGGTTTAATGAACTGCCTGAATTTATTCTGATAATTGGTTGATAGTTTTGCTGCAAGTAGAGGATGCTGATGAGGAATATGGTAATTCCGAAACGTGCGTCCATCCAACCATCTTGGAGTCTTTAGGGCTTTGTCCAAATAAATTTGACAAACATTCTTTTCCTCTGTTGGTTAAGCTACACTTGTAGTTTAGTCAATGTATGGTTTTAAGCTGCAATAAAAAACAACAACAAAGGGGAATTTTTTTTTTGGGTGTAAGTCTTTTTGTATTTTTTTTCTTTCTGTGGGTGTAAGTCTCCGGTAAATGGACATTTATACAAAAACTTTAGCTGATATTTGTTCATGTTCTTTTTTGTATTATTTTTTTCTCATGTATCAGGCTCACTTAGACTATTCAGTCCATTGTGATACCACATTGGTAAATTCTCTCTTATCACTGAGTGTTGTCCGATTCCATGTTATGCTCACTGACAAGGGACCTCCTTCTTATAGCCGAGTCCGAACGGCAGTGAAACCACTTAGAGAAGCTTTGAAACCCTTAGAAATGTCACCAGCTTCACTGAGGTGGGATAATCCACTTTTCGTAAATTCGAATTTATTTAATCTAGGTTAAGTTAGGTTAGGCGGCAGCCCGATATAGCAGGCTCACTTAAATTATTCAGTCCATTGTGATACCACATTGGTGAACTTCTCTCTTATCACTGAGTGCTGCCCGATTCCATGTTAATCTCAATGACAAGGAACCTCCTTTTTATAGCCGAATCCGAACGGCGTTCCACATTGCAGTGAAACCATTTCTGAAACCTCAGAAATGTCACCAGCATTACTGAGGTGGGATAATCCACCGCCGAAAAACTTTTTGGTGTTCGGTCGAAGCAGGAATCGAACCCACGACCTTGTGTATGCAAGGCTGGCACGCTAACCATTGCACCACGGTGGCTCTTAATCTAAGAGATAATATTTTATAAAAAAGAAGAATTTTCTTTGGTTGTTAGTTTTTGTATGTTTTTTCTTTGAGTGTATCTCTCCAGTAAATGGACATTTATACAAAAACTTTAGCTTATTTTTGTTCATGTTCTTTTTTGTATTTTTTTCTCACACATCGATATAGCAGGCTCACTTAGACTATTCAGTCCATTGTGATACCACATTGGTGAACTTCTCTCTTATCACTGAGTGCTGCCCGATTCCATGTTAAGCTCAATGACAAGGGACCTCCTTTTTATAGCCGAGTCCGAACGGCGTTCCAGATTGCAGTGAAACCACTCGGAGAAGTTTTGAAACCCTCAGAAATGTCACCAGCATTACTGAGGTGGGATAATCCACCGCCGAAAAACTTGTTGGTGTTTGATCGAAACTGGGTTTGAACCCACGACCTTGTGTATGCAAGGCGGGCATGATAACCATTGTACCACGGTGGCTCCCAATCGCAATAGCATTCATTTTCGTAAAGCCATTTGGTCACAATTCAAGAATTAACCCTCTAATGCCCAAGCCCACGGGCTTTATTTAATAAGGAAGCTTTTAGTAAAACACACCTTAAGACAACAAAAATGGGCAAAATGAAAAGAAAACTTATTTGAAACTATTTAAGAGGCTTTGTGGCATATGCTGAATTTTACCTATACATTTTTCTTGCTTAGTTCTCTTGCTTTTGTGTTGTTAACATTGAAAATTTAATCAGCTGGCAACAAAATTGGGGCGTTAGAGGGTTAAGATTTCAGAACACACTCATATAGCTCTTGAAGTTATTGTGGTGGATCCTAAACATTACAATTTTTCTTCTACATGATGTTAGTCCAAATAAAAACAGAAGAAAAACCAGTAAGGAAAGTCTAAAGTCGGGCGGGGCCGGCTATATTATACCCTGCACCACTTTGTAGATCTAAATTTTCGATACCATATCACATCCGTCAAATGTGTTGGGGGCTATATATTGTCCCAAATACATACATTTAAATATCACTCGATATGGATGAATTTGATAGACTTCTACAAAATCTATAGACTCAAAATTTAAGTCGGCTAATGCACTAGGGTGGAACACAATGTTAGTAAAAAAATATGGGAAACGTTTAAATCTGAAGCATTTTTAAGGAAACTTCGAAAAAGTTTATTTATGATTTATCGCTCGATATATATGTATTAGAAGTTTAGGAAAATTAGAGTCATTTTTACAACTTTTCGACTAAGCAGTGGCGATTTTACAAGGAAATGTTGGTATTTTGACCATTTTTGTCGAAATCAGAAAAACATATATATGGGAGCTATATCTAAATCTGAACCGATTTCAACCAAATTTGGCACGCATAGCTACAATGCTAATTCTACTCCCTGTGCAAAATTTCAACTAAATCGGAGTTAAAAATTGGCCTCTGTTGTCATATGAGTGTAAATCGGGCGAAAGCTTTATATGGGAGATATATCCAAATCTGAACCGATTTCAAACAAATTTGGCACGCATAGTTACAACGCTAATTCTACTCCCTATGCAAAATTTCAACTAAATCGGAGCAAAAATTTGGCCTCTGTGGGCAAATGAGTGTAAATCGGGCGAAAGCTATATATGGGAGCTATATCTAAATCTGAACCGATTTTGCAGATATTTTGCAAGTTTTTCGAGACTCATAAAATATTCGGATGTACGGAATTTGAGGAAGATCGGTTGATATACACGCCAATTATGACCAGATCGGTGAAAAATATATATGGCAGCTATATCTAAATCTGAACCGATGAACCAAAATCAATAGGGATCGTCTTTGAGCCGAAACAGGACCCTATACCAAATTTTAGGACAATCGGACTAAAACTGCGAGCTGTACTTTGCACACAAAAATACATCAACAGACAGACAGACAGACAAACAGACGGACAGACAGACAGACAGACAGACGGACAGACGGACATCGCTAAATCGAATCAGAATTTAATTCTAAGCCGATCCGTATACTAAAAGGTTGGTCTATAATTACTCCTTCTTGGCGTTACATACAAATGCACAAACTTATTATACCCTGTACCACAGTAGTGGTGAAGGGTATAATTAAAGTATTTAACATTAGCTTTTTTCGGTAGTGAAAGGGTTAAATTAAATTAAAATAAAAACAACTTTTTGAGGATTTGAGGATAAAAATAAATATTTTGAAAAATCAAAATTAAAAATAAAAAAAAATTAAATTAAAATGTAAAATTAAAATTAAAATTAAAACTAAAACTAAAATTACAATTTAAAATTAAAACTAAAAGTAATAGTAAAAGTAATATTAATAAAACTTAAAAAAGTATTCACATTCAAATAAATATTTTAAGAAAAATTAAAATAATATTATTCAGAAAAGTTAATAATTTTTTTTCTAAGTAAAAATCTCTTAAAATTGAAAAAATGGATTCAACCCATATTTATGTAAAAAGTCAATTGATTAAATGTGATTTCTAATCAGATCAAAAATCTCTTGTGACTTTAAGGGTCGATTAATTTTGATCTTGTATATTCGAAAATTTTCGTCCATGATTTCATAAAGTGATCAATTATGTATGTAATCCACTTTTATGAAATCCCAAATGTAATGTATGTAGACTTAATCATCAATCCCCTTCCAATATCCTATTCACAGAATACTAATATGCTTTTATCATTTTATCTATCCATAAAGTTTCCTCAATTTCATAGTATATCCCATAATCAATTATTCACCATCACTTGTTTTTTTTTTTTTTGTTAATATCTGAAATATCAAAATTAATTGATATATATTTTTTTTCAATTTTTTTTTGTATCCAATAACCTTTTACAAATACCTTGCTGTTGCTGCTATCTGATTCGATTCATCTACCCTGAAGTGGTGTTTTCGTTCGCATCAAGGACAAGAACTTGCACGTTGAGTGCTTCAAGTGTGCCACTTGTGGCACCAACTTGAAAAACCAAGGCTACTACAATTTCAACAACAAGTTGTACTGTGACATCCATGCCAAATTGGCTGCCTTGCAAAACCCACCACCCGGCACTGAAGGCTATGTTCCTGTACCAATCAAACCGTAAGTAGAACAAAATACCAAAAATATTAAAAAAAATATATAGCAGAGAGCAAAAATAATGCGTAATATTTTTCTGATTTTAAGGACTGGGTTTGGGCATGGTAGAGAAATATGTACAAAAAAAAAAAAAAAAAAAAACGAATGTAATTATATTTTTAAAGCTTTTTTTATTGAATTTTATTTCAATTTCTTTTATTACGAAATTAATGGAAATGTCCTTCCAGGAGAATTTAATTTATTTAAATATTCGTTGCTTTTGATATTTAATCAATCGTGAAATGCAAGATATCAAAAGATACAAAGGATTCATTGTAATTAAAGGTTTTCTGTAGTAAGTTTTTAATTGCATAGTAATTAAAAAAAACTCTTATTTGCAATCAGAATTAAAACAAGTAAATCAGTAGTTTAATTGTTGATTATACACTTAAAGAAAAAATTCTCTACTCCGGAATGAAATCACACGCAAATACAAATCAAAGAACCCTTTTTATGCCCTTTTTATATACAGTGAAACCTCTGAAAGGTGGACACCCACGGTCGCCTAAATTTTGTCCATGTTTGGGAGGTGTCCAATTATGAGAGGTTAATTTTAATGTGTTGATATAGCAAACGCCCGAAGACAACTGTCGACTTTTTGGAGGTGTCCTGGTTTCAGAGTGTCCAAGTTTGAGAGGTTTCACTGTATATACCCACATTGTGGGTCCATAATTATCTATAGCCACAATTATTATATGAACAGATTTGACTTTCGGAGCCTTCTGAAGGAGCAAAGTTCTTCCGATTTGGTTGAAATTTGTATGTGACGCCAGAATATGTCCCCTAATAACGCTTCCATATCGTCCATACACAGCCAAAAATTTCACGAAAATTTTTTCCAATTAAAGTCTTCATTGAGTTTCAAAAAATATTCAATTCAAACATTGATTCAACAAATTTGTAATTGAAACAAAAATCAATCACAAAATTTGATACAATTATTAATTAATTTTTTAATTGCATATATTAGTTTTTTCAATTAACTTTCCATTAATTGTTTAATTGATACTATCATTTCTGCGATTGAAGATATTTCAATTAAAAAATTAATTGGATCAATTTATTTCATGATTGAATCAGAAATTTCGCGAAAATTTTTCCAATTAAAGTCTTCATTGGGTTTTATAAAATATTCAATTAAAACTTTAAATGATTCGACAAATTTTTTAATTGAAACAAAAATCTATCACAAATTTTAATTGGATCAATTAATTTTTTAATTGACTTGCAATTAATATTTTAATTGAAACAGATCTGGAGAATACGTCGGGTGGGGAAGCAATTCAAAGCCCAATTCATGAATTTTTGCCATCGTTCTCAATGACTTGTGGCACGATGCGTTGTCTTGGTGGAACAACACTTTTTTCTTCTTCATATGGTGCTGTTTTGCCGCGATTTCGACCTTCAAACGCTCCAACAACGCCATATAATAGTCACTGTTGATGGTTTTTCCCTCCTCAAGATAATCGATAAAAATTATTCCATGCGCATCCCAAAAAACAGAGGCCATTACTTTGCCAGCGGACTTTTGAGTCTTTCCACGCTTCGGAGACGGTTCACCGGTCGCTGTCCACTCAGCCAACTGTCGATTGGACCCAGGAGTGTAGTGATGGAGCCATGTTTCATCCATTGTCACATATCGACGGAAAAACTCGGGTGTATTACGAGTTAACAGCTGCAAACACCGCTCAGAATCATCAACACGTTGTTGTTTTTGGTCAAATGTGAGCTCGCGCGCCATCCATTTTGCACAGAGCTTCCGCATATCCAAATATTGATGAATGATCAATATGATGACCAATATGTTCCTTTGATATCTTTAAGGCCTCTGCTATCTCGATCAACTTCATTTTACGGTCATTCAAAATCATTTTGTGGATTTTTTGGATGTTTTCGTCGGTAACCACCTCTTTCGGGCGTCCACTGCGTTCACCGTCCTCCGTGCTCATTTCACCACGCTTGAATTTTGCATACCAATCAATTTTTGTTGATTTTCTTGGGGCAGAGTCCGGAAACTCATTATCAAGCCAAGTTTTTGCTTCCAGCGTATTTTTTCCCCTCAGAAAACAGTATTTTATCAAAACTCGTGTTTTCCCATTTTTTTCACAATAACAAAAGTTGCTTCACAAAAGACGCTCTATCTCACAAACTAATTGACTTACAGACGTCAAATTTTGACACGAATCATTTGAAGGTTGAAACTATATAAAAATAATATGCATTTAATACTAGCGACGCCATCTATGTGTCAGACCGGGGACTTATCAGCCAACCTGTTATATATGGGAGCAATATCTAAATTTTTTTCGAAATTCAAAAGCGTCCGTACTTGTGCCCAAAAAAGACCATGTACCAAATTTCATCCAAAGCGGTTAATAATTGCGACCGGAATCCTTTGAACAACAAATACATGGACAGACGGACGGACGGACACCAATCGCTAGATCGACTCAGGAGGTGATTCTGAGTCGATCGGTATATACTCAATATTTCTGGTGTGGCACAGTTTTTTGACAGGTCAAAGTTACTATACCCTGACCACTATATTATGTGGTTTAGGGTATATAGAGTGATGGAATCAGAATTTTTGTTTTGTGTATCGGTGCATATTTATATGTAGCTTCCATAAAACAAATCCTCTGATTTGAATCTTGAGTCTCATTTTATTTCAAGTGTTGAAATTTGGTCTCATGGAAGGTTCTAATTTCACACAGAAAAAATATCACCAAAATTGTTCCAATTAATATTTTAATTTAATTAAAACAATCAAATGAAATTTTAATTGGTTCAACAAATTTTTTAATTGAAACAAAAATCAATCACACAAATTAATTGTAGCTATTAATTTTTGAATTGGAACAATTAATTTTTAATTGACTATGGTTATTGATACTATCAATTCCGTGAGTGAGGACGTTTCAATAAAAAATTAATTGGTTCAATTAATTTCGAGATTAAAGACAATTTCGTTTTTTTTTGTTTTTGGTCCGTGTATGTGTTGAAATTTGATAAGTGGTGTGAGTATAGGCTCTCTAGTAATTATATAAAAATTGGTCCTTTTCGGTTCATAATTATTTATAGAACCTATAAAAGACGTTTGCCTCCAAAAATATTCTGAAGTCATTTTGTGGATTTTAGCTATCAATTAAATCTTTTGGACATATACCACCACCAGCCCATATTTTATGTTCTTCAATATAAAGATGGACACAATGACAAGCAAACAGTGTTGTATATATTTAAAAATTTTTGCACAGTTCATTTAATACGTTTCACTCAATCCATTAATCTATTCTGGCAAAAACTAAAGCTATCCATCCGTATAATTTCAGAGGATATGTATGTCATTATCAATGTCTGTGTATGCGTATGTGTGAGAGAGTACACGGATCGCAATTGCATATGCCAATATGCTTTATGGTTGACATATTGGCAAACGTATTGACCTGACCACATCACCGCTGAGCTAAATACAAATGTCCTTTGACACCGAGTAGTGTGTGTATAAATGTCATAATGTGAGTGTGTGTGAGTGTGAGTGCAAAATTGAACAGTTATCTATAGCAAATGATAAAAACCGGAAACACAAAAGCTGACACACACATACATCTACATTGAGTACTGCAATGAAATTCATTCCGATTTCGTGGTAAATGGCTACTGACCAATAGCATATCTGCATTGCATTTGATGCGTTGCATACTCAAATGGTCCATTTGAGAGCAGTAATAGAAATTTTGTCCAATATACCAGAAATATATACAGTTTTGTTATCGCACTCATGGTGGATTTTCACATATTTCCGAAATTTAATTTAATTTGCTGTAGTCTCATATGTAAATTCCATTTTTGATAATCCATTCATCATTTGCCATTAAGCTCAATGTCATCATTAGTGAAAATCCCTTCAACTATATTTGAATGAAAATAATAGGGAAATGGGCGATATTTGTCCACTATCAATACCTCTTTCCAAATTGATAGTGACAAACTATATTGGTCATTTTGTGGTTGATTTTCATTTGTATTGTATTTGTTAGATGTATGAAAAGGATTTTAATTTTCATTGAGTAATGGTCGTCGATACGTTCTGTGATGTGTGTCCATCAATTTTATGAAATATGAAATTTATGTTAGGCTTTTCAGTTTCTGTGTGGGAGATTTTTGAATTAAATTGGAATAATTTTGATTTACTAAATAAACAATATTAAAATAAATTAAAAATAAAATAAAATAAAATAGAATAGAATAAAATAAAAATAAATTAAATAAAATTCAATTCAATTAAACTGTTCGTGTAATCTATGCGTCCTAGATCGAAGTAGAGCTTAATTTGTAATCACCTCCATAAAATTGCAAATTCCCTACAAATCCTGAAAAAATCTTCATATGAAAAATTTATTTTATTCATATCTTCTAAATTATATGTCCTAGAGCAAACAGGGTATTAATACGTGATCACTCTCAGAAAATTCTGAACAAATCGAAATGTTGTTATGGATATTTTATTTTGTTTATATCCCCTAAAGTATACGACCAAAGCGAATCGGAAATTCCCCCACATTTTCTAACAAAACAAATTTTTTATATGAAAAATTAATTTTGCTCATATCTCCTAAATTATGCGCCCTAGACCGGAAAAGTGCTCAATTCGTGATCACCCTCAGAAAAAAAACAAAATTCCATTCAAATCCTAAAATCTAAATTTGTATATGAATCTAAATTTCGTATATTCTAAACCATGTTTCGTAAAGCGAAGGGAAACTTAATTTGTGATTTGGGGGCCACCGTGGTGCAATGGTTAGCATGCCCGCTTTGCATACACAAGGTCGTGGGTTCGATTCCTGCTTCGACCGAACACCAAAAAGTTTTTCAGCGGTGGATTATCCCACCTCAGTAATGCTGGTGACATTGCTGAGGGTTTCAGAGCTTTTCTAAGTGGTTTCACTGTAATGTGGAACGCCGTTCGGACTCGGCTATAAAAAAGGAGGTCCCTTGTCATTGAGCTTAACATGGAATCGGGCAGAACTCAGTGATAAGAGATAAGTTCACCAATGTGGTATCACAATGGACTGAATAGTCTAAGTGAGCCTGATACATCGGGCTGCCACCTAACCTAATTTGTGATAACCTCCGGAAAATCGAAAATTTCATCCAAATCCTAAAACAATATAATATTGTTTCTAAAAAAAACATGGTTTGTTCATATCACCTAAAGTATGTTTCCTAGAGCCAGAAGGAGAAATGGAACAAACTATTTTGTAACGAAAATACTATTTCGTAACGAGATCTCGGCGTTACCGTTAGGAATTTGTAAGAAGTTTGACGGAAGCTACTACTCGATTTAAAAAGTGGCGCACTAGTTTCAAAGTAGTGGCAAATTTTTGATACAGAAAAAGGATTTACTCCTCTATTTATGCACTATAATAAATTGTTTAGTATGAAAGTGTGAAATTGTGTTTGTTTTTCAAATTGTAATAATGAAATTAATCTTTTTTATACCCTGCGCCACACCGTGGAACAGGGTATTATAAGTTAATGCATATGTTTGCAACACCCAGAAGGATACGAGATACGCACATGGTTCCTTTGGTAATATTGCTCAGGATCGGTCACTGAGTCGATATTGCCATGTCCGTTTGTCCGTCTGTCTGTGGACACATTTTTGTAAACAAAGTCTATGTCGCAAATTTTGTCCAATTGACTTCAAATTTGCACAAGTTTCTGTTTTGGGACAGAAGGGAACCCTAATCGGTTTCGACTTAGATAGTTCATCCGATCCGGCTGAAATTTGGTACATGGTGTTAGTATATGGTCTTTGACAAACATGCAAAAATTGGTCCACATCGGTCCATAATTATATATAGCCCCCATATAAACCAATCCCCCGATTTGGTTTGCGCAGCCTCTAAGAATAGCAAATTTCATCCGATCCGGCTGAAATTGTGTACATGATGTTAGTATAGGGTCTCTAACAATCATGCAAAAATCGGTTAACGTCGGTCCATAATTATATATAGCCCCCATATAAACGAAAGTTTCATCCGATCCGGCTGAAATTTGGTACATGGTGGTAGTATATGGTCTCTAACAACCATTCAAAAATTGGTTCACATCGGTCCAAATTATATATAGCCCCCATATAAACCGATCCCCAGATTTGACCTCCGGAGCCTCATGGATGAGCAAAATTCATCCGATTCGCTTGCAATTTGGTACCTGGTGTTAGTAAATGGCCTCTAACCATCATGCAAAAATTGGTCAATATCGGTACATAATTATATGGAGCCCCCATATAAACCGATCCCCAGATTTGATCTCCGGAGCCCCTTGGAAGAGCAAAAATTTACCCGATCCGGTTGAAATTTGGTACGTGGTGTTAGTAAATGGCCTCTAACAACCATGCAAAAATTGGTCCATATAGGTCTATAGTTATATATAGCCGTTCCCCAAAATAATCTACCAAAATTTTATTTTTATAGGAAATTTTGTCAACATTTTATTGTTATAGTAAATTTTGTCAAAATTTTATTTCTATAGTAAATTTTGTCAAAATTTTATTACTATAGAAAATTTTGTCAAAATTTTATTACTATAGAAAATTTTGTAAACATTTTATTACTATAAAAAATTTTGTCAAGATTTTATTTCTATAGAAAATTTTGTCAAAATTTTATTTCTATAGAAAATTTTGTCAAAATTTCATTTCTATAGAATATTTTGTCAAAATTTTATTTCTATAGTATATTTTGTCAAAATTTTATTTCTATAGAATATTTTGTCAAAATTTTATTTCTATAGAAAATTTTGTCAAAATTTTATTTCTATAGAAAATTTTGTCAAAATTTTATTTCTTTAGAATATTTTGTCAAAATTTCATTTCTATAGAATATTTTGTCAAAATTTTATTTCTATTGAATATTTTGTCAAAATTTTATTTCTATAGAATATTTTGTCAAAATTTTATTTCTATAGAATATTTTGTCAAAATTTTATTTCTAAAGAAAATTTTGTAAAAATTTTATTTCTATAGAAAATTTTGTCAAAATTTTATTTCTATAGAAAATTTTGTCTAAATTTTATTACTATAGGAAATTTTGTCAAAATTTTATTATTATAGTAAATTTTGTCAAAATTCTATTACTATAGAAAATTTTGTCAAAATTTTATTATTATAGTAAATTTTGTCAAAATTCTATTACTATAGAAAATTTTGTCGCAATTTTATTTCTATAGAAAATTATGTTAAAAGTTTATTTCTGTTAAAAAATTTTGTCAAAAATTTTATTTCTATAGAAAATTTTGTCAAAATTTTTTTTCTATAGAAAATTTTGTCAAAATTTTATTTCTTTAGAATATTTTGTCAAAATTTTATTTCTATAGAAAATTTTGTCAAAATTTTATTATAGTAAATTTTGTCAAAATTTTATTGCTATAGAAAATTTTGTCAAAATTTTATTAATATAGAAAATTTTGTCAAAATTTTATTATAGTAAATTTTGTCAAAATTTTATTTCTATAGAAAATTTCGTCAAAATTTTATTTCTATAGAATATTTTGTTAAAATTTTATTTCTATAGAAAATTTTGTCAAAATTGTATTACTATAGAAAATTTTGTCAAAATTTTATTACTATAGAAAATTTTGTGAAAATTGTATTTCTATAGAAAATTTCGTCAAAATTTTATTTCTATAGAATATTTTGTTAAAATTTTATTTCTATAGAAAATTTTGTCCAAATTTTATTACTATAGAAAATTTTGTATAATTTTATTACTATAGAAAATTTTGTGAAAATTTTATTTCTATAAAAAATTTTGTCAACATTTTATTTCTATAGAAAATTATGTTAAAAGTTCATTTCTATAGAAAATTTAATTATGAAATTATGGTTTGTTACGGTTGATGATCGCGATTTGCATACAAAGGAAAATTTTCTTTGCATACTTTCATGACAGGAGGACGGTGTAAACTCTACCAAATCTGATAAAACAATGTCCATAATTTTGATTTGGAATTTTGAATTGGGATAAAAATGAACAAGAAGTATTCTAGTATAAAAATAAATTATTATATAAAAAATTTTAAAAAATATGAAATGGTATGACACTAGGTGGCACAACAAAAAAGTTTTACAAAATTATCAATGTTTGAAAAAGTGGCAAAAGTGCCACTAAAATGACAGACCGTTAATACCACTTGTGACTTCTTTCTTTGGTCCATGTGAAAGATGGGGTATACACCAACAAGCCAGACCTCAAAGATACAACTCCTGATGTGAGCGAAGGCATATGTCAGCTACTTTGCCATTTGGACCTCTCCTCTCCATTTCATGAGCATTATCGTGTTGATCGTTTGATCCATGTTGATTTTCATTCCTTTTTATTACGAAATAAACTCCGATTATTTTTCTCAAAACATAAAAATTATCTTTTAATATTCACCAACCAGGACATAAACATTTCCGCCTATATGAATTTAGTAGTTTAATAAATAAGATTTATTTTTCTTTGATAGTAAAATAAATATATATGAGGGGAAAATATTACTCGAAACTTTGCTTTTCACGAATATTTGTGTTAATGAAATTATTTTTAACATATTGACTTTCTCATCCCTTACAGAAATACTAAATTGAGTGCTTCAACCATTTCTTCGGCATTGAATACTCATGGCTACAATAATGGTGTATCCAATGGTAGCTCTACCCCAACTCCAGCTCCGGTAAGTTTTTTATTCAATTCTATTCGAGGCGTTTTCGTAAAAGAGGCGTCCTATTTGTGTAAAGTGGGAAATGAATGAATGTGAAGTGAACAAGAACAAACATTCATAAATAAGTAAATGTTTGAAAGTTTTACAAGAACAAAAAAAATCTATATGCATTGATGTTGTAATACTCCACAAAAGTAAAACGTATTGTAACTACTAACACCCAGCAATCTCTACCACTACCACAATCATTATTATTGTAATGTCCCAACACCCAATCGAACAATTTTTCCATTCAATTTTCAATCGAAACCATTCATATTCTTACTCATCTGGAGATGTTGAAAAAAGAAATAGAAAAACGTTATACTACAAAAGTCACCTATATGTAAGCATACACACACACACATACTTCCACAGAAAAGGAAAGGGAGGCGCTACCCTGCTATAACAGCATCTGAAACTTAAACACTGTTTTGGCCAAGCTATGCACCAAAATTTGCTTGCATATTGGCAATGTATAATGGTTAAATGTGTTAGCCCATTTTTTGCTTAGGTTAAATTGCAAAATGACTTAAATTAAGCATTAACAGTTTTTGACAAACAATTCTGTTATTATCGTTAAATATTTTTAATTAGAAAAAAAAAATGTTATTTAAATAAAAACTGTTCCTAACATTTCCATAAATATTAAATTTCTAATCATAAATAAATTAATTAATTGAAAAAAAAATGTTAAATTAAATTTTCATATTTAAAAATCAATTAACTCATTTTGCTTTTTCGCATAACTCGACTAGGCTACATTTAAAATTCGATTTTGTATGCCATAAAGGCAAATGCTTGAAGTTGGTACAAGTGTTGGTGCCACTCAATTTTGTCGGTTCTGGGAATTTCCCTAAAGAGCATCCATAAGATACTCATATACCCAATGAAAATAAAGCAAAAATACAGTAGAAATACAAATAGCAAACTTTTTTTGTTTTGCTGTTTACACTGTGTTACATTGTTTCATGAGAAAACAACAGCACCTACATTTGCTGAAAGACCTCGACACGATGAAAATTCACCCACATACAGAGGCAAGCATACATTCGTGAGAGCAGAAGAAAAAAATGAACAACGATCTCAATTCACCAAAAATAAAATCAAAAAAAAAAAAAAATTATACAAAAAATAAATACAAGCATGGCAGAAATTTTCAAAACAAATATATAACCACTTTATGCTACAGATAGCGCTGTTCTATATGCAACTTAGACATAGCATTAGGGGTATTCACTGAAATAACGAAAAATTCTTTGTAATTTTAATATCTAAAAAAAAACCGTAAATTATTCCGAAAATACTCATTGAAATTGTAATGCTGTTATGAAAAGGTTTCGAAATATTTGCACCCCGTAACTGCCACACTCATAGAAGGAATATGATCACCTCAAAGATGTTTTAAGAGCAAAATATTATTTTTGGGTGATGACCATGTTATTTTCTCGGAAATCATACATCTGATTTCGACAAGCAGATTATATTTGACGAGAAAATAACATTTTAGTGACAAACTTGTTACATGGTCACTATACAAAAATAACATTTTGCTCTTGAAACATGTTTGAGGTGATCATATTCCTTCTCTGCATGCATATATCTGTAATATCACAATGGACTGAGTAGTCCAATGTCGTTTTCTTTTCTTGTAAAAAAGCATTTTGCCTGGAAAATGTACTTTTTAGTTTTTTTCTATAAAAAAAAAACAGGCAAAAGTGCGAAAAGGCTTCCAATTCTATTGTGAAAATAGCGCCACGCAAAGAGGCAAATTGCGGGCATTTTCAGCACTGCCAACAAACGAGAGTGCTACGATTGCCCTGTTTCCTTCTTGGATTTTTTTTTCTGCCCGCTGATATGATATCAGGTTTTTTAGATTGCTGACAACATTTTAAAAATGTGCATTCTGTACAGACAAAATGAAGGCAAGCACTATTTTTCAGAAAAGAAAACACCATAAGTGAGCCCAAAAATCTGGTCACGCATTTCCTAGCCCCACCTATCATATTTTCAACCGTACAAAAAAAGCGTTTTTAGCAGTGCTTTGGTTCCTCTAAGGAAATTCCGGTAATATGAGAACTATTTCGTAGTTTTTTCAAAGCGGATTTCAGCTATAAAAAAGGAGGTCCCTTGTCGCTGGAAACAGATACACCTTGATAAGGGACAAAATCAACTCAATAAACTTGTTAAATTCAGTGTATCTGCAAGGTCCAGATAGGACAAACAGCTTCCACACTTAATCTATGTTGAAAGAGCAATGTTTTCTTCGCCAAGTGGGATCATTATTTCTTATATATGTAGCGGTCCGCTAACGATAATTTTACCTTCAAAATAGTAGGGGAATCCCAAAAAGTGATAACTGTAACATTTTTGTACAAAAACACAATCTAAGCCTCCTTCGGTACACATTCGTCGTCTTTTTCGACTTTTCCTTGGTGTCCTATGGTTACGTTAGGTTAGATGGCAGCCCGATGTATCAGGCTCATTTAGACTATTCAGTCCATTGTGATACCACATTGGTGAACTTCTCTCTTATCACTGAGTGCTGCCCGATTCCATGTTAAGCTCAATGACATGGGTGGCCTATGTATGTCCATGTTTCATCAACTGTCCACAGAAATTTCAATTTTTTAGAATTTAAATGGAATTTGCGATTTATGAGAGTTATGACGAATTAAGCTCCTTTTCTCGTTGACCAGAGTGGGCGCATGCATCACTTATTGCTGTGCCCAAAGCGATATTTTCAATGGCCACTGTCTCAGCAATTTCGCGCACTTTAGGTCTACGTTGTAGCTGTAGGTTATCATTCATACATATATGGGTCATAAAAACTCCACAATTTTTTATTGTAACTGTCGCAGAAAAATAATTACCTTTAACGGCGATTTCTGAATGGAATTTGGTCTAATCGGCCGCATACAGCCATCCACGTAATATGCTAATGAACTTGCGGTTGCATTCTAGTCGGTTAGAACATATGTCATCGACTCAATGCTCAGTACTTTCGTTGTGTGATTACCGAGAATATCAAGAAGCGAATCACCAACCTTTATTCTAGAATCCAAGAACACTATCCTCCCTCACCATTTTCGAAAAAAAGTATTACAAACCTTGTTAACAGTGGTGGCGTTCGAAGGTGACATGTCGTCTGCAGTTGGAAGAAAATGCGAGAAAAGTTTCGACTGCCTTGTCTGAAAAGCTGTCAACAGTTTTAATGTCTTCCTTCTGGATATTTCATTTCTGAGACAGACAAATTTCGAACAATTAAGTTATCAAAAAAAAAAAAAATAGAATAGAATAGATAGAGGATAAAACCACTTCGCAAAACTCTGGTATCCTGCATCCTTCCCACTAAGATTGCGAATGACCGACTGAAGTTCAGTAAACATTAATAAATTAGAGTACAGTACAATATGATGATTTTTTTTCTGAATTATAATCAGCACTAAACCACTAAAGATATTTAGATAGTTACAGATTAGTATTGAACACTGAAGCCTTGGCTACAAAGTCGTAATTTTTAATTTCTGATCATATGGAACTCTTGCCGAACACATTACAGCTTCCAATAAATATCAAGTTTCCAAAGTGTAAAATATAGCATTTACTTCATCCGGGAAATATGGTAATATATTATTGGTTTCTTATTTCGCAGGACAAGATTACAGTGCACTCTCGGTAACGTGAACTAATTAAAACCAAGAGAGTTCACGTTAGCGAAAATGTTAACGCCAGCGTACTTCAGCGAATTTCAGAACAAAACAAAGCCATATTAGGGAGGTTTACACGTTCTAGCGTGATAGTCTTTTATTTTGTTATTAGTAATATTAAAAACTTAATTTAATGTCATAAAAAATTAAAAAAAAAAACAGATCGGAGAAATAGCAGTAAATTAATGATTAAAATTCGCGAAAAAAAAACCAAACTAGATCACTAAAAAATTCCGTATGTGAAATTGAAGTTGTATTTGGCTTTGTGAATCTGCCTTTAACATCAAATTTCATGATTTTCAGTGTTACGGAGTAGTTAGTGTATGAAAAAGCGAGTTCACTTTAAGCGGTGTTCACGTTACCGCGAGTGCACTGTATTAATATTGCTTTCAGTAAACTTAAATTATTACTGCAATTGAATCCTTCAACTCTCACGTACAAAATTTCAAGATAGACAATGTAGTGATTCATGCAAGCCATACGAAAACTGCAGTTTCCTTCTATTTAAATAAAAGGGCTGCACTACTAATACAACTTTTCAAGAGTAATTCAATGAATCATCCTACAATCAAATTTAAAAATTCATAACTTATTTATATACTCAATTCACTCAATTGAAGATACCTTATGGTCACTCATATTACTAAGAAATCATAAATTCCACATTAAGTGAATACTCCTATATGTTCACACACAAAAAAAAATGTTTTTAACTTCATACTTTTTTTTTAGCCGATTTGTTTTTTTGAATAAAGGCTTCTTTTTTTCTGCGATTCTCTGCTTGAAAATATAAAAAAAAAAATTGTTTGCGTTAGCAAAAAGCTTTTTTTGTTTGGAATAACTGTGTGCGTGTGTGTGTGTATGAGCTTTTGTGCATTCATTGGCTTCTCTTACAAGTTTATCTTTGTGATATATATTTGCATACAAAATATATATATATATATATATGGAAAAGATATAAATATATGTATTTTTATGTATAGATACGTATATACATATTGACACTTTTATATTTTTGGTACTGTTGTCGTCAATAATACGGCAGCATACAATTCATATAAATCAATGAAGCATGAGTGATAATGAAAAGAGAACATCGTTCATTTGAATCTCGAATTTAACTTTGACAAAATCTAGTAAATAATTAAATTGTTTCCTCAATTTCCCAAAAAAAAATTTTTTTCCATCAAACATTTTGTTGAATAAAAAAAATTTTGCTTTGTTATTTCCTACAAAAATAAGTTTGTAAAAGTCCAGCTCTACCTCATCTACTATATCCTTCACCAACCTTATTGAGTTTGTGGCCACGACCCATTTTAGAGATATTGTCGGAGATAGGAATGTTTATTAATAATTTTTTTTGATTTTTAACTTCCACATATTTTGCTTCATATGTATGGGAGCTATCATATACCTAAGCAATGTTGGATTAGAGGTTTGGAACCCATAAGATCGTATACTAAATTCGAAATTGAGAAAAGAAGATTGAGAACTTTTAAAAAATCTCTCTGAAATTTTGAATTTTCAAAATGGGTCCTTCACAAATCACAACATTGATGCACAGAAAAAAATATCACCAAAATATTTCCAATTAAAAAGTTAACTGAAGTTGAATGTTTTTTCAATTAATAAATTAATTGATGCAATTAACTTTTTAATCAAGATAGAAACATTAAGTTAATTAAATCAATGATTGAAAATTTTTAATTTTTTTAAATTAAAAAATTAATTGATACAATTAACTTTTTAATCAAATTCGGAAGACTAAGTCAGTTAAAAAAAGTGATGAACATTTCTTCATCCAAATAAAAACTCTTAAGCCAATTCAGAAAGCAATTGAAAATAGTTACATTTTTAAATAAAAAATTAATTGGGTTTTGTAATCATAATCAATTAAATTTTTAATTGAGTCTATTAAAAAATTAATTGAAAATTGCTAATGAAATCAATTAATATTTTAATCAAGAATTTTTTCTATGTCCAATTAAAACTGTGATTGATACTATAATTTTTGTGATTGAAGACATTTCAATTAAAAAGTTAATTGGATCAATTCATTTCGTGATTGAATCAGAAAAAAAAATTTGTGTGTGTGTAGATTTGTGAAGTCTAACATTCCAAACAGGGACACTAAAGCTAATTTTAACTTTATTTTAGTTCATGATAATTATTGTGTTTTTTTAGTCAAATATTCTCCAATATGAAAAACTTTCCTTCGCTTTAGTAAACTTTTATTTACTTAAATTGCATGAACTAGAAAAGAGAAATTATACGCAAATGAAACAGAATGACCTAAAATTTACTTTACGCACCTTAAATTAGGTTACACACAAAGAAAATTTCACGAAAATTTTTCCAATTAAAATTTTAATTGAGTTTTAAAAAATATTCAATTAAAAATTTAATTGATTCAAATAATTTTTTAATTGGAACAAAAATCAATCACAAAAATAATAGTATAAATTAATTTTTTGATTGGATCAATTAACTTTTTAATTGACCTTCAATTAATTTTTTAATTGATACTATCATTTCTGTGATTGAAGACATTTCAATTAAAAATTAATTGAATCAATTAATTTCGTGATTGAATCAGAAAAATTTTTTTTTTGTGTAGGTATTTTGACAGCCCAATATTTGAGATTCGCTTAGACTATTCAGTCTATTTGTATACCAAAGTGGCGAATTTCTCTCTTCTCACTGAGTGCTACCTGATTCTATGTTTAGTTTAATGGTGTTCCACATTGAGGTGAAACCATTTAGAGAAGCTTTGAAACACTCCGAATTGTCGCCAGCATTATTGAGAGGGATAATTCACCGCCGCAAAAATTTTCGAAACTGCGATTGAACCCATGACGCTTTGTATGCAAGGCGGGCATGCTAAACATTGCATCACCCTGTACCACGGTGTTGTACACCTTGAACACTTATTCGAAGATCGACCATAAAATCCAAAGTTTATAAGAATTCATTGAATATCCAGAACCCTACACTAATAGAAAAAATTGTGTTTCATAATCGTGAACCGAAGTTGTCAAAATGAAACGGAAATGAAACGTTCACAAAAAAAAAAAAAAAATCAAAACGGAATGTTCACGATTTCGTCCACGGGCGTTCACGATTTCATGCACGTCATTCGTTTTTCTTTGGCCATGAAAAGTCTTAAAATAATCGTTAGATCTTGTTATGGCAACTCGCCATCGGTGCAATGTGCTAAGGCGACTGTTAACTATCACAGTAGCGGTAATCTTTTTTTAAATTTTATTTATAAATTAAAGTAAAGTAACCACGTTTTCAGATCATGGACGCTGGTTATTGTTTTGACAATATATGGTGTCATTTTTACTTTGTCAGATTTACCCCATCTGTTCTCAGTTTTACAACACATGTGTGTTGGTTCACTTTCATGAACGGACCGTTTCGAAATGACCACGCCGTTGTTGATTTTTTCTATCGATGTACGGGTTTCAATACTCCACAAAATTATGCGTAAGATAGACATATAAGTTCTCTGTGCTTTAATGAAACTCTTATGCAGTCCGATATTATGATTTAGCTTCTAAAGTTCCCTGAAATTGGGAATTAGCTGATCTTTAGGAACCAAAACTAGACGTGTCTCACACAAGTTGTGGCAATTTTTTCAAACGGTGATACTTTTGTGCCATGGAGTAGTTTAGTTTTACAATTTTGTGGCACCTTTTTGTCATACTGTGCCACTTTTTATTTGCCATTTATTTATACTGTACCAATCTAACATTTCGATCCCAAATTTCGTAAGGTTTATGGAAATGATCGGTTTCATAACTAACAATCGAGAGTCCCCTGAAAACCACTAACAAGTTTGCAGGGGACATGAGTTACCGTCTTAAAGTATGCAAATAAATATTTTCAATATTGGAAACCGAATTAAATCCCTGGATATTAAATTTCAAGGAGTGGTTTTCAATGGAGAAAAAATTATTAGTAGCTTAGAGACGACTTAAATTGAAAACAGTGAGTTCAGAATTTTTTATAAAACATTGATATAAAAGCGTTTAATTTTTACTTGTTTCTATATAAAAAAAAAAAACAAGTATATACGGCCGTAAGCTTATGTACCCTCCACCATGGATTGCGTAGAAAGTTCTACTGAAGTCTGTCATCCATAATCGAATTACGGTAACACTTGCCGATGGCAATGTATCTTAAAACTTCCTAACACCGTCTTCTAAATTGCAAGGTAGTCCACACGTGGTATATATTAAACTAAAAAAAGGCCGATTAAATACGTATATAACTCAGTTTGACAAAATTTTCTATAGAAATAAAATTTTGACAAAATTTTCTATAGAAATAAAATTTTGACCAAATTTTCTATAGAAATAACATTTGGACACAATTTTCTATAGAAATAAAATGTTGACAAAATTTTCTATACAAATCGTAGATTATTTTTGGCTCGAGTGGCAACCATGAGTATGAACCGATATGGACCAACTTTTGTGTGTTTGGGGATCGGCTATATATAACTAAAGACCGATATGGACCAAATTTGGAATGGTTGTTAGCAGCTATATACTAACACCACGTTCCAAATTTCAACCCGATCGGATGAATTTTGCTCCTCCAAGAGGCTCCGGAGGACAAATCTGGGGATCGGTTTATATGGGGGCTATGTATAATTATGGACCGATATGGACCAATTTTTGCACGGTTGTTAGAGACCATATACTTACACAACGTACCACATTTCAACCGGATCGGATGAAGTTTGCTCCTCTAAGAGGAGGGAGCCATCATGGTGCAATGGTTAGCATGCCCGCCTTGCATACACCAGGTCGTGGGTTCGATTCTTGCTACGACCGAACACCAAAAAAGTTTTTCAGCGGTGGATTATCCCACCTCAGTAATGCTGGTGACATTTCTGAGGGTTTCAAAGCTTCTCTAAGTGGTTTCACTGGAATGTGGAACGCCGTTCGGACTCGGCTATAAAAAGGAGGTCCCTTGTCACGGAATGACAAAGTTAATATACTCCCCATCCTATGGTGGAGGGTATAAAAAAGTATGACACCTTTTAAAATGAATCGGGCATCCTTTATGATGAGCGACTCTTTTTGAAAATTCAAAATTTCACTGTTAAAAAGAAAATTCCTAATAATAACGAGATTTGTCATTAAAAATGAGATAATGAAACAAAATGCATTGATCATCTATGATGCGCATTGGAGACTGTTGTTGTGCGAAGTACACTACTGTACCATAGTACATGTAATCAGATTCTAAAATATAAAAATATTGTCCAGAATGAAATTTTTCATTAAAATGAAGCCAATGAAACTATTCACAAATAACGTGTAACTTTTCTTTATTGAATATTTTGTTAAATAAGGGAACTTTTAATTGTGATTTTATTTCATTTTATCAATTAAAGATTAAAAAAAAAACTATTTTTTAACTAATTTTGTTTCGGAACTACAGACCTCTACTATTATTATTTTTTTTTTTTGAAATTACCTTGCTGACAATGAGTAAAAATATGTTTTTTTTTGTCCCATGTAAGCCCTAATAAAATTCCATATTCAACCTTAATTAATTTCCACATTTGTGGTTACAATATTGTTTATATTCATTGTATGCATTATTAGTTCTCGTTTTTTATTACAGTTATAAAAAAATTGTTTTGCTTTTTTATTATTATTAAAAATTATGTTTTAAAATGTGTGTGCTTGAATATAATACCCGTATTCTATTACTACCCTTATAATATATTGTTTTGGTAAAATGCCTATCGCAAATATAAACAATTTTCAATGAGGTAATGTATATATTCATAGTGTATTAGCCACAATTCATCATCTGTCTACTGTTTATTGATAAGATTAAAATTTGTGGTTGGATTTTTTGTTTTGTTTATTTATTTTGTGTAAATATTGTGCATTTTAATAGAAGGATTTTTTTTCCCTTTGTACATTGTTGTAGAATTTATTGATAGATTTTTTTTTTTACTTTGTGCGATCTGTTTGTAGAGTAATATTACCTATTCCCCACTTAGTGCCTCTGAACACACTTCTGTTCTTGTTTTGTTATCTTGGTCACCACTTGGTTAATTTAATGCGAAGGAACCAAACAATGTTTTTGGATGACGTTATTATTTGTACGGCTGAAAGTGTGTGTTTTTTGTTTCTTGCGTATTGATTCCGATTAATGCAATGTTTTCATGAATTATCAATACGAGAAATTATGAGTCATTCATTGATTTGGGTACATATTCCGTACCTTAACATTGTAGGTATATGCGGGTTTAGTCATCGCTATGAGTCAGTATGAGATGAGAAAACATAAAATATATTTGAATTTTTTCGATTTTTCTTAGGCTTTTGTAAAATGCTAACATATGTTTATCAAAAAAATATTGTTGATATTTTGAAAGAACTTGGAACTACCATGATCTACTGGGTCGGACTATTCGACATAATTAATGTTTAAATACAAGTCTACATATTCTCGGGAATGTAGGTAGAAGTAAAGATATAGATTTTTTGACTAGCTAGCTGTTCAAATATAAGACTATTTTAAGTTTTAAATTATAGCTTTTTTAATAGTCTACTAGGTAAAATTATGGCTATTATTTATGGCTTTTCATTATGGCTTTGTTAACTTTTGGAAAACGCCACTTCTTTGTATTGTTTGGTACTTTTTATATCTAATTTTGCCAACAGCGAATATCGTCCATTAAAATTGAAAAATTTTATTATTAGAATTTTCATATACGACGAATTTTTCGAATTTATTGAAAACATGATTATTTCGCTGTTAGGCCGCCTTTCAATATATTACTGTTGGAAAAATCGAACGGCCATTAGTCGAAATTAAAGATCATGCAAAATCGTATTAAAGATTATAAAGAAAACTCGAAATATTTCATTATTTTGTTTTTTTTTTTTTAAACGTTCATCATGGTTTTTTGTTGGTTTGTATGTTTTTTTTTTGGTTTTTGATGCAAGATTTCTATTCTTTGAAATTCGAATTTTCGAGTTTTTTGAAAACTATAAATATTTTGCTTTTTCAAGGTAGTTTTTAATGTTTAAAATTTTAAAGACAATTAGTCGAAAATGAAGATATTTTGAAATCCTTTAAAGATTTGTAGACAAAACTCAAAAAATTGTATTCTTTGAATTTCGACTTTTCCATTTTATTTTAATTTTGAATACTTTTTTTAAATCGCCTTAATAGTTTTAAAATTTAAACGATAATTTGTCGAAATTGAAGATAATGCAAACTCATTTTTAAGACTTCAAACAAAACTGGATAAATTCTCAAAAAATTTTATTCTTTGAATTTCGACTTTTCCATTTTATTTTAATTTTGAATACTTTTTTTAAATCGCCTTGATAGTTTTAAAATTCAAACGATAATTTGTCGAAATTAAAGATAATGCAAACTCATTTCGAAGACTTCAAACAAAACTGGATAAATTCTATTATTCGAGTTTTTTAAATTCCACTTTCATTTTTTTTAATTTTGAATAGACTAAGTTCAGTTTAGCCGTTAAAATCAAAAATAAATTAGTAAAAAAAGTATAAAATATACCCATTTGTTGTAAAATTTATTATAGCTTGATAGGGAATATCCCAAGGCATCTTTTCCACCTAAAAAGTCGAGTAGCTATTTTTGAGAAACTTTTTTGAAACTTCAACTTTTTGTTAGGTTGAAGTCGACTTCAATTTCACAATCGACTTTGGTCATAAATCGATTAGCTGATTTGCAAAAATGTCCTATGTCGATTTGAATATTACCTAAAGTTGATTTTTTGTGCACTGAAAAAAAGCATGTCCGGATCCAAAGATTTTGTCTTTACTTTAAAAATTTTGGTATTGATTCCGAGCCAAAGAAGCGGAGAATACAAGTAAGGATATTTTTAGGACACAATTGCCCTTTAAATTTTGGTTTTGTGTACTTCCAAATTTTTGTTTTTCGCTTTTTCAGTTTTTTTTTTCTTCATATGCTATCAAAAGCTAGTTAACGACTACTTTATTTTCAAAATTAAGACTCGATTTTCAGTAGAAATTGTGCTATGTTTCAATTAAAAACCTTCTTTAAAATAAAGTTTTTAAAAACATGTCATGTATATTTGAACGATTTTTTGCTTTGTTGTCAAGATGCAAAAAGACAACAAATTTAAAGACAATTTCATTAAATTTAAAGAATTTTTCTGAATTATTCGAGTCAAGTTGGCCTTAGCCCAAACATTTTTTCTTTCATGTTATGATACCCATTTTGAAGCGAAATCACTTAATTATAAGGACAATACGACTTCATTGAAAAGTTTATCGACTTTTAGACAAGGAAAAAATCTTTATATTAGAGAAATACGTCTTCTATGCTAGGCAAAATTTGCATTCGTAATTTAAGGATATGAAATCTTTGACCTCACGACAATATTTTTTTCAGTGTGGCTACAATTTTTGGTTTGATATTATAGTCGATCTTTGCATTCGTAATTTAAGGATATGAAATCCTTGACCTCACGACAATATTTTTTTCAGTGTGGCTAAAATTTTTGGTTTGATATTATAGTCGATCTTCGGTTTTTGTAGTCTTAGAATGCCCTCTTTATTTTTGCGATAATTCTTAAAAAAAATTGAAAAATAAGAAAGAACGAAAATAAGAGTTTGACTAACACCAAAAGTCGACTTCAGTTTTCCAAAAATCATTTAAAGTCGATTTAATCACAAAAATTTTAGGAGAAACCGGCTATTCGAATTTTCAAATTCGACAAAACATGCCCAAGAAAACTAATCGGATTTGAGCATACAACCAGCCCACTACTGTCTTAGACTTAAAATTTAAATTTTAAAATAAAATTAAGAATTATTATTAATTTTTTTCTTTCAATTAAAAAAACAAATTTTTGACAACAAAATAACAAAATATAAAACTTAATAAAACCAAGGTCATACGAGGCAATCGATATTTTAAAATATGAGCTCTCTATGGTACATTATTCGATTTCGGACAATAACAAAATTGAATTAATCGTATTTGCCCAACAACATTAAATAAAAATTTAAAAATTATAAAACTCAAGTATTATATATTTGAATCAAACTTTTAGCACAACCGACTGTGGATATACAAAAAACTCAGCACCTTACAGTAAATTGTTTGATCTTAAAAACTTTAATGAAGTAAAATCTCTCAAGGAGATGGCTGAATAGTCTTCAAAAACAATATGTCTATCTAATCATACCTGTGCAATTTTACGGCATTTGGCTTTAACAATACATAGAGAATATAGATAATGTAGAATATGAAGGGTTATAATATGTTTTTAAATGTTTCGATTTTTTGTAAATCCCTTTTATTGTTCATAACGAGATGGCAACCCTGTTTAATCAAATATTTAAAATTCTTGTGTTTAATTTCCTATTCGATTATTTTGTATAACATGATTAATTACTCAACGAAACAGTATTTTTCTTAGAAACTATTTAAATGATAGTCATAGCCATAGATTTGAATGAGGCATTTTAGAAGCATTCTGACCGCACCTGACATTCACGATTACCCCAGCTCCAACAGCTTAATTTTAAATGGTGTACTTTTTTTTAAATTTTAGTCATTCGAAAAAAATTCAATTCTAAAATTAAGTTTTCGAATTTTCGGATGGCAGAGAACTGAAATTAAAAAAAAAATCGAAATAAAAAAATCACAAAATTAAAGGTGTTGGTTATTGATCAACATTACAATGGTGCCAATGGACGGACCAAGATGCTAAAAAGTTTATTTTGGTATCTAAAAAAAAAGAAGAAAAAGTCAACGTTTTTCTTTGGCTGTTACAACAAAGAATTCTATTTTATTTCGATTAACAAAAATTCGCATGGACAGCTGTTCTATTTAAAATAAAAGAGGAAGAATAAAAAACACATATTAGAGTTTTAACTTGCTAGTGTTTAAATACCTTAGAAATGTATGAGATGGATTCATGGTGGGTTCACAGGGCATGAAATGATGATCTTTTAAAGCAATAGAAAGAAGTGGATTTTATTTAATTTTTATTTATTTATTTTTGTTTTGTTTTTTAATTGACATTTCAATTTTTCCTTTTCCAAACGTAATTGATAACCACACGACCGATTATAGCTCATTTTGGTATTAAGTGTGAACGTCCCTTACACATATCTCAAGGTGTTTTGATTGTATTAGTACGTCTCATATGATAATGTGTGTTATTATTTTTGTTGCATTTGTATGCATGTTGTCAATGTGTATTGACGTGTGAACGATATGTACTTAATACTGTCATTCAATTTTAACGTAAATTTAGTCTGATTTCTTCTTGGTTTCTTTATAGTCAACGTATACGGTTCGGTACGGGTGCGGTATTCGTTTGAAATATAATTTCGAAAAATAAAAACCACACACAACAGAAAGCTCGACGATTTCCTAAAATCCACATAATTAATATATTTAATAATTTTTATTTTTGTTTTGTGTGATATACGGCGTTTATTTTATAAATTTTTTTTGCGCGTATTTTCTTTTCTATAATTAAAAGAGAAATATTTTAGTTGTAATACGAAAAACCGTATAACAAAAAAAAGGAAAAAAGTGTACATTTGGTGTTGTTTGATATTTCAACAAAGAGTGAAAATTTTTTGTATTGCGTAAAGTAAATTTATCATTAACCCATTACCATATCCACAAAATACTGCAATCGATGCAATCAATACAACAACAAAAATGCAAAAAACGAAAAATTACATAACTAAATATAACCAATAATAAAATAGAGAAATATTTAATTCATTTTATAATGAATACATTGCAAAATTATTGGAATACTCTTATGTGAATGATGTGTTTATTATTTGTTTGAATTTCTTTGTCCATTGAATTATTAATCAAAGATAATTGATCATTTCATATCAATTGACTAACAACGACCTTGACCTAATAGTTATGAAACTAATTTAAAAATAAAATCAATGTTGAAAAAGGTTATCGCAAAAAACGTGGTCGAAAAGCGGATGTAAAGTGGTGACAAAATTTATTTTGTTTAATAAGAAAAAACGATATTAATTTCAAAAATAATACGTTTTTGTTAATACACTATTAAATTGTATTGACATTATTATATTTACCTGCTAAAAAATTGGTTCTTGCCACTATTAAGCTAGTTTCCATCAAGAACATTTCGACATTCAAACAATTTTTTTTATAATTTTTTTTTTTTTTTATAAAATTTATTAAATTCGTATGATGAGTTTATTTAATTGAATTATAGTCCACTGTTTTGAATGTATTCTCAGAAATGCGACATATTATTTTTTTTTCACTAAATATGATTTAATTATAGTCCGTTGTTTAAATGAATAATCGTGTATTTGAAGTGATTTTTGTATTGTATTTGAGCCGAATTCGATCCCAGCAAAAAAGTGTGGCCCAAACAAGCAAGGAAAATGTTCTTTTTTATTTCATCGGGAGAAGTTAATTTTACGTGCGCTTGTCATAGGGCGGAAGTCATGCATAAATTCTCCTGATGTAATTCTTTTTAATATTTCGGATATGATTTGAAAAAATTAGAAAAACTTTAATAAACTAATCTGTACATTTATGGCAAATACTTATATTCACATCTTGTGAAATAAATATCGAAAAAATCCAACACGCAAGTGAAAACAGAGAATCTAGGTAATTGAACTGCATGGGTTTTTCTCCATAATTACTATTGGGTGTCGTTTAGGTTAGGTTAGGTGGCAGCCCGATGTATCAGGCTCACTTAGACTATTCAGTCCATTATGATACCACCGTAGTGAACTTCTCTCTTATCACTGAGTGCTGTCCGATTCCATGTTAAGCTCAACGACAAGGTACCTCAATGACGGCGTTCCACATTGAGAAGCTTTGAAACACTCAGAAATGTCACCAGCATTACTGAGGTGTGATAATCCACCGCTGAAAAACTTTTTGGTGGTCGGTTTTTGTGTATGCAAGGCGGACATGCTAACCATTGCACCACGGAGGGTGTCGTTTAGTGGCTGACTTATATTTTTTTAAGATTAGGTCCAGCCCAGCCCAACCCAACGATTTTATTTAGTAGGTTTTAATATTTGACGGCATTATGGCAAGGCATTTTAAGTAGAAACATGAACCTTAAAGGAGCACTTGAACACTTCTAGCACATATGTATTTTATTCCACGTCTTGCCAACCTCGGTTGCCACATTTGGTAGAATTCCACCAAAAATAGCAGATTTTTACTGTTTGGTAGATTGGTAGAATTCTTGATGTTTCGCCAAATATTCTTCTCCAACTACTAATTCACAAATTTTTAGACATAAAGATTTGACAACATTTTTTATAGAAATAAAATTATGACAAAAGTTTCTATAGAAATAAAATTTTGACAAAATTTTCTATAAAATTAAATTTTGACAAAATTTTCTATAGAAATAAAATTTAGACAAAATTTTCTATAGAAATTAAATTTTGACAAAATTTTCTATAGAAATAAAATGTTGACAAAATGTTCTATAGAAATTAAATTTTGACAAAATTTTCAATAGCAACCAAATCTTGACAAAATTTTTTATAGAAAAAAAATTTTGACAAAATTTTTTATATAAACAAAATTTTGACAAAATTTTCTAAAAATAAAATTTTGACAAATTTTTCTAAAGAAATAAAATTATGACACAATTCTCTATAGAAATAAAAATTTGACAAAATTTTCAATAGAAATAAAATCTTGACAAAATTTTCGATACAAATAAAATTTTGACAAAATTTTCTATAGAAATAAAATTTTGACAAAATTTTCAATAGAAATAAAATGTTGACAAAATGTTCTATAGATATGAAATTTTGACAAAATTTTCAATAGAAATAAAATTGTGACACAATTTTCTATAGAAATAAAATTTTGACGTAATTTTCTATAGAAATATAATTTTTACAAAATTTCTTATAGAAATAAAATTTCATTATATTACATGTTAGCCTGATACCGAAACAGGCAATTGACGTCCAAATGCATTGTATCTAATTATACAATTATTATTCGAGCTTTATATCTTTTTATTTTAATCTATATCTGTCCATAAAGCTCGAATAATAATTGTATAATTAGAAATAAAATTTCGACAAAATTTCCAATAAAAACTAAATTTTGAGAAAATTTTCTATAGAAATAAAATTTGTACAAAATTTTCTATGAAAATAAATTGTTTACAAAATTTTCTCTGAAAAGGAAATTTTGACAAAATTTTCTATGGAAATAAAATTTTGACAAAATTTTTTATGGAAATAAAATTTTGACAAAATTTTCTATGGAAATTACATTTTTACAAAATTTTCTATAGAAATTAAATTTTGACGAAATTTTCTATAGAAATAAAATTTAGACAAAATTTTCTATAGAAATTAAATTTTGACAAAATTTTCTATAGAATTAAAATTTTCACAAAATTTTCTATAGAAATAAAATTTTGCGAAAATTTTCTATAGAAATAAAATTTTGAGAAAATTTTCTATAGAAATCAAATTATGACAACATTTTCTATAGAAATAAAATTTTGACAAATTTTTCTATCGAAATAAAATTTTGACAAAATTTTCTATAGAAATAATATTTTGACAAAATTTTCTATAGAAATAAAATGTTGACAAAATTTTCTACAGAAATCACATTTGGACAGAATTTTCAATAGAAATAAAATCTTGACTAAATTTTCTATAGAAATAAAATCTTGAAAAAATTTTCTATTGAAATAAAATTTTGACAAAATTTTCTATAGAAATAAAGTTTTGACAATATTTTCTATAAAAATAAAATTTTGACAAATTTGACAAAAATAACATTTTCACAAAATTTTCTATAAAAATTAAATTTTAACAACATTTTCTATAAAAATTAAATTTTAACAAAATTTTCTATAGAAATAAAATTTCGACAGAATTTTCAATAGAAATAAAATTTTGACACAATTTTCTATAGAAATAAAATTTTGACAAAAAAAAATCAATCAAAATCAATGGCTTTACATGAACTACTACACCACCTAAGACTACATTAATTCAAATATTTTCTTTTTGAAAATATTTAGGGTATATTTTTTTCTGAGAATGCTTTCTTAGGTAGACAAAATATGTATATTTGACATAAAAGACACATGCTGTATTCAACAATGTTATATAAGAAATGTGGCACTAATTTCTTAAAATTGTTTAGGCCTAATTTAAATGCATTTTTTTAATTTAATTAATTTAGTTTTTTTTTATTGTACCACTACCCACCACTTTGAGAATAGAAAAATTAATTTAAACTTTTATGGCTTGACCATAAGTTTGGATATTTTTTGCTTCTATATCCTTAAATTTGTTCCAAATCATAATTTAAACTCCTCTTGTTCCTTGTTTACGCAACAGGGTTTTTTTTTTTGTTTCCTCATTCATCTAAGTACACACACACACATTTAAAACATAATTTCCAGTAATTATTGTATTGCCAACATGTTTATTTTATGAGTTATATTTTTTATGTTATATGCTGTGTATACATATTTTTTTAATTTAAATGTTGTTGTTGTTTCTTTTTCATTTTGTTTTGTGATACCCGAAAACAAAAAAAAACGCAATTTTGAAAAAAAAACAAAAAATGTTTAACACAATAATTTCCGCTTGCTTGGCATTGCTAACTTTGCTAATTAACCAAACTCCAAACAATTGAAATGTGTGCTACACCACCAACAAACACAATATGTGCGTTCCCGTGTGCTTTTCACCATCCCAAAGGCGGCAGATATGAATCTCAACGATTTACCCTTGCCACCACCACCATCACCCACACAATTGCAACAATACGAACAAGATCAAGGCAATGTAACTAATATCAGCAACATTCCACCACCACCGCCCCATACAAGGACATTGAGCAGTTTATCTTCAATGTCATCGGGCTCCAATACAACACATTCCTCTACACATTCCCTATCGCCGACACCATATCAATACCAACATCAGGGACAAGGACCCTGTAATAATGTCATAATGCAAACGCATAATATAACGATGGATCCCTATGCGTCCACATCACCCATGCATTCAAGACAGACATCCTCATCATCGTCCTCATTGAATTATGCTAGTGATAATAATTATATGACATCACCACCACCGCCACCACCACCACCACTACCACTGCCATCTATGTTGCCGCCGGCTGCTGAGGATAATAGAAATGGTGATTTGTATATTGATACAATGAAACAGCAACAGAATGCTATCGGTAGCAACAATAGTTCTAAATTGCTGACAAATCGAAATAATGAGAATGATAAGAATTCCTATAATAAAAGCGGAAACGGAAATGGTATCGGTGTCGGTAATGGTACCACATTTCAGCCCAATACACACAAGGTCTATAATAAATTTTTGAAAGAGTATTCCAATAAATTGTTAACTCAAAATAAGAATGGTGGCAGCAGCAACAACAGCAACAATCCAACACAAGATAACAATAATGGTCCCGATCAAACCACAAGTCCCTACAACAACAATAACAAAACGAACTCATTCATTAATAGCCCCTTCATCAGCAATAATAGTACACCCAAACCATTTGTAACAACACAAAAGACCCAGCATTATCCTCTCAATAGTAACAACAACACGAAGAACATTCTCACCAGCAGCAACAATGTCCTTTCGCAGGATAATAATAACACTGCTAGTTTCCCACCCAGTGTTGCTGTTCTAGCAGCCACACTCAATAATCAATTGAAATTTGATTCATGTCAGGTTGCACCAACTGCAGTAACAGGACCTACTTCCACCATCACCACCACCAAATCACCTTCTTCTAGCAATATTCCAATTGTAGATAAGAGTCTAATTAATAGCAACAACACCTACAATCCCGAAAGCAACACGACCACTACCACCACCACCTTCAATACGGGTACTAACGACATGTCCTCGACCATGGCCTCTTCAGGGCCAAGTGTTCAACCAACATCAGAAACCTCCAGTAATGGTGTGGGCGGTGATAAACCCTTCGAATATGTAACACTAACGGGTAATGTTATTCGTAGTGTTGTGCCTCCGGGTAAGGGCACTAATGTTAATTACAAGGTAAGTATTAGCCAATAGCTTTACGAACATTTATAAGGCCAGCATGCATTACTCCTAATAGGTTTTTGTAATCATTAGAAGCTAAAAAGCTCTAGGATTATGGCCTTTAGCAGTAAATGCTTATTTTATATGTATGTAGTGTATTTAGGCAAATTGCTTGTTTATTTGTTTTCATTTTATTTTTGTTAACACTTGCATGTTTCAAACTTCAAATCCTTGTTATATATTTTGTGGTAGTAAAAGAAATGACAAAAATTAGTCACAAAAAAAATCAAAGATGAAAATATGTAAACGATTATATTTTTGTATCTAATTTCTTATAAACATGTTTTGGAAGTCTTATTATGTTTTTGCAACATTTTGTCTTTAAACAAACATGTTGATAGCTTTTATAAACATATGGGTATTTCCTTAGATTGTGAGTATATATATGAAGTTTTGTGCCCTTATTCTCAACAATTTACTGACAGTTTATTGAAGGAATTTATATGGAAAAATTAGGATTAAAGTTTACTTTCACATTTTTAATATGAGGATAATTTTTTAATGGTACCTAGTGTTTATTGACTTATTCTGTACAAATTTGTTTGAAATGTTGCAAGCAATAGCGGTTGTTTGTCAACATTTTTGAAAATCACTGCTACCATTGTGATAAATTCCAACATTAATTTTTAAATGAAAATTCAGTATATCCAATCGAGTTTTTAGTTTCAGGAGACCCAAAATAAGTTAAATTAAAAATATTTATGTATAATTTCGGGTTTATCATAGGTAGATTTAGCCTTATTCTAAATATTAGTCGAGGAAGCCTCTTACTACTAATGATTGAATTGAGGTTCATCTTCCAATTTTTAAAAATAGTTTACCCCCAAAGATTCGTTTGTAATACATCGAAATATTACTCTCAGACCTCATAACATAAAGAATACACAGGGTGGTTGATATGTAATACAATAAAATAAAGCTCTATATTTTTAATTATTGTTGTAAAGCAAAAATTGGATTTTAAATTCAAATTTTAAAATCAGTTTAGATTTAAATTTTGACAAAAAATTCTATAGAAATACAATTTTGACAAAATGTTCTATAGAAATAAAATTTTAAGAAAAATTTCTATAGAAATAAAATTTTGACAAAACTTTCAATAAAAATAAAATTTTCTGTAGAAATAAAATTTTGACAAAATTTTCTGTAGAAATAAAATTTTGATGATGATAAAATTTTCTGTAGAAATAACATTTTGACAAAATTTTCTATAGAAATAAAATTTTGACAAAATTTTCTATAGAAATCAAATTTTGACAAAATTTTCTATAGAAATCAAATTTTGACAAAATGTTCTATAGAAAAAAAATTTTGACAAAATGTTCTATAGAAATAAAATTTTGACAAAATTTTCTATAGAAATAAAATTTTGACAACATTTTCTATAGAAATAAACTTTTGACAAAATTTTCTATAGAAATAAAATTTTGACAAAATTTTCTATAGAAATAAAATTTTGACAACATTTTCTATAGAAATAAAATGTTGACAAAATTTTCTATAGAAATAAAATTTTGACAAAATTTTCTATAGAAATAAAATTTTGACAAAATTTTCTATAGAAATAAAATTTTGACAAAATTTTCTATAGAAATAAAATGTTGACAAAATTTTCTATAGAAATAAAATTTTGACAAAATTTGCTATAGAAAAAAAATTTTGACAAAATTTTCTATAGAAATAAAAATTTGACAAATTTTCTATAGAAATAAAAGCTAAGATCGTTAAAACATTTAAAGGTGGACACATTTACAATTCTAGGGACATTTATCCACCCAAAAAATTGTCGTTAATAGGAGGGATCATTCATTCAATCGAGGAAAAAAACATTTCTTCCTACTAATTACAAAAATTGTGATACGATTTCCTTCATTTTTTGGCAGATTATTTTTGACACGAGTGGCACCGATTGGCATCCATTGTCTTTGGAATCCCCCATCATAATATTCAACCCACAGGTGACACAGGGTTTCAAAACATCTTAAATCAAAATGGGATTATTGGAACTTGAAGTTAACAAGAATCGAATTCATTTTCGTTTGGAGAAAATGTCGTATAGTCGAAATTCTGATTCTCGATTTTTGTATCCCTTGCAGAATTTCTTGTTATGAAATAAGTTTATCCCAATTGACTAATTAATGAAAGAGTTTTTAACACCAGACAACCATACACCTAAAATATACCCCAAAATGTATTTAAGGCTCATGTTCACTTTTGATTCAAAAGAATTTGAAACTAACTAATGAAAATGAATTCCAACTGATGGAAAAACATAAAGATTAAAGAAAAATAAATAGAATCTCTTAAGAATCGCTTTGAGTCCCACTTTGGACTTTTTCCATAAAGGAGAGGTTATGTTAGGTTAGGTGGCATCCGGATGTATCAGGCTCACTTAGACTATTCAGTCCATTGTGTTACCACAGTGGTGAACTTCTTTCTTATCACTGAGTGCTGCCCGATTCCATGTTAAGCTCTATGACAAGGGACCTCCTTTTTATAGCCGAGTCCGAACGGCGTTCCACATTGCAGTGAAACCACTTAGAGAAGCTTTGAAACATTCTGAAATATCACCAGCATTACTGAGGTGGGATAATCCATCGCTGAAAAACTTTTTGGTGTTCGGTTGGTACATGAATCGAACCCACGACCTTGTGTATGCAAGGCGGACATGTTAACCATTACACCACGATGGCTCCCAAAAAAACGAGAGTTTAGTACCCACCATTGGCAAATCCCAGAATGCATAAAATAGGATCGAATTGAAAACGTGGTCTAATCCAAAAAAAAATTGGGATTCATTTTCATACACTCAAAAAAAGTTTAGTTGGATCTAAAGATTTTGATCTTCCTTTAACGATATTGGTATTGATTTCGAGCCACAGATGCGGGTTCTTTAAAATAAGGAAATTTTTTTGCGACCTATTTGGTTTTAAATTTAGGATATATGAAATTAAAATTAGGATACAGATCTCATTTATCGAATTTTCATTCTATTGTTCCGGTATATTAATAAAGCTATTCACGTACAAACAAATGCCAGTTTAAAAATCCAAATTATGACGGATACTTCGCAGTAAAAAATATTTTTTTAATTCCAAAAAACAAAAAAACTTTAAACCAAAGATGCTAAATCATCAAAATAAGTCTTAGCCTATATTTGAAGCTTTTTTATCTTAAATATAAAGATTCAATATTTCAGTTAATTTAAGGTCGATTTCCTTAAATCAAAAATGTGTTTTCTTTACTTTGAGGAAAATTTGCCTTAGTTTAAAGACATGCAACTTTAACGAAGGGACGCAAACTTTTATAATGGGTGTCCTAAATTTAATGAAAAAAATTTTTGAAGTAAAGATTATAAACTTTCTTTTAATTAAAATTTCATTATTTTTAAGAAATTTATCCTTATAAATTGCGCTTCCTAAAATTGAGGTTGAAGTTTAATAGCACGTAAATATTTTTTTCATTGCATGAAACATTGAGGTTTATTTTCATAATGCAAACGGCATCCAAGAAATAAAATGAAGTTACTCCCAAAAAACATGAAAATTTGGTGTTGTTGTTTTCCATATAATTTTTTGGGGTCCTACTTCATTTAGGTTTTGGGGCTAATTTTCTTATTAATAGCGACGCTGAGCGAAAGTGGCCCTACAATATTTTGGTCCATTCCCGGCGAAGTGCCGTCTTGGTTATGTTTTTTTTTTTTTTTTGTACCAACCTTACTCTCCAAAATGACCCAGGTGCAAAAGTCCAACGGATTGACATCCGAAGATTTTAATGACCATTTTGCAGTATAAATGAAACGAAAAATCTCCTTTTTGAACCATTCTGGGTGAAACGTGCTGAGTCCTGTTGAAAAGTCCATGATCTGCGCTCGAAGTGTTTGTTTAGTCAGAGCTTCAATAATGTCCTTAGCACGTTTAACCGATAATATTTGGGATTTAATTTGAACCAACGATCGATGAATATGAGCAGGTCACATAGCTTTTCATGGGAGAAAACCAGAAATGCTTGTTTACTCAGAGCTTTAATACTGTCTTTAGGACGTTTAACCGATAATATTCGGGATTTAATTTGAACCATCGGTAGATGAATATGAGCAGGGCGCATGGCTTTTCCTGGGAGAAAATCAAATTCAGTAACTGGCCACTTTTGTACAAACAAAGCAACTCCTTGGCTCTTTTCAGTCTAACATTATTTGGGCATCGGTTCATTTTGAAATACGCGTTGCATATGTTCTCGTGATATGTTTAGCTCACGAGCAAATTTTGTACCACTGCGGCGTGGATTTCGATTAAATGTTGCCTCCACTTTTCGGACGCGATGCAACACTGCCATTATCAAGGTAACGAGCAGTAGTACGAGAAACAAAAGATGATAGCACCTTGTGGGTTTCTAACCAAGTATAAAGCAATCAAAATATCACGCTTGAATTCCATCGTGAATAAATTTATTTTCGAATACAATAGATCAAAACGTTCTTGTAAGCTTATAAACAATAAAATGAACTGTCACTGGAATAAATCTTTTAGCTGTCTGATAAAGAGTTTAGAAATGATAACAACCTCTAAAAAATATCAGACACCCTGTACAGACATGCGTTAAATTGGAATGTCATAAAGTATCCGATCGAACCGCAGCTTAAAAATGTTAAAAAGTCGGAAAGTTATTTTTTTAAAAGAAATTTGGAAGTCAAAATTGATTTTGATAACAATAGACTTGAGTAACTTTATGTTGCTTATTGATATATTTTTCGATTTATGGTAGTTGGAAATTGAGAAATCTGAAATGAAATGCCGAATAATATATGAAGTTTAGGTGTGGTTATTCAACCAATTAAAATTCTATAAGAAAAGGGCAATTAAAGAGCTCCAATTATAAGAAGAGCGAAATGCGTGATGATAAGAAGTCCTTGCATATCTGTTTCATTTTTCCTACGCCTCCGAGCACAGCTTACAAGTGATTTCTAAAAAAAGAAGGTTACATGTCATATGAGGTATGCCTTTGCACAAAAATATTTTGGTTTTCTTTGGAATTTTCGAGATTACTTTAAAGATTGATTTAAATGACTACCTTCTTCTTAGCTCTATGGAAATACTCATATGTTCTATTTTTGTATATAAAAACAAATTTAAATAAATTCCCCCCCGAAATTTATTATTTATATTCGTAAAAGCATAAAACTTATTCCTTCTATGATTTTCTTTTACATTTTCTTACAGGTCAATAACCAAGGTTATGCCCGTCCCTATGGTGCTCCACCAGCTGCTGCTCCCAAGTCACCAGTAACTTTCCCACCTCAAACCCAACAATGGAATGCCCCACCACCAACTCAGCCCAAGCCAAGTGCTCCAGCTGGCAATCCTTATGCCACTTTGCCACGTTCTAATGTTGGTCAAGGACAAGGTAAGCTTAATGAAATGCTTGACAGCGATGATTTAGATATAACAACACAAAATCAAGGAGATTGGGTTTGATGAAGATTTAGATAAAATCTACCAAAAAAAAAAGATAAGAAGAAAACAGAATATGTGATAAACTTCAAGGAAGAATATATTCCAACATTTTTGTTTTGGATATATTGTATTGATTTTTTTGTTAAATACATTTTTTTTCTTTAGATTAATTAGATAAAATAATGATAATAATTTTTTTCTCTTGTTATTAGAACCCAATTTTTTTCTAAATAAAGTTTTACCATATTTTCTTAACCCTTTAATAAACCTCAAAAAAGAAATGCCTAACTAAACCACAAAACTAAAACAGGCCTCTAACACAACAAACCAACAAAAAAAATATATAAACGCCCAAGAAATTATTCAAAATTCTGCATTAACCACAACAAAATGAAAGCTGACTAAATTTTATCTTCTCTAACATTATTGACCTGAAAACCTAAACCAAAAACGAAATTGTATTCGAAGAGACCCCCCCTCCAAAACTACAATAAAAACCAAATTTACAGAACACATTTGGCCCACAAAACCGAGCTTTGCTTTAACTAGAATAGATCTCCCCGTTTTGGAAAATTTTGCTGTAATAAAAAAACCCCCCACTTTGTTGCTCTCCCCCATATTTTGGATAGCCTTGAAAATGTTTCGATATAAATCTTTTTTAAAAACAAACAAAATATTCACAATTATTCTTGTATATTTTTATATAAATTGAATTGCTGTATATGAAAAATTACAAAACCAAAATCCTTTACAAATTGTAGTTCGTAGAACTCAATCCATGTACAGCAACAACAGCTATAACAGCAACTACAATATGTCGAAACAACAACAATACAAAACTCCTAGTTTTGTAGATGGACCCAATAGGTACTCAACTATACCCACTTATAATACAACATCCTCCTATAACAGCAACAACAGCTACAATAACAATTACTCAGGTAAAAATTAAAAAAAAAAAACACAGCTGTATAGACGAATATTGCTCATTTATGCAGCAACATTTATCACTGAAACAGCAATGCAAATTTTTGCAAATTCGCAAAGCTCTATGCAACATCACTCATTACAAAGCTGTTACATATTCCGGATTTAGTTTTTCAATAGTATATGAATTGTTTGTTGTTGAAAATAAGGCTTTTATTCATTTTCAATTCAAGCACAATACACAATTGCTTTGTTTTCTAGTTAGTCCACTCGATTTCTCTCATTTATTACACTTAAAATTTGAACACAGTATTCGCAATATACAAACCCATCATTACATTAATAGGGGAAAATAGTAGATTCCATAAGTCATTTATATCATTTCAAAAACTAACACTAGTTAACAAATTTTTTTTTTCATATACACTTGATGAGAGTCAATAAGAAAAGATGTATTTTGATATGCTGAATTCGAAAAAAAATTTTAAAAAAATTTAATGGAACAGTTTTTGATCAATGTAAACTAGTGTAATCTATGACAGAAGTTTTAATAGTTCTTTTACAAAATTGTAGATTACATATTTGTTGATTGAAATGATTTTTTTTTTATTTTAACTTGTAGAAAATTAAAAACAAAATATATTCCATAATTTCTCTAATTTAATATTTGTAAATTTAAACGCCATTCCACCTTTTTGGAAACATTTTTGATTCTGGAAAAATTCCCCCTTTCCTGTTATAACTTCCGTTCAGTGAAAGCGTATAGTCAAACACAATAATCGATGCTCTAGACAGGAAACGGAAACTGATGTTGTATACATGTATGAACATGTAAGCATGTAATGTAATATTATAGTATGCACATTATTCATAAACTATTCATCATGAATAATAAAAAAAAAAAAATAAAAACAAAATCGAGTAATAAATAATACGAAAGGGATGTGAAATATTATGTGTCATAGGTTTGGAGACTGGGTCCTACAAATTTTATTAGGATACAACTATCGATTCCAAAGGGGAAAATTTTCAAATGGAGATACATGGAGACATTACATAGAATAAATATTTGTTGGTTTTAATCATTAAACTAAATGAGAAATAATAGTTCTAAAATATTTTTATACCCTCCACCATACGATGGGGGTATATAAACTTTGTCATTCCATTTGTCGAAATATTGCTCTAAGACCCCATAAAGTATATATATTCTGGGTCGTGGTGAAATTCTGAGTCGATCTGATCATGTCCGTCCGTCCGTCTGTTGAAATCGCGCTAACTTCCGAACGAAACAAGCTATCGACTTGAAACTTGGCACAAGTAGTTGTTATTGATGTAGGTCGGATAGTATTGCAAATGGGCCATATCGGTCGGATCCCCAGATTTTGCTTGCGGAGCCTCTAAGAGAAGCAAATTTCATCCGATCCGGCTGAAATTTTGTACATGCTGTTAGTATATGGTCTCTAATGACCATGCAAAACTTGGTCCACATCGGTGCATAATTATATATAAACGCCATATTAACCGATCCCCAGATTTGACCCCCGGAGCCCCTTGGAAGAGCAAAATTCATGCGATTCGGTTGAAATTTGGTACGTGATGTTAGTATATGGCATCCAACAACCATGCAGGAACTTGTTCATATCACTCCATAATTATATATAGCCCCCATATAAACCGATTCCTAGATTTGACCTCCGGTGTCTCTTGAAGAAGCAAAATTCATCCGATCTGGTTGAAATTTGGTACGTGGTGGTAGTATATGATATTTAACAACCATGCCAAAAGTGGTCCATATTAGGCCATAAACATATATATCCCCCATATAAACCGATCCCGAGATTTGGTTTTGGAGCCTCAAAGAAAAGCAAATTTCTTCCGATCTTGTTGAAATTTGGTACATTGTGCTAGTATATGGCCGTTAACAACTATGACTAACTAGGTCCATATCGGTCTATAGTTATATAGCCCTCAGATAAATCGATCCCCAATCATACAAAAATTGGTCCATATCAAGTTCATAATTGTATATAGCCCCCATATAAGCGACCCCCATATTTCAATTCTGGCTCCCTAAGTACCGTGAAAAAGTCCGTATCGATTCGTAATTATTGGTAGACTTACCTGCACATACCTTTTTTGTCTAATATATACCACGTATGGACTAACTCACAACTTAGAAAACGATTTAAGATACCACTACCCAAGTAATTCGATTGTGGATGACAGTCTTTTGTAGAAGTTTCTACGCAATTCATGGTAGAGGGTACATAAGTTTCGGCCTGGCCGAACTTACGGCCATATATACTTGTTTTCAATTTAGATCTTCACTAACTCAACAACCCATTACATCTCCAGTTCTTTCAAAAACACTTCTCGACATATAATATTCAGGAGATCCACTCGGTTTATCTAATATAGAAATTATTGTTTGCATACTTTTGGGCGATATGCGTTTGCACTGAAAACATAGAAAAGGGAAAATTTCTTACAAATACAATATTTGACTCGTATAGTCGACTATTCGTTAAAACACCGACCATTTCCTTAATCTTAATAAGATTTAAAATCAACATGTACAAAAAAAATTTCAGTATCTAAATGTAAAGTGGCACAGTATAACAAAAATTGACACAAAAATGTAAAATATATGGCATTCAGTGCCACAACAAATGAGTGGCATAAAAGTATCACCGCTGAAAAAGTAGAAATTGGTTACTAAGGTAACTGGATCCAATTAATTTTTAATTCATATTGTTTCAATCGAGGAAATAATAAAAAAATTAATGATCCAATAAAAAATTTAAGTAATTATTTTTTTTTCTGATTGAATAATTAATCATAAATGGTTCCATAATTTGAATAGTTTTCAAATTCAATAACGATTCTAAATGAAAAAAAATATATATTGTAATTGGTAAAATTTCAAGGGCCGATGTTGATTTTGAATAAAACACAAACTATTTAGGAAATTATTGTAATTTTATTTTATTATGATATATTGGTATCACTCAATTATGTATGGAACAAAATATCGGCCAAATGGGCGCCGCGACCTCGGTGGCACACCTTCATTTGATGGTTCAAATTTTCGATGACGCTGAGGTATAATTAACGGTTCGGCCGTTAATGTGCCGAATTATCTCATCCTTTAGCTCTGGAATTGTTGCTGGCTTATCGACGTACACCTTTTCTTTCAAATAACCCCAAAGAAAAAAGTCCAATAGTGTCAAATCACATGATCTTGGCGGCCAATTGACATTGCCATTAGGTGAGATAACACGGCCATTGAATGTGTTGCGCAAAAGAGCCATTGTTTCGTTGGCTGTGTGGCAAGTGGCACCGTCCTACTGAAACCACATATCGTCCACATCCATATCTTCCAATGCGGGCCATAAAAAGTTCGTTATCATCTCACGATAGCGAACACCATTCACAGTAACTGCCTGATCGGCCTCATTTTGGAAAAATACGGCCCGATGATGCCGCCAACCCATAAACCGCACCAAACAGTCACTCTTTGTGGGTGCATTGGTTTTTCGACAATCACTCTTGGATTCTCATTCGCCCAAATGCGGCAATTCTGTTTATTGACGAATCCACTGAGGTGAAAATGTGCCTCATCACTGAAGATGATTTTCTTCGAAAATTGATCATCCACTGTTGCCATTTCTTGGAACCATTCTGCCCATTCACGACGTTTGGAATGGTCAAGAGGCTTTAGTTCTTGAGCCAACTGCACCTTGTAAGCGTGTAAATGCAAGTCTTTATGCATAATGTTCATCAACGATGAGCGTGAGAGGTGCAATTGTTGGGCACAACGACGAGTTGAGGTGGACGGCTCTTCAGCCACACTATCGCGAACAGCAGCAATATTTTCTGCAGTACGAGTATGCACTGGTGTTCTCACATCTTCTACAGACCCGGGTTGCTCGAATTTTTCCACGATTTTTGCTTTTGTACGCACATTTAGACGATCAAATTGACCAAAAAAATCACGAAGTGTACGATATGCATTTTGATTTGAACGCCCATTTTCATAATAAGACTGGATAACTTTAACACGTTGTTGGATTGTGTATCTCTCCATGGTTCAAATTGAGTAAGTCTGAAATAGAGAAATGTCAAATAAAATTCGGAAAAAACTTGGCGTTTAGGTGTGCTTCACATTCAACTTCGGCCCTTACCATTGAGGATTTAAAGACTTAGCTAACGTATATATAATATGACTCACTTATATATAAGACTTCCCTTTCGGGCTTTGCATGCCAGTTGTGAATCAAAAAGTTCGTTGCCGAATTTGACCATTTCAAGCCGGGACGTGTGAACCTGTAAGCCATCATGGTGAAAGAGCACTTTTATAAAGTAGGACTGAGTTCGCTTCAATCCAATGTCGATTCTGCCCCACTGTAAAGCTTGGAAATCTATTTCCATGTGGTAAATGTGGATCATATCCTGTGAATCCCCCAAAACGATTGTCATTACATTCAAGATAAATAGTCTTCGTCTTCATCTGGGTGCAATTTAATGTGGTTCTCCATTTCATCCAGTGCCACGAAATGATGGAGAACCTGTCTCGAATAATCATTATCAGTGTTAAACACTGCTCTGAAATGGTGTGGTCTAAGTTTTATATCGGTTAAGGTGCACAGAAAAAAATTTCACGAAAATTTTTCCAATTAAAATTTTAATTGAGTTTTGAAAAATATTCAATTAAAAATTTAATTGATTCAACAAATTTTTTAATTGAAACAAAAATCAATCACAAAAATTAATAGTATCAATTATTTTTTTAATTGTATCAATTAATTTTTTAATTGATACTATCATTTCTGTGATTGAAGACATTTCAATTAAAAAATTAATTGGATCAATTAATTTCGTGATTGAACCAGATTTTTTTTGTGTGTGGGTATTAAATTCGAGTTTAGCCGCTAAAATATTCATTTTATCACGATTACTTTTCTTTTATAATCCACTTTAAGGAATACAAACTTTGTGAAAATTTGATTTGGCCTTCTCCCCATCAAGTTATAATAAAATTTGCAACAAATATGTATAATTTAATGCCGTTTTCTTACTGATTTAGTTTTCACTTGCGCTATTTTAGCGGCTAAACTCGAACTTAATACTCACCTTTAGTTGGATTTCAATTATAAAATTGAAGAGTGAAGAGTAAGTTAAATGTGATGCAGATTTTTTTTATGATGATAACTCATCACAAAGTCATAAATTCATCTCACCACAAAGTGAAGAGTCGACTTATCGGTAGATGTAAAATCAAAAATCAACTTTCCTAAAATTTTAAAAAGTTGAAGAGAGTATTTTTCCATTTTTGGAAAAAGTAGACCTGTTGGTTCCATCACAGGGGCCCATTTCTGTCTTCGCCATGATATTTCGCCGATTTGAACAGTTTTTGCAGCACAAGTTTTTCATACCCAAAATATGCTATAAGATAAAATCAATGAGATGTTCTTAGCTATCCCGTAGACTTTCAATAGGCGGTCTGTCAATGAAAGATCATGGATTTTTGTCACTTTGCTCTCTTTGCTTAAGTTTTCTCAAAATGTTTTGTATGTTGGTGAACAAATTTTAAAAAATATATTTTGTCAACCTGTAAGCTCAGTATTAATACTGTAGAATATCAGTATTAAAATTCAAAAAATATATTTTGCCTACCTGTAAGCTTATATGTAGGATATTAGTATTAATACTGTAGAATATCAGTATTAATACTGGTTTATTTATTACACAAAATATTTGTCACCCACACCCGAATTATGAAAATTAAATGTAGAATAATTTTATTCAAAGCATTCTTGCATATACACCTTCAACCAAAGCGCAAATATAAAAAATTCCTTACATAACTATTTTCCTCATTCAAAGAACTACTGAAAATATGCACACAATTTTACAATTGTATTCAAGTGCGCTCTTCATACATATACTGATACAAAATAAAAATGGAAATGGAAATTCTTGCGAATACCAAGATATGTGTGTAAATGGTAACATTGGGCGCCAGTTTCCCAAGGTTAAATTGTGTAAAAGCAACATAATAAAAAAGACAACAGAAACAAATAAAAACAAAGAAAAAAATACATTTGTCTGACGATTGTCATGGATTTCTTGCATTGTTTTTTTTTTCAATCCAAGCAAATTAAGAAAAATTCATTTTTCTCTTTACTCGTTCTCCTTGCGTATGGATGATGATTAAGCCAACAAATATGAGACTATCATCTTGTTATTGTTGGAGGCAATGCCATACAAATAACATGATGAACAATAACAACAACAGCACCAACAACATTCACTAGATTCTCGTGAATGCCAATAATGAAAGCAACGACAACTGAAACAACATTTCGTGCATATATTTATGGTAATAAAAACTCATTACCATAAACAAATTATACGCACTGAAATATCCAGGCAACAAAACGTCATGAATTTGTGTATAGATGTGTGTGTGTGTATGTGTTGTATGCAGGGATGGAAAATGCAGTACTATAGTACTTTTTTCAATACTTTTCCACCCCGGTCAGTACCGTAGTACCCCCGCGAATGATTTAGTACCTTTTGTGTAGACATTTTTGAGTCGATATCAGATTTATGGTACAATATCTTTGACAAAATATTTTAATATTTTGAGAAAGTCTTTATCAACCTTATTTGCTAATAGTCTTTTACAAATATGGCAAAACAGATATGTTCATGTGGGAAGAAAATCTCGATTTTGTAAAAGACATAATCAAAAACAGGATTTTATTGATCTTCAAGAATGTTTTAGTCGAAAAAAAGAATGCGATTCTATATTATCGATTTTTTATTTCGGTAGAAAATGTTGTCAAAATTTTATTTCAATTGAAAATTTTGTAAAAAATTTATTTCTATAGGAAATTTTTGCAAAATTCTATTTCTATAGAAAAAATTTTGCAACATTTTTTTTTCTACAGATTTTTTTTTTGCAAAATTTTATTTCTATGAAAATGTTTGCAAAATTTTATTTATATAGAAAATTTTGTCAAAATTTTATTTTCTTTAAAATTTAGTCTCTTGACAATAATTTTCCAGTGAAATTTTTGTTGAAATTTAGTAAAAAGTCCCTTTCCGCTCAAAAAATACCTTTTTTGTACTTTCTTAAAAATTGTATTTTCCATCCCTGGTTGTATGTATAGATGAAGGTATTCTCACCCCCACCTACCCCATCACAAAATAGTAGTAGGCTATGGTGGATATGCTACAATGATATTAAATGCGTTTGCTCTCTTTCTCTCTCGCTCGCTCACATACCCTCTGTAGGCTCCCATTTTGGGAGAAATAAAATGAAATCGATATGTATACAATTGTATGACTTAATTTTCATACTACTGGTATACACATGTGAGGACATGTGTATATTTTCATATATATGGACTCGTTATACACGTCTCTCTGTATTATACATTTGCAATATATGTATGCCTATGTTAATTCGATCACAGTATATTTGATGATTGTATTCGTATATATGTATGTATGTATGCATGTATCCTGAGCAAGAGCAAAATCCTTCCGCAATTGTCATCTTATTAACAATTTTAATCAGTCTGCGAACAAAGTAAGGACCATTAACGTAATTGTCTGTTGATGACTACTGGCTTCTTGCTAGCAAGGAAAGAAAAAAAACAAAATCAATGAATGACTGAAGTGAACTGTAGGCTGAGAGATTTAATCAAATAAATTCCTTAGTTAAGGATGTCTACGGGAACTTTAATATATAAGAGAAAAAGTACTTGGGATTTTTATAGAATTTCTTTTTATTTTTATTAGTGTAACAACTTTAATATTCGGCAAAAGACAAACTAAACTAAGATTGGAAAATATACATGAAAACGATTATATTTTCTCTTGTATGAAAATGATTCAGGACATTAATTGCATTACATATCGTCTTTCTATATTAATTCATTAAAAAAAAAAGTGACCCAAAAAAACTGGTTTTCGGATCGAAAACTGAATATAGGTCTCACCTTTAAACATTTTTATTAAACCATTTTAATATTGCTGAAAAATCGATCTCAGTCAAAAATTCGACTGAAAGATTTTTATGGCTTTGAAAGCGAGTAATCGATTTTTTTAACTTCGCATAGCAGATTAAATTAATGTTTAGAATTACAAAGATTTAATTTAATTATCCAAATTTAAATACAAGAAAAGTCTATGTTTTCGATTTTAATAATCACCAAATAGTCCACTTATATTTTTTATCGGTTAATCTAACGTCGACTTTTTGGAAAGTACACCCAGAAAAAAGGGGCTCTAATGCCAACTGAACTTTATTTTAGTTCATGAAGATTAGTTGATTTTAGTTAAATTTTGCACAATATGAGTGAATGTTCCTTATTTGAATAATTTTTTGCTAACTTTAATGACGTGAACTAAAAATAAGAAAAAAAGTTGTATACAAATATAGTGCACAATTTTACTAAAAAATAAAATAGTTCATATTTTCCTAAAATTGCAGAAGTTTGCTTAAATTGAGTTCATAAGTCTCTCAAATGAGTTAATTTTACTAAAATTGTACCTGTCTCGAACTTCGTACAGCGCTAAAGACATTTTAACAATTTTTAAATCCAATTTTTTCTTCCAACATATGAAATTTTCTTAAACAACAGAAAAAAATTAATTATTTTTAAAAAATTTTCTTCAATTTGACAAAAAGTATTAACTTATTTGTAACATGTTGCAATTAGAAAACTTTTTTAGTTAAAATTTTCTAAAAAAAAACCTACATTTTCTTCCATGGTGAGGTCACTTTTTTTTTGGGTGTACTTAAGAATAGTAAAATTAAATAATTTGTTGTTGTTTTTAAAATGTTGTATTCACACTGGACATTTTTTTTAAAGGTCAGTTGACTATTTCAATCAATTAAAGTTAATTTATCTTTGCCGTTTTACATGGCCCCATTTTTTACGATGTTTCTCTACAATTATCTGGCAACACTGTTCCAATTTTTTGAAACTCATAGATTCGTTATTTGTATTTTTTTTTAATTTTTTTTATAAAAAATCTATATTTGACATTGGTGTTATTTCTAATTTAATGTTGAATTAAAAACTGTTTTTTTCAAATTAGAATGCACCGCAACTCGGGTTTTAAAAATGAATTGGAATATTTCAATCAATTAAAATTAATTGTAAAAAGTTTTCCGTCACTCTTGAAATTTAGTAAATTTTTATTAGAAAATTTCTTTATAAAATATTCAAGCGATAACGATTTAAAATAAAATACAAAACGTATTTATCCAGAACATAAACAAAAAAAATTTCAACACTGATATTATCACGAAATTATTAATCCAATTCATTTTTATTTGAAATTGCGTTAATATTTCCTCGAATATTGATATAATCAAGGACAACAATTTAAAAATAAAATAATTGATTCAATTAAATTTTTAATTGATTCAATGAATAGATTTTTGTTCTCATTAGAACTTTGTTTCAATTAATTCATTTTTAATAGTTTCTTTTTATACCCACCACCATAGAATGGTGACGGGGGTATAATAAGTTTGTCATTCCGTTTGTAACACATCGAAATATCGACTATATAAAGTATATATATTCTTGATCAGGGAGAAATTCTAAGACGATATGACCATGTCCGTCTATCCGCCTGGCTGTCTGTCTGTTATAATCACGCTACTGCCTTCAATAATGAAGCAATCATGCTGAAAATTCGCACAAACTCGTATTTTGTCTGCAGGCTGGTCAAGTTCGAAGATGGGCTAGGTTTTGATATAGCCCCATATAAACCGACCTCCCGATTTGGGGTCTTGGGCTTATAGAAAGCGATTCAACGATTGTCACTAAAATTTGTGTCAAAAGAAAACTTTGCTTGTCTAAAATATCGTTTCTCAGAAAAGAAAACTCTTTTTTTAGTGTGTAGCAGGCGCACTGATCATGAAAATTGCTTGAAACTGAAAGAAACATTTTCAGATTTTACTCCTCGTAATCATTTAAATAATGACGGAAAATCTACGATATGTTTATAATTTTTCTAAAACTCAAAAAAGGGTTCTTATAAATCCAGAATCTGATCTAGTCTTCATAGGTAGAATCTTTAAATTTATCTTGGGAAAGCGTACTGGTTGAACTGATTTGCTTAGGAGAATATCTTTCATTTATATTTGAATCATGTTGGTGGGTATTTAAGATTCGGCCCGACCGAACTTACTGCTGTATATACTTGTTTTTTTGATTGAAAAATATTTTTACCATGAAATTTTACATTTGCACTGATTAGTAATAAATATTTGCTGGTGAGATTATTTATGATACTTTGTTACCATTAATTTGAGCAAATCAATCACAATAATTAGCAATTATGAATGAAGAAAACTTCATTTATGTATTTCAGTTTTTATTATAAATATAAAAAGTCAATCACAATAATTATTTACTAACGAAATAAATCTTATCAAAATTTGTGCTAACAATACTGTTGACATGAACAGTGAGGTGATTTTCGGGATAGTATACCAACTACAAGATGCAATACTAAAAGAAAACAGACCTAATATCAAGTCTTTTTGCATACTCCTTAAGCTTGTTTATTGCTTATAATAACGCTCCTTATACCCATGCCCCATTCTCCCACCCCCCAACAAATTCTTAATTGTTTAGTCATTAAAACATTGTGAAGAATATCGTAATAACCATAATCCTATTTTGGTACCCCGTTTTCAGGTTATTATCAATACTAAAGAGAATTTGTTAACCATCACCATCAAATCCAATACAAGAACCACCAATACTACTACAAACCACCAAATGCAACCTTTCATCCAAATACATCCAATCCAAATTATATGTCAAACAAAATGACAAAACCCAGTCCATCTAATAATGTCCTTTTTCAAAGAGCATAGTGATATAGCAAAGAGTCACTAATGCATGTGAAAACAAAGCTTGAAAAAAAGGACATTATTTCCTTAAGTGTACGTCAACATCAAATGGATCGAAAGAGAATGAGAGAGAGAGAGAGTAGAAGAAGTCAACTAAAACCAAATAACATATACATATGTAACAAATATACCTTTACATTTATATGCATCATGGAAAATTTAACTAAAACAAATATGTGTGGTTATATTGATATATCACAATTGTAATGTGATATATATACAAATATTTAATTACAAAAAAAAACGTTTTCAATAAATTCATAAAAAGGCGATATTTTATCGACCAGAAATTTCACAAAACTTGATGAATATTTTTTTGGCTGTTATTTCTTCACACAACTAGTTTGTATACCAAAGTTTTGTTGTTTTTTTTTTATTTTTAATTTTCGTTAATTTATTTCCTATTTAATTTGTTTTGGTAATGTTTCAAAATTCATATAGATATGAAATGAACTAAAGAAAACTAAAAAAAAAGTTTAACCGAATTATTCTCTACAGTAACTTCACTAAAGCACACTTTGGCCTATTACTTAAGTGCCTGCTGAAGTTAAGTTCTACTGTTTTCTTGTTTTTTCTTTTACTAAAATTACACTTAACACTAATGATACTTTTACGATTGTTTTATTTTCTTATAACTACACATAATATTGTTTTTGTTCATATTTTTCCCCCTTGTATGTGTACGTATATGTATGTATGTTTATAAGTATATTGTTGTTGTGTTTTGTTGTTTTTATCTGATTTTTTTTCTCTGGATTCTTTGCATGTGTCCTTAAGTTTCCGAAATAGTTATTTAATTGGATTATATAAAGATGGGTATAACGGTGGGAAGTGGGGAATTTGTTGTGAGGACGTTTTTATGAGACCCAATTCAATTTATCGAAATTAGGGAGACTTTGGGAGTCTTTAATATATGTAGAATAACAAGGGTGGTTTACAAAAAATTAAAAAATATTTTGAGAAAAAGTTATGCTTTTTTAACATAACTCCTTATAACTCGTAAGCCTTGGATAAATAATTTTCCATTCAGCTATGGCTCCATGTAACATAATAACATCTCAAAGAAAAAATGCCTCAAATACAAAATGAAAGAAAACCCAAAGAGTGCAACCCTATAACATCCTAAAATTTATCAACAAAAATGTGACAAAACTCCCTAAATCTTGTGAAAGCAAATTTTTATTTTATTACCACACTGTTAGAAAAATATGTTTTTCATATGTTCCGATATAAACAAAATGTGTTTCGGGCACAATTTTTAAACACAATATATTTAAGTGCAAACATGTAATGTTCCTAAACTAACACAAAATGTTTGGGACACATATGTTAATATGTTAGAATATATTATGTTTGGGGCATGAATGTTTCATAAAAATAATATGCGTGAATGTAAACATATATAAATTTACAAATATATATGTTGTGATACTTTATACAGAGAGCGACAGAGAGAGAGAGAGTTAGTATAGAGAAAGAAATAGAGATGGAAACCGGGAGGGTTGAATAAAAAGATATCAACATAACACAGCGAGAGAATGAAATAAGAGCAATTTCTGTGAAACCGCTTGTATGTTGTTTCGGAAAACTGTTTTATAATATGGCCAAAAATTTGGTATGCTTAAGTCTAAATATTATTTAATTTGAATAGTAGATTGAGTATTCGGAATAAAGAGAATAGACATTCGGAACCAAGAAAATAGACATTTGAAAAAAAACAGCATATTTGTATTACAGAAAAAGATGCGAAGAACTCAAAAATTTCGTGGAAGTTAAAAATATGTGAGGGAATGAACACAATCTTCTTTGGGGAATTCTTCCAAGCATATACTATTTTTGGACTCAAAATGCTTCCAAACATATAATATGCTCACATAAAACAAACATATTAATGTTTCGGCGGTATCCAATAATATATGTGCTTCCTGCAAAATATGTTTGGAACATATGTTAGAGAAGCGATTTTTTTGAGGGTGCAGTTTTTCTAGTATCTGATCATCTGTTAATATATAGAAATGTGAGATGAAAAGCAAGTTAAAAGTTCGTTGTTTAAAATGGTTTTTGTATCCAGAATCAGTTTTCAGGCTAACTCGAACTATATCTTGAAGGTGTATCTTTTTTATTTGGATCAACCCCATTTCAAAGTCATATGCCGTCTTTATCTCAAATTTAATTTTCTGCCGATATTTATCGATAGGTCTTGTATCGATATTTATCGAGTTTTATTAAATGGTTATTTGTGGGTTTTATTACACAAAATGAAATAAAACCCCAAAACATGAAATAAATCCCAAAAAATATTGGATGGCTTGGATACTTGTTTCATTTTTTTCTTTTGGCGTTATTTCCATTAAGTATTTGTGCCCAGCGAAATTGAGCAGACCAGAATCAAGAAAATCCGGTGGATAGAACAAATTAGATCAATTTTCCCGCGGGAAGGAGGGGAATATGGACCTTAGGTTAGGGTTAGGTTAAAGTGGCAGCCCGATTTGGACCCTTTGTCAGATGGCGTCGTCCTGAACTTAAATTCCACTTAGGTTAGGGTTAGGTTAAAGTGGCAGCCCGATTTGGACCCTTTGTCAGATGGCGATGTCCTGAACCTAAATTCATGATATCTGACATTCTATCGCCCTGTTCTCGTTTTATCCGTCTCCACTTAATCGATGTGAATCACATCTTGTAAATTCCAAATAGTTTCAAATACTTTATTGTAAAGCCGTCGGTCTTCTCCTAATGTTACGAATCTCTCCTGTCATCCAGGGTTGTTTTGGAACATATTTCCTCTTACTGGCATTAGAACTTCAATATCCACTATCCGTGGGCACTTAGAGTTATTTTACTCTGGCAACAGTTCATTGCCCAATTCGTCCAATTTGGGCGTGGAGAAGGATGTGGACTCTTTGCCTGGTGGGCTTGTTTTGATATTCTCTTCAAGGAATTGTTGATATAGAACGGCCTTGTTGTCCTTTTACCCGTCTCCACTTAATCGATGTGAATATTTAGACATATGGAAAATGTCGAAAGACCTTCGCAAATCTCCCAATGATACGAATCTCTAGAGCTTTTTGTGGTAGATTTCCCCTCAATATCCACTATCATTGGACAGTCATATATTCGTATAAAAGTCTTGTCTGGATCAGAAACGTATATCTTACCTTTTACTAATCTATCCTTGAGAGGTAGGTTGTCGTTTCGCTCCGGTGGAGTTTGATCTGTATAAGAGTAGGATAGTTTCTTGGGATCTATGGATCTCCTATCCTGTATATTTGCTTACCTTTTACATAACCTTGGTGCTATTCGCGATTGACTCCGCCTGATATAGACCCAACACAAGGGTTTCAAGTTTTTTTCTCTTTTCGGTGAAATATCTCTCATTCGCCTACTTCCAGTCCTCTATCATGTCGAAATAAGACCTGCAGAACAGGGTCTATATCGAACTTGCAGGGCTTCTCTTTTCTTTTCACGTTTTTGTACATCTCCAAAAGTTCTTCCTCATCAGTTTCAGTGTGACTCCTCTGCTGTTAAAGATGATTGCACCAAATAGTTTTTGTAGGAACTTGACACAGGTTTCTTAGATACTTTGCCATGGAAATTCCTATGGCTTAAGCTGGAACCAGGGAATTGTCATCATCCATCTTTCTTCGCTATGAATATGGTTTAACCCTATTCCTTCGCGTTTTATTCAGTCGTTGGGCTCATTTTTTCGTATCCGGCTTGATATAAGTGAAATTTAATTTAATATGTTGTGGAAAATCCGTTGTAAAGGGTATGTGATTATCAACACTGCTTAATTAAGCGACATTCTTTTGTAGATATTCCATATTTTATAGTTTTATGTTATGCAGGCTGTCTACTAGATTTTATTTAAACTGTTATACTAATGGAAACATAAATACCCAAGTAATCTTCGTCATAATTAACTAGTATAAGAGTTACTTGTTAATTGTATAACAGTTAGGATTTAAGTTCCGAATATAATAACTCAAAAAAGGCCTGACATGGTCAGCAATGGATTATGAAAGTTTGAAATAGAAATTACTTATAATATTTGAATTAGTGATTTGTGGGAAATTATAACAATCATAAAGGGCGAGATGTACTATTATCATTACTCTAAAAACCATAAAAATTAATTTTTATTCGAGTATCAATAATACATTTTCTAGAAAATGTATCAATAATACATTTTCTATTATTATACTGTTCTACATAACAGTTACTTTTTAACTGTTATACACAATACATAAAATTCCTTTAAACTTCAATCAACAACTATGCAATTTATTTATTTTTCACAACACATATTACACTCTCTCCCATACATTTAAACCCCAAAACCTCTATTGCGACGATAAAAAAGGGTCCATTTGTGTTATACAATTGTTAATGTTTATCCCCATAGGTTAAAAACACTTTGCTCTCACTCACACAAGTGCTTAAGTGCTTTTTCTAGCTGTATATTAAAAAGTTAAGCGAATGTGCCGCTGCTTGCAACAAATCTAACATAAAAACGATTTTTATCTATTTTCTCTTTCGCCCCCCAAAAAAAAACAACACCAACAAAAATCCCACAAAACTTACCTGTCTCCTATTAATGTGCCAAAAAACCCGAAACATACATTTATTTTTCTCCAATGTCTGTCCTCTTCCAAACACATGCAATTTGAGAATTTTCTTACCACTAACCCAAAAATTATTTAACCCGTAAAACACAAAAACCGCACATTCGAATGCATCAAATTCATCGACATTTCCATAAACATCATTTCGTCATTATCATCTCAACCATTTCCATTGCCATCTTGTCATCGTCGTACTCCAAACTGTTGTTGTATATTTCGCACACAAACACGCAAAAATCCACCTACACATATGGAAACGCTGGCCAAACACAAATCCGCAAAACTACTTTCCTCATTCCCATGATGGTTGGAATGACCGGCCGTAATAGATGAAACCAACGAGGAAGGCTTGCAACCGCAATATGCTGAGACGTATTTCGAAGAGGATTATGAAGTTGAAGAGGCAAATCGACAAATGCGTTCGAATTTCTGTTGGCCTCCCCAGCAAGATGATAGTCATCGTACGCCCACTGCTGCACCTTTGTATATTCCACCGCCAGAGACACAACATGTTGAGGTGAAACCCATAGAAAATCCGCCTCCTCCGGAGATAGGGGAGAAGAAGCATACGCAACCACAACAGCAGCAGCATCAGGAGCAACAGAAGCAGCCTCAGCATCCCCAATATCAAAAATCCTCACAACAAGGTGGGGAACATGCTGAGTGTAGGACTATCCAAGTAACCCAGCAGCAAGCACAAAGTCAAACTCAATCTCAATGGCAAGTAACTCAGCAGCAGGCACAAAGTCAAACTCAATGGCAGAGTCGCTCAGCCCCACAACTTACGGTTGGTGTACAATCGACTGAATGTGAATCTGGTTCGGATTCCTATACTTCAACGTGTACTACAGCAACTACCACGTCGGAGGAATATCAACGCATGTATGCCGCTCAAGTGCAGGCCTATCAAATGCAACAACTCTATGATCAATCCGGATCAGAGTTTGACTATCACATGGATATGGAAGTGGCTTCCATGCAACAGAGTCATGATCAGTTGCAACTCTGCTCTTCTGAATATCTATCCGGACGTCGTAGTGCTCAAGATTGCGTAGAAACTTTAGTGCCTTCGCTTTGTACATACAAACTTGTCGATATGGTTCGTGAGGTAACTCCTAGCCCAGTGCCTCAGCAAAGCTCCTCCCAAGGATCGCGACGTGTGGTATTCCAAGACGATCCCGAAGTTAAGGTTTTGGAAACTCCTACTCAACAAGGTAACGAAATGGATAGTGCACAAGCAACCCCATCCCAAACCCAAACACAACAAACTCCGGAAGAATCCCATGAAGTGCCTGAACAGGAGGATCAAGTTGAGGTCCAAGAAGAAGGCCTGGTTAGAGAAGACCGCTCTCATATTTTGGAAAGTCAACGACTTTTCCAACCCACACCCGAGATTAAATACGAAATAGCTCCCGTAAGGCAAATTCCGCCTACGAAAATTCCCAATCCTACTCCCAAAGAATGGATAAATCCCATGGTGGCTGTATTGACTACAGCTCCGGAAACTCCCTTCCATATGATGGGTTGTTTGTGTCCCAAACCTTGTGATTGTTCGTGTCAGGTTGATCCGGCCGAAGAAGTCTCCAAGGTTATGGCCGAAGAGCCAAGTGCAGAGGCTAATCCAGAACCTTGTGAGAGGCCACTATCACCAACTCCCGAACCTGAGCCAGTTCCCATTAATAGCGTTTGGGAGACTCCTACGCTAACCAAGGCCATGACTATTGCCCCACCATTTGAGTTGAAATTTGCTCCTCCCGCTTCTGAGGGTGTTCCATTACCCGAAGAAACTGTTCCCTATATGCCCCCTCCCATGGATATGAAACCCTATTTGCGTGAAGACTATCGTCCAAAATCACCATTTGTAAGTGCACTTACCACTGCTCCCGACCGTCCATTCGAGGGTCATTTCGATCGTGATGTTCCAATTCATATCTTGGATTTGCCCACACCCACAGGTGTTTTAACCATGGCCGATGCATTGCGTACAGCCCCTGAAAGACAATATACTCCTCTGGATCCCGAAAATGCCACTCATCGTTTCGAAGAGGAGCAAAAGGAAAAGGAGAAGAAAAAATTGGAATTTCAGGTTCTCGATAAGGAAGAGGAGTTGGGTATACGCAAGCAATCCATAGACAAAGTGGAATATTTCACCACCGATAAGCGTAAGTCTTCGACGTCTGCATTTGCGGCCATGCAAGCATTCCAACCGTCTAACCAACCATTGTCCTCTACCTCAACACCGGCCACACCGCGTAATTCGTTGTCCTATACCAAGGCCGAAAGTGATATTGAATATCAAAAGTTTTGCGATGCTCAAGATCGCTATCAGAAAAGGCGTAGCTATTTCTCACAAAAAGAGCAAGAGCTTCTGCAACAACAACAACAGCAAACTCACACCACCACAACGACTACCTCTACCTCACAAGAACAACAACAACAATCTAAGCAACTACAAGCACAAACTAACACACGTGAAGAATCCTCATTATATTCCTCTACCAAAGCTAGCTCTTCTTCCTCTAACACCTCTTCCGCAGTCCAACAACAACAAGAACAGCAATATCAGAAACAGCAGCAAACCTCCTCATATGCCTCGAATCTAACACAAGCTTCCACAAAGTCATCGTCAGCTTCTTATACCACTATGGCTTATGACAAAGTTGCAACTTCTTTGAGCAAACATGAAGCGCATGAAGTAATCGAAGAAACCGCTCAAGACCTCGAACACTCTGAGGTCATTTTCCCACCACCATCACCGCTTAGTCATTTGCATACGAAAACCTCGACGGGTCTGCATCGTCCCGAAAATATTCCCAAATATCAACGCAATTGGACTGTGTTACCCTCGCAAAGTCCTGTACGCACCCCCGAACCGCATGAGTTACGGGAAAATGTTCCCCTTGCTTTTGTCGATACACCCAAAACGCCCGGCCATAGCATGGGCTCGTACGAAAACACTGTACATAAACCTGTGGCCCAAATGTCGACACGCACTTCCTCAGCCACCAATAATAACACAACCAGCAGCAGCACCACCAACAATAACAGCAATCTCACAGCACACCAACAGCATACGTCTGCCTCTGCCTATGGTTCGACAAGCGTCATGAGTTCCCAAGCGGATCAAAGGCATCAGCAGAGCGTTGCTAGTGCTTCCTCTCACTCCTCGCACTCGATGGCTAGACCCCAAGCAACTAAACCAACAACGGTTCCCATTATTATTGAAGATCGTGCGGGCCCTGTAACAATGGCCTTCCAACCACTCGACGAACATATGGTGCGAGATCATTCGCAGACTCCCTCTCGGCCCTATACTCCCTCCAGACCGGCTCCCATTGTTCCACGTTATCAAACACCTGAAAAGCTGTGCTTTGATGAGTGCCCTGCGGCCCATGCTCGCGATTATGATTTTCGATCAGCCTCTCCATTTCCAGATAGGGCTCGCTCACCAGCTTGTGGACCACCACCAAATCCCTTGGCTGCCATTCGTGCTCCCCGTATCAAGGATCCTGATGTTTCCAGTATGAGTCCTCGTGTTTTGCAAGCTGGTTCTATAACCACGGGTCAGAGTTATTTGGGAGCCCAGCAAGCCCAAAAGCAAGAGCAGATACTAGCACACACCGAGAGTTCCAGTCATTCGGGTATGCAGAGCTTTTCACAGCAACCCGAAAAGAAGGAGGAATACCAAATTGGTAACATGTCAGTACAGAAGAGAGAGCAATCCTCCCGCATGGCTGAGCAACAACAAAGGCAAATGCAATCGCAAACTACTACCCAAGTTGGTAATACCCAGATAGAACGTCGTCGCAAGGTAACCGAGGAATACGAACACACTTCTTCGGCCAAGACTGTGGAAATTCGGACTGGCTCTCAGAGCTCCTCGACGGATCGAAGACAATCCACAGCCTCTTATGGCAAGGGTTATGTGGCCAATCAGGCCAGACGTTTGTCGGGATTGGAACAGGAAATCACCAATTTGACTCCCCAGTCGCAGGCCATTAGCGCACGAGCTGCCCATTTAACTGAGAATAAGTTTCCGGAGTTTCACAGCCCGGAACCATTGGAGAAATTCCCCACCAAACCATTACTACCTTCTTACGATGAACCTAAGCCACCGAGCTATATCGTTTCTGGAGCCTCTACTAAGTCGGTGGCTAATACGTCGTCAAGCTGCTATCAACAAAAGCAAGAGCAAAAGCAATTGTCTACTGCATATGGCTCATCTGTGTTTTCCTCGCAACAGCAACAACAACAACAACAGAAATCATTAACTACATATTCGTCAGTATCATCTTCACAACAACAACAACAGCAACAAGTAAACACCGTTAGCTCTAGTGTAACCAAAGCTTCTGCTGCCACTAATAATCAAGCTTATAAATCGATCACAGCTGGTACTAACAACCAAACTGCTACTTCTTCATCATCAGCGTCAACGGGCATATGCCCTGTAACGGGAACTTTCTGTCGTCCCGGTCATACGTGCTGCAAACAGCAATCTATGCACTCAAATAATAACACCAACAACAACAACAATAATAACAATGTTAGTAATGGTGCCGCCTATCGGCCGAATGCTTCCTTAGGTTCAGCCAGCAATGCTTCTAATTTTGCAGCCAATAGCCAGCCACCGCGCCAACAGCAGCAACAGCAATCGCAAGCCACTGCACCAGCAACAAAAGCTCCAGCTGCTTCAAGTGCTTCGGCTCCTACGACTATGTCCAATCAAAATAATAATGGCGGTTCTGCTGGTTCTACAGGTTCAGCTGGTGGCATGGCTCCCAAAGGTGGTTCCTATGGTGCCACCTCAGCTCCTAAACGTGGACGTGGTGTTATGAACAAGCCCGCCGGACCCGGTGTCCGTATCCCATTGTGTAACAGTTGCGGTACCCAAGTCAGGTTAGATGATGTGCACATGAATGCTGTGTTTTGTGTTTCTATTTTTTGGATTCCCCCAACAAAGGAGTTCACACCGTGTTTCTTTATTTTGTTTTCTTTGTTCATTATTGTTAATCTGCATGATGTGTTGTTTTATTTTTAACTTTAAATTTACTTTAAGTTCTTTTGAAACTTTTGACAAATACGAAAACAACATTGTGGTCTATACGATCCCTAGAGATCTGATTTTAAAAGAGTGGGCCGTTCATCCTGTATATACTTTATGTGATTCACGACATAGATATTTTTATCAAAACTAGGACGATATTACTACTGACTAGATTTTTATATGTTGGAATATGCAATGCATTCCTTGATGTGGCAGTAGGCGAACAGTCTTAGAACTGAGACAAGAATATCTCATTCGTTTTCTCAATCGATGATCAGGTAGGCGGGAACGAAAACAGGAATTTCCCAAAATAGCGAAACATTGAACATGGACGATTACAAAAACCTCAAAGATCAATGGAAATCTAAATGAATTATTTATCAATTTTCCACAGATACAACTCTTTGAATAAATTCATTATTCAATAATTATATTGTAGTACAATGGTCAATTTAATATCGTACACCAAATTTAACCGGATCGGATGAAATTTGTTTCTCCATGAGGCTCCAGAAATGAAATCTGGAGACCATTTTATATGGGGGCTATATTAAATTACGGACCGACACTGACCCGTTATTAGAGAGCATATATTGACGTACTAAATCATATCGGATCCTTCAGGATGTTTCGGAACTTAAATCTGGGGATCCGAATACATGTGGGCTATATATATATATAATTATGAAACGACATGGACCAATTTTTGTATGGTTGCTAGAAATTTTAACCCTCAAGAGCTTAGAAGTCAAATCTGGTTATCGATTCATATGGTGGCTATATGCTTATGGACCAATATGGACCAATATGACATCACATATCAAATTGCAACCAGATCCGATGGTCCTCCAGGAGGTTCCGGACCATGGACCAATTTTTGTATGGTTGCTAGAAATTTTAACCCTCAAGAGCTTAGAAGTCAAATCTGGTTATCGATCCATATGGTGGCTATATGCTTATGTACCGATATGGATTGATTTGTGCATTGTTTTTCCAAGGCATATACTGACATCACATATCAAATTGCAACCAGGTCCGATAGTCCTCCAGGAGGTTCCGGCTGTCAAATCTAGGAATCTATAAGTTATGGACCGATATGCACAAATTTTTTGCATGGATGTTAGAGCATATAAACTAATATTACGTATTACACCGAATCGGATGAAATTTTTTCCTGCGAATCGGATGAAATTTATTCCTCAAGAAGTGAAATCTGGAAACCAATTCATAAGAGGGCTATATGTAATTATTGACCGACATGGACCAAACTTTGCATAATTATTTTTAGAGAGCATTGACATAACTTACCAGAATTCGACCTGATCGGATGACAGTTGATCCTGGACCGATATGGACAAATTTTTTGCATGGATGTTAGAGCATATAAACTAATATTACGTATTACACCGAATCGGATGAAATTTATTCCTCCATAATGCTCAAGAAGTGAAATCTGGAGACCAGTTTATAAGAGGGCTATATGTAATTATGGACCGACATGGACCAATTTTTATTATTAGAAAGCATTGACATAACGTACCAGAATTTGACCTGATCGGATGACAGTTGATTCTTTAGGGGATCGAATTTTATGTGGACTATAGATAATTGGTGAGATGCCAGCCTTCCATACAAAGGGTAATTTGAACCCATTACCCTTCCCAGTTTCGACAAAACACCAAAAAGTTTTCAGCGTTGTATTATCCCCTCTCAGTACTACTGGTGACATTTCTGAGTGTTTAGAATCTTCTCTATATGGTTTCACTGAAATTTGGAACGCCGTTCGGGCCTAGCTATAAAAAGGAGCTCCCTTGTCATTGAGCGCAAGTACAATCGGGAGACACTCAGTGAGAAGAGAGAAGTTCAACACTGTAGTATGGCAATGGACTGAATAGTCTATGTGAGCCTGTATTATCGGTCTGTCCCTATCCCTAACCCAACCTCTAGATAATGGATGAACCGACATGAACCAATTTTTGTATGGTTGCTATATTCACATCAAATAAAATGAAATTTGCTTCGGAAATCAAATCTAAGGATCGATTTGTATGTATAACACACATGCCATATCTCAACCGTGACAGTTTGAAGTTCCCGAAAGTCAAATTTAGGGATCGGTTTATGGGGGTCTATATATAATTATGAACCGATATGGACTATTTTTGTAAGGTATTTAGAAGACATTATCAAATTTCAACCATAACGGATACAAGAGATTCGGAAAGTCAAATTAGATTGGCAACACTATTTGGTATATTTGTTGTTTTCGCTAACTAGAAGCAAGTGTAATACTGCATTTAGAGTAGTCTATCAATACGGTTATCCAAAATATTGTAATATTACGTCAAGCTTACTTTATTAAGGAACAATGTTGATATAGTTGACATATCCACGTTGCAATTGCTGAATTTATTCCCAAACTGCTTTAAATCTATACAGGAAAAATATCACTAACATATTGGCAATTAAAATTTTTATTGAATTCAATTGAAAAATTAATTGTTTTCATTACGTTTTCAATCAAAAAAAAAATAAAAAACTCAGTCTCAAAAATTTATAGTTTCAATTATATTTTTTATTTGGAACAATTATTTTTTTTAATTGGCATGGTTGATTGATAGTATCATTTCCGTGATTGTAGAAATTAATAATTAATTAAATCAATTAATTTCATAATTGAAACAAAAAACTATTTAGAATAATAATTCGTCTGCTTTAGGACCCCCACAATGATGTTTTTGATAAATCTGAATAATGTCTGGCGAAACGACTATCAAAAATCTGAGCGTTTTATATTTAAGACAAAAATGTTTTTTATTTTAATAATCATATAAAACATGTACAATACCTCACTTGAAATTATATAAACCTTGTATCCTTGTGTGTCCTTATAAAGAAAAACCAAAAATCGTTATATTTAAGAAATTTTGTTATTTGCCCGCTTGTTTTGCCTTTTCCTTTTTACTAATCAATGCTGTTATTTTGCTTTGTTTTTTTTTTCGTTTCGTTTTCGTTAAATCCCCCCCTATTCCAGAATCCTTAACTAAATCCCAAATGTTAAATGATACCTTGCCTCGCATATCCAATGCTAATCCTAAAATAAATGCTTCTGCCAATGTTGCTGGATCTGCTGCTATAGCAACCAACACCGCCGCCTTAAAGCAAACTGACTTGGCAACCAATAACGACGATGATCCCACAGCAATGTTGAGTGCTTCCATAAGCAAAATCAATATGGACAATCAAATGAACAATTTCATGGCCGAAGCTGGTAAAGTTATTTCAAATATGTTGGAGGCCCGTTTGGCCAATTGTGGAGGTGGACCCTCAACCCACAGTGGTAGCTCATTGAGTTTACGCAGTAATAGTAGCTCCAATCTATCACGTAGTCCCATGGTTGTACGTAAGCGCTTAGATTTGGATGATTTTAAGGATATAAATCCAACAGAACCGGCTTCATTGAAACCCGTGGTGGCAGTTCAACAAAATGTCGAATTGAAACCCGTAGCCCATTCAGAGTCGAATAGTCTTATGGTGAAGGGTCCCTATACAAATGAATTGAGTGCTAATCATCCCATGGGTAAAGTTCTGGATATATGTGATAATGGTAAATTTAAACCGTCGTCTTCACCATTGGCCAAGAGAGCCAATGCTGTTGAGAGTGTAAACCCGCCTCCTCCACCTGCAGGCAGCAATGGAAATTTACCACCCTCCGAAACTGTGATATATCGTAATAATGATCGTTCCAATCGTAGAGCCAGTCATGCCATTGATCGCCGTTCCTATATAGAGACTAATGGTCAAACGGAATTGGCAAAAGATGGTCCTGTTTTTAGCATAAATGTTAAAGCCTTGGGCAAGGAGGGTACAGATCCCAATAAACCTATGTCTCCCGAAAATGAAGAGGTTGTAAGTCAGTTGCTTAAGGATGGTAAGAGGCCGATATGTTGTCAATGCAATAATGAAATAACATCGTAAGTGTTTTGTTTTTGATTTGTATTCTAACATAGCATTTTGTTTTTGTTTTGTTTTATTTTTGTGCTAAATACCATGTTACCATCAAGGTCTATTAATAATTTTATTTTAATTTTTCTCCTACAACAGAGGACCTTTCATTACCGCTTTGGGTAAGATCTGGTGCCCTGAACACTTCCACTGTACCAATGGCAATTGCCGTCGTCCCTTGCAAGATATTGGTTTCGTCGAGGAGAAGGGTGATCTTTACTGTGAATACTGTTTCGAAAAGTATTTGGCTCCCGGTTGCAGCAAATGTGGTGGTAAAATCAAGGTGAGTAGTTTTTTTTAGGTTATATCAATAAGACGATCAACTTGATTTCAAAGGCTTCCTATAAAAAGAAAAATAAAAATATTTTCTACAGACGTAAAATTTTAACAAAATTTTCTATAGAAAAAAAAATTTAGAAAACTTTCTACAAAAATAAAATGTTGACAAAATGTTCTATAGAAATAAAATTTTGACAAAACTTTCTATAGAAATAAAATTTTGACAACATTTTCTATAGAAATAAAATTTTGACAAAACTTTCTATAGAAATAAAATTTTGACAAAATTTTCCATAGAAATAAAATTTTGACAAAATTTTCGATAGAATAAAAAAAATAATAAAAATTTTCTATAGAATAATAAATAAATAATAATAATAAATAAATAAATAAAAAAAAATTTTGACATTTTCTATAGAAATAAAATTTTGACAAAATTTTATATAGAAATAAAATCTTGATAAAATTTTATATAGAAATAAAATTTTGACAAAATTTTATATAGAAATAAAATTTTGATAAAATTTTATATAGAAATAAAATTTTGACAAAACTTTCTATAGAAATACAATTTTGACAAAATTGTCTATAGAAATAAAATTTTGACAAAACTTTCTATAGAAATAAAATTTTGACAAACTTTTCTATAGAAATACAATTTTGACAAAATTTTCTATAGAAATAAAAATTTGACAAAATTTTCTATAGAATAAATAAATAATAATAAATAAATAATAATAATAAATAAATAAATGAATAAAATTTTGACATTTTCTATGAAATAACATTTTGACAAAACTTTCTATAGAAATAAAATTTTGACAAAATTGTCTATAGAAATAAAATGTTGATAAAAATTTCTACAGAAATAAAATTTTGACAAAACCGTCTATAGAAATAAAATTTTGACAAAATTTTCTATAGAAATAAAATTTTGACAAAATTTTCTATAGAAATAAAATTTTGACAAAATTTTCTATAGAAATAAAATTTTGACAAAATTTTCTATAGAAATAAAATTTTGACAAAATTTTCTATAGAAATAAAATTTTGACAAAATTTTCTATAGAAATAAAATTTTGACAAAATTTTCTATAGAAATACATTTTTTACAAAATTTTCTATAGAAATAAAATTTTGACAAAATTTTTTATTGAAATAAAATTTTGACAAAACTTTCTACGAAAATAAAATGTTGACAAAATTTTCTATAGAAATAAAATTTTGACAAATTTTTCTATAGAAATAAAATTTTAACAAAATTTTCTATAGAAAAAAAATTAGAAAACTTTCTACTAAAATAAAATTTTGACAAAATTTTCTATAGAAATAAAATTTTGACAAAATTTTCGATAGAAATAAAATTTTGACAACATTTTCTATAGAAATAAAATTTTGACAAAATATTCTATAGTAATAAAATTTTGACAAAATTTTCTATAGTAATAAAATTTTCTATAGAAATAAAATGTTGACAAAATTTTCTATAGTAATAAAATTTTCTATAGAAATAAAATGTTGACAAAATTTTCTATAGAAATAAAATTTTGACAAAATTTTCTATAGAAAAAAAATTAGAAAACTTTCTACGAAAATAAAATTTTGAAAAAATTTTCTATAGAAATAAAATTTTGACAAAATTTTCTATAGAAATAAAATTTTGACAACATTTTCTATAGAAATAAAATTTTGACAAAATTTTCTATAGTAATAAAATTTTGACAAAATTTTCTATAGTAATAAAATTTTGACAAAATTTTCTATAGTAATAAAATGTTGACAAAATTTTCTATAGAAATAAAATGTTGACAAAATTTTCTATAGAAATAAAATTTTGACAAAATTTTCTATAGAAATAAAATTTTGACAAAATTTTCTATACAAATAAAATTTTGACAAAATTTTCTATAGAAATAAAATTTTGAGAAAATTTTCTATAGAAATAAAATTTTGACAAAATTTTCTATAGAAATAAAATTTTGTCAAAATTTTCTACGAAAACAAAATGTTGACAAAATTTTCTATAGAAATAAAATTTTGTCAAAATTTTCTATAGAAATAAAATTTTGACAAAATTTTATATAGAAATAAAATTTTGACAAATTTTTCTATAGAAATAAAATTTTAACAAAATTTTCTATAGGAAAAAAATTTAGAAAACTTTCTACGAAAACAAAATGTTGACAAAATTTTCTATAGAAATAAAATTTTGACAAAATTTTCTATAGAAATAAAATTTTGTCAAAATTTTCTATAGAAATAAAATTTTGACAAAATTTTATATAGAAATAAAATTTGACAAATTTTTTATAGAAATAAAATTTTAACAAAATTTTCTATAGGAAAAAAATTTAGAAAACTTTCTACGAAAACAAAATGTTGACAAAATTTTGTATAGAAATAAAATTTTTACAAAATTTTCTAGAAATAAAATTTTGACAAAATAGAAATAAAATTTTCTATAGAAATAAAATTTTGACAAAATTTTCTATAGAAATAAAATGTTGACAAAATTTCTTTAAAGTCAATATATTAAAAAAAATATATATATTTTTCATATTAAATCATACTACTAAAGACTTCCTTTTTGTATAAGTTTTAAATTTCTCTTTAGTTAGTACAAGCTAAAAGTATTTAAAACTTCAACATATTTATAATTCAAGGGATATTTGTACCCAATAAATTTTCGCTGTAGGTGGGTATTAAGTTCGAGTTTAGCCGCTAAAATCGTATTTTTTTCACGATTACTTTTCTTTATTACTCCATTTTAAGGAATACCAACTTTGTGAAAATTTGCTTTGGGATATTCCCCATCAAGTTACAATGAAATCTGCAACAAATATATATAATTTTATGACTTTTTTTACTGATTTAGTTTTCACTTTAGTGAAAATTAGCGGCTAAACTCGAACTTAATACTCACCGTTAGGAAAATAATTAATAAACTTCCACAATAAAATTCTAAAAAATTTCCTTCGAAGAAATATTTTTTATTATTTATAACCACAAAAAAATTTGATCTAACACCGCAAAATAAGATTTTTTATTTGGTAGTTTTTTGGTAAAATGTTCTTCAAATTTTGTAGATTAGTTTCTTACTTTGCAACTGCTAATTTCTTCAATGTTTTAGCATTTGGTTTGTCAACCAAATGTAAGTGGTGTTGAATTTAGCCTATTCTAAACATGGTAAATTGGCACACATATTGAAATGCACTTGAGAACTATTTGAACTTAAGTCCATTTCATGTGCATATTTCAAGTCAATGTATATTTAATTTTTTTATTAAAAATTTTCACCTGTTATATTTTCAACCATGTAAATCATATCAGGTAAAAACAGATTATTAAATTTTCCGACATAATGGATTGGTGTTCAAATTGAAATAAGCTTGGTTATAATTTGAATACAAGTATCGGAAATTTCTTAATGCTTTTATTTTGCCATTTTGTATATAATCGAGAGTGCTAAATCGATTGAAATCGTATTGAATTTAACCCTCTTTTCAACTTGACCATATAGTGTACAAATTGACATTCACTTAAGATTTATTTGAAATCAACTTGAATTGTGCAACTTTAATTTTTTCTTTAACTGCAAATTTTCTAACGTATTAGCATTTCGCTTGTTTAGTATGCTAACCAAGTTAAAGTTGTTATTTAGCCCAATAATGAATTGAACTTAAATTCAAGTGTCTCTTTCAAGGCAATATGCATTGAATTTTCTCTATTAGAACTTTCCACCTGATAAATTTTCTACTAAATCTAAATCGTATTAAGTATGTTAAGCAGGTAAAAATGTTATTGAATTTACACCACTTTTATTCATGATGGGCTAGAGTTCAAATTGAAATAAGCCTTTTTAAAAATTGAATTACAAGTATTTTCGATTTTTTACAATAATACATTCAATTTGCCATTTTTGTTATCATAAAGAGTGCGTGCTAACTCGATTGTAATTGTATGAATCGGATTGAATTCTTGAATCCAAACATCGTGATTTGGTGAACATATTAAAATGCACTTGAAAGTTATATGAACTTAAGTTCAATTCAAGTGACAATTCAGGGCAATATTCATTGAGATTTCTTCATTAAAAATTTCCGCTTGAAATATTTCCTACTAAATCTAAATCGCATCAAGTTGAAAGTTGAAAAATGTATCAAGTTGAAAAATGTTCTTCAAATTGAGTTAAACTTGGTAATAATTTAAATACAAGTACGTGCAATTTTTTTTTATACTTTCATCTTGGCATTCTATAATTTTAATTAGAGTGTTAAGTCGATTGAAATGTCAAGTATACTAGTAAAATTTAATTGAATTTAGTCATTTTGTATCTCAATATATATTCAATTTATTTTATTAAGATTTCCCACCTGACATTTTCTCTGCCATCAAAATTATATCAAGTGTCAAATAAGTTTAGATACAATTGGAATACAAGTATATTTGATTTTTTTAACACTTTCAACTTGTTTTTTTTTTTTGCTTCATTTTGTCACTTTGCAAATCAAGAGTGCCAAGTCAATTGAAATTTGAAAGAATTTAGTCCTCTTCAACATGACGAATTATAATACAAAGAATTATTGGAAATCAAGTTGAATTCAAGTAGCTATTATTTAATATTATTTTTTTATTTATTAATTTCTTTTATTTTATAATAATTTCTCTTAAATTTCTTTTTATACGTTTCCATATAGGGTGATTGCTTGAATGCCATTGGCAAACATTTCCATCCTGAGTGCTTCTCTTGCGGCCATTGTGGCAAATTGTTTGGCAATACTCCATTCTTCCTAGAGGATGGTATGCCCTATTGTGAAGCCGATTGGAATGAGCTCTTCACCACCAAGTGTTTCGCTTGCGGTTTCCCCGTTGAGGCTGGTGATAGATGGGTTGAGGCCTTGAACCATAATTACCATAGTCAATGTTTCAATTGCACTGTAAGTATTTATCTGGGTGTGTATGTATGTCCGTAAATATATTTCTGTTTAATTTTCTACGTTAAGATATTAAATAGGCCCTTGAAAAGGTTAATGGTGGAATGATTATACCAAACGTTCGATGGGTAGTAGTAGTAGGGGGTGAATCAAATGAAAAGGATTTTGCGAAGGTTAAGGGTGTGAGGTTTATTTTTGAAAAATGACGCCCTTTTAAACGCTCATTTAATGAAGGTTACCAAAAGCGGGGTTGTTGTTGTTGTTAAAAAGTGAATTTGTCTGAAGCCAATAAGTACCATCGAAAAAAGTGAAAAGGGTTATAGCTGGCAAAAACTGGTATTTGCCACGAATATAAAAATGTTTATATTAAAAAAACCCAAATTAGCTTTGAAGTGCTATAAAAATTCTGCCACACTTTTAACCATATAATTGAGCAGACATGATTGGCAATTTGGAAATAAATGTTTTGGAAGTATAAATTTAGTAAAAACAAGTAAGTATAGTCTAAAGTCGGAAGATGCCGACTATCTTATACCCTTCACCCCTATGTAGGCCAAAATTTGTGTTACCATCTCAACTACTTCACATTTGCTGGAAGCTATATAAAGGAGACAGTTTTTTACTTCTACAAAATCTCTAGAATTAAAATTTAAATCGGCTAACGCTATCCAGTTAATTGTAGGAAACTTCCATTGAAAATGGGTCTAAAATGTGTAACAGTCTACCATATTTTCCAAACTCTGGTGCACGTATATATGGGAGCTATATATAATCTGAACCGATTTTGACTAAATTTGACATGTATAGTTAGAATAATAATTCTGCTATCTATGCGGAATTTCACGTAAATGGGAGTTAACTTTGGCCACCCTGGTCATATGAGTGCGAAACGGACGGAAGATATATATGGGAGCCATATCTAAATCTGAACTGAAACATGGATTTTGAGGCCATATAAGTTCAAATCGGACGAAATATATATATGGGAGCTATCGTTAAAAGACCGCTTGTGCAAAATTTGAAGTAAGTCAGAGAAAAACTCTGGCTTTTGAGACCATATAAGTCCAAATCGGGCGAAAGATATATATGTGAGCTATATCTAAATCTGAACCGATTTTAACAAAATTTGACACACTTAACGGTACCCCTTGTACAAAATTTGAAACAAATCACGGCAAAACTCTGGCTTTTGTGGCCATATAAGTTCAAATCGGACGAAAGATATATATGGGAGCTATATCTAAATTTGAACCGATTTTTTCCAAAACCAATAGCGATTGTCTCTGTCCCAAGAAACGGCCCTATGCCAAATTTGAGGACGATCGGACTTAATTTGCGAGCTGTACTTTGTGCACAAAATTACATATACAGACAGACGGACAGACAGACAGACGGACATCGTTAAATCGACTCAGAATTTAATTCTAAGCCGATCGGTATACTAAAAGATGGGTCTATGACCACTATTTCTTGGCGTTACATACAAATGCACAAACTTCCCAGCAAAAAAAATTGGAAGGCACAACTTTAAAAGCACTTCCAGAATATGCACTCCCAATGATGTTCTTTATTTTAACTACCCAGGAAGTTCTTTTGATTCAATTTTTTATAACTTGGTTTTTTCATACTTTTAATGGATAATTTTAACTTTTTTTTGTTTCAAATATGTTAAAAATAGAGTAAGAATTCATAAAATGATACAAATCATTTAAATTTTGTCGAAAAAAAATGCTAAATCCAATCTGAAAAATTTGGGAATTTTTGAAAATATTTGAGGTCAAACGTTTCCGACACGCGTTAGAATCCATTAAAAATTATAAAAAATTATAACAATTATTTATTTGACAAAATATCACAGAATTGTTTAATTTACATCCAAAACATTGAATTCGAATCACACCTAAAGAAGTGATTCAAATTCAGTGCAATGGCTGTTGAACTGGAGAACTTCCGTCCTATGACAATCCCATGTTATATTCATTGCTTCTTCGTCAATTTTGCACTACTTCCGGATTCAAAAAGAACATTTTCATTACTTTTTTGGCGACGCTTTTTTTGCTGGGAAGGTTAACACTAAAAACCACAAAATTTTCAATCATCTCATCACCGGAAATTGGCCAAACTACCACGGAGCTAGTTTCGTCTTTGTCGGCCGTTTTAAGGATATAATTCGAACAAATCTAAACTGATTCTACAATTTGATAATATATCCGATATTTTATGCTTTTGAACAATAAAATTAAAAAAAAAATTAATAAATATGTTCAGTGCTTTGACACCATGAGTTGTCAAAATAACAACCAGCGTTCATGATTTTAAAACGTAAAGGTGGCGAATTTATAAAAAAAAAAAACTCTACAGAGCTTTGAACCTGAATTGTCTACTCCATACGCATTAGCGCATTGCACCACCTACGTAGTTGCCATAAGAAGAATCGCAAACGCCCGTGGACGAAACCGTGAATATTCCGTTTTAATTTTTCGTGAACGTTTCCGTTTGAATTTGTTACCATTGGTTCACGATTGTGGAACGTAATTCTTTCTATTAGTGTAGGCGATAATGCCACAAATCTCTGAACGAGATGACTAATTAGATCATTATACACTTCCTATGGCTACCTGCACGGACGAATAAGACTGTTTTTCATATGTTTGGGTGTAAAAATTATATGCTTGAAACTCAATTTTTTCAACACAATATTTTTGTGCAAGTGCAAGCATATAATGTTCATAAACTAGCATAACATGTGTGGGACATATATATTAATATGTTAGAACATATTATGTTTGGGACATAAAATGTTTGTAAATATAATATGCTTGGATGCAAACATATATTAATTTAGAAATAGCATATAAACATATACGTGTTTAGAAAAAGAGACCTACTCTCTAGGTCTGCTGCAAGTAAAATAATGGAAGTTACCAATTAGCGCCTTCAAAATATATCCACACAAAGAAAATTTCATTAAAATTTTTTTCTACCATTGTATGCCCTAAGGTGAAACATAATATGTTTGAATAATACAAACAATAACTTGTTTGGACCAATCCTGAAAATATGTATGCTTGAAGCAAAATGTGTTTTGGGTATATGTTACAGAAGCGTTTTTATACCCTGCGCCACACTGTGGAACAGGGTATTATAAGTTAGTGCATATGTTTGTAACACCCAGAAGGAGACGAGATAGACACATGGTGTCTTTGGCAATAATGCTCAGGGTCGATATAACCATGTCCGTCTGTCCGTCCGTCTGTCTGTGAACACATTTTTGTGATCAAAGTCTAGGTCGCAATTTAAGTCCAATCTTCAAGCCTTCAAATTTGGCACATGTTCCTAATTTGGGTTAGAATAGAACCCTATTTATTTTGGAAGAAATCGGTTCAGATTTAGATATAGCTCCCATATATATCTTTCGCCCGATATGCACTAATATGGACCCAGCAGCCAGAGTTTTATACCGATTTGCTTGAAATTTTGTACAAACATAACACTTAGTCGTATAGTCAAGTGTGAAAAATTTGATTGAAATCGGTTCAGATTTAGATATAGCTCCCATATATATCTTTCGCCCGATATGGACTTATATGGCCCCAGAAGCCAGATTTTTGGCCGACTTTGGTTTAAATTTTGCACTAGGAGTACAATTAGTAGTATAGTCAAGTGTGCGAAATTTGATTGAAATCGGTTCAGATTTAGATATAGCCCCATGTATATCTTTCGCCCGATATGGACTAATATGGTCATAAAAGCCAGAGTTTTGGCCCAATTTGGTTGAAATTTTGCACAGGGAGTAGATTTAGCATTGTAGCTGTGCGTGCCAAATTTGGTTGAAATCCATTCAGATTTAGATATAGCTCCCATATATATATTTCGCCCGATATGCACTTATATGGACCCAGAAGCCAGAGTTTTATCCCGATTAGCTTCAAATTTTGCACAAGAAGTACAATTGGTAATATAGTCATGTGTGCCAAATTTGATTGAAATCGGTTCAGATTTAGATATAGCTTCCATGTATATTTTTCGCGCGATATGGACTTATATGGCCCAATTTGGTTGAAATTTTGCACTAGGAGTACAATTAGTAATATAGTCTTGTGTGCCAAATTTGATTGAAATCGGTTCAGATTTAGATATAGCTCCCATATATATGTTTTTATGATTTCGACAAAAATGGTCAAAATACCAACATTTTCCTTGTTAAATTGCCACTGCTTAGTCGAAAAGTTGTAAAAATGACACTAATTTTCTTAAACTTCTAATACATATATATCGAACGATAAATCATAAATAAACTTTTGCGAAGTTTCCTTAAAATTGCTTCAGATTTAAATGTTTCCCATATTTTTTTACTAAAATTGTGTTCCACCCTAGTGCATTAGCCAACTTAAATTTTGAGTCTATAGATTTTGTAAAAGTCTATCAAATTCTGTCCAAAGCGAGTGATATTTAAATGTAGTTTATATGTAATTATTTCGATTTACCCCACTGATACTTATTTTATTATATTAATGATCTTTCAAAATTAAATCATAATAACCCCTTTATCCTCTATTTCAGTACTGCAAACAAAACTTGGAAGGCCAAAGCTTCTACAACAAAGGTGGTCGTCCCTTCTGCAAGAATCATGCCCGTTAAAATTGGAAAACCAATTAGCGGTGTAATTTCCAAGCCTCCCCCTTAAAAGCAACCGCAAATAAGAGACACATCGTAATAACAATAAAAAAAAAAAACAAAAAAAGATTATTCTCTATTATAACTAAACCACGCACCTTATCATCAGGGATCATTTATGCATAAAAAAACAAAACTACATTGAATTTAATTAAACAACAAGAAAAAAAAAAATAATAATAAATAAAAACATTTTCTCTTCTCTTTTATTTAGTTAATAATAATGAAAAAAAAATAACTTTAATAATAACAAAAAACCAGAAACTTATTAAACCAATAAGCATAGCTTATTAATTTAAAACAAATCACAATTTATCCTTTTATCCGATAGACCTTAAAAAGGACAATTTCTAATGTTTTTGACCTCAGATTTTAAGATTTTTAATTAACGACAAATGAATGAAAAAAAAAACACATCCAGCTCCTATCCCCCTTATACCCAATGAAACGATGACGATCCTAGATTTATATAATACTACACTTTTTGTTTTGTATAAATGTAATTCAAAATTTTTTTCAAAATTATGTATCAATATAAAATTAAATTTTATTTTGTAATTTATAAAAAAAAATCGATTATTTGACCCTTTCTCTTATAGCTTTTCAACCGATAAATGTTTTATTTAATACGATTTGTTTTTGTATACGTTTCCCATCCCCTTTTAGCCAGTAAACAAACAAAAAAATTCTCTTGTTATTTTATTTGGGCCTATCCATCGTACTGTCTGCTTTAATTTCTATATTTATATTTATTATATGTTATATAATTATTACTATTATTAAATGTATAAAACAATTGCAATTATCTTTAATGAAGAAAATCAATTCATATTATGTAATATTAAAATACACAAAAAAAAAAACTACGATTTTTGCCGCTGATATCATTAATAAAATTTTTGATTGAAATCCTTTATTGTAGTGTTAATGTCACTGTTGATTATTATTTTTGGAAAGTAGAAGTAAGTACCGTCAAGTAAATATCGATATTGTAAAATTGGCATAGGTTAAGTTAGGTGGCCGCCCGGTGTATCAGGCTGACTTAAGCTATTCAGTCCATTGTGATACCACATTGGTGAACTTCTCTCCTATCACTGAGTGCTGCCCGATTCCATGTTAAGCTCAATGACAAGGGACCTCCTTTTTATAACCGAGTCCGAACGGCGTTAGAGAAGCTTTGAAACCCTCAGAAATGTCACCAGCATTATTGAGGTGGGATAATCCACCGCCGAAAAACTTTTTAGTGTTCGGTCGAAGCAGAAATCGAACCCACGACCTTGTGTATGCAAGACGGGCATGCTAACCATCGCACCACGGTGACTCCCTAATTGTATTTTGACATAACAAATTGTATATACTACTGAATTTTGGAAGAAATGAAGTCTAAATAGAGGATTAAAAAGAAGGAAACTTTTTCAGATATTTGAGATATTTAAATTAAAATATAATAATTTCATCCAAATCCTGAAAAATCTAAATTTTTTTATATAAAAACTTCTTATGCTTATATCTTCGAAAAGGAACTCAATTCGTGATTACCGCTAGAAAATTCAAAATTTTAACTAGATCCTGAATATCGAAATTTTTATATGAAAAACTATTTTTCTTAATATCTCCTATACTATGCGCCCTATAGCGAAGAAGTCCTTGATTCGTAAAAATCCGTTGAAAATCTAACATTCCATTCAAACCTCATATCTCCTAAATTATGTGCCATAGAGCGAAAAAAAGCTTAAATTGTAAATACCCCTAGAAAATCCAAAATTTCATCCGAATCCTGAAAAATCGAACGTTTTATATGAAAACTTATTTTGTCTCTTTTGGCCCTAGACCGAAAAGGAGCTTAATTCGTGATTACCCTTAGAAATCCAAAATTCCATACAAATCCTTAAAAAAATGTATATGAAAAACTTCTTTTGGTCCCATCCAAAGCTATGGGTACTAGAGCAACACAAACGAGCTTAGTTCGTAATCACCCCTAGTAAATCCAAAATTCCACCCAAATTCTAAAAAAAAATATATGAAAAACTTATTTTGGTCATATCTCTTATATTAAACAGGCGTCCTAGAGCGAAAAGGAGCTTAATTTGTGATCACTCATAGAAAATCCAAAATTTCATCTTACCTGAAAAATCGAAATTTGTATATGAAAAACTTATTTTGTTCCTATTTCCTAAACTATACGTTCTTGAACGAAAAGGACCTTAACTCGTGATCATCCCTAGAAAATCGAATCAGCCCCAGAAAATTGAAACTTTCATCCAAATCCTGAGAGTCGACTTCCACAGCTCCAAATTCGAAAATCGAATTATGTGAGCCATATATCTAAATTGCTCACAAAAATAGAAAATACGTTTTCAAGCTTGAGACGTTTTTGTATTATGTATGATGTGGTGCGAGATTTCAATTTCAATATTTTTGCAATTGTATTTTCTAAGAAGGCTACATCGACAAGTATCAGGAGAACAGAAAGTGCAATACACAACAAGCCTTTATAATGCGGAACAACAACAACCCAGATAGTATTTAAAATAGGTTGGCAACACTACGATCGTCTGCTACTGATATTGCCCGGTTTTTTTGTTTAAAATGATTTACGAATTTTCTATTAAATGTATATCGACAAGTATCAGGAGAACAGAAAATACAATAGACTCAACAAGGGGAAAAAACAGCAACCACATGTCAGTGATGCCAACTACCGAATGGCAAAAAGCTCCAAAACTATATTTCCCCATGTTGCGATATTCGGAATCGCAAATGGTAAGATTTTTTTCTTTTAAGCCTAGTACTAAGATCACGTTTTCTCATGAAAAACGTATAAAAAACGTTAGCGGGAAATAAACGCGAAATTTTTCAATTTCAATATTTTTGCAATTGTATTTTCTAAGAAGGCTACATCGACAAGTATCAGGAGAACAGAAAGTGCAATACACAACAAGCCTTTATAATACGGAACAACAACAACCCAGATAGTATTTAAAATAGGTTAGCAACACTACGATCGTCTGCTACTGATATTGCCCGGTTTTTTTTTGTTTAAAATGATTTAAGAATTTCTATTAAATGTATATCGACAAGTATCAGGAGAACAGAAAATACAATAGACTCAACAAGGGGAAAAAACAGCAACTACATGTCAGTGATGCCAACTCCCGAATGGAAAAAAACACTAAAAATATATTCCCCCATGTTGCGATATTCGGAATCGCAAATGGTAAGATTTTTTTTCTTTTAAGCCTAGTACTAAGATCACGTTTTCTCATGAAAAACGTATAAAAAACGTTAGCGCGAAATAAACGCGAAATTTTTCAATTTCAATATTTTCGCAATTGTATTTTCTAAGAAGGCTACATCGACAAGTATCAGGAGAACAGAAAGTGCAATACACAACAAGCCTTTATAATGCGGAACAACAACAACCCAGACAGTATTTAAAATAGGTTGGCAACACTACGATCGTCTGCTACTGATATTGCCCGGTTTTTTTGTTTAAAATGATTTAAGAATTTTCTATTAAATGTATATCGACAAGTATCAGGAGAACAGAAAATACAATAGACTCAACAAGGGGAAAAAACAGCAACCACATGTCAGTGATGCCAACTACCGAATAGCATAAAGCTCCAAAACTATATTTCCCCATGTTGCGATATTCGGAATCGCAAATGGTAAGACTTTTTTCTTTTAAGCCTAGTAATAAGATCACGTTTTCGCATGAAAAACGTATAAAAAACGTTAGCGTGAAATAAACGCGAAATTTTTCAATTTCAATATTTTCGCAATTGTATTTTCTAAGAAGGCTACATCGACAAGTATCAGGAGAACAGAAAGTGCAATACACAACAAGCCTTTATAATGCGGAACAACAACAACCCAGATAGTATTTAAAATAGGTTGGCAACACTACGATCGTCTGCTACAGATATTGCCCGGTTTTTTTTTTGTTTAAAATGATTTAAGAATTTTCTATTAAATGTATGTCGACAAGTATCAGGAGAACAGAAAATACAATAGACTCAACAAGGGGAAAAAACAGCAACCACATGTCAGTGATGCCAACTACCGAATGGCAAAAAGCTCCAAAACTATATTTCCCCATGTTGCGATATTCGGAATCGCAAATGGTAAGATTTTTTTCTTTTAAGCCTAGTACTAAGATCACGTTTTCGCATGAAGATATTCGTTTTTCGCAGAAATGAACTTAGTACTAAGCATTAGCGAAAAAATATAGATACTCTCGGACTTCAATACAATTTTAATTAGAACTTCTCATTAAAGAGAACTATATTACCAAGATTTAAGTTAATAAAATTCAGGGTTAAGAAATTATGGCCAAATGAAAATTTTGCGATTCCGAGTTATGGAACATGGGGGATTATAATTTCTAACACCCCAATTCCCATTACAAAAAATATTCCAGCCATTTAAAATTCGATCTTATTATAGAGAAACTTTTTAAGTTTCATGAAAATTTTGTACTTTTGTTTTTTTGCACATAAGAACCAAAAATTAGTTGATAGAAAATAACTGAAAATATATGATACATTAGTTCACATTTGATGGTTGTTTAAAAGTATGTTAGTAATAAATATAATTGAATATTTGAAACATATTTATTTTTTCTTCATCCCCTGGGAATAATAAAGATTTTATATAGTATTTTGATTTTTTTATTTACATGTTAATATTAGAGTTAATTTTTACATAAATTGTATCGCGAATTTAACCAAGTTGGTGATTTTTTCAAAAGACACTGTATAGGCAATTCGGCGTTTTTTTTGAAAATCAAATATCATCAAATTGACACCTCTGTTATATACTAGTTAAAAATAGATTAATATCACTAGCGTGTCTGCTACCGACATTGCACTGATTTCCCTCTTGTTTTCTCTGATTTGGATGTTTGTATGTCTACTTGTCTTATTTATGATATGTCTGTATATGTGAGCAATGCTACCTCTAATTGATTTGTAGTTTATTCTCTTCTCTGGTTGGTACATAGTTGATGTACAACATTTCTGATGTTAGTCGCTTAGTGTTTGTGCTCTCTCTCTCATCTCTCTTTCTCCAATTCACAAATTTGTTGATCTTACGAAGTAGCAGACGAGCGTAGTGATACTGCTCTATTTGTAACTACTATGTAAGTTGTTGTTGTTTTTCTGCTTAAATGTTAGTTATACGTAAGTGTTCTGTGAAAGTTGTTTGTACCTATTGTAGTTTCTGTTCTCCTGATACTTGATACGACATCAAACTAGAAAATGGAGTTTCTATTTGAAACAAAAAAGATTAAATCCGCTCCCCTCCAAAATTAACTATCATAGATTTTTTTATTTTTGTTTTAACCACGAAAAAAGCGGGAAGCAATTTTTTAATTGAAGTGTCTTTAAGCTCGAAAGTTATAGCTCCTCTCCCGATATAGAGCATTTTCTTTTTGAAGCAATATTTCCATCGACAAGAAAACTTTTCAGAAGGGACATTCATTTAATATAACATAGTGCGACATCTATCGCTGAGTGCGGTAGTCTTTCTTTGTTGATCAAATGAGTATTTACAATTGAATATCGAACTCACAAAAATTTCATTCACAATAATTTATCGATCACAAGATGGCGCACCATGATGTAATATATGCTGTGGTTCAGTGATTATCGCCTTGCTTAATACTAAATTCGTTTCTACGAAAAATATAGTACCAAATATAGGGTTGTTAGCTTATGGCGTTTTCTTTTCTTGTAAAAAATTCACACTTTTTTTTGCACTTTGTCAGGAAAATGTACTTTTTAGGTTCTTTTCTAAAAAAACAGGCAAAAATTCGAAAAGGCTTCGAATTCTGTTGTGAAAATAGCGCCACGCATAGAGGCAATTTACGGGCATTTTCAGCACTGCCAACAAACGAGAGTGCTGCGATTGCCCTGTTTCCTTCTTTGAATTCTTTTCTGCCCGCTGAAATGATAGCATTTTTTTAGGTTGCTGGTAACATTTTAAAAATGCGCATTCTGTACAGACAAAATGAAGGCAAAGCACTTTTTTCAGAAAAGAAAACACCATTAGTTATGCGGAATAATGTTCCTACCTATTTTTCCGTGCGAAAAATTTGGAGTTTTGTCGTTTTTTGTTCGAAAAACTTCAAAACAAAGTTGTTCTGTGTCACCCCTAGAAAATCCTAAATTCCATCCAAATCCTGATACAATCGACATCCACAGTTCCAAATTCGATATATAACCTTTGTTGTTAGTACTTATCTCAGGTAATATAAAAAAATTATTATGGTTTTAATTCTTTAATAAATAAATAATTCCTCAAGCTTGATATCGATGTCTCCATTCCAAAGTACGCTAAGCCTAAAAAGTGAATTTTACAGGAAAAAAGTTCAAAGTTTTTTTGGAATTTCTCAAAAACCGTATAATTTATAAATTCACTTTTTCGGTCTTAAATTAATGCTTCTTGTAGATTTTTTTCGTATGTACAATTTAAAAATAGTGTTAATAACTAGAACATGGTTAAAAAAGACTTAGACAACTTTAGACCGAACGAAGCTTTTTGCGCTTTTTGGTTTGGAAATTTTTAATAACAAATCAATCCAAATAAAAAACAGCGAACTTCATCAAAAATGCTAAGTCGACTTAGCATACTCTGGAATGAGGACATCGATATTGTCTTTGTATTATGTATGTACTCGATTTATTTATTTATTGTCAATATTTCACAATTGTGTTTTCTATCAAATATATATCGACAAGTATCAGGAGAACAGGAAATACAAGAGGTACAACAAACTGTCACAGAACACTTACGTATAACAATGATGCCAACTCCCGAATGGAAAAAGCACCAAAAATACGCTATAATTTCTAACACCCCAATACCCATCACAAACAAATTCGAGCAATTTAAAATTTAGTCCTGATACTTGTCCAAAAAAAAAAACAACAATTGTGAAATATTGACAATAAATTTTAAATAGCTATAATATTTTTTTGTGATGGAAATTGGGATGTTAGAAATTATAATATATTTTTGGTGCTTTTTGCCATTCGCGGATTGACATCACTGATATGTGAATTTTTGTTTTTCCGCTTGTTGTGCCTATTGTATTTCATGTTCTCCTGATACTTGTCGCTATATATTTAATAGAAAATTCTTAAATCATGTTAAACATAACTAAGTGCAATATCAGTAGCAGATGAGCATAGTAATGCTACTAAATTTTAAAGTACATTGCAATTCCTGTTCTCCTGATACGTTTATAAAAATTTTGTAAATTAAATCAATAGATTTTCAAAGTAAAACTATCATAATTGAAATTTAATAGAATATCTGTGATAATTAATTTATATGTTATAAATAAAAGCAATTCAATGCAATTGTGAAATATCGAACAATAAAGAAACCTAGTAGATGATACAAAAACAATATCTAGCTTGAAAAATTATTTTCAGTTTTTATGGGCAATATAGTTATATCGCTCATTTGAATGGAATTTTGGATTTTTCTAGGGGTGATCATACGAATTAAACTCCTTTTCTCTCTAGTACGCATATTTGAGAAGATATAAGCATAAGAAGTTTTTCATATTAAAATTTCGACTTTTTCAGGATTTAGGTGGAATTTTGGATTTTCTATGATTAATCACGAATTAAGCATTATTTTTTTCAATTTCCTCAAATTTAACAGACTCACTTGGTAAACTCTCCAATCTCTCAATTTTTTATACCTACACCATAAGATGGGGAGCACATTAACATTGTCATTCCGTTTCAAAATATTGGTCTCCAACCCCATAAAGTATATATATATGGTATCCTAGATCGTCAAGTAGTAAAAAATAGTAAAAAAGTATAACTGCTCCATAAATATATATTAGAGGTCTGCATCGAATTACTTTTCACTACATGTATGCAATTCGCTGTCGAATATAGTACATACACTGTCTTTCTCTCAGAGCGCAAGTAGTGAAGTGAAGAGAACACTTGCATGTCAAATACCACCAAGTACTTATCCGAAATAATATGTGTTCCGAAAAAAAGGAACAATAAAAACGTTAGTACTTGAGAAAAAGTACAACATGGATTCTCTTCACTTCACGTGGTAACACAAGTATTTCTCAGTTATGTGCGAAGCAAAACTTTACATTATTATTAATCATTGATATGTATGTATATCACATATTTCATATATTTATGTATGTCACACACTTACCTTAACGTTTGCCGTTCTTTATAACAAACCGCAAACATATATTATGGAGGGTAACTGTTTTTTGTATTTCTGAAACTGCACGTGGTACATGGAGTACTCTATGAAGTTTTGTTCTCGCAACACACTCGACGTGTTCACACTGAGTACACTTCAATAAGAGAGAAAGAGGAATATGTGTGTTTGTTGGTAGTGAAGACATCAGAGTAGCAACAAGAAGTTACTCGTGGCTTTTGGTGTTCATCAAAATGTGTACCAATAGTTTTGCGACTCTCTCAAATAGATGTACTCATGTAGCAAGTACGCGTGTACTCTGTATTTACAAATGGAATTGTGCAGACCTCTAATATATATTTCTTTATAGGCGTCATTTGGATCAAATATATTTTCACTGTAGTGATATCTACCGGTAGATAGGAACGTTGGGTTTAGTTTGGGCATGAACCGTACAATAACAATCATTTTTGAAATTTTGTGCTAGAAATTTATGATCATTCGGTTGGTATATAGGACAGCACTAGATGGCGCTCTAGAGATGATTCAAAGCAGAAACTGTTCAAATTTTGAAATAGACGAATAGTTAACTTTTCTAAATTTTGGAAAACCCATTGAAGTTTTTTTTTAGTTATTATTTTTTAATAATATTTCCGACCCCCGAAAAATTAAATTTGAACGAAAAATGCGGAGGCATTGCCAGCACAACCCTGTCTAGATTTTTATTGTTATCCAATTTTCCATTTAATTTAACCATAACGAAATCTAATTTTCATTAAAAAGGTCATTCAATACGAAAAATTTGTCCTCTCAAGAGATTGAAAAAATCACGACAGAATGTTGTCCCAAATGATGCAGAGAATACTGGAAATTGCGTAAGGAAAACATCAGAAGAAAAAAAGCACACACACAAAATCAATACTTGATTATGTCTTTTAAGTGATTTCATGCTTAACCAATTTCGTTCATGAATGGGCTATGGTTGTTGTTGCGGAAGAAAATATCCAAATGACATTCAAACCTTATGGTTATTGTTGTTTTTGTTACTTACTTATTTTTTTTGGGTTAACATTTGCAATTTGATACTTTCGATTTTATTCCAATGTGACTTTGGAGTTCACACTTTTCGCCTCTAGGTTTGTTATGGGTAAAATGTTTTGGTTTGATTTGGGTTTGAGTTCGAGTTGCCTTTTCTTACTGTTGCCACAAAACATAATGGTGTTAATCGATATTAACACTTGTTTTCCTTGCTTAACAATTTCAGAAAAGGGCAATAAAAAGGGGAGGAAAATCAAGAGAAATTTTTGGTTGACAAAATGTGACGACTTATCGAGCACCGTATTTTTATTGCAGAAATGATAGCAACCTGAAATTGATTGCAATACATTTCAGGCACACTGTATAGATTTTTAGGTGGATTTTCGAAAAAGGTTAAATTGGAGACTACACCAGGTACTGGATTTGCTATGATTTAAAATATAAATGAGCACGAAAAATAAAAAAAAAAAAACATCGGAAAATTTGACTGAGAAGTACGTTTTCAACCCACAATATTTTATGTTCTTTAATTTTTTTCTTTTCATATCAAACAAACATTGTTTCTAACTCTCTCTTTTAAACATTCTCTCTTTTCATTATTATTTCCAGTGATGCCAATTTAGCTATTTGATATCTGAAACTAGCTATTTTAAATGTTGATTTTCTAAAAAATTTGTATTATTAGTATATGGTCTCTAACAACCATGCCAAAATTGGTCCATAATTATATATAGCCCCCATATAAACCGATCCCCAGATTTGACCTCCGGAGCCTCTTAGAGGAGCAAAATTCATCCGATCCGGTTGATATTTGGTACGTGGTGTTAGTACATGGTCTCTAACAATCATGCACAAATTTGTAAATATCGGTCCATAATTATATATAGCCCCCTTATAAACCGATCCCCAGATTTGACCTCCGGGACCAAATTTCATCCGATCCGTTTGAAATTTGGTACGTGGTCTAAGTATATGGTCTCTAACAACCATGCAAAAATTGGTCCATATCGGTCCATAATTATATATAGCCCCCATATAAACCGATCCCCAGATTTGACCTCCGGAGCCTCTTAGAGGAGCAAAATTCATCCGATCCGGTTGATATTTGGTACGTGGTGTTAGTACATGGTCTCTAACAATCATGCACAAATTTGTAAATATCGGTCCATAATTATATATAGCCCCCATATAAACCGATCCCCAGAGTTGATCTCCGGAGCCTCTTGGAGGAGCAAAATTAATCCGATCCGGTTGAAATTTGGAACGTGATGTTAGTATTTGGTCTCTAACAAACACGCAAGAAGTGGTCCAAATCGGTCCATAATTATATATAGACCCCATATAAACCGTTTCCCAGATTTGATCTCCGGAGCCTCTTGGAGGAGCAAAATTCATCCGATTCGAATGAAATTTGGAAGGTGATGTTAGTATGTGGTCTCTAACAAACACGCAAGAAGTGGTTCATATCGGTCCATAATTATATATAGACCCCATATACATCGATCCCCAGATTTGACCTCCGGAACCTCATGGAGGATCAAAATTCATCCGATTCGGTTGAAATTTGGTACGTGGTGTTAGTATATGGTTTATAACAACCATGCAAAAATTGGTCCATATCGGTCCATAATTATATATAGCCCCCATACAAACCGTTTCCCAGATTTGAACTCCGGAGCCTCTTGGAGGAGCAAAATTCATCCGATTCGGTTGAAATTTGGAACGTAGTGTTAGAATATGGCCGCTAATAACCATGCCAAAATTGGTCCATATCGGTCAATAGTTATATATATAGCCGATCCCCAATCACACAAAAATTGGTCAATATCGATTCATAATAATGGTTGGCACTAGAGCCAAAAATAATCTGTCAAAATTTTATTTCTATAGAAAATTTTGTCAAATTTTATTTCTATAGAAAATGTTGCCAAATTTTATTTCTATAGAAAATATTGCCAAATTTTATTTCTATAAAAAATGTTGTCAAGATTTTATGTTGTCAAAATTTTATTTCTATATAAAATTTTCTCAAACTTAATTATATTACGTATTTAATCGGCCTTTTTTAGTTTAATATATATCCCGTATGGACTACCTTGCAATTTAGAAGACGGTGTTAGGAAGTTGTAAGATACCTTGCCATCGGCAAGTGTTACCGCAACCCAAGTAATTCGATTGTGGATGACAGTCTTCAGTAGAAGTTTTTACGCAATCCATGGTGGAGGGTACATAAGCTTCGGCCTGGCCGAACTTACGGCCGTATATACTTGTTTTTTGTTATAAAATTGATTTTCAACTAAATTGTTTTAATGTACAACAATTTTTTGTCGATGTATTTAGAGAATGCCGAAACTTTCGGGATCCCGAAAAAAATTCTGGCATCCCGGAATTCTATATTTTGAAAACTAGGGATTAATAAAAAATGATCCCGAATGACTATTTGTTTAAAATATTATTTTTTTTTTATCAATTTTAATACGAAAAGTACAAAAATTTAATTGTTTTAATTCGAAAAAAAAAAAAATCATTTAGCTATTTTTGTTTGTATTTAGATATTTTCTGTTAAAATTTGTTGTTTGATTTAGCTATTTTTGTTTCACAGTAGTTGGCAGCACTGATTATTTCCTACTTACAAACAAACAACAACAAATATATGGTAGTGATAATCGAACAATACTAAAAAAATACAATGCAATACATTGTTATTGTTTTAATTTTCTGTTCGCCTGATACTTGTAAAATTTGACTGTACATTATAAAAGTCGGGCAAAGGGCAGGTCACCCTCCCCCACCAAATATTGAAAAATAAAGCTGCGGATTTATGTCTAGACGCCACCACTAATCATCCTTGAACATTCCAAAAGAATCTGAGAACTTTGATTCGATTTTCAAAAAGTGGGTCAAAGGGGCGAGTTGTTCTCAAAAACATAAAGCGTCCTATTTTCACCACATGATCATGCTTACCGTTTTCTAAAAATTTCATGTAAATCGGCTCATCAGAACACAGAGAATTTTCCGATTTTTTATACTTCGATTTTTGAAGCTTTTTTTGTCATTCGAGAGTTGGCATCACTGAATAGTAAAAACAACTCAGTGCAATACACATACAGCTGACGAGTGTAGTGGTTCTAGAGTAGCTTTACGTATATTTGTTGTTGTCTATACTATACATGTAAGTTGGTTGTGTTACTGTTTTAATTTTCTGTTTGCCTGATACTTGTAAAATGAAATATGGGAAAAATGTTCGGTCGATATTTTTCCAAAAAATCAATGTCAAATACTGTGATTGGATACATATGAAATTTAATTTCTAAAAATATTTGGTATACTCCTGAGGAATTCAATTCAATATGATTCTCGCAAAAAATTAGGAAAAATAAATTAAAATTTATTAAAAAGACGTAGAGTTAAAAAAATACATGAATTTTTTATTATTCCAACAAGGAAGGCAGAACGAAAATCTAAGAAAAATCTTATAGTAATATTTATTATAATTTAAGTAAAAACCCTATGGGAAATGGATCAACCCCAGGATCGGTACATGACTAGTACCTGGTGTGTGGGTGGACCAGTCCCAGTTCTAGTCCACACGTATGGAAGGGACCAGTCACTTTAACATGGATTTGTCATTGGCGGGGTAAATTTACACGATAAGACAGGACTTGAAATCTTTGGCCTCAAGACAATATGTTTTTTAAGTGTAACTTTTTGCTTAAATTAGGCTAATTTGGCTTAAGCTCTATACGAAAACTTGTAGATCTCAATACTATGGTGGAGAGGAACACACCCTCCACACTATGTCTTATCTCTCCTTATATTGCTTGCAAATAACGCCTAATCTCCTATGCCAAAAAGATATGAAGTAGGGTGTGAAAAAGGTCAAACCGCATTAGTCGTTTATTCAAAACACATACAAAAATCAAAAAAATCCCCTAAAGAAAGAAAAGGTTTCCAGTACATTAAGTTCAACAGCAATATTAAAGGATATTGAATTACATACACACGCACACCTACACATGAATACAAAGCATAAAAAAGCCACAGCCTAAACGCAAAAAATCACATATGAAGCCATACGCATGCCATTGTATAAGAACAAAAAAAATCCAAACATATTGAACTGGATTTGGTTTTGCTAAAAAAAAAATCCTAGTCACATACTAACCCACAAGCCAAAGCCACAATATGAAATGCAAAAAAAAAAACACAAAGCAAAATAACCAAATCAGGGATCGAAAGTCAATTGAGGCGTTACTTTCCCTAAACCGCATAGAATGGTAAACTGGGTCAATTGAGTGAATTTTTCAATCTTACCATAGAAATAAAAATACGATATTTATTATTTTTTCTAACAATTTTTTTCATACATTTATTTTCTGTAATAATGTTGTTTGTTTGGGGGGTTTCTTTTGTTTTTATTAAATTTTTGTTTTATTATTTTGGTTTTTGTTGTTTGTCATTTCTAATTTACATATTTGTCGTAGTCGTATATTTTTTGTAGAGTTTTTCTCTCTTTTGTTTAACTTATAAATTACATAAAAACATTTAAATTTAAGGATTATCAATGTCTATATGTATATATAAATTTAGAGTTGAATAGGAGTAGTAGTAGTTGTAGTATTTAAATTAATATGTAATTTGTTATTGTTATATTTAGATATATTTGATATATATTTTTTTAATGGTTTTGTATATGCTTTGAATTTTCTTTTACCAAAAATGATTATATATATTATTTACATTATAGATTAAATAAAAGTTTTTGTTTTTTTTTTGTATTTCTTTAAATTATATAGCTTTTGTTTATACATGATTGAGATTATTTGTTTTTGTTTCGGTTTTATTTTTCTTTTTCTTAAATTATTGTATAACAAATAATATTTTAACAATTGTTTTGTTTTGTGTGTGTATGTGTTTTTCGTTTTTGTTTTTATATAAAAAAATAAATACCTTTGGATTAATAATGAGAATATAGTTTAGTTGTTTCCACATATAAATGTGTAAATATATGTTTGTATTTTCTTATAAACTAATTGCAAATTTTTATAACAAAGTGTGTGTTTTACAATAATACAGTTAGTTTTTGTTTGTTTCTTGTTGTCGTGTATAGTTTATATAACACAGTATAGAATAGTTTAGATTTAAGATATTACTATACATGAAACTATGGTCACATTTGCATAAACATTCTAAGGACAAGGCAAGTGAATTCTATGGCAATTTATTTTTCATTCGTATTTCCAAAAAAAAAATAAACAAAAATGTAAGAAAGCGAATGAGAAAGGCTATACCAGGCAGACCCATATTACGCTAGCCCAAACTAAGTCAATAAAAATTTGTATCAATTTTTGGGTTATAGTCACACTGGTCAAATGTTTATTTGGCGAACATTAAAATATCAACAAAATTTTTTATCACGATGAAAAAATAGAAAGAAACTATATACGAGGGTTACGGGATTGAACACACGGTTGCCGCTCTTGCCAAAAATAATCTACCAAAATTTTAAGAAAATTTTACCACAAATCTATCAAATTTAAAAAAAAATCTTATTTTGAAAATTTGATGTTTGAATTATGAAAAATTTGATTTTTTTCTTCGAAAGACATTTATATTATTTTATTTTAGAACCTTATTTCAGCATTTGCAATATTATATATTATGATCCCTCCTATTAGCGACAATTTTTTGGGTTTATAAATATCCCTTTAAATGTAAAAGTGTTGAAGTTTAAATGTTTTAGCGATACTTCTACTAAAAAGGGTAACCTACGCACAATGGACACGAAAACTAAAATCTTTATAGATATTAAATATAAAGATTTTTTTCTAATATTTTGTTTCTATAGAAAATGTTGTCAAAATTTTATTTCTATAGAAAATTGTGTCAAAATTTTATTTCTATAGAAAATTTTTGCAAAATTTTATTCCTGTAGAAAAATTTTGCCAACATTTTATTTCTATAGATAATTTTGTGAAAATTTTATTTCTATAGAAAATTGTGTCAAAATTTTATTTCTATAAATTTTTTTTTTAAAGTTGTAATTATATAGAAAATTTTTGCAAAATTTTATTTCTATACAAAATTGATTTCTATAGAAAATTTTAGCACAAATTTAATTTCTATAAAAAAACTTTTGCAAAATTATATTTCAACAGAAAAGTTTGTCAACATTTTATTTTTATAGAAAATTTTGTCGAAATTTTATTTCTATAGAAAATTTAGTCAACATTTCTATAGAAAAATTAGTCAAAATTTTATTTCTATAGAGAATTTTGTCAAAATTTTATTTCTATAGAAAGTTTTGTCCACCTTTCGTTTCTATAGAAAATTTTGTCAACATTTAATTTCTAAAGAAAATTTAGTCAAAAGTTTTTTCTATAGAAAATATTCTCAAAATTTTATTTCTATAGAAAATGTTCTCAAAATTTTATTTCTATAGAAAATTGTGTCAAAATTTTATTTATATAGAACATTTTTGCAAAATTTTATTCCTATAGAAAATTGTGCCAAATTTTATTTATATAGAACATTTTTGCAAAATTTTATTCCTATAGAAACTTTTTGCCAAAATTTTATTTCTATAGATAATTTTGTAAAAATTTTATTTCTATAGCAAATTGTGTCAAAACTGTACTTCTATAAATTTTTTTTTTAAGTTGTAATTATATATAATATAATGTTTGCACAAAGTTAATTTCCATAGAAGACTTTTGCAAAATTATATTTCAACAAAAAAGCTTGTCAACATTTTATTTTTATAGAAAATTTTGTCAAAATGTTATTTCTATATAAAATTTTGTCAATATTTTACTTCTATAGAAAATTTAGTCAACATTTCTAAAGAAAAATTTGTCAAAATTTTATTTCTATAGAGAATTTTGTCAAAATTTTATTTCTATAGGAAGTCTTGTCAACATTTCATTTCTATAGAAAATTTTGTCAAAATTTTATTTCTACTGAAAATTTTCTCAAAATTTGATTTCTATAGAAAATTTTCTCAATATTTTATTTCTATAGAAAATTTTCTCAAAATTTTATTTCTTTAGATAATTTTGTGAAAATTTTATTTCTATAGAAAATTGTATCAAAATTTTATTTCTATAGATAGTTTTGTGAAAATTTTATTTCTATAGAAAATTGTGTCAACACTGTACTTCTATAAAAAACATTTTAAAGTTGTAATTATATAGAAAATGTTTGCAAAATTTTATTTCTATAGAAAATTTATTTCTATTGAAAATTTTTGCACAAATTTACTCTCTATAGAAAACTTTTGTAAAATTATATTTCAACAGGAAAGTTTGTCAAAATTTTATTTCTATAGAAAATTTTTTCAAAATTTTATTTCTATAGAAAGTTATGTCAACATTTTATTTCTAAAGAAAATTTTGTCAAAAGTTTTTTCTATAGAAAATGTTCTCAAAATAATATTTCTATAGAAAATTTTCTCAAAATTTTATTTCTATAGAAAATTTTCTGAAAATTTCATTTCTATAGATTTTTGTCATTTTTGTCAACATTTTATTGCTATAGAAAATTTTGTCAAAATTTTATTTCTATAGAAAATATTGTCAAACTTTTGTTTTTATAGAAAATTTTAGCCAAAATTTTATTTCTATAGAAAATGTTGTCAAAATTTTATTTCTATAGATAATTTTGTGAAAATTTATTTCTATAGAAAATTGTGCCAAATTTTTATTTCTATAATTTTTTTTTAAAGTTATAATTATATAGAATTTTTTTATTTCTATAGAAATAAATTTTCTATAGAAATAAAAAAATTATTTCTATAGAAAATTTTTGCACAAATTTAATTTCTACAGAAAATTTTTGCAAAATTATATTTCAACGGAAAAGTTTGTCAAAATTTTATTTGTATAGAAAATTTTATCAAAGTTTTATTACTAAAGAAAAATTTTGCAAAATTTTATTTGTATAGAAAATTTTGCCAAAATTTTATTTTTATAGAAAATTTTGCCAAAATTTTGTTTCTATAGAAAATTTTGCCAAAATTTTATTTCTATAAAAAATTTTGTCAAAATTTTATTTATATACAAAATTTTGTCAACAGTTTATTTCGATAGAAATGTTTATCAAAATTTTATTTCAACAGAAAAGTTTATAAAAATTTTACTTCTATAGAGAATTTTGTCAAAATTTTATTTCTATACAAAGTTTTGTAAAAATTTTATTTCCATAGAAAATTTTATCAAAATGTTATTTCTATAGAAAATTTTCTTAAGATTTTATTTCTATAGGAAATTTTGTAAAAATTTTATTTCTATAGAAAATTTTGTGAAAATTTATTTCCACAGAAAATTTTGCCAAATTTTATTTCTGTAGAAAAATTTTGTCAAAGTTTTATTTCTATAGAAAATTTTGTCAAAATTTTATTTCTACAGAAAATTTTGTAAACATTTTATTTCTTTTAGAAAATTTTGTCAAAATTTTATTTCTATAGAAAATTTTGTCAAAATTTTATTTCAACTGAAAATTTTGTCAAAATTTTATTTCAGCAGAAAATTTTGTCAAAATTTTATTTCTTTAGAAATTTTTTCCTAATGTGATTACTATAGAAAATTTTTGCAAAATTTTATTTCTATAGGAAATTTTGTAATTTATTTTATTTTATTTCTAAAGAAAATTTTGTGAAAATTTTTTTCCACAGAAAATTTTATCAAAATTTTATTTCTGTAGAAAAATTTTTTTTAAAGTTTTATTTCTATTGAAAATTTGGAAACATTTTTTTTCTGTTCGAAAATTTTGTCAAAATTTTGTTTCTATAGAAAATTTTGTCAAAATTTTATTTCTTTAGAAAATTTTTTCAAAAATTTATTTCAATAATAAATTTTGTCAGAATTTTATTTCAACAGAAAATTTTCTCAAAATTTTATTTCAACAGAAAATTTTCTCAAAATTTTATTTCTATAGAAAATTTTTCCAAATTTTATTACTAAAGAAAATGTTTGTAAAATTTTATTTCTATAGAAAATTTTTTCAAATTTTATTACTATAGAAAATATTTGCAAAATTTTATTTCTATAGGAAATTTTGTAAAAATTTTATTTCCACAGAAAATTTTGTCAAAATTTTATTTCTGTAAAAAATTTGTCAACATTTCATTTCTCTGGGAACTTTTTTCAAAATTTTATTTATAAAACTTTGTCAAAATTGTATTTCTATAGAAAATTTGCTGAAAATTCCATTCCTATAAAATTGTATATAGATCGCGTAGACTGAAAAGAATCAAGGAATTTCCTTTAGATACAATTCGCTTTTAAAATTAAGTTTTGCCTACTTTAATTCTCGGAAAAAATTTTTATTTTTTAATTTTTTCTTCATGTGCTATCAAAGTTATTTATGAACTTTTTAACGACATCTTATGTGTCGTTAAAAAGTTTCAGATTCAGATTCGACTTCAAGTAGAAATTATGCTATGATTCAAGTAAAAAAAAAACAATTTTTTCGCATTCATTTTAAGGACATGAAATCTTTAGCCTCACTATAATATTTTTTAAGTAAGAGAATACCAGCATTGTTATTTACTTTATGCCTGCCTTAATATCCTATCTTTAGAATCTGATTTCTATTTTTGTAATTATCACTGGTTATGTTTCCTTAAGCCTTAAAATGTTACAATATTTTATTGTGAAGAGGCTTAATAAAATTTAAATAAAAAAAAATTTAGGATTTTTTAGATATTTTTAATCCACTTGCCCTCTATTGTTTCGTTTTGCAGACCCCAAAAGAAGTTTCTCTACAAATGTGCCAAAATTTCTAGTTGTTCTCTTGAACCACTTTGGCTCATATCTAAATTGGTAGTATTTTGACTTTCAACTGTATCTACGGCGGCTGCATTGTTATTATCTGTTGCTGTCGTTTGTGGGGGTGTTATGGTAACAATAGTAACTAAGTCATCTTTCTTATCACTTGAAGTATCTCTCTGGCTTATTATGCAATTCCTATCCAATTGCAAGGAATTACGCTTCTCTTCCGTTAGGGTTTTACTGCTGAGCACTTCACCACCACCACTGCTGCTACTCTTTGAATTGGTTGATGTCATTGCTGGTATTGTTGTTGCTGCTGATGTCGTTGTTAACGTGCTGGCTGTCAATGAGAGTTGTGTAGCTGGAGTTGAACTTAACCGTCGTTGCATTGTCCTTTGCTGTAGGGTATTGTATTCAGAGAGTTGTTCCACACTCAATGGCTCAGGTATATCCTCATTGGCCAAAAGACGTCCCGATGGTTCAGTTTCAATGCTCCGCTCACTGCTGATAGTACCAGGTGTGGTATTACGTGAACGATAACTGGGTGGGAAACTGTATTCAGAACCGCCAATACTACTTTCAGCACGTCCTGTGGCATTCGCTAGGCCAATGCCTCCTACTCCACGTATTGTGGAGGTTAAGGGAGCCCTGAAAAAAAAAAACCCAAACAAAAAGGTTAGGAAGATATCATTAAGAGATGGTTGTTTGGGAAATTGTTTTGTGTGCGTGTTTTTTTTTCGGTTTACTTCATTTGCATATTCTATGCAAATGTGTTTGACTGTAATATAAGCCAGTGTACGTGAGTGTGTGTGTGTACAAGGATATGTTTGCTATGCTAAATTTGCATGCCAGTCAATTTGATTGGCTTCAATGTGGGTGAGATGAAGATATTCTGTTTTTTAATTTAATCTGACACCTTTGAAGTAATTTGCATATTGATTGATTGCATATTGTTTTCGGAATGTAAATACACTGTTCGAGGGTTTATCTATGGTAAATGAATGATGCGGTTGGTTTTATCAATGACTGTTTTTTTTTGGGTGGGGGGGTAAGAATTTACTTTTATTTCATAGAGGATTTACAAATTGTTTATATATTAGCTTCAAAAATATGTGAGCTCTATTAAGGAAGAATTTAATACAATGGACTGAATAGTCTAAGTGAGCCTGAAACTAACTCGGGCTGCCACTTTAACCTAAGAATTTCTTTGAAATAAATAAATTTCAATTAAAAGAAAACTTTTTTTATCTTTGCTTTAAAAATATTTTTCAATAAATTTAGAACAGGTTTTTTTTATACCCTCCGCCACACTGTGGAACAGGGTATTATAAGTTAGTGGATATGTTTGTAACACCAAGAAGGAGACGAGGTAGACATATAGTGTCTTTGGCAATAATGCTCAGGGTGGTTCCCTGAGTCGATATAACCATGTCCGTCTGTCCGTCCGTCTGTCTGTGAACACGTTTTTGTGATCAAAGTCTAGGTCGCAATATAAGTCCAATCGCCTTCAAATTTGGCACGTGTTGCTTTTTTGGGTCAGAATAGAACCCTATTGATTTTGGAAGAAATCGGTTCAGATTTAGATATAGCTCCCATATATATATTTCGCCCGATATGCACTTATATGGACCCAGAAGCCAGAGTTTTATCCCGATTAGCTTGAAATTTTGCACAAGGAGTACAATTAGTAGTATAGTCATGTGTGCCAAATTTGATTGAAATCGGTTCAGATTTAGATATAGCTTCCATATATATCTTTCGCCCGATATGCACTTATATGGCCCCAGAAGCCAGAGTTTTGGCCCAATTTGGTTGAAATTTTGCACTAGGAGTACAATTAGTAGTATAGTCATGTGTGCCAAATTTGATTGAAATCGGTTCAGATTTAGATATAGCTTCCATATATATCTTTCGCCCGATATGGCTTATATGGCCCCAGACGCCAGAGTTTTGACCCAATTTGGTTGAAATTTTGCACTATGAGTACAATTAGTAGTATAGTCATGTGTGCCAAATTTGATTGAAATCGGTTCAGATTTAGATATAGCTCCCATATATAGCTTTCGCCCGATATGTACTAATATGTTCCTAGAAGCCAGAGTTTTGGCCCAATTTGGTTGAAATTTAGCACTAGGAGTACAATTAGTAGTATAGTCATGTGTGCCAAATTTGATTGAAATCGGTTCAGATTTAGATATAGCTCCCATATATAGCTTTCGCCCGATATGTAATATGTTCCTAGAAGCCAGAGTTTTGGCCCAATTTGGTTGAAATTTTGCACTAGGAGCACAATTAGTAGTGTAGTTAATTGTACTCAATTTGATTGAAATAGGTTCAGATTTAGATATAGCTCCCATATATATCTTTTGTCCGATATGGACTAATATGGTCCTAGAAGCAAGTGTTTTGGCCCAATTTGGTTGAAATTTTGCGCTAGGAGTACAATTAGCAGTATAGTCAAGTGTGCTAAATTTGATTGAAATCGGTTCAGATTTAGATATAGCTCCCATATATAGCTTTCGCCCGATTTACACTCATATGACCACAGAGGCCAGTTTTTTTCTCCGATTTAGTTGAAGTTTTGCACAGGGTGTATAATTAGCATTGTAAATTTTGAGTCTATAGAATTTGTAGAAGTATATCCAATTCTGTCCAGATCGAGAGATATTAAAATGTATGTATTTGGGACAAACATTTTATATATAGCACCCAACACAATTGACGGATGTGGTATGGTATCGAAAATTTAGATCTACAAAGTGGTGCAGGGTATAATATAGTCGGCCCCACCCGACTTTAGACTTTCCTTACTTGTTTTTAATTAAAAAAAATCTTACGAGCAATTGTTGTTTAACTAACATTTGTGCATCGATCGGTGCACTGACAAAACTAATGATCTGTTATCAAAGCTTATAAAGGGTGATTCTTTTGAGGTTAGGATTTTCATTAGTATTTGACAGATCACGTGGGATTTCAGACATGGTGTCAAAGAGAAAGATGCTCAGTATGCTTTGACATTTCATCATGAATAGACTTACTAACGAGCAACGCTTGCAAATCATTGAATTTTATTACCAAAATCAGTGTTCGGTTCGAAATGTGTTTCGCGCTTTACGTCCGATTTATGGTCTACATAATCGACCAAGTGAGCAAACAATTAATGCGATTGTGACCAAGTTTCGCACTCAGTTTACTTTATTGGACATTAAACCAACCACACGAATGCGTACAGTGCGTAAAGAAGAGAATATTGCGTCTGTTTCTGAGAGTGTTGCTGAAGACCGTGAAATGTCGATTCGTCGCCGTTCGCAGCAATTGGGTTTGTGTTATTCGACCACATGGAAGATTTTACGCAAAGATCTTGGTGTAAAACCGTATAAAATACAGCTCGTGCAAGAACTGAAGCCGAACGATCTGCCACAACGTCGAATTTTCAGTGAATGGGCCCTAGAAAAGTTGGCAGAAAATCCGCTTTTTTATCGACAAATTTTGTTCAGCGATGAGGCTCATTTCTGGTTGAATGGCTACGTAAATAAGCAAAATTGCCGCATTTGGAGTGAAGAGCAACCAGAAGCCGTTCAAGAACTGCCCATGCATCCCGAAAAATGCACTGTTTGGTGTGGTTTGTACGCTGGTGGAATCATTGGACCGTATTTTTTCAAAGATGCTGTTGGACGCAACGTTACGGTGAATGGCGATCGCTATCGTTCGATGCTAACAAACTTTTTGTTGCCAAAAATGGAAGAACTGAACTTGGTTGACATGTGGTTTCAACAAGATGGCGCTACATGCCACACAGCTCGCGATTCTATGGCCATTTTGAGGGAAAACTTCGGAGAACAATTCATCTCAAGAAATGGACCGGTAAGTTGGCCACCAAGATCATGCGATTTGACGCCTTTAGACTATTTTTTGTGGGGCTACGTCAAGTCTAAAGTCTACAGAAATAAGCCAGCAACTATTCCAGCTTTGGAAGACAACATTTCCGAAGAAATTCGGGCTATTCCGGCCGAAATGCTCGAAAAAGTTGCCCAAAATTGGACTTTCCGAATGGACCACCTAAGACGCAGCCGCGGTCAACATTTAAATGAAATTATCTTCAAAAAGTAAATGTCATGGACCAATCTAACGTTTCAAATAAAGAACCGATGAGATTTTGCAAATTTTATGCGTTTTTTTTTTTAAAAAAGTTATCAAGCTCTTAACAAATCACCCTTTACAACCTAAACTTGTTGTCTATAATGGTGTAGTAAGATACGTATATGGATTGAGGCGTTATGACCCTATTTCACGATATAGATCCTTGATATTTGGGGTATCATTTGATGATATGATTAATATAAGATCACTTGTATTCCTTCACAAAATAATCAACTCGGGTCAACCACGGTATTTATATGAGAAGCTTCGTTTTAATAGATCGGCCCGGGGTAAAAAAATTGTTCCAATGCGGTATCGAAGCCTAGTCTCTGAGTGGCATTTATTTGTTTACACCATACGTCTCTGGAATAATCTACCTAATAATTGGCAGCAAACTAACAACACAATGAAATTTAAAAAATTAATTTTTGCTCATTACCAGTCTTTGCAAACTAATTAATCCAGTTATCAATCATTAACACATATTATATTTTAAATGTTTTGTTTTTTTTTTTATTTTTTTACTTGATACTTTAAATTTATTTATTTAATAATTACTTTGTTATGAACACACAAATGTTCAAAACTTTTTTCAATATATTAAACCTTTAAATTTAATTTTAATTTTAAACATATTTTCATTTTTATCAAAATTTTGTAATCATTTCATTAATTTTTAATATAAATTAATATTATCATGATTCATTTTTGCTTTTTAAATTTATAACAGATATTGTGTTTTTATTAAAATTCCTGTACTTTAATTATAAGACTTTAATCTTGTTGTACAGGATATGCTTAAATAAATAAATAAAAAAAAAAATTGTCATCTTTGATTTAAAAATATTTTCCATTAAATATAGGGCAGGTAATTTTGGAATTTGCGTACCTTCCTTAAAGTCTATGTCTTTAAAGCAGGGCTCATTTACTTAAAGAAAAAAAAAATTATTTAAGAAAATAATTTTTAAAGTGACTGAGATGTTGAATCTTGGGTTTAAAGATAAAAAGCTTCAAATATGGGCTAAGACTTCGTTTGAGGCTTTTCTATCTAGGTATACATTTTCTTGTCTAGAGTTGATTGATTTCTTAAAACTGTCTTTATTATAAAGAAGTAGCAGATTTGTCGCAGAATCATGAATGGAGGTCTTTGGATCCATGTAATTTTTTTGAGTGTATTGGTGAAATATCAAAATAGTGACTATCTTCAGGTAACCCTATTGATGGTGAGAAAGTTTGCAGACGATAGGCATTTTAACGAATATTGTCAGAGAAATTCACCAATGTGGTATCACAATGGACTGAATAGTCTAAGTGAGCCTGATACATCGGGCTGCCACTTAACCTAACGACTTTTGGGCCCAAGAAAGTTGTAGCCTTCATGCACTGAAAAAAATATTGTCATGAGGCCAAAGATTTCATGTCCTTTAAATACGAATGGAAATTTTGCTTAGCATAAAAGGCGCATTTTTCTAATATAAAGTTTTTTTCCTTGTCCAAAAGTCGATAAACTTTTCAATGAAGTCGTATTGTCTTTATAATTAAGTGATTTGACTTAAAAATGGGTATCATAACATGAAAGAAAAAACTTTTGGGCTAAAGTCAACTTGACTTTAGGCCAAGTAAAAAAATTTTATTGAAATTTTCTTTGTATGAATATATTTTTAAGGCTTCAATCCATTACTTCCATTATTTTACTTGCAGCATACTCTCTCTCTCTTTATAAACACATATATGTTTATAGGCTATTTCTAAATTAATATATGTTTGCTTCTAAGCATATTATATTTACAAACATTTTATGTCCCAAACATAATATGTTCTAACATATTAACATATATGTCCCAAACATGTTAGGCAAGTTTATGAACATTATATGCTTGCACTTAAAAATATTGTTTTAAAAAATTTGAGTTCCAAACATATAATTTTTACACCCAAACATATGAAAAACAGTTTTTTTCGTCCGTGCGGTCATTGAACTTTATACCTACGATTAGTTCATAAATGATTGAGGCATAAAAGAAAATTTAATTAAACTGTGAAAATTTCGAAAAAAAATACTAACATTTAACTATAAACAAATATTTTTGGAAATAAAATCAAGTTAATTTTAGCGATAGTTTAACTACCGATTTTTTCGCGTCATTCAACAGCGTTGCCGTTGATAATTTTTATTTTTTTTATTTATGTATTTAACAAAAAGTGTTACCCTTTCCATAAATAAAAAATAAATACAAATTAAATGCATTTATATCAGTTTTTCCAAATAGAATTGTGAAATCAAATTTAATTTAAGTAAATGTATTAAGTTTAATTTATCCTAACAACCATTTTATCTCGATTTTATCGAAAGTCACCACATGAACTTTACAGAAGAACATGATATCTACTGTAAACAGTTTTCTTGCATATTTTTAGGCGCCAAATATAACCGCTTGAAAACTTGATAAATATGCAAAAGGAAAAGTGAATACAAATATAGTATTGTTTGCGTAAAATCCATTGATCCTTAAGACATAATTTAGTAATTCTGTGAAATAAAATATAGGAATTTTGACATAAACCCCCAACATGTTTTCAAAAAATTTTGTATCATACCTCCTTTACCACTGTACACACTTAAAGCCTAAGGATAATTTAACTTGTCTTCAAACTCCATGCTAATTACAAGTAATTTTCTCTTTAGCTCAACACATTTTTATGGCATGTATTTTAAACTCAAATTAGCTAAAATAAGAGAAGACAGAAAAAATCCCATATATTTTGACAGGGAAACAAAATAAAGCTGTGCTTCCTTGGCATCGCTAATAGAGGTGATGGTGTTTCCTCCATGATAAAACATTTCCTCTCCCTCTGTATTGGAGAACAACTTCAACGAGGAACTGCCAGAAATTAATCTAATCCGAAGTAGGGGGCCGAGTATATTCCCACAATAAGAAAATTTTTTCTTGCCTTGATGGGCCACATTACCATTTTCTCTATTTCTATATTCAGACAATAAAAAAAGATCAAAGTGGCAATTATCTGTTAAATGAGCCTCATATTAATCGTCTTATAATAAGGACGAAACCCCAGCTCTTAAATTTTTCAACAAATAGGAGTTTCCCCATTCTCAAATACCCACTCAAAGATTTTCGTAGGAATTTTGCTTTGGCAAAGTAAAGTGAAGATAACTTTGGAATTTCGAAAGTTGGAGGGGCAAAGCATCCACCCAAAGATGCTGCCTTCTATGAAAACAAAGGATATTTTTACATCCTAAGGATTTAACCATACATAACTGGTTGGGGGCGAGAACAAATGCAAGTCATTCAATAAGGATGGAGATACTTGGCTGCTGAAATGGATGTTCTTTTGGTTGCAGCAGCAGAAACAGTTTGGTTATGGTGAAAGGGTTTTATATAAAATGAAAAGTTAAGGAGACGAGTGATTATTCCTTATTCAAAGATATTTATGTCTTTGGTTGGTTTTTGATCCGTTGAAGATATTGAAATTTAAGGAATGAAGGAAAAATTCTTGGTCGTGAATAACACACAAACGATATGTGAAATCTAAAGCATTGAAAATAAACGATGAGGAGCTGAAGAGAACACTGAAGATAGTTTTAGAAAAATATTCGGAAAGGTCATAACATAAGCGAGTAATTAGAAGGATTCAATATAATTTTTGGACTAATAATTGTAGCAGCCTTGAAAGTTCATCCAAGCCTTCTAGTCTAAGGAAAGAGACGTGGTACGAAACTCCGGCGGACCTTTTATAATTGCAGCGGCGGAAATTCAAGCAGTGACAGAGAAATTATTTCCTGACAGTCGGCGATATATAAAGTCTGTATTTTGTATATTCCAGAAAAATGGAGGAAAGTAAAGGTTCTTGTCATTTCTAACGGTGGGTACTATGCAAAGTCGGTATTTTGCATATTTGAGAAAATTTCAGTGAAAACAATGAATTAACCCTCTAATGCCCCAATTTTTTTGCCAGCTGATTAAATGTTCAATGTTAACGACACAAAAGCAAGAGAACTAAGCAAGAAAAATTTATACGGTAAAATTCAGCGTATGCTTCAAAGCCTCTTGAATAGTTTCAAATAAGTTTTCTTTTTATTTTGCCCAATTTTGTTGTCTTAGGGTGTGTTTTACTAAAAGCTTCCTTATTAAATGAAGCCCGCCTTTAGGGCATTAGAGGGTTAATATAGAAATATTGATGAGTTAATAATTTTTTGTTATACCCACCATCATAGAATGGTGACGGGGATATAATAAGTTTGTCATTCCGTTTGTAACACGTCAAAATATCGATTTCCGATATTTCAGATTCGTCTTTTGATTGCAGGCAGGTCAAGTTCGAAGATGGGCTATATCGGTCCAAGTTTTGATATAGTCCCCATATAAACCGACCCCCCGATTTGGGGTCTTGGGCTTCTAAAAACTGTAGTTTTTATACAATTTGCCTGAAATTGGAAATCTAGAGGTATTTTAGGACCATCAAAAAGTGTACCGAAAATGGTGCGTATCGGTCCATGTTTTGGTATAGCGCCCATATGGACTAATTTCCCGATTTAGTTTCTTTGGCGTCTAGAAAGTGTATTTTCTATCCGATTTACCTGAAATTGGAAATCTAGAGGTATTCTAGGACCATAAAGAGGTGTACAGAAAATAGTGAGTACCGGTCCATGTTTTGATATAGCCACCATATTTTTTTTACTTCTTAGGCTTCTATAATCCGTAGTTTTAATCCAATTTACCTGCAATTTTAAATCTAGAGGTACTCTAGGACCCTAAAGACGTGTACCGAAAATGGTGAGCACCGCTTCATTTTTTGATATAGCCACCATATAGACCGATCTCCCGATTTTACTTCTTGGTCTTCTAGAACCCGCAATTTTTACCCGATTTGCCTCAAATCGGAAATCTAGAGGCATTCTAGGACCTTAAAGAGGTGTGCCGAAAATGATGAGTATCGGTCCATGTTTTGATATAGTCCCCATATAGACCGATCTCCCGATTTTACTTCTTGGACTTCTAGAATCCGTAGTTTTTATCCAATTTGCCTGAAATTTGAAATCTAGAGGTACTTAGGACCCTAAAGACGTGTACCGAAAATGGTGAGTACCGCTTCATTTTTTGATATAGCCACCATGTAGACCGATCTCCCGATTTTACTTCTTGGTCTTCTAGAACCCGTAATTTTTACCCGATTTGCCTCAAATCTGAAATCTAGAGGCATTCTAAGACCTTAAAGAGGTGTGTCGAAAATGGTGAGTACCGGTCCATGTTTTGATATAGCCCCCATATAGACCGATCTCCCGATTTGGGTCTAGATTCTAGAACTACAATTAAATGTGCTGAATACTGTGTGTATCCTTCCATGTTGTGGTATAGCCCCCATTATACCGAACTCCCGATTTAACTCCTAGGGTTTGTAGAAATTGTAGTTTTTATTCGATTTGCCACAAATTGAAAATATACTGGCATTATACACCCATAACAAAGTGTATATGATGTAGTTTTATCGGTCCATTTGGTAAGGCCTCCAAAGGCGCACTGATCATGAAAATTGCTTGAAACTGAATGCAAAATTTCCAGATTTACTTCTCGTAGTCATTTAAATAATTGGGATGAAAATTCACAGATTTTAGATTTCAAATCAAGGCGTTATTTCATCATTTTCTTGCACTTACAAGAGATGTTTATATCTAGTCTTCATAGGTAAAATCTTTACATTTATCTGTGGGAAGCGTACTGGTTGAACTGATCTGCTTGGGAAAATATCTGTCATCAAAACCCCCCTGAAATTTTCAAAGGAAACTATTATATTTCATTCGTGGTGGTGGGTATTTAAGATTCGGCCCGGCCGAACTTACTACTGTATAAACTTGTTTTTTTTTCATATTTTTGAACTTCCAACTTAAGAGTTTTGATGGAAAACCGAGTATAGTACTAACCTTACAGTTTGAAAATCACCCATTATTTGAGTGCGAAAGATTTGAGGTCAATCAATTTGTCATTCTTTCTTGAAATTCTGGGGAGTTTATTAGACATCTATTTTGAAACTGGTATTGATCCAAGGTTGGTCTGATAACGAGAATATGCTTCTGAGACCGCATTGCATATTCAAAGCTATCCGAAAAGGGACACAACCCAAGTAGGAATACCACGAGCTATGTTTCGGAAAAAATAAGTTAAGTGGTGTTATTATTTGGTGATGTGGCTCTACGGTCAGTGGAGAAATCTCTATGAAGTCCTATGGGTCGGTAAAAGGAAAACTCCTATAAGTTCCTATGGATGAGTGAAAACTGTGATGGGAGGGGTCGGGATAAATCCAGCAGAAAAAGAACTAGTTGTATAGTACAAGAAGTATAAGACAGTCCCACAGTCCCATGGAGCCCATCTTCTTAGGTGGCATTGAAATCCTCTTTTGGGGTGAATGAAAAATACCTTGGAAGCTGGTGACTAAGAAAAAATGGTACTGGCTATATTCATCAGTGGTTAGGTCCATAATGGCATATGGTGTTGTGATCTGATGGCCAGCACCTTAGCAGTCGACGATTTGAGACAAAGTTCAGCATCATTTTTCATTTAGTAAGACAGGCACTGTCTCCCCTACTGCCATGTTACATCTATTGCTTATAGGCACATTGGCCAAATAGTCAGACGCAATAGCAACAAAAACAGCCCTGCTGAAAGGATGGAAGTACGCTTATTCGAATAGCATGAATTTTTTTAAACCCTATCAAATTTCAGTCACCGATTCAAGGATTCATTTAAAAATACTTTCTCCTCCTTAGTTTAATTTAAATGACTAGACTACTGATTTACGAGAATAATAAATATAGCCGAATTTTAGATAGTTTATGTTTTCTAAACGGTGTGGGAAAACTAATAAAACATTTCAATATAAGGTGGAGTAAATAGGTATTGGTGAAATTCATTTCTTAAATTTATTATTATTATAAATTAATTGTTATCAATAACCAAATTAACGTTTTTTTATAGTTTTTCTTGTGTGGATGGTTTTAACTTAATTTAAATTCATTTAAATTTTCAAAAAAGTCACGATTTAAACTATGTTTAAATTGTTTATTTAAGAACCTAATAGTTATTTATTACAAAAATTTATAAGATTTATAATTTAATTTTTACTTATTAATGAATAAATAAAAAACTATTTTATTTAAATTCAATTACCAATTCAAATACTGGAAATAATGAGTTTTCTTTTGGCAGTGCAAATATAACATAATAGGTAAATATGTAATAATATCTATGAACATTTATTTTTAGTAAAAAAAAATATTATCCCCTATATGGAAATATTTAAATTCCCACCTATTAAAGTTCCTATCACGTTTATACTTTTTGTTTTTGCTTTTTTTCACTTTATGCACATATGTGTGAATCTTCGACAACAAAACGCAAATTGAGGTACAACAACAAAAAAAATATGAAAGTGTTAAAGAAAACACCTTTTCCTTTCCAACAGCAATCAATGAAAGACCAAAACTTTGAATAACTCATAGGGAGAGAAAAAAATAGTAAAACCTCAACTATGGAAGGAATCCCTTGAGGTGGAGGTTAAGCTGAATTTGAACTAAACGAAAAGTTATAGGAGCCATTTGTCCTCACAGTGGGATGAGAGTGAGTTAAAACGACGCGGAACCATGTTGAAGCTCCTAAGTTCTACGAAAGTCCAAATTAGAAATAATTTTACAATACTCGTAGCACTAAAAATAGAAATAATTTTACCATAGCACAAGAATTATAAATAGTTTTAAAATACCACTATCATGGAAGGACGGAAAAATTATAATCCACTTTCCTCCACCTTAGAGTTTTTGCAAAATGTTAATTTAGGCATGGTCATTAATTATTAATCATTTGTTTCTACAAAAACTAGCGTTTTTCCAAAACTTAACTTTTAATATAAACTTTTATTATCAATACTTGCCAAAATATGAAATTTTCGAAATTTTGGTCCCACTGTACAGACGGTAAGGTAAACAAAATAACATTAGCAATATGCACAAAAATACAACGAAAAAACTTTGTCGTTGAACTTTACAGACTGTGGTTTTATTATCACTTTTGTTTGCTTTTATTTTTGTTTTTATTCAAAGTTGTTCAATTTTGTTGCAGTTCAATATGGGGGTGGTAGTAATATTTTGCATACGTTCGGGGCAAACACACATATTCACACCATTCTAGAATAGTAATGGTAATAAATTTACATTTACCCTAAATAACAACAGCAAGAACAACATCAAGAGTATTGAATAAACCACAATAATTTCACCACATACATTTTTACATTACATTCTGTGTGGTGTGTTCCCAAAATGTTCCTATCTCTCCCTCTCTCTCCCTGTAAGTGAGAAAGTTTGTGCATGCCTTAGCTACTCCTTGTCTAAGAAATGGCCATTTGGTTGTGGTAAAACAACAACATTTCTAATATTCTAAATAGTTACATTGGTTCAGTATAGCGAATATCTCTCTCGCTCTCCATTACCCTGCTGTGCTAATTCGCTAGTGATAATTTATGGCTATTGTCTCAATATGAAAGCGAAGGGTAGGTGAGTGCAAAACTGCAGATATTTAGCGAGCATTGTTGCATTTATAAGCAGAGAGAAAGGAGATTTTATTTTCATTTGAATTCTTGAATATCCCTTTAAATTTTTGGCATATGATTCTATCTCTTATTTATTTAAGGATTATTTAAATTATTCCACAAAATATAAGATAATTTATGTATTGTAATAAGACTTTAAAATGACGAAATGGTGTAATACAGATGATTCAAAGAAAAATTTTTCAAAATGGTTACTGACAAACTAGGTTTTAGACTGCTGGAAATAAAATTCTTCTTCTACTTCTGGGATTGTAGGACCAGTAGAGTATATTGAAGAAAATATTGGCCTTATATGAACGATTATGCAAACGAAATTTTAGGATATTCTACATTAGTGATAAATGTCTTTAAAATAAAGAAAATGTAATTGAAAGTATATACAGCAGTAAGTTCTGCCGGGCCGAATCTTAAATACCCATCACCATGAATCAAATATAACAGTTTCTTTTAAAATTTCAGGGGGATTTGATGACAGATATTCTCCCAAGCAGAGCAGTTCAACCAGTACACTTCCCTAAGATAAATTTAAAGATTTTACCTATGAAGACTATATCAGATTTTGGATTTATAAGAACCATTTTTGTTTGAGTTTTAGAGAAATCATAAACATCTTGCGTAAGTGTGCAAGAAATTGATTTGAAATTTGAAATCTGAAGATTTTCACTCCCATTATTTAAATGATGACGAGAAGTAAAATCTGGAAATTTTACATTCAGTTTCAAGCAATTTTCATGATCAGTGCGCCTTCTATACCTTCAAGAAGTGAAATCGGTCCACATGGCCTTACCAAATAGACCGCTAAAAAGTAAATCCGATAAACGGTTTTGTGAGTCTAAAATACCAGTATATTTCCAATTTTAGGCAAATTGGATAAAACCTACGGTTTCTATAAGACCAAGAAGTAAAATCAGGAGATCGGTCTATATGGGGCTATATCAAAATAGGGACCGATACTCACTATTTTCGGCACACCTCTTCACGGTCCTAAAATACCACTAGATTTCCAATTTCAGGCAAATTGGATAAAACCTACAATTTCTATGAGCCCAAGAAGTAAACTCAGGAGATCGGTCTATATGGGGGCTATACCAAAACATGGACCGATAGTCACCATTTTTTGGCACACCTCTTTATGGTCCTATAATACCACTGGACTTCCAATTTCAGGCAAATTGGATAAAACCTTCGGTTTCTATAAGCCCAAGAAGTAAAATCAGGAGATCGGTATATATGGGGGCTACATCAAAACATGGACCGATAGTCACCATTTTTTGGCACACCTGTTTATGGTCCTAAAATACCTTTAGATCTCCAATTTCATGCAAATTGGATAAAAACTATGATTTATATAAGCGCAAGAAGTAAAATCGGGAGATCGGGAGGGGGCTATACCAAAACATGGGCCGATACTCACGATTTTTGACGCACCTATTTGTGGTCCTAAAACACCTCGAGATTTCCAATTTCAGACAAATTTGATAAAAACTACAGTTTCTGTAACCCCAAGACCCCAAATAGGGAGGTCGTTTTATATGGGGACTATATAAAAACATGGACCGAAGACGAGTTTGTGAAAAATGTCAGCACGATTGCTTCATTATTGAAGACTGTAGCATGATTACAACAGACAGAGGGACATGGTTACATCGTCTTAGAATTTCTCCCTGATCAAGAATATATATACTTTATATAGTCGGAAATCGATATTTCGATGTGTTACAAAAGGAATGACAAACTTATTATACCCCCGTCACCATTATTTGCTGGTGGGTATAAAAATGTGTGAAAACTTAAATTTTCAAAAAAAAAAAAAATCAAAATAAGGAGATCGGTTCATGTTGGTACATGATGACAATTTGTGGTGAGCTTCTCAAGCAAAGAACCCCACATTTAAAATTTTGGCCACAAAGCCCAAGTTTTATCAGAAAATGGACACATGTAACTTCCTGTCGGCGTAATTTAAGCAGTTTACTTGGACATATAACTGAATTTGTTTTCAATGTAAATCTAAAATACTGCAGTATTAAAAATCTCTTTTCATAATAGTCCTTTAATTACACTGCAATGAAAACCCAAATTACAGCTATATTAATGTGCAGGAACTTCCGGCAATAATAAAACAAAATTGCTGTTTGTAAGGAACCTCAATTAAAAGTGGAAAAATACAGAAAAAAGTACACATGTCAATTTTCGTCGTGGTAATGGAAATTTGATTGACGGTACCCTTGCAATTACCCATAAATATCTCACCCCTCTTTTTTTCTATTTTGCCAAATTATGTTATACCCCCATATCAATGAAAATCAACCACATTCGCAAGGACTAAAGACTGCAAAATGTTTGGTCCTTAGTGTGTGTGTTTTTTTTTTTTTGTTTTTGGTACATTTAGTCTTTTTGTGTATTTGATTACCAGCATTTAAAATAAATTTCTCCTTACCTTAGCAAACTTCCGGCATGTGAACGATAAGTGGGCGGTGGTGAACTGCCACGAACTACTCCATTCTGGCGATCACGATCCAAAAGTAGCAGTCTATAGGGGAAGAAAAAAAAACAAGAGAAACACAAAAACAATTTGTGTAAATTAATTGCCATTTTTTAAGTTTTCAAACATGGAAGCCAGCAATAGCAGGAGTAGAATCAAAGACACAAACCTCCAAAGGAAACTTCTATAATAAATGACACAAGGACATGCAATCATTAACAATGGTTGCAAAATTTTCTTCCTTTGTATAGGACATCAACAGCAACAACAGTGACAAAGGACTAAACAAAAGTTTCGTTGAAGGTCCGAACAACAAGAAGGACCTACCGAGAGAAATCGTTTCGATTAAATTGGTTTCAACAATGGACGATAGACGGACAAGCGGATACAATCTATTACAATACGTCTGCATTGTATGCAGCTTTCCTGCTGTCCAGTGGAAACATGCAATCCCTTTTACCCTAGGGCACTCCCCGGAATGGACTTGCCAAAATCCAGAAGAAATTTTCGCATAAAAGCATATATAGCCTTGCTTTCGGCCCTCCACCCCCATTGAATAGATGGATGGTCTATGTATTGAAATCCTTTTTAAACCACATTATGTGGTTAGCCACATTTTATGGTCTAGAGGGTCCTTTCCACTTTGTAGTTATCCCATTTGTCCTTGTTGCTGTTGCTATTGTAATTTTATAAAACGAAAAAGAGTTTTGTGTTTTTGATGTCATTAAGCTGTTCGACTACTACTACGACTGGTCACCACCATTTGCAAAATGGTAAGAAGGTAAAGGAAGCAAAGTGCCTTTCCCCTCCCCTGAACATACCTTAAACGATATTCTTGCATACTGGCCTGATATGAGGGTGGTGGTGGTCTATGTTGAAACTCTGGATATAGGAGACCTTGTGGTGCACCCCCACCTCGACTGCATGGTCTTCTACCACACCTGCCTAAATCAACACTGGAACCTAGACCCAGACATTGTGGACCACCAGGTGCGGTCATACGCCAAGCAGCACCACTAACCGTTACAAGGACAACACCAACGCCTGCAAGTAGTTAAAGTATAAATAAATACATTTGTTAGTTGGCTAATATTTGCAAAAGTTTTAAAGAAACTCTTAAATTACGAGTAGTAGAGTAAATATAGTTAAAGGGTTGGCTAGAAAGTTTAAAATATTGATTTGTAAAAACTTTGTATGGGATGTTACTAAAGACTGGGGAAATACTTTCTTCAAACTTAACAATTCCCCAAAAAAATATGAGACTCTAAATAAATGCACAGAACGAAATGGCACCTATATTAAATTATAAATATATGGACTTAATTATTTTTCATTTATTTTCAATAAACCAATCAGTGACTCATTTAAAACTAAATACAATTTATTAAATATTAAGGGGAATTTCCTAAAAAACAAGGGAATTTTAATTAAAAGAAGTCCATACTCTTGGCTTTAGATTTTTTCATTAAATTTGGGATGTGAATCTTCGAAATTTGTGTCGCTCAGTAAAAGTCTTTGAAGTATGGTAAAATTTCCTTAGAAACATTTTTGATTTCAAAACATAATCTTTATATTAATATATTGACATATATTATAAAAATCCAAAATAATAGAAGTTTCACGTACAGTGTGGCTGCTATGTAATGCTCGATTTGTCTTTACACTAATGATGTTGGTATTGATTCTGAGCCAAAGAAGCGGAGAACTGAAATGAGGACATATTTAAGACACAAAGTTTTCTCTAAAGATAAAATGTTGACAAAATTTTCTATAGAAATAAAATTTTGACAAAATTTTCTATAGAGATAAAATTATGACAAAATTTTCTATAGAGATAAAATTTTCTATAGAGATAAAATTTTGACAAAATTTTCTATAGAGATAAAATTTTGACAAAATTTTCTACAGAAATAAAATTTTGACAAAATTGTCTATAGAGATAAAATGTTGATAAAATTTTCTGTAAATATACAATTTTGACAACATTTTCTATAGAAATAAAATTTTGACAAAATTTTCTATAGAGATAAAATTTTGACAAAATTTTCTATAGAGATAAAATTTTGACAAAATTTTCTATAGAGATAAAATTTTGACAAAATTTTCTATAGAGATAAAATTTTGACAACAATTTCTGTAGAGATAAAATTTTGGCAAACTTTTCTATAGAGATAAAATTTTGACAAAATTTTCTATAGAGATAAAATTTTGACAAAATTTTCTCTAGAGATAAAATTTTGACAAAATTTTCTATAGAAATAAAATTTTGACAACATTTTCTACAGAGATAAAATTTTGACAACATTTTCTATAGAAATAAAATTTTGACAAAATTTTCTATAGAGATCAAATTTTGACAAAATTTTCTATAGAGATAAAATGTTGACAAAATTTTGTATAGAGATAAAATTTTAACAACTTTCTACAGAAATAAAATGTGGACAAAGTTTTCTATAGAGATAAAATTTTAACAAAATTTTCCATAGATATAAAATTTTGACAAAATTTTCTATAGAGATAAAATTTTGACAACCATTTCTATATAGATAAAATTTTCTATAGGGATAAAATATTCTACAGAGATAAAATTCTGACAAAATTTTCTATAAAGATACAATTTTGACAACATTTTCTATAGAAATAACATTTTGACAAAATTTCCTATAGAAATAAAATTTTGACAAAATTTCCTATAGAAATAAAATTTTGACAAAATTTCCTATAGAGATAAAATTTTGACAAAATTTTCTATAGAGATAAAATTTTGACAATATTTTCTTTAGTGATAAAATTTTGACAACATTTGCTAAAGAGGTAAAATTGTGACAAAATGTTTATAGCGATAAAATTTTGACAACATTTTCTATAGAGATAAACTTTTTACAAAATTTTCTATAGAGATAAAATTTTGACAATATTTTCTATAGAAATAAAATTTTCACAAAATTTTCTATAGAGATAAAATTTTGACAAAATTTTATACATATATAAAATTTTAACAAAATTTTCTACAGAAATAAAATTTTGACAAAATTTTCTACAGAAATAAAATTTTTACAAAATTTTCTATAGAGATAAAATTTTGTCAACATTTTCTATAGAGATAAAATGTTGAAACAATTTTGTATATATATATATATATATATATATATATATATATATATATATATATATATATATATATATATATATATATATATATATATATATATATATATATATATATATATATATATATATATATATATATATATATATATATATATATATATATATATATATATATATATATATATATAAAGATTTAACAAAATTTTCTATAAAGATAAAATTTTGACAAAAAATTTTTATAGAAATGACAACCTTAAAAACCCTTAAGAGGAGGTCAACAGCTAAGATTTCAAGTAAACTTTTGTTGAGTGTATATATGAAATTTCCTGGGAATATCCCCAAACGGATATTCTCTAATACATTTAATTTCCATAACCTTTACAATCATCAAACATATATCTGTACATAGGTCATATCTTCGTTGCCACTCACTGTAATCTGGATTAGATTGCTTATTTTAAAAGACGAACAAAAAATGAACAATGATAAAAGCATAAATGTAGCCAACAAAAAGGAACAAGGGACAAGTTAATGGAGTGAAAAACATGTTATTAGCCGATCGTTAGGCATGGCAGACAAGGGCGTTAAGTTATTCCAGAAATTTTCAACCTCATGGCATTTAGCGAACACCTTAGATAGACAACGAGAAAAAATACATCAATGCTATTTTGGCTTTTTTATGTTAGCTTGCATACTTTTTTTTTGAAAACAAAGTACTCTTGTATGTTTTGTTGTTTTTTTGCACATGTGTACTTAGTCATGATATATACATTAGAGGGATTCGATAAAAATAACTTAACGTCATAAAATATTTTATAAAAACAAACAAAATATAAATAAATAAATTTGATGTGAAAATATTTATCAAGATATATTACAACCATCGAATTAGAAATTATTGTCTAATAGAAGTATATGTATGGGAAAATATTGTCGGACTTTTCCAAAATTCGACCTTGCACTGTACCAGAAAATTTAAACTTCGAATAATGAATACTCGTATGGAGAGAAAGATGGACGGACGGACAACCAGGCCTAGACCAAAGAGATGAGTTAGAATTTATCGGTGTATTTAATGTGGCCCTAAATCGACTGGGAATTGGAAACATTTTAAAGCCAATCAAAGTATTTTTTTCAAGAGCAGAAAGTGGTACACGTACACTGAGAAAAAAACGCTTTGTAAATCCCAAATAATCTCTCATTGCTCTAATTATTTTGGTACTGAATACGATTTTGAATTTACTTAGTTTAGTTTATATACAAAAATTTGCCACTACCACTTTAATATTTTAAAATCTTTTATCTCGATCTGGTCTATGTTATTACATTATTCATGTAGGTCCATTCATATGTAATAACTTTTTCGTTGGATGTTGTTGACATAATCAGTGCTTGTGTTTCTGTTTTCTGTAGATGAAAAATTTCATGTGAATATTTTTGGGAATTCTCACTAATTTGTTTGGCATTCGTTGCGATGATGATGGCTGTTGTTCTTGTTGTTGTGATGAACAATTTTTCTGGCCAGTTGACAAAATGAACAACAGTGTCGTGTAAAAGTTTTAATTAATGTCTCTATATATTAATGGACTTCGTGTATATCTCAGCAAAGGTAATGTTGCATATACGAGTATTCATTCAATGCTTGAAATGGACTTTAATCAAAAGGATTCGAAATTAAAGTACATATATTCATATACATAGTAAATAGGGAGATAATATGGCTCGATTCGATGTTTAAAACGGTAAGTGTGGTGATTAAAACCTTCATGGATACTATTGACATCGTGTGGGTCCTTCTCAAAAAGTCAAATCTGAGAATTGGCTATTATGGCGTTTTTTTCTTATGTGGTCATCTAGAAGTCGATAGTTCAAAATCTTTAAAAAATCGAAATTTCGATTTTGCGATACGAACTACAATTCTTAGTTGAAAGACTCACTCTAGTAAAATCTTCAATTTAAATTAAATTTTACAAAACCGGGCCAAGTGCAAATCTTCTCTTCATTAAATAGTGTCAATTAGACGTTTTTCTCGTCATCTTCTTCAGTACAGTCAAGTAAGTGACAAAAGATAGCTTCTCATAAGTATACACTGAAAAAAAAAATTCCCGGTTAATTCCGAGCCAAAGAAGTGGAGAATTGGGATACCTCTTAGACACAATTCTCTTTTAAATTTAAGAATTGAAGAACCTATTTTTATACCCTGCGCCACACTGTGGAACAGGGCATTATAAGTTAGTGCATATGTTTGCAACACCCAGAAGGAGACGATATAGACATATGGTGTCCTTGGTAATATTGCTCAGGGCGGGTCCCTGAGTAGATATAGCCATATCCGTCTGTATGTGAACACATTTTTGTGATCAAAGTCCATGTCGCAGTTTTAGCCTAATCTCCTTCAAATTTGGCACAAGTTTCTATTTTGAGTCAGAATAGAACCCTAGAAAAATCGGTTCAGGTTTAGATATAACTCCCATATATATTTCGCCCGATATACGCATATATGGCCCTAGAGGCCAAAGTTGTACTCTGATTTACATGGTTTTGGATATACATGCTAATTTTTAGTTGAAATCGATTCAGATTTAGATAGAGCTCCCATATATATCTTTCGCACGATATAGCCCTAGAAGCCAGAGTTTTGCCCTAATTTGCTTGAAATTTTCCGTAAAGATAACAATTGGTACTATAGTCAAGTATGATACATTTGATTGAAATCGGTTCAGATTTAGATGTTGCTCCCACATATATCTTTCGACCGATTTTCCCCCATATGACCACAGATGTCAAAGCTGTAATCCGATTTACGTGAAATTTTGCACAGGGAGTAGAATTAACATAGTAACTATAGGTTAGATTAGGTTATGTGGCAGCCCTATGTATCAGGCTCACTTAGACTATTCAGTCCATTGTGATACCACAGTGGTGAACTTCTCTCTTATCACTGAGTGCTGCCCGATTCCATGTTAAGCTCAATGACAAGGGACCTCCTTTTTATAGCCGAGTCCGAACGGCGTTCCACATTCCAGTGAAACCACTTAGAGAAGCTTTGAAACCCTCAGAAATGTCACCAGCATTACTGAGAAGTCTAACAAATTTTGTCTAGATTGGGTCAGATTTAAATATATGTATATCGGAACTTACACAGTTGCAATAAACAAGTTTACGAGAAATTTGTGCCCATGTTTCCAAATCCACTTCCAGGTGAATGTGAATCAATTCCACGATTTTCGTGTCCTACAATCCACTTTCACCGGAATTTTCGTGAAATCAATTCACTTGCAAAAGTCTTGGTGAAAGTTGAATTATGTCCAAGATGGGTGTATTTCCGGTTAAAAAAAGTACTCGCGTAAAAAATTTGAAATGTTTTATATTTAATGCATGAGTTTTATTAAAACTGCGTCATTTTTAATTAAAAAAAAAATAATAAATTATAAAAAGTCTATTGATTCCACTTATTTTGATTTCCGCCTTAGCTTACTGAAAAGTTCAAAAAAGAACACCAAATTTTCACGTTCGTGGATTTGACGTGAATAGTGGAAGTGGAATTGAAGTGGATATCGGAACATAGGTGTTGATCTTTAGAAATTGCTAAGATTTTCTTCAGAGTATTTTTTACCGCAGGGTCTACATCTATGTTCTTTTTAAGGTCGACTAATATGGTTCATATTTCAAGTAAATTTAAGAACTTATGATGAATTTCAAAACGTCGACCATTTAACGATAAATAAGGTCATCTAGGTTTTGTGACATGATCTCCCTCTGTCACCCCTGTAAATTTCAAATCAATCAGATAAGTTGATTTTTTTAAGTATACTTGGAAACAAAAAATGGGGCAACTAGTACCCTCCCAGCCCTGAAAAATAGGTTTGGATGCAAACCACTTCATTCGATTAAAATTAAATAAGTAAATTAAAAAAAAAATCGGTCACGGAAAATGTCAAACATTTTTCTATTCGCAAATCAATGTTATTACATTCTAATTTAAAGGTATTGTACCCTATTGTAGGGTATAGGCTTGCTGCATATACTTTTGTATTGGCAAACCTACAACTCTGTATAGCTAATGAGTTTCATGAACATATCCATTACCTATTAATATAACCAAAACATCCGTTATACTGGCCGCTTACACGTCCATATTAAATTGTAAAACTTATGGGTTTAGTCTGAAATGCACAGTCACAAAAAATGTAAACGAATATGTGAGTGCGTGTGTATATGTCTATGTCAATGTTTGCTTATAATGTTTACATGTTGAGGGATATTCATCAGAATTCAGAAGCCTACTCAAGTGTGGCCCCTATATGTGTGTGTGTGTGTATGGATGTATGTGAATGAAAATAGCATGTGTGACCATCGCCTAGAAGTATGCTGCTATATTAATGCATGTACATGTTTATTATGCATCATTTACCATGAGAATGACGGTCAATTTAAGTGACATTGTATGTTCTTGTTTTTTTTTGCGAATATGTAAATGTGCGTTGTGAATATATAAGCTATTATGGGCTCTGATATTTTTCATTGGTTTTGTTTGTGTTTTGTATAAACGTGTAATTAAATGCCTATTTAATGGCAACAAAACAAAAAAAATCGGGAAATGGTAAAAGTATTTTCCCTTTTGCTTAAATATTTATTATTAAATTCACTCACACAATAATTTTATACCTTCACACCCATACACTCACATATGCATCGTAACACCAACACGATAATTAAGCAAAACAAACATGCAAACAATTATAGCCATCATAGACATCAAGGCAGCTTAAAAGAGGCTCCATCGTTGTGTGGTAAAAAAACACGAAAAACAACCTTAACATGTTAACATAATTACAATTGAACAAGAAGTCAGCTCATCAGTGGCTCCACAACGACTGTCAGAAACTAATTAAATAATATAAACATTGTTGTTTTTTTTTCAACATTAATATCGTTGAAAATTATATAATTTAAAGTTTTGCTAGAAATGAAATGGTAATTCTGGCATTTCTCTATTTTTCTGTTTAAACTTACAGAAGAAATTACGTTAAAAAATTTGTGACGGAAGTTTATTAAATATGGAGCCATTTCCCACAATTAGCTCTCCAGAATTGTTTATTTAGTTTCACACACTGCCTACTAAAACTTACTAGTTCGTTTGAAATGCTTCGCCAATTACCCAACCTAAGCCATAACGAATGACTTTGTTATTCGGTTTGTAACTCATCACTATAGATTTGAATTTGGAAACAAGTAAGGAACATTTCACGTAAATTGGATTATAACATAACGTTTGCCTGTATGGTCATATGAGAATAAATCGGGAGAATGAAATAAACGACCGATTCAAACCAAATGTGGCACAATTTACGACACTCAAATGTACTCCTTGTATACAATACGTCAGATATATATGGGAGCTATATCTAAATTTAGACTTTGATCACAAAAATATTTACCAGGTAGGCAGACGGACAGACGGTCAAGGCGAGATCTACTCAGGGGCCAATTCTGAACATTATTTCCAAAGACATTATGTGATGGGAGCCACCGTCGTGCAATGGTTAGCACGCCCGCCTTGCATACACAAGGTCGTGGGTTCGATTCCTGCTTCGACCGAACACCAAAAAGTTTTTCAGCGGTGGATTATCCCACCTCAGTAATGCTGGTGACATTTCTGAGGGTTTCAAAACTTCTCAAAGTGGTTTCACTGCAATGTGGATCGCCGTTCGGACTCGGCGATAAAAAAGGAGGTCCCTTGTTATTGAGCTGAACATGGAATCGGGCAGCACTCAGTGATAAGAGAGAAGTTCATCAATGTGGTATCACAATGGACTGAATAGTCTAAGTGAGCCTGATACATCGGGCTGCCACCTAACCTAACCTAACCCAAAGACATTATGTGTCTTTCTCGTCTCCTTCTGTGTGTTGCTAATATATGCACTCATCTTTTCCACAGTGTGGCGCAGGCTATTAAAAGACCAGAGTTAAATGTTTCATCGCTTAATTGCATTAAAAAACCTTTTTTGTTTGAGTGCAATTATAGAAATAAAATTTGGAGAAAATTTTCTATAATAAATATATAAATTTTTTAATACAAATATATATAATTTTGAGAAAACTTTTCTTTAAAACTAAAAATTTGATCAAATTTTTTATAGAAACAAAATAATGACAAAATTTTCTATAGAAATAAAATGTTGAAAAAAATTACTATAGAAATAAAATTTTGAAAAAATTTCCTATAGAAGTACAATTTTGTCAAAAATTTCTATAGAAATAAAATTTTGACAAAATTTTCTATAGAAATAAAATTATGACAACATTTTCTATAGCAATAAAACTTTGACAAAATTTTCTATAGAAATAAAATGTTGACAAAATTTTCTTTAGAAATAAAATTTTGACCAAAATTTCTATGAAAATAAAAATTTTATAAAACTTTCTATGGAAATAAAATTTTGACAAATTTTTCTATAGAAATAAAATTTTGAAAAAATTTTCTATAGAAATAAAACTTTGACAAAATTTTCTATAGAAATAAAACTTTGACAAAATTTTCTATAGAAATAAAATTTTGACTAAATTTTCTATAGCATTAAAATTTTGACAAAAATTTTCTATAGAAATAAAATTTTGACAAAAATTTTCTATAGAAATAAAATTTTGACAAAATTTTCTATAGAAATAAAATTTTGACAAAATTTTCTATAGAAATAAAACTTTGACAAAATTTTCTATAGAAATAACATTTTCCATAGAAATAAAACTTTGACAAAATTTTCTATGGAAATAAAATCTTGACAAAATTTTCATTACAAATAAAATTTTGACAAAAATTTCTATAGAAATAAAATTTTGACCAAAGTTTCTATAAAAATAAAAATTTGATAAAATTTTGACAAATTTTTCTATAGAAATAAAATTTTGAAAAAATTTTTCTATAAAATAAAATTTTGACAAAAATTTATATAAAAAAAAAATTTACAAAAATTTTTATAGAAATAAAATTTTGACAAAATTTTTTAATATAAAAGAAATAAAGAAGAACAAGAAGAAATACAATTTTGACATAATTTTCTCTAAATATTTGATCAAATTTTCTATAGAAATAAAATGTTGACCAAATGTTCTATAGAAATAAAAATTTGACCAAATTTTATATAGAAATAAAATTTTGACAAAAATTTTATATAGAAATAAAATGTTGACAAAATTTTCTATAGAAATAAAATTTTGACTAAATTTTCTATAGAAATAAAATTTTCTATAGCAATAAAATTTTGACAAAATTTTTTATAGAAATGGGAGCCACCGTGGTGCAATGGTTAGCATGCCCGCCTTGCATACATAACATCGTGGGTTCGATTCCTGCTTCGACCGAACACCAAAAAGTTTTTCAGCGGTGGATTATCCCACCTCAGTAATGCTGCTGACATTTCTGAGGGTTTCAAAGCTTCTCTAAGTGGTTTCACTGCAATGTGGAACGCCGTTCGGACTCGGCTATAAAAAGTAGGTCCCTTGCCATTAAGCTTAACATGGAATCGGGCAGCACTCTGTGATAAGAGAGAAGTTTACCAATGTGGTATCACAATGGACGGAATAGTCTAAGTGAGCCTGATAAATCGGGCTGCCACCTAACCTAACCTTCTATAGAAATAACATTTTGACAAAATTTTCTTAAGAAATAAATTTTTGACAAAAATTTCTATAGAAATAAAATTTTGACAAAATTTTCTATAGAAATACAATTTTGAGAAAATTTTCTAATATAAAAGAAATACAATTTTGACAAGAAGAAATGAAATTTCGACATAATTTTCTTTAAAAATAAAAATTTGACAAAATTTTCTATATAGATAAAATGTTGACAAAGTTTTCTATAGAAATAAAATTTTGACAAAATTTTCTATAGAAATAAAATTTTGACAAAATTTTTTTAAGAAATAAATTTTTGACAAAAATTTCCATAGGAATAAAATTTTGACAAAATTTTCTATAGAAATAAAATTTAGACAAAATTTTCTTAAGAAATAAAATTTTGACAAAAATTTCTATGGAAATAACTGTTGACAAAAATTTCTACAGAAATAAAATTTTGTTGTTTTTTTTTTTTATTTCAGCTTTAAAGCATGCATTGACTAAACTACAAGTGTAGCTTAACCAACAGAGGAAAAGAATGTTTGTCAAATTTATTTGGGCAAAGCCCTATAGACTGCAAGATGGTTGGATGGACGCACGTTTCGGAATTACCACATTCTTCATCAGCATCCTCTACTTGCAGCAAAACTATCAACCAATTATCAGAACAAATTCGGGTAATTCACTAAACCCAAAGTGAACTACACTTGAACCTTCCGAAAAAATGTTTGATAGTCGGCTACTGCCTAAACAAATTTGCAATCATATCTCTTTTCCTTTGCCACCGTCAAATCATCGATTTGAGTGCAGTTGGCTGGGTTTATTTTGAGCGTGCTTCCTCTTTTTTTCCTTCGCACGTTTCGGAATTACCACATTCCTTATCAGCATCCTCTATTTGCAGCAAAACTATCAACCAATTATCAGCATAAATTCAGGCAGTTCATTAAACCCAACAATGAACCACACTTCAACCTTCCGAAAAAAAAGGTTTTACATGATAGCCGGCTTATGCCTTTTTTCGGAAGGTTCTAGTGTGGTTCATTGTTGGGTTTAATGAACTGCCTGAATTTATTCTGATAATTGGTTGATAGATTTGCCTCAAGTAGAGGATGCTGATGAGGAATGTGGTAATTCCGAAACGTGCGCTGAAATAAAAAACAACAACAATGATTAAAGGAAAAAAACCAACAATAACAAAACAAAACGAAGGAAAAAAGAGGAAGCACGCTCAAAATAAACCCAGCCAACTGTACTCAAATCTATGATTTGAATAAAATTTTGACAAAATTGTCTATAAAAATAAAAATTTTATAAAATTTTCTATAGACAATTTTGACGAAATAATATTTGCTCTGTTTGGCAGTTTCTTGGTAAAATTTGGTAGGTGCTTATTGCCTCGAGTGGCAACAATTGCACCACGAGAAAGTGTATCAAATAGACTTTACTGAAAAAAGAGAAGCAGAAGCACTATTTTAATAACTGTGGAGTGCACCTTTGAGTGTACACTTAAATAATATTGTCGTGAGACCAAAGATTTCATTTTCTTCAAATGCGAATGCGAAGTTTGCTTAGCGCAGAAGACGCATTTCTTTGATATACACTTTTGTTTCCTTGTCCAAAATCGATAAACTTTCCAATATAGTCGTGTTGTCCTTATAGTTAGGTGACTCGATTTAAAAATTGTCATTTTAATTCTCGGCTTTTTTGGCTCGAAATCAATACCAACAGAATCTTTTGTGTAAAGACGAAATCTTTGGAACCGGGCATGATTTATTCTCAGTGAACGACCGACCACTAGAAGTGATTTTTCATCTCAAGTGTAGCTGTAATCGCTCATAACTTCTCTCCAATGGGTTTAATCGAGCATGGTGTCAAAGTAAAGCTGATTTGAATGAAATTTACATTTAATTTCGTGTATACATTAGCTGGATGTCAAGAGGAGCTATGTAAGTAATACTAAATGTTCAAGATTGGGTGGACTTAAGAAAGCCATTTGTAAGGAGTAAACTATTGGCAGATTACATACGTAAAGCTAGCAACTTATTTTTTAAACTACTCAAAGCATACGTCAAGAATGGAGTGTAGAAATTTAGATTACTTCCATACATTTTTGTCCCATAGGTTATAACCAATTATTTTATACAACAAAAATAGGATCGTTTGACTCAGCCAGCTACTCTGTATGTTAATATCTAAGCCGATATTTTCCTAAACTGTTAACACTGTTATTGTCATTTCATTCACTCACCGTATTCATAAGAATTTCGAGAATATTCGTGTATAGCCTTCAATATAAGCATCTAATTATGGTCAATGGACAATGCTAAATACGAGATTTTTTTCGTCAAGTCATTTCATTCGAAATATTTTCTTTATTAAATACACATTTCTTTTATATTTCTTTCTTGTCATCAGAAATAAGAGTTTTAGTGTCACACAATGACAAAGAGTGATCACAATAATGCCATTAGACAATGAATGGAATGAATGCAATAATTGAAAAATTAACCCATTTAGTGGGCGTAGAAATGGTAACGCTTGAAGTCGACTCTTGGTATATTCGTACAGTAACAACAATGGTAGTTGTTGGAGCAGAAATTTTGTTGCTAGTTGTTGAAATTAATTTTGTGTTTTTTTTTTTGTTTAAAAATCTCTCCCTCAGGCCACACACATTCAAACCACTCATATACTCGTATATGAGATGGTAAAGATGACAACAAATTTTTATGCCATTTCATTATATTTTTTTCCCATTGGACTTTCTCTTTCACAGTTTGATGGCTTTGTATTCGAAAAGCGAACGAAAGCTCAACATATTCATATATGAATATCCAATGTTTCATTACAAACTGACTGAATCATTCATTCGTTCGTTCATATTTTGATAATTTTTGTTTTGTTATTATCTTATATAGCAGTAGGATTTATTGATTATCGAAAATCTCTTAATCGTCGTTAGCCATTGAGGGTTCATTTAGGCCATTAATCGTTTTATTGCTACTTTTTCTTAGTTTTTCGTACGAAGAACTATCAACACAAACAATATCACAAATGAACATATCCAATGAAATCAATTTCATTATAAATGCTCAAAATTTCATTAAATTTTTAGCAAAATAAATAAAATTTCTTTATGTTTAAATTAAATGGAACAAAATAAAAAGCTCCCTTCGAGTATCCGATAATTTATGATAATTATTACAGAATATATTTACTAACAAAAGTCAGCAAAAGAGCTTTAAAAAATTATCAAATTTTTAATTTTTTTTAGAATAGAGCAGTTGCAGTTTTTTGTCGGCAGATTTTTTCTCAGTAAAACTTTGCACGAATAAGCACATAGTTACCAGCTGGTTTAAGTCATCAATAATCATACGTGTAATATATTTCACAGTATCAATTAGAAGTGTAGTAAAAAATATGGATATGTTTATTGTTTTAATTGGCTTAAAAGTTATGAGAAGTTGGATGGCGTTCCCTTACATTTTTGCTAATTTTAGCAATAAATTCAGGAAATTAATGAGGTTTTTCTTCTATAGATTTGCATTGCATACTTTAAGACATTGCACGTGTCCACTGAAAACATTATTGTAACAAAGGGAAAACTGTTCTCAAATATCGTATGGATCAACCTCAGGACCGGTACACGGTAGCCACTTGAGTCAAAATTAATCTATCACGATTTTAATGATATTCTACCGAATACAAATAATCTCATTTTGATTTTTTTGATAAAATTTAGAAAAACATATTTTTTCAAGAACTTTTTCTGATTTTTTTTTCATTACCTAAAAGTTTAATTTAACTAAATTCCTATTTCTTAACAAAAAATTAAGATTTTCGAAAGTAAACGGTCGCAGTAGTATCCATAAAAAAACTCGTTCTGAACTTACTTATTATTCTATTCAAAGAATAAAAACAAATGGAATAGCATACAAAAGTTTTTTTTTCTGATTCAATCACGAAATTAATTGATCGAAATAATTGTTTAATTGAAATGTCTTCAGTCACAGAAATTATAGTATCAATTAAAAAATTAATTGATCAAATTAAAAAATTGATATTATTAATTTTTGTGATTGATTTTTGTTTCCATTTAAAAATTTGTTAAATCAATTAAATTTTTAATTGAATATTTTTTAAAACTCAATGTAGACTTTAATTAGAAAACTTTTCGTGAAAATTTTTTCTGCGAGTCCACATCATTCAGATTTCTCTTCAATTAAATATCTTATAAGAGCACCTATTTTCTTTGGAGGGGCATACTTTGCCAAATGTACTGCGGCAACCGTGTACAAGACTTTTCGCTGGCGTGTATGGACCTGTCGCAGTCAAAACGTATGGAAGGGACCGGTTTTTATACCCTGCGCCATACTGTGGAACACGGTATTATAAGTTAGTGCATATGTTTGGAACACCCAGAAGGAGACGAGACAGACACATGATGTTTTTAGCAATACTGCTCAGGATGGGTTCCTGAGTCGATCTAGCCATGTCCGTCTGTCCGTGAACACATTTTTGTAATCAAAGTCTAGGTAGCAATTTAAGTCCAATCGACTTCAAATTTAGCACAAGTTCCTGTTTTGGGTCAAAATAGAACCCTATTGATTTTGGAAGAAATCGGTTCAGATTTAGATATAGCTTCCATATATATCTTTCGCCCGATATTGAGTTACATGGCCCCAGAAGCCAGAGTTTTAGCCCAATTTGGTTGAAATTTTGCACTAGGAGTACAATTAGTAGTGAAATGGGTTAAGATTTAGATATAGCTCCCATATATATTTTTCGCCCGATATGGACTTATATGCCCCAGAAGCAAGAGTTTAACTCTAATTTGCTTGCAATTTTGCACAAAGGAACAATTAGTACTATAGTCAAGTGTGCAAAATTTGATTGAAATCGGTTCACATTTAGATATAGCTCCCATATATATCTTTCGCCCGATATGGACTTATATGGCCCCAGAAGGCAGCCCAATTTGATTGAAATTTTGCACTAGGAGTACAATTAGTAGTGTAGTCAAGTGTGCTAAATTTTATTGAGATCGGTTTAGATTTAGATATAGCTCCCATCTTTCGCCAGATTTTCAATCATATGACCGACCACATAGTTCAAAGTTGTATTCCGATTTAAGTGAAATTTTGTACAGAGAGTAGAATTAACATACTAAGTATGCATGCCAAATTTGGTTGAAATCGGTTCAGATTTCGATATAGCTTCCATATATATGTTTTTCCGATTTGGGCAATAATGACCAAAATACTCAAATTTTCCATATAAAATCGCCACTGCTAAGTGGAAAACTTGTAAAAATGACTCTAATTTTCCTTTATTTCTAATACATATCTACCGACCGATAAATCATAAATACACTTTTACGAAGGTGCCTCAAAATTGGTTCATATTTAAATGTTTCATATATTTATACCTTGCGCTACACAGTGGAACATTGTGTTCCACCACAGCGTATTAGCCGACTTAAATATAAAATCTATAATTATTGTAGAACTCTGTGCAGATCTGGTCAGATATACAAAATATATGTGTATGGGTGCATATAGCATCCAACACATTGGACAGATTTGATGTGGTATCGAAAATATGGATTTACAAAGTGGGGCAGGGTGATGAAAAATTTTTTTACCAGGAGTGTAATATCTTCGAAAATTTAAAAAAAATTACATAAACTGGAGCATCAGTATCAGTTCTGTGATAGGTCTATCTGTGGTTATTACCATTAATTTTCCGTGGAGTTGTATTGGACTCGTATACTCAATTATTTGTTAAGACACCGAAATTGACATAAACTGGAGCATCAGTATCAGTTCTGTGATAGGTCTATCTGTGGTTATTGGCGTTAATTTTCCGTGGGGTAGTATTAGACTCGTATGCTCAGTTATTTGTTAAGACACCGATCTTATGTGCAATTTTAACAGGAGGGGAATAATGTAAAAAACTATTACAGAATAAATGAATTGTAATTAAAAAATTTGACAAAAAGGTGACACACAATTGTAAAAAGTGTGTGATTTAGTGACACAACACAAATGAGTCACAAAATTATCACCACTTGAAAAAGTGACAAATTTACCACTAACGTTGTAAAACGGTAACATATTTGGGATATTTTCGAACGAAGGTGTGCCTTTGTGATGGTGAAACTTATATTAATCCGTCTACTATGAATAATATACGAATAACCGTATTTCTGAATGAAACAGATCAAAATGCTTTTATAAGCTTGTAAAATATAAAATGAATTGTCACTGGAATAAATGTGACAGCCATCGCACGAGCCGTTTAGAAATGATAGCAGCTTGAAATTGGTTGTAATATATATCAGCCACGGTGTAGTATTAGATTAGGTAAGGTTAAAGTGGCAGCCCGATTAATTTTCAGGCTCACTTAGACTATTCATTGTGATACTACATTTACCCTGAAGTCTTACGGTACGGTCACACCAGGCAAATATTTGACAACAACCAAAAAAGAATTAGTCACCACAGAGAAACCAGCAAACATTATTTGCTTATATTGGATACATATCATCACGGTAAGAGCGATTTCAAAAAAACTGTATCAAGATATTTCGAAAATGCTCCTGGAAACAAGTTTGACACTCATTTTGGTCAAATATTTGCCTAGTGTGACTATATCTTAGTCTTGTCAAAATGAAAACCCTTACCATTAAAACAACAATACAATTTTTTTTCTTTTTAACTTAACGAGACTCTAACCATAACTTATGACATTTTTTCACACCTTTTAAGATTAGTATAAATTCATTACATACCACTTCTTCTAGCATTTTATTTAAGACTAAGACCCAAGAGTCATTACTTTTTGTAGTTACGGTAAAAAGAAAATCTGGCGAAGGTCATAATTCTACTATTACCAAAAGTCCGATAAAACATTGTAACAGTGAGGGAATAAAAAACTGTTCAAATCATAGCAGAAGCATCAGCTGTAATATTAGCGGTACTGTCATGCTGGTTAATTTAGGTCGATATCTACTACGTTACTGGGGGTGGTGGTGCTGCGTGTTCATTGGAGTTAAGTTTGTTTTTTTTTTTTGTCAACAACCTACAACACCGCCAGTCACATCAACGACAAAGTTGGCTTTGTAAATAACCAGCATAATGGTTACAATTAAATATGACAAATTATAAAGCTGGAAATATAGTTCAAAGCAATTTATGTGTGTTACGGCAAAAAAAAAATTGCCAATTGTAATACCACAAAGGGTTACAAAATGGAAACTATATTAACGTTTAGCTTTGCTGATCGATGGTAATTTGCAGCGCTGCAAAATATTTTTTGTGAGAAAATGGGTGAAAATTATAAATGAAATTTTTTGGAAGTTTCTCTACAAATTATAAAAATATATTCAAAACATATTTCTGATGAATTATTATGATGCTAAATATTTAATAATTACAAAAAATAAAAAAAATGTTTAAAAAATATTATTTTTTTTTTGAAATAAGGAATTGAAAGCTCTTATGAAACATAATGAAAATTGTCATAAATATCATAAATTTTTTTCTATTTACGGCCATTTTCTTGTAACACCGTTAGACTTTATCTTCTCTCCGGTTAACTTTAACTGAAAAATTTTCAGCAGTTAAATTTCTAACTGGTATGTGGAATATATAGGCAAGATGACAGATATGTCCATGGTACGGTTTAAAAGTTCGTTAGCTAACGGAGCACTAACGGAGCTTCATGAGAATGGGGGTTAAAAGGAAAATCATTTTTTGAAGCTCAAGGTCTTTTGAATAACTCTATTTATTTTTCCTAACATTTAAAATTTTTTGTTGTTTTTTTGGTTGGTTCAATTTTAATGATATACTTCGTTAATATAACGGAGCTTTTTCTACCGGAATGAAATTTTCATTTTTATGAGAGCAAAGCCAAGAAATAATTGACCTGAACAGTTTTTGTTTTCTATTAAAAAACATTTTTAGGAACAAAAGAAAATTTCGTTTCTATAAAATTTCGTTCTTCAGAACTTTTCTGTCACTGTAGAAATTGTCGGTTTTTAATAATACCAAAATTCATACTACCCATTTCAATAACCCTTTAAATTGTTTGGTTTCCAAGTCAAGCACAAATTAAATAAACATTACCGTTGAATAAACGCCAAAAAATAAACAAATAAATAAAAAACATAAATTTCGGTTACCGTAACCATAAAATAGTGTCATCATCATTACCGACATCAACGTCATCATCACCAACGTTGTCACGAACAATATGACAGCGTAATGAATTAACTACCTAATTTAATGATGCGAAATTTACACGCAGCCACTGCATAATTTAGATGATGTAATTTTAGTTTTATTTTTCTTTAGTTTGTTTTTTATATTGTCACAACTTACCAATCATAAGTAGTGCTGCTGTAAAATGAGAACTAGGAGGTCCTGCTAAGCCTGTAGCACCTAAAGCTGCACCACCCAATGCACAGGCAACACCACCTAAGGCGACCACAGCTATTAAGGCACGTAAAGGAGGACCAGCAAACCATTGGCCACAACAACCTTTACCCGAACGTTCTGAGGGCGATCTGAAAGAGCAAAAGAAAACTTGACATTAGTTTATTATGATTTTTTTTTAAATCAAATGCTTTGTTTAGTAGTTTCGAGAAGGAAAACGAATTTATAGAACATTTTCTCTCAAACAAAACAAACAAAATTTTATGGAAAATTTTCTGCCAAACAATTTTAATTTTATTATAAAAATCTCGGCTAAAAAAAACAAACTTATAAAAAATTTTCTGTCAAACTTTTATAGAAAATTCCCCGTCACACACAATTTTATAGAAAATTTTCTGTACCACAAAATTTTATAGAAAATTCCTTGTCGCACACAATTTTATAGAAAATATCCTGTCAAACAAAATTCTATAGAGAATTTTCTATTAAGCTACGTTTTATAAAAAATTTTCTGTAAAATAAAATTTTACAGACATTTTTTTAGTCAAACAAAATTTTATTGGAATTTTCTGTCAAACAAACATTTCAGAACATATTCTGCAAGACAAAATTTAATAGGAATTTTTCTATCAAGCCAAATTTTATAGGAAGTTTACTGTCACACAAAATTTTATAGAAAATTTTCTATCAAGCTACATTTTATAGAAAATTTTCTGTCAAACAAAATTTTATAGAAAATTTTCTGTCACACAAAATTTTACAGAAAATTTTCCGTCAAACAAAATTTTACAGAAAATTTTCTGTCACACAAAATTTTCTATCAAGCTACATTTTATAGAAAATTTTCTGTCAAACAAAATTTTATAGAAAATTTTCTATCACACAAAATTTTTTTCTGTCACAGAAAACTTTCCGTCAAACAAAACTTTACAGAACATTTTCTGTCACACAAAATTTTATATAAAATTTTCTATCAAGCTACATTTTATAGAAAATTTTCTGTCAAAAAAATTTTATAGAACATTTTCTGTCACACAAAATTTTATAGAACATTTTCTATCAAGCTACATTTTATAGATAATTTTCTGCAATAAAATTTTACAGAAATTTTTTGTCAAACAAAAGTTTATAAGCATTTTCTGTCTAACAAAATTTTAAAGAAATTTGCTTTCTACTTTAATTTAAAAATCTGTATTTGATACAAAATTTTCTAAAAAATTCGTTTCACAAACAAAAACTTATAGAATACTTTCTGTCAAACAAAATTTTATATAAAATTTCTGTCAAACTAAATTTTACAAAAAATTGCCTCTCAAACAAAATATTATAGAATTTTTTCTTTAACAAAAATTTTATAGACATTTTTCTGCCAAACTAAATTTTACAAAAATTTTTCTTTCAAACAAAATTTTATAGGAAATTTTATGTCAAGCCAAATTTTATAGAAATTTTAGTGTTAAATAAAATTTTATAGAATTGTTTATGTCAAACTACATTTTAGAGAAAATTTGCTGTCAAACAAAATTGTAAAAAATTTTTCTTGTAAAAAAATTTTCTTGCTCTTTTAATTAAAAAAAAAATCTGTAAAAAAAGCAAAGATTTTATCTGATACAAAATTTACTGTTAAAAAAATTTTTATATTTTGTCAAACAAAATTTTTTAAAAATTTTTTCTATCAAAAAAAAATTTATAGAAATTTTTATGTCATACTAAATTTTAAAGAAAATTTTCTGTCAAACAAAATTGTAAAAATAATTCTTGGTCTTTTAATTAAAAAACTCTGTAAAAAAGTAACAATTGTATCTGATACAAAATTTTGTAAAAAATTTCGTTTGGCAAATTTTTAAAAAAAAAAATTTACAAAATGCCGTGCAATGCAAAACTTTCTATAAAATTTCACTTGACCGATTTTTTTAAATGAAATCATGGTTACTAGAAGGTTAGGTTAGGTTAGGTTAGGTTAGGTTAGGTTAGGTTAGGTTAGGTTAGGTTAGGAGGCAGCCCGATCTATCAGGCTCACTTAGACTATTCAGTCCATTGTGATACCACATTGGTGAACTTCTCTCTTATCACTGAGTGCTGCCGGATTCCATGTTAAGCTCAATGACAAGGGACCTCCTTTTTATAGCCGAGTCCGAACGGCGTTCCACATTGCAGTGAAACCACTTAGAGAAGCTTTGAAAACCTCAGAAATGTCACCAGCATTAATGAGGTGGGATAATCCACCGCAGAAAAACTTTTTGGCGTTCGGTCGAAGCAGGAATCGAACCCACGAACTTGTGTATGCAAGGCGGGCATTCTAACCATTGCACCACGGTGGCTCCCTATGTTTACTAGAAAGTACTAAGACAATTTTTATGGTTGATTTTTTTGGTTGGTGCAACATTGTATATAACATTTTGTTTGATACAAAATTTTTTATATATATTTTTTTTTTTTATATAAAATTTGTTATAATCTTTTTTATGTTAAAAACACACTTGTATATCAAAAAAAAAATTCTGTAAAATTGTGTATAATACAAAATTTTCCTAAAATTTCGATTGAAACAACATTTTTTTTATAGAGTCTTGCTTGACCGAAAATACTTTAATAGCATTTTAGTTGATAGTATATTCACTAAATTTCATTTGATACAAAATTTGCTTTAAATTTTGTTTGAAATTTTTTTTGTTTTTTTTTTGATTCGAAATTTTCTATAAAAATGAAGTTGATGAAAACCATGTCTATCAAATTTTGTTTGATATAAGTTTTCTGTAAACTTAACTTAATATTTATCAACCATCTGCATAATTCGTCCTTGTGCTAAATATACAATTTGACAGGATTTTGTTTGGCTCTGCTTATCCTTCTGCCGACATGGGAACAAAGGTACCATTAAGATTCTATTCTTGTTAGTCTTTATTTGTTTCCCTTGTTTGCAAATAGAAGTAAATTGATTCATTATATTTAATTAGATGTTGTCAGGGAATATCACAGCTCAGATATTAGATTCCCAGGCAGAGCATTAGGTTTACGTGGAAGCTCAAGTTACCAATGGAAACGGCTACGAGATGATGAGTCCTGAAGTAAAATATCATGTTACTCCATAATATTTCCATGGTAAGGTACATTGATTAGGCCTAGGTAATTTGGTGTTTGCTTAAGCTGTAAAATATAGGACCCTGCTCATACCCTTAGAAAAATTTTTGCTCTCAGCTATGGTTGAGTGAATTTCGGTATAACAGAGAGTTTTCCCACCTGTAAAGGACACCACATCCACAACAAACACCTGCATCCGCAGATTATCAGCAATCTGTAAATTGTCTGCACAGATACGACAACCTGAAGGACCTCCAGCAAACATAATTTTTCATACGAACAGATTTAAAACAATGACAATGGCTAGAATAACCCCAGCCACAGCAGCCACAAGAATAACACAAAAATTAGTCTCAACATTAGTCTGGATTCAATGTAAGGTGTGAATTCAAGCATTCATTTATCCATTCATAAATGGGGAAAGCAGCAAATGCTCTGAAACTTTTGTTGAACAATTTTTCAGAAACATCCATAGAATTTCAGTCGCTTGGAAACAATAAAATATACTCCAATGTAAGCCATAAGGCTATATTTGACATTGGTCTATACAGACAACCATGACTGGCTGTTTGTCTGGCTGGGGTGTATGAGCATTTGACACAGACTCAAAATTTTTGTTATGCACCGTTAGGATTCCTGTCAAGGAAAACAGCAAACAGACCATTTTTGCTAGCTAGCCAGACAAGTAGTAAGGACAAGATGACAGTCGTACATTAAGTCTATAGGTTTAGGTGTTGCTACATGAACTGGCATGTTATCTCTGTCCTTTCTCTCCCCTAACCCTAAGATTCTGATAATGGGAATGCACATAAAAAAATAAATTTTAAAAGCAAATAAATATGTGTAAACAGAATCTAAAAAAAAAATAAAATTAAAATTAATAACATCTTATAGAAATTTTAATAGAATATGATTTTATGGAAATTTTAAATTTAGATTACAATTTTATAGAAATTTTTTATAGATTAAATTATTATAGAAAATATTCTGTGGATCAAAAATTTATCAAAAACAGAAAATTATAGAAAATTTTCAGTAAACATTTTATAGAAATTTTTAATAGAATATAATTTTATGAAAATTTTGTTTAGATTAAAATTTTATAGAAAATTTTTATCGTCATTGTTGTTTTTTTTTCTTTTTTTTTTGATCTCAGCTTAAAGCCATGCATTGACTAAACTACAAATGTAGCTTAACCAACAGAGGAAAAGTATGCTTGTCAAATTTATTTGGGCAAAGCCCTACAGACTGCAAGATGGTTGGATGTACAGTTGTTTCGGAATTACCACATTCCTCATCAGCATCCTCTACTTGCAGCAAAACTATCAACCAATTATCAGAATAAATTCGGGTAATTCACTCAACCCAACGTGAACTACACTTGAACCTCCCGAAAAAGGGTTTGATAGTCGGCTACTGCCTAAACAAATTTGCCAGCATATCTCTTTTCCTTTGCCAAACTCAAATCATCGATTTGTATGTATTTGGCTGGGTTTGTTTTTGAGCGTGCTTCCTCTATCTTCATTCGTTTTGTTTGTTACTGTTGGCTTCTCTTCAATCGTCATTGTTTTTTTTTTTTTTTTTTTTTTTGTGGATCAAAAACTTATCAAAAACAGAACATTATAGAATATTTTCTGTAAACAATATTTTATAGAAATATATCTGTAGATTTCTTTTAAAATTGTCTGTAGAACAAAATTTTACAGAACAATTTTTGTTGATTTTTTATTTTATTAAATATTTTCTGTAGAACCCATTTTATAGTAAATTTTCTGAAGAACCCAATTTTATAGAAAATTGAGTGTAGAATAAAATTTTATAGAAGATTTTTTGTGGAGTACAAATTCTCAATAGAAAATAATTTAACAGAAATGTTCTGAAGAACATAATTTTATATGAAACTTTCTGTAGAAAGTACATTGCTTTCAAAATTTTACTGCAGAAGATTTTTTTTTGGAAAATTTCATATAGAATTGTGTTTTAGAAAATAGTTTTTAGGCCAAAATCTTAGAGCAAATTTTCTCTACAGAAAAAATTTATAGAAACATTTTCTTCAAAAGAATGTACAGAATCGATTTTTAAGCAAAATTTTCTATTGAACCAAATTTTTATGGAAAAATTTTTGAAGAAAAAAAATAGAGAACGTTGTGTAAAATAAAATTGTACATTTTTTTTTTTTGGGCAAAAATGTTTATAGAAATTTGTGGAAAACAAAATTTTACAGAAATTTTTCTTTAGAGCAACATTTTATAGAAAATGTTCTGCAAATCAAATTGTAAGAAAAATTTTCTGTAGAACATATTTGGTAAGAATAAATATATTCAGAAAAAAATGTTATAGATGTCTTTTTAGACAAAAATCTTCTTCACATTTTTAAAGAAAATTTTTTTATTGGACAAAATTTTATAAAAAAATTGTAGAACAAAATTTTATAAACAATTTTCTGTAGAAGTACATTTTATAGGAAAATTTTTATACCCTCCACCATAGGATGGGGGGTATATTAACTTTGTCATTCCTTTTGTAACACATCGAAATATTGCTCTAAGACCCCATAAAGTATGTATATTCTGGGTCGTGGTGAAATTCTGAGTCGATCTGAGCATGTCCGTCCGTCCGTCTGTCCGTCTGTTGAAATCACGCTAACTTCCGAACGAAACAAGCTATCGACTTGAAACTTGGCACAAGTAGTTGTTATTGATGTAGGTCGGATGGTATTGCAAATGGGTCATATCGGTCCACTTTTACGTATAGCCCCCATATAAACGGACCCCCAAATTTGGCTTGCGAGGCCACTAAGAGAAGCAAATTTCATCCGATCCAGCTGAAATTTGGTACATGGTGTTAGTATATGGTCTCTAATAACCATGCAAAAATTGGTCAACATCGGTCCATAATTATATATAGCCCCCATATAAACCGATCCCCCGATTTGGTTTGCAGAGCCTCTAAGAGAAACAAATTTCATCCGATCCGGCTGAAATTCGGTACATGGAGTTAGTATATGGTCTCTAACAACCATGCAAAAATTGGTTCACATCGGTTCATAATTATATATAGCCCCCATATAAACCGATCCCCCGATTTGGCTTGCATAGCCTCTAAGAGAAACAAATTTCGTCCGATCTGGCTGAAATTTGGTACATGATGTTAGTATATGGTCTCTAACAACCATGCAAAAATTGGTCTATATCGGTCCATAATTATATATAGCCCCCATATAAACCGATCCCCCGATTTGGTTTGCAGAGCCTCTAGAGAAACAAATTTCATCCGATCCGGCTGAAATTTGGTACATGATGTTAGTATATGGTCTCTAATGGCCATGCAAAAATTGGTCCATATCGGTCCATAATTATATATAGCTCCCATATAAACCGATCGCCAGATTTGATTTCCGATGCCTTTTGGAGAAGCAAAATTCATCCGATCTGGTTGAAATTTGGTACGTGGTGGTAGTATATGATATTTAACAACCATGCCAAAAGTGGTCCATATCAGTCCATAATCATTTATAGCCCCCATATAAACCGATCCCGAGATTTGGTTTTGGAGCCTCTTGGAGAAGCAAATTTCATCCGAGTGAGTTGAAATTTGTGGATGACAGTCTTTCATAGAAGTTTCTACGCAGTCCATGGTGGAGGGTACATAAGATTCGGCCTGGCCGAACTTACGGCCGTATATACTTGTTGTAAAAATAAATTTTATAGAAAATTTTCTGTAGAACTAAATTTTACACAATATTTTGTATAGAACAAAAACTTTTAATAGAAAATATTTTATAGAAAATATTTTGTAGAATATTCTAAATTTTTTTAAACTTCAGTGGAATTTTTTTTTCGAAAATTTCTAGCAGAATTTTTATTTTTATTTTATTTTAATTTTTATTTGTCTGTAAAATGAAATCTTATAGAATTTTTTTTTAAACAAAATTTTTTTTAGAATTGTTTATACAAATCTGTCTGCAGATCCAATTTTTATACAACATTTTTGTAAAACAAACATTTCCTTAACTTTTTTTTGGAAAATGTTTTTTAGAAAATTTTCGGTGGAACTCAATTTTCTAGAAATTTTTCTGTGGAACAAAATCTTAAATTTTTCTTTAGAACAATTTATAGAAAATTTTCTGTAGAACTAAATTTTATACAAAATTATCTGCAGAACAAAATTATATAAAAAATTGTCTGCAGAATCATTATTTTGCTAAATTTTGTATTTCAGAAAATTGTCTGTAGAATGAAATCTTATAGAAATTTTCTGTAAAACAAAAAATTATAGAATTTTTAATACAAAATTGTCTGCAGATCCAATTTTTATACAAAATTTCCGTATTTTTTTTTTTTTTTGGAAAACATTTTTTAGAAAATTTTCAGTGGAACTCAATTTTCTAGAAATTTTTCTGTGAACCAAAATCTTAAATTTTTCTTTAGAACAATTTATAGAAAATTTTCCGTAGAACTAAATTTTATACAAAATTGTCTGCAGAATCATTCTTTTGCTAAATTTTGTATTTCAGAAAATTGTCTGTAGAATGAAATCTTATAGAAATTTTCTGTAAAACAAAAAATTATAGAATTTTTAATACAAAATTGTCTGCAGATCCAATTTTTATACAAAATTTTTGTAAAACAAACATTTCCTTAACTTTTTTGGAAAATGTTTTTTAGAAAATTTTCAGTGGAACTCAATTTTATAGAAATTTTTCTGTGGAACAAATGTTTATAGAAAATTTTCTTTAGAAAATACAAAAAAAAAAAATTTCTGTTAATCAAAATTTTATATTTGTGTGTTGTCTGTAGAATCGCTTTTTTACTAAATTTTCTGTAGAATCAAATTTAATTTTTTTAGAACTTTGTTGAACATTTTTTTGTAATATAGAAATTTTCTGATATTGTATAGAAAATTGTTTGTATAAAAAAATCTGTAAAGTAGAAAATTTTTAAAGAATCTTTTCTGTAGGTTAAGATTTTGTAGAAAACTCTCTGTAGGACAAAATTTAAATGTATTTGTTCTGTATGTCAAGATTTTGTAGAAAACTCTTTGTAGGACAAAATTTTATAGAAATTTTTCTGTGGAACAAAGTTTTATAGAAAATTGTTTATGGTTCAATATTTTACAGAAAAAAAATTTAAAACATCAAAATTATATAGAAAACTTTCTGTGGATCAACATTTTATAGAAAATTTCTTTTTGGTCAAGGTTTCATACAAAATGTTTTGTTAACCTAATTTTTGGAGAAAATGGTCTGTGGATCAAAATTTTTAGAAATGTTTCTGTGGATTAAAACTTTATAGAAAATATTTCAAAATTTTATAGAAAATTTTCGGCAAAACAAAATTTAATAGAAAATTTTTTGTTGATCACGATTTTACAGATATTTTTCTATAGGACAAAATTTTATAGAAAATTATCTGTAGAATTAAAATTTCATATAAAATTTTCTGTGGATCAAAATTTTTTGTAAAACAAATTTTTATAGATAATTTTCGTTAAGGTCAAACAACTACAGTGAAACCTCTGAAAAGTGGACACCCACTGTCGCCTAAATGTTGTTACACATTTGAGAGATGTCCAGCTTTGAGAGGATAATTTTAATCTATTACATTAACAAACGTCCCCAGACAACTGTCCACATTTGGGAGGTGTCCGGTTTTCAGAGTGTCCAAGTTTGAGAGGTTTCACTGTATATATACAAAATTCGATAGCTCAACTTTTTTTTTGGTAAAATTGTTTTCTCCTTTAAACATTTCTTTTAAATTCAGATCTGCACACTCTTCGAGTTCAAATTTCCTTATTTTATTTTTTTGCATGTATAGTTGTGTATTTTACCTGTCGTCTTTGACTTAACAAACACACAAAACAAAAACATCTGTGACAATGATTTTATGTTTCTTTCACGAAAATACTGAATCCTTAATATCAGTGTGTCGTGTACTCTCACCGTCTGAGTGGGCGTATACAGTAAGCGGGATACTGAAAGTTTTAAGAAAAACACCTTCAGACAGATTTGAAAAGGCAAAACAGAAAACTTTTCAAATAAACATTAAGTTGCAATGAAAGTTGACTGTTTTTCATATTTGTGCGCGTAGGTATGTCAGACAACCAATGGTGTCTGATACAAGAGCACAAATACGTTTTTCATTGGGGAAATTCATAAATTATAATCATAATGCAGGATAAAAAAAGAGTTGTGACAGCAACGGAGAGAGAACAAAAAGCGTTCGCATATAAATGAAGATATTTGTGTATGGATGTGACTGGTAATTTTAGAAATTATTTATTGAAATTTTCTAGACATGGAATTTTTAGTGTAAACACTTTTACACGCTTAAATTGTTATTGAAGAATTTTTTCCCTGAGGAACTTTATATATATAATGGAAAAATTTGAAATGGTAAGAAAAATATCTTTTAAGGAGAAGGATTAGCTTATAAAGCTAGTGTTGTATATATAAGAGCACAAAATTAATTATAGTAAAGTCTGGAGGTCTTATGTCTCTTCATGGATATTAAATGAAACTCTTTATATTAGATACACCGTTGTTGTCTTAGTTGATGAAAGCATTTTTCAAAGAAACTAGATGGAAATCTGGAGATCAATTTATAAGGAGAATATATCAGAGTATTTGAAATACACCAATCAAAAATCGTGAGTGGCTACTCGGGAAACAACGAACGAGTGTTCACGAAAAAGTAACACTAAACTTTAATGGTTCCTTTGTCGGACTGAGTAACACCAAGAGGTAAGTTTAGATGGTCCAACATACTTTGGTGCTTCGAAAACATCGTCGGACTGCAACGCAGTATGAGCGTTGCTCCATGTTCCTAGTTGTGCCAGCTTAGTCAATTTGCAATTCCTTGGTAAGTTCGTGTATATATACTAACATATTAGGAGAATATTGAATCTGGCTGTCCTCTCAAATGAATGACTATTTGAGAGGTTTGTTGCTGTTCAGATCAGTTTTCAACTTGAGGAACACGGGGTTCATTATCTGTTTGCCAGGTCTCTGCACCCAATCACCCATATAAGGTAATTACTGAACTTTGCAGTCATCTCGTAAAGTGATTTGAAGAAGTCCATGGTCGAAGGGAGCCACCGTGGTGCAATGGTTAGCATGTCCGCCTTGCATACACAAGGTCGTGGGTTCGATTCCTGCTACGACCGAACACCAAAAAGTTTTTCAGCGGTGGATTATCCCACCTCAGTAATGCTGGTGACATTTCTGAGGGTTTCAAAGCTTCTCTAAGTGGTTTCACTGGAATGTGGAACGCCGTTCGGACTCGGCTATAAAAAGGAGGTCCCTTGTCATTGAGCTTAACATGGAATCGGGCAGCACTCAGTGATAAGAGAGAAGTTCACCACTGTGGTATCACAATGGACTGAATAGTCTAAGTGAGCCTGATACATCGGGCTGCCACATAACCTAACCTAACCTAACCATGGTCGAAGTAGTTGAAACAATGGTGTGTAAAAATTTTATTCTAGGTTCACAGTCTGAAATTCAGCTGTATGGTATGTCCCAATAGCCAGGGTGTCATATTGTCTGAATATTTAACTGTTTAGGATCTTGGTGTGGAGAACCCGGACATCCTATTCCGATTACCGGATCATAGCAATTTTGACAAAATTTTCAATAGAAATACAATTTTTACAAAATTTTCTACAGAAATAAAATTTTGACTAAAACTTCTAAAGAAGTAAAATTTTCTATAGAAATAAAATATTGACAAAAATTTCTATAGGAATAAAATATTGACAAAAATTTCTATCGGAATAAAATTTTGACAACATTTTCTATAGAAATAAAATTTTGACAAAATTTTCTTAAGAAATGAAATTTTGACAAAATTTTCTATAGAAATAAAATTTTTACAAAATTTTCTTCAGATATAAAATTTTGACTAAAGTTTCTAAAGAAGTAAAATTTTCTATAGAATTTTGATAACATTTTCTATAGAAATAAAATTTTGACAAAATTTTCTTAAGAAATTAAATTTTGACAAAATTTTCTATAGAAATAAAATTTTTACAAAATGTTCTATAGAAATAAAATTTTGACTAAAATTTCTAAAGAAATACAATTTTCTATAGAAATAAAATGTTGACAAAATTGTCTATAGGAATAAAATGTTGACAACATTTTCTATAGAAATGAAATTTTGACAACATTTTCTATAGAAATAAAATTTTGACAACATTTTCTATAGAAATAAAATTTTGACAAATTTTTCTATAGAAATAAAATTTTGACAAATTTTTCGTAACAAATAAAATTTTTAAAAAATTTTTGGTATAAATAAAATTTTGCAAAATTTTTTGGTTTTGTTTTTTTGGTAAAATTAATCTACAACAATTTTACCAAAAAAAAACAAAATTAATCTACCAAAATTTTACCAAAAAACAAAACCGAACACTAACAAGTATATACGGCCGTAAGTTCGGCCAGGCCGAAGCTTATGTAGCCTCCACCATAGATTGCGTAGAAACTTCTACTGAAGACTGTCATCCGCAATCGAATAACTTGGGTTGCGGTAACACCTGCCGATGGCGAGGTATCCTAAAACTTCCTCACACCGTCTTATAAATTGCAATGTAGTCCATACGTGGTATATATTAAACTAAAAAAGGCCGATTAAATAGGTATATAATTAAGTTTTAAAAAAATTTTTATAGAAATAAAATTTTGACAAAAGTTTCTATAGAAATAAAATTTTGACAAAATACAATTTTGACAACATTTTCTATAATTTGGACAAAATTTTCTTTAGAACAACAATTTTGACAAAATTTTCTATAGAAATAAAATTTTGACAAAATTTTCTATAGAAATAAAATTTTGCCAAATTTTCTATAGAAATAAAATTTTGGTAGATTATTTTTGGCTCGAGTGGAAACCATGATTATGAACCGATATGGACCAATTTTTGTGTAATTGGGGATCGGCTATATATAACTATATACCAATATGGACCAATTTTGGCATGATTATTAGCGGCCATATACCAAAACCACGTTCCAAATTTCAACCGGATCGGATGAATTTTGCTTTTCCAACAGGCTCCGAAGGTCAAATCTGGGGAACGGTTTATATGGGGGCTATATATAATTATAGACCGATATGGACCAATTTTTGCACAGTTGTTAGGGACCATATACTTACACCATGTAGCCAATTTCAACCGGATCGGATGAATTTTGCTCCTTCAAAGGCTCCGGAAGTCAAATCTGGAGAACGGTTTATATGGAGGCTATATATAATTATGGACGGATATGGACCAATTTTTGTACAGTTGTTAGAAACCATATACTTACGCCATGTACCCAATTTCAGCCGGATCGGATGAAATTTGCTTCTCTTAGAAGCTCCGCAAGCCAAATCTGGGGATCGGTTTATATGGGGCCTATATATATTAATGGACCGATTTGGACCAATTTTTGCATGGTTGTGAGAGACCATATACTAATACCATGTACCAAATTTCAAACGGATCGGATGAATTTTTTCTCCTTCAAGAGGCTACGCAAGCCAAATCTGAGCGTCGGTTTATATGGGGGCTATACGTAAAAGTGCTCCGATGTGGCCCATTTTCAACGCCATCCAACCTACATCAATAGCAACTACCTGTGCCAAGTTTCAAGTCGATAGCTTGTTTCGGTCGGAAGTTAGCGTGATTTAAACAGACGGACGGACATCTTAGATCGACTCAGAATTTCACCACGATCCAGAATACATATACTTTATGGGGTCTTAGAGCAATATTTCGATATGTTACAAACGGAATGACAAAGTTAATATACCCCCATCGTATGGTGGAGGGTATACAAATGTTATTTCTATAGAACTTTTTGTCAACAGTTTATTTCTATAGAAAATATTGTCAAAATTTTATTTCTATCGAAAATTTTGTCAAAATTTTATTTCTATAGAAAATTTTGTCAAAATTTTATTTCTATAGAAAATTTTTTCAAAATTTTATTTCTATAGAAAATTTTGTTAAAATTTTATTTCTATAGAAAATTTTGTCAAAATTTTATTTCTATAGAAAATTTTGTCAACATTTTATTTCTATAGAAAATTTTGTCAAAATTTTATTTCTATAGAAAATTTTGTCAAAATTTTATTTCTATAGAAAATTTTGTCAAAATTTTATTTCTATAGAAAATTTTGTCAAAATTTTATTTCTATAGACAATTTGGTTAAAATTTTATTTTAACAGAAAATTTTGTCAACATTTTATTTATATAGAAAATTTTACTTCTTTAGAAATTTTAGTCAAAAAATTTTTAACCCTCAATGATACTCCGGATGTGGATCGGTTTATATAGGGATTATAGCTAAAAATGGTATCGATATCGTGTATAGTAAGCGCCGCATAACTATTCCATTGAAATTTTTTGGGTAACTATTCAATGTTCGCTTAATTACCTCAAAGAAGTAAAGAAAGTCTTCCTCCCATCGACTTCCTAAACCAATGCTTTGAACAAAAAATTGATCTTTGTTTTCGATAACGCACCATCAATTAGCTTCGGAAATGGTTTTATACGGTACATTCTCTATGTGCAATTGTATATATCTGTTCGCTTTAATAAAGGATTTTTTTAACAGACGGACGGACAGTTTGGTATTTGGTTTCGGAAAGCAATCCTTTTAAATGTACTAAGACAAAAAAATTGTTTTACAAAATTTTGATGCGATATTTTCATGACGGACACCCGACGAAATGGACGGATTAATGGTCAACGATTAGATCAGGCCTCAAGATTACACTATAATCAAAAATATGTGTAGACTATTATAACCCAATATCGATGCATTACCAGCTAAATTACTTCGTATGTTTTTGATGTAAGATATAACAATTCCGTGCTATCTTACAATTATTGGACAACCTTCTGGAGCTCCCTACACACAAAAAAAAAAATTCTGATTTAATCACGAAATTAATTGATCCAATTAATTTTTAATTGAAATGTCTTCAATCACAGAAATGATAGTATCAATTAAAAAATTAATTGAAAGTCAATTAAAAATTTAATTGATTCAATTAAAAAATTAATTGATACTATAAATTTTCATGATTGATTTATGTTTCAATTAAAAAATTTGTTGTTTCAATTAAATTTTTAATTGAATATTTTTTAAAACTCAATTAAAATTTTATGTAAATGTAAATTTTTTTCTGTGTAGCTAGTTAACCATGAATAACTTACAACTCATAGTGCAAATACCAACACTCCACTTTAAAGAAGAATAATTTTTCCTTTATTTCTATGATTAATGTTTGTAAGAATTTTAGTTTGTCATTTATCACACTGCAAGGATACACAGATGAGTGGCTCTTCATAAAAATATTCCATTGTCTCATATATTTCATTTGAATCACGAAAATATTTAAATTTGATTAAATAAAATTGAGGGGAAGTTTCATAAATGAAAATAATTGTTCTAATGTTTAAGTGACGGTGATGCTGATGATGATGACGAAATACCACTCAGACATCAAAACTTCTCTTCTTGGCTCTGTCATCATTCATAATTCATTTTTAATGTTACAAACAGGACAACGCTGTTAGATAATGGTAAGAGGACGCCAAAAAACTCGTCTATGATAAATGGTAATTTTTTCGTAAGGACATCTAAGAGGTATACAGTTTTTTTATATACATACGATGAGTTTTCTTTTTGAAAAAATATATAATATTGTAACAAATGAATATGGGGAATATTTCAGATAGGATGAACTTGCGTAGATAAGAAATGGAACGGCAACTGCATGACAATTGTGCTTACTAAGCTTCCTAAATAAAACTGCAGACCTGGGTGCATATATGTTGACCATATAATATTATGGACCAATTTTGGTTGAATTCTGGCACCGCTCTAAACTGGCAACTATAATATAACATAAAAAATAAAACATATATATATTTGTATTTAGAATATTTTTTTCAAATTTATTTCTAAAACCTGACTATTATATTTCCTTTCTATTTCCGCATATGCCCCCTGCTTCACCTTCTATTGGTTCCCAAAGAAGTTTCCTGTAAGAATGAAAAACTGCCTATGGTCATGTTGACACTGTCCGTGGGGGTTACAGTGTCACCATTTGCTTCATCATTCGTTTTCTGGTGAATTGAATGAAAAATTATGAATTGTCATCATCTTATTGTTGTTTTTTTTTTGTTTTTGATAAATAAAATTATCCACGAGTATTTGTAAGACATTAATAATATAGTATTTTGTTACATTTCTTATTTGTTCTTGTTGTTGTTATTTTGAAATTCTAAACAAGTAGAAAGAAGGGGAGAGAAGAATCCATTCTAAGCAAATTAATTATTAATATAGGGAAATGAACAATTTATTTTAAGTTTTTAGCCATCAAATAATAGAGACATTAAAAGAAATTTTGCAGAGAAATTTAGACAAAAGAAAAGGATGGGATATATTCTGGACAAAATAATTATAATATGTTTAAATCAAAATATTAGCCCCCTGGTCCTGTTGCAGACATAGAATCACGGTTATCACTCGAGTCCAAAATAATCTAGTAAAATTTGGAGAAAATGTTTTTGATAGTGTAAACAAAACAAAAATTTATTTTGCGCATTTTTATTTCTATAGAAAATTTTGTCAAAATTTTATTGCTATAGAAAATATATTTAGTTTATAGTATGTCTATAGAAAATTTTGTCAAGATTTTCTTTCTATAGAAAATTTAGTCAACATTTTATTTCTACAGAAAACGTTGTCAATATTTATTTCTACAGAAAATTTTGTCCAAATTTTAGTTCTTTAGAAAATTTTGTCAAAATTTTATTCATATAGAAAATTTTGTCCAAATTTTATTGCTATAGAAAATTTTGTCAAAATTTTATTTCTATAGAAAACTTTGTCAAACATTTTATTTTCTATAGAAAATTTTGTCAAAGATTTATTTCTACAGAAAATTTTGTCCAAATTTTAGTTCTTTAGAAAATTTTGTCAAAATTTTATTTATATAGAAAATTTTGTCAAAATTTTATTTCTATTGAAAATATTGTCAAGATTTTATTTCAATAGAAAATTTGTTTATTTATGTTATCTTTTTCTATAGAAAATTTTGTGAAAATTTTATTTCTGTGGAAAATTGTGTCAACATTTTATTTCTATAGAAAAATTTAGCCAATTTTTATTTGCATAGAAAATTTTGTCAAAACTTTATTGCTATAGAAAATTTATTTGTCTTATATTATTTCTATAGAAAATTTTGGCAAAATTTTCTTTCTATAGAAAATTTTGTCAAAATTTTATTTTTATAGAAAATTTTGTCAAATTTTATTTCTAAAGAAAATTTTGTCAAAATTTTATTTCTGGAGAAAATTTTGTCCAAATTCTATTTCTGTAGAAAATTTTGTCAAGATTTTATTTCTATAGAAAATTTTGTCAAAACTTTATTTTGTATAGAACATTTTGTGAACATTTTCTTTCTATAGATTTTTTTTTTTTTAAATTTTATTTCTATAGAAAATTGTTGTCAAAATTTGATTTCTTTAGAAAAATTTGTCAAAATTTTATTTATATAGAAAAATTTGTCAAAATTTTATTTATATAGAAAAATTTGTCAAAAGAAATTTTTTCTATAGAAAATTTTTTAAAAAATTTATTTGTTGTAAAAATTTTATTTCTATAGAAAATTGTTTCAAAATTTTATTTCTTTATAAAAATTGGTCAAAATTTTATTTCTATAGAATTGTGTTTCAAAATTTGATTTCTACAAAAAATTTTGCCAACATTTTATTTCTATAGAAAATTTTGCCAACATTTTATTTCTATAGAAAATTTTGTCACAATTTTATTTCTACAGAAAATTTTGTCAAAATTTTATTTCTATAGAAAATTGTTGTCAAAATTTTATTTCTATAGAAAATTTTGTCAAAATTTTATTTCTATAGAAAATTTTGTCAATATTCTATTTCTATAGAAAATTTTGTCAACATTTTATTTCTATAAAAAAATTTGTCAAATTTTTTTTTCTATAGAAAATTTTGCCAAATTTTTATTTCTATAGAAAATTTTTTTCAACATCTTATTCTATAGAAAATTTTGTCAAAATTTTATTTCTATAGAATTTTTTTCAAAATTTCATTTCTTTAGAAAATTTTGTCAAAATTTTATTTCTATTGAAAATTTGTCAAAATTTGATTTCTATAATCACAATTTTATTTCTATAAAAATTTTGGTAAACATTTTCTTCTATAGAAAAGTTTGTCAAAATTTTGCTTTTATAAAAATTTTTTCACAATTTTATTTCTACAGAAAATTTTAGTTCTTTAGAAAGTTTTGTCAAAATTTTATTTATATAGAAAGTTTTGTCAATATTTTGTTTCTACCGAACATTTTGCCACAATTTTATTTCTATAGAACATTTTGCCACAATTTTATTTCTATAGAAAATTTTGCCCAAATTTTAGTTCTTTAGAAAATTTTGTCAAAATTCTATTTCTATAGAAAATTTTGTCCAAATTTTATTTCTTTGGAAATTTTGTTCAAAAGTTTATTTCGTTATAAAAATTTTTCAAAATTTTTTTTCTATAGAAAATTTGTGATGTACCTCTTAGTTGAAGAGGAAATTTGAAAATCTACCAAACTTCAAGAATTCTATCAATCTACCAAAAAGTACAAATCTAGCATTTTTGCTAGAATTCTGCCACATGTGGCAACTAAGATTCTAAATTCTAAGATTAAGTTGATGATTACTGTTTTATATCCCAGCAAAAAAATTGGAAGTTCTTCCAAAGGCACAACTTTAAAAGATGCATTCCCAATGATGTTCTTTATTTTAACTACCCAGGAAGTTCTTTAATTCAATTTTTTATAACTTGGGTTTTTCATACTTTTAATGGCTAATTTTAACTTTTCTTGTTTCAAATAGGTTAAAAACGGAGTAAGAATTCATAAAATGGTACAAATCATTTAAATTTTGTCGAAAGAAATGCTAAATCCAATCTGAAAAAATTGTGAATTTTTGAAAATATTTGAGGTCAAACGATTCAGACAAGCGTTAGAATCCAGTAAAAATTATAAAAAATTGTGAAAATTATTTATTTGACAAAATATCACAGAATTTGTTAATTTACCCCAAAACATTGAATTCGGATCACACCTAAAGAAGTGATGCAAATTCAGTGAAACGGCTGTTGAAATGGAGGACTTCCGTCCTATGACAAGCCCATGTTAAATTCATCGCTTATGCGTCAATTTTTCAGGACTTCCGGATCCAAAAAGAACATTTGCATTACTTTTTTGGCGACGCGTTTTTTGCTGGGAATCTACCAAACTTCAAGAATTCTATCAATCTACCAAAAAGTAAAAATCTAGCATTTTTGATACAATTCTACCACATGTGGCAACTAAGATTCTAAATTCTAAGATTAATTTGTTGATTAGTGTTTTATATGTCCAATAATTTTCATCTATAATTTTTATATACCAAACTCAATTTCAAATATCTCATTAAATTGGTAACAACAAATAACATTACGATTAGCGATTTTATTATTACTACCATTGGCCTCAACGTATATTTTTGATTTCATTACCCATGGACTAAAAACACCGTTTTACTAGCCAGCTTTGTAGTTTATGATGTAACCGAGTGCGAAAGCTAATTAAAAAAATTTTATGATTTCGTTTGGCCAGTTTTTATTTTTTTTTTGTTTGTAATTGCAATGGAAGTGGAAATAGATGGGCAGCCTAACAAATCACCATGTTGGCCGAAAGCTAAAAAAAAAAAAATAATCGCATGTGAACGTTTAAAGAAGAAAAAATACTAATAATAAAATTAAGGAAAAATAATAACTTACCGAACAACCCATTAAAGAAAAAATTATATATTTCATGATCATTAGATAATGGCCATAAATCTATCATGTACATGTTCACACATTGCTGATAGATCTGAAAACGAAAATTATGGAGAAACCAATGTCTACTATCTGATGAGTAAGAGAAGAAAAATTGCAAAAATTACGACTAGTGGCATAAATGTAACTGGTCAGCAATTTTCATTTCCTATCATAGAGCACTGCATTGAAATCAAGTTGGGGATTTTCCTTACTAATCGTTTTTATTTTCATTTTCGTTTTGAGTTTTTTTATTTGTGTGTGTGTTTTTTTTTTTTCTTCTTAAAATATAGCTCAGCCATTAAAAATTACAAATTTTACTAAAGCACGCGATATATTAAATGGTCATAAATTTTAATTCATCATAAATTTAGTAATTTTTAAAGATTTCCTTTGTTATGATTTGTGTAATATTTTTGTATGTATTCTTTTATTTAATGTTGATGTTAATGTGTAGCAATTTAAAAAATGCGTAAAGCAATGATAAAGAATTGTGGAGTGATTTTGGTTGGGGTCTTCTTCCGGTAGAAAAATAAATTGTTCATTGTGTACATTTTATATGAACACAAAGCTTTCACATCACTTTAATTAATTAGAATGTTTTTGTTTCTGATATTTTTTATATGACATCTTATTAGCAATATTTTCCCGTATAAAACGACAGAAATTTTCGTGGGGATATTTTCCGCATTATAAGTGAAAGATGCCAACAACGAGAGTGACCTCGTTAATGTCACATATGAATCATTTAAAGGTAAATACTGTTGAACAATCGCCGACAAATTCTGAAAATATATATTCTTGAAGCAGAATAGGTGTGACAGTATATGTTACAGAGGCGAGTTGTTTAAGGGTGTAATCTGAATATAAATTTAACAAAAATGAAATGGAATACAACGAAAGAAGATTTTTCTAAATTTTTTTCTAAATTTTTGAAAAATTAAATTTTTTTGTGGCAATAAAAACGATTAGAGACAATCATAATCGAAATTTTTATCATATATTTTTTTACTTTTATAATTTTATAACAAGTAAGAAAAAGGCATTTCGCTTGTTTAAAATTTCGATCCGGAGGAAAGCAGCTTTTCTTTGTATGTATTGCCTGATTAAATGTCCTTTTTAATTATGCTACAAACTATTAATAATTCCTAAAAGGTTTTGTGGATACCTTTAATTATAAGAATATCAATGTGTAATACTAAATCTATGTAGTTATTTAAAGTTTTACTATGAAGTAAAACTTCATTCTATATCACTCCTTCAATTAGCTTTACTCGTACAAACATCTTTCTTTTAATGTTTTCCTTTTATTCAAACATGAAAACTTATGTCTTCATCGCCTGCGAAAATGTTCTACCATAGCAATGGAAATTTAATAGTACTTATTCCTATGGGTGTTGGATGCAGAGTTTCCAGAGCTTGTTACATATCACGCATAATTAAGTAAATTTAATAAAGTTTGTTTTTGCAGTGTCGATGTCAACGATAGAGCTACTTTCATGCTTTAAAGATAAACAGTGTTGGAGAAATGGAGAAAATACACAGGGCCTTTATAAAATATTATTAAATGCAGGGCTGTGGAGACGAATCAATTTTGTTCGACTACTGCTCCGACTCAAGCATTTAGAATTTGACACGAATTGTCTACGGAAAAATCTCAAAATTTTAGAGGTTTTCAAGAACTCTTTTTTTCAAATTTCATGCTAAAGTTATGAAGGTGGACATTAAAAAAGATCAATTCAGTTTTTTAATAAGATAAGATATGTTATAAAATCTTTATTTAGAGGAACTAACAGCCCAACACCCTTTCCCAAAACTTACACCTCAAAAACAAAACAATTGAACCAGATGAGGCCCTTATAGTGGTTACTAAAATGATGCTTCGTATTCCTTGCTGCTGATTGGCATAGACAATTGTCAGGTGGTATAATAGGGTACAATCGAGGAAACATTTCTATTTATATGGAAAATTTTGTCAACATTTTATTTCTATACAATATTTGGTTAAAATTTTATTTTTATAGAAAATTGTATTAGAATTTATTTCTATTTGTCAAAATTTTATTTCCATAGAAAACTTTCTCGAAAATTTTATTTCTATAGAAAATTTTGTCAAAATTTTATTTCTATAGAAAATTTTGTCACATTTTATTACTATAGAAATTTTTATCAAAGTTTTATTACTATAGAAAAATGTCGCCATATTTTATTTCTTTAGAAAATTTTGTCAAAATTTTATTTCTTTAGAAAATTTTCTCAAAATTTTATTTCTATGGAAAATTTTGTCAAAATTTTATTTCTATAGAAAATTTTGTCAAAATTTTATTTCTGTAGAAAATTTTGTCAAAATTTTATTTCTATAGAAAATTTTGTCAAATTTTATTTCTATAGAAAATTTTGTCAATTTCTTTTTTCTATAGAATTTTTATTTTCAAAATTTCATTTCTATAGAAAATTTTGCCAAAATTGTATTTCCATAGAAAATTTTGTCAAAATTTAATTTCTATAGAAAATTTTGTCAAAATTTAATTTCTATAGAAAATATCGTCAAAATTTTATTTCTATCGAAAATTTTGCCAAATTTTATTTCGCTAGAAAATTTTATCAAAATGTTATTTTAATAGACAATTTTGTCAAAAATTTATTTCTATAGAATATTTGGTTAAGTTTTTATTTCTGTACAAAATTTTGTCAGAATTTTATTTCTATAGAAACTTTTGTCAAAATTTTATGTCTGTAGAAAATTTTGTCAAAATTTTATTTCTATAGAAAATTTTATCAAAGTATTATTTCAATAGAAAAATTTCGCCATATTGTAGTTCTATAGATAATTTTGTCAAAATTTTACTTCTATAGACAATTGTGTCAAAGTTTTATTTCGTTAGACAATTTTGTCAAAATTGTATTTATATAGAAAATTTTTTTCAATTTCTTTTTTATATAGAATCGTTATTTTCAAAATTTCATTTCTATAGAAAATTTTGCCAAAATTTTATTTCTATAAAAATTTTTGACAAAATTTTATTTGTATAGAAAATTTTGTCAAAATTTAATTTCTATAGAAAATTTTGTCAAAATTTAGTTTCTGTAGAAAATGTTTTCCAAATTTAATTTCTATAGAAAATATCGTCAAAGTTTTATTTGTATAGAAAATTTTGTCAAAATTTATTTCTATCGAAAATTTTGTCAAATTTTATTTCGATAGAAAATTTTGTCAAAATTCCATTTCTATAGAAAATTTTGCCAAAATTTTATTTCTATAGAAAATTTTTGCTAAACTTTTATGTGTATAGAAAATGTTGTCAAAATTTAATTTCTATAGAAAATTTTGTCAAAATTTAGTTTCTATAGAAAATGTTTTCAAAATTTAATTTCAGAATGTTATTTTAATAGAAAATTTTGTCAAAATTTTATTTCTATAGAATATTTGGTTAAGTTTTTATTTCTGTACAAAATTTTGTCAGAATTCTATTTCTATTTGTCAAATTTTTATTTCTATAAAAAATTTAGTTAAAATGTTAGCTCCATAGAAAAATTTATTTCTATAGATATTTTTTTCAAAATGTTATTTTTATAGAATATTTTGTCCAAATTTTATTTCTATAGAAAATTTTGTCACAATTTTATTTCTATAGAAAATTTAGAAAATGATGCCCAAATTTTATTTCTGTAGAATATTTGGTTCAAATTTGATTTCTATAGAAAATTTTGTCAGAATTTTATTTCTATTTGTCAAATTTTATTTCCATAAAAAATTTTGTTAAAATTTTATCAAAATTTTTATTTCTATAGAAAATTTTGTCAAAATTTTATTTCTATAGAAACTTTTGTCAAAATTTTATTTCTATAGAAAATTTTGTCAAAATTTTATTTCTATAGAAAATTTTGTCAAAATTTTATTTCTATAGAAAATTTTATCAAAGTATTATTTCAATAGAAAAATTTCGCCATCTTGTAGTTCTATAGAAAATTTTGTCAAAATTTTACTTCTATAGACAATTGTGTCAAAGTTTTATTTCGTTAGACAATTTTGTCAAAATTGTATTTATAAAGAACATTTTTTTCAATTTCTTTTTTATATAGAATCTTTATTTTCAAAATTTCATTTCTATAGAAAACCTCATGTAAAATACATTAATTCTCTGCCTATTTGCCACCAGCTCCGCATCCCCCAAAAAAATTTTTTGTTTCTTGGCTACTTTTTTGCTTGGTCCCTCTTTAACTAATTTAGCTTTTTGGAAAGCTCAACATTTTTTCCCTGACACTCAATAATTGCTACCCCAATGTACATATGAATAAAGTCTAACATCACCATCTCCGTCTATGTAAGAATATATACTGTTTTCAAACATTGGATGTTTACATCAGAGTCTTGTGTATTTTTGCCTTTGTCTGAGAATGATGGTCCCGTCTATTGAGATCTCAAGGCTCTGAGTTCGTTAGTTTGTTTGTCCTTTTCGTCTATGGTCTATTGTAGTATATGCTTGTTGTATGTGCTTGAACTAAAGTTTGACGCAAATTGATATGTGCCACTCAACACGTCATAGCATCAGTATTCTGTCACACGCAGATGAGAGTGAAGAAAATCTATCACATTGACGTTGTCTCTGTGACGTGTTTATATTTCATGATGTACTGGTATTAAAAAAAAAAATTGAAATTTTATATTAGTATGTCATATATGTGTTTTCATTACTATTTTTTTCCCAGTGTAGTTTTTATGTAGTCAAAGTAATGCTGGCTGGGCCCATAGTGTCATGTTTGATTCTCTGTTTGGCCAACTCAATATAGAAATTGCCAATTCCCCTATATGGCATTGACAAGGGGGAGGGAGAGGGGCCAGAGTGGCAGGTTTTTGGATTGAAGAGATGTTTGTGAAAATTATGTCAAGTCTTTGCTACCTTTTATGGCAAGTGATTGAGTGAGCAAACGACTGAGTGAGTGAATGATACACTTTGTTAATGTCATATGCACTATGCACGAACATACTAACACACACACACAAACGCACACGTTCTGGCACACATATTCTCCAATGGAAGCAATTAAGCGAACATCCTCTTAAAGTTTGCTTCAATGCAAATTAAGTTTTAACTTAAAATGGAATTTAATAGAGGTCGATAGAGATAACCACTTATGGTTTTGAAATTTATTGCAATTGGGATTTTAATTAAAAATAAAATTTTGTAACATTTTATGAGATGAGAAGCTCAATGAAGCTGGAAAGTATATATCAACTGATCTAAGGAGTTGACAATTTGTATATCCTATGCTGCCACACTAATAAAAATATTATGCCAATATGAAAATTTAACCATCATAAAATGTAGGATAAAAAATTTACTTAATAGTTAAGACATTTTTTTTTCAAAATAAAGAAATTTTATTTATAAACAAGTATATACGGCCGTAAGCTCGGCCAGGCCGAAGCTTATGTACCCTCCACCACGGATTACGTAAAAACTTCTGCTGAAGACTGTCATCCACAATCGAATTACTTGGGTTGCGGTAACACTTGCCAATGGCAAGGTATCTTAAAACTTCCTACCACCGTCTTCTAAATTGCAAGGTAGTCCATAACATACGTGGTATATATATTAAACTAAAAGCGGCCGATTAAATACGTATATAATTAAGTTTGACAAAATTTTCTATAGAAATAAAATTTTGACAAAAGTTTCTATAGAAATAAAATTTTGACAATTATTTCTATAGAAATAAAATTTGACAAAATTTTCTATAGGAATAAAATTTAGACAAAATTTTCTATAGAAATAAAATTTTGGTAGATTATTTTTGGCTCGAGTGGCAACCATGATTATGAACCGATATGGACCAATTTTTGTGTGATTGGGGATCGGCTATATATAATTATAGACCGATATGGATCAATTTTGACATGGTTATTAGCGGCCATATACTAACACCACGTTCCAAATTTCAACCGGATCGGATGAATTTTGCTCCTCCAAGAGGCTCCGGAGATCTCATCTGGGGAACGGTTGTATAGCCCCCATATATAATTATGTACCCACATGGACCAATTTTTGCATGGTTATTAGAGACCATATACTAACACCACGTACCAAATTTCAACCGAATATTTCGATGTGTTACAAACGGAATGACAAAGTTAATATACCCCCCATCCGATGGTGGAGGATATAAAAAATTTAAAATCTTGATTATAAAAAAAAGAGATTTTCATTTGTCATATGTCCTTGATGTAAACAAATTTTCCTTAACCCTTTGAATACCAACTCCCACTTAGGAGGACATTCGTAAACAACAACAGACTCTGTTTCCCCACTTAGTTTCGATTTATATTTCGATGATATTTTAAAGTAGAAGCTTTAATCTAAATAGGCTATAAATGTTTCCCATATTGGTGACCACTAAAATGCATTTTCATAAACCTCTTTAACAATCAACAAAAAATACGACATTTTTGGCCTATTTTTCTACTGTATATCTCTTGTAAATGGATACTCATATAAGAACTATAGCCGATATTTTTCCGCTTCGTTTTTGCATTTGTTCTCAAACTTCGATTTATATAGTAGGCTAAATAGCGTAGGGACATTTGGTCACAATTCAAGAGTCAAGTTTTCAGAACAAACTTATTTAGCTCTTGAACTAATTGAGGTAGGTCCTCAAAATTTTAATTTATGGACGTGGTGCAATGTTTAGCATACCCGCCTTGCATACATAGTATCGTGGGTTCGAACCCAGTTTCGACCATACACCAAAAAGTTTTTCAGCGGTGGATTATCCCACCTCAGTAATGCTGGTGACATTTCTGAGTGTTTCAAAGCTTCTCTAAGTGGTTTCACTGCAATGTGAAACGTCATTCGGACTCGGCTATAAAAAGGAGGTCCCTTGTCATTGACCTAAACATAGAATCGGCCATCGGCCAGTAGTTCACCACTGTGGTATCACATTGGACTGAGTAGTCTAAGTAGGTATGAAACAACGGGCTGCAACTATACCTAACCTAACCTAAGGAATTGCTTCGCTTGTTCGAATGTGGGCAGTTGCTGAATTTGGTTTTCTCCAAAGAAAAGTCAATCCATATTGAGCAAGCGACCATCGGCGGCGCTTTAGTTCTTGTAGCCAATTGTAAGTGGAAATTTTCAGATGACCTTTTTGGCAAGTAAGCTCGATGGCCGATTGTCGCTCTCCCCTCATATTCATTGACCGTGGGGTCAAAATAATTTCCGAATATTATCGGGAAAAAGTCCTAAAGACAGTAATGAAGCGCTGGGCAAGCAAACATTTTCGTCGAAGACCATGGACATTCAAACACAATTCAGCACCATCATACTTAGCATGCGTCAAGCAAGAATGACTCGTTTCATTTCTACAGCTTAAGGCCACCAAAATCTCCGAATCTCAATCCGTTGAACCTTCGTGCCTGAGACATCTTGGATTTTGGTAAGATTGACAGTAAATCATAGCACTTCAAGACGGTTGTCTCAAAACGGCGTTTCAGCGGGAATGTGGCAAAATACCAGAGACCTACAATGAAAAAAGCATGCCCTGTTCCAAAGATTTTGTCGTTACACTAATGTTTTTGGTATTGATCCCTAGCCAAAGAAGCGGAGCATTGAAGTAAGGATACTTTTATCTTTTGAATTTGAGGTTTGCGTACTTGATCACAGCAAAAATATTTGGAAGTTCTTCTAAAGGCACAAGTTTAAAAGCACTTCCAAAAATGTCCTCCCAAAGAAGTTCTGTTTTTAAGCTGCAAAGGAAGTTCATTTGAGTTTTTTGTAACTCGCTTGTTTTCATATTTTTTTCATATTTTTAATCGACAATTTAAATTTTTTTGTATCAAATAATTTAAAAATAGATTAAGAATTAATAAAATGGTAAAAACTATTTAAATTTGGCCGAAAAAATGCCAAATCCATTCCAAAAAAATTGCGAATTTTTCAAAATATTTGATGTCAAACGGTCCACAAAGCGTAAGAATGCATTAAAACTCACAAAAAAATTAAAAAATTTTTTATTTGTCATAATATTACAAAATTTCTTAATTCACATCCAAAACACTGAATTTGCATCACACCTTAAGAAGTGATGAAAATTCTGTCCTATAACAAGCCCATGGTAAAACCATCGCTTTTGCACCACTTCCTGATCCAAAAAGAATATTTTCACTACGACGCTTTGAGACGCTTTTTTTGTTGGGATTTTAGGAAACACACCGAAAAAAAGTGAGCTGAACTACCTCGCACGAAAATTGAACTAAATTTTACTCCACATTTTGAGATTTCCACAAAGCGTTGTTAAAACCAGGAAAATTTAATGCACTGTTGTACTTTTTAACTGCAGTTCACGAAATTACATCCTCTGATAGAAGCCAACTCATCATCAAATCATTGGCGCCAAATCATCACCATTTTAACATACAGTAGTTCATTCATACTATTTTTGGGAATCGTACGAAAATCTTCGTTTCCTTTAGTTCATATTGAACTTATGTGTACGGTCATTGAACTTTATACCCACGTTTAGTTAATAAAATTTTGGAGATATACTTAAAAAAAGTAAGATTTCATTAAGCGGTAGAAAATTTGGAAAAAATAATAAAATTTAACTACTAGCAAATAATTTTTTTCCAATAAAAATAAGTTAAATTTAGCGTTAGTTTAACTACGGAAATTTTTTTCTGTGCAAATTTTAATTTATTTATTCTTTCATCTTTTTCTTTCAGACTCGAAATTCAAGTAAAAATTATGCTAGGTTAGGTTTGGTTAGGTTAAAGTGGCAGCCCGATTAAGATTCAGGCTCACTTACTCTATTCTGTCCATTGTGATACCACATTAACTAAAAGTACCTATTACATATGGGCACTTCTAGTTTTAACCGTTGAACCTTCTCGATTATTTTCTTCTGTTGAACCAACCAGATTGTTCCAAAAACATGAGCAGACTGCTTAAGTTAACGTTTTCCAGGTCCGATAGTAATCTGAAGCTATATGCCCCTAAAATTTGCTTACGCCTTACAGAAAATGCAGGACACTCACACAAGAGGTGTCATTATACTTCGTCATTATACAAATCATTTATGTTTTGTCGACAAAAATGCTAAATCCAATCTGAAAAAATTGTGAATTTTTGAAAATATTTGAGGTCAAACGTTTCCACAAGCGTTAGAATACATTAAAAATTATAAAAATTTATAAAAATTATTTATTTGACAAAATATCACAGAATTTTTTAATTTACATCAAAAGCCTTGAATTCGGATCACACCTAAAGAAGTGATGCAAATTCAGTGCAAAGGCTGTTGAAATGGAGAACTTCCGTTCTATGACAAGCCCAAGTTCAATTCATCGCTTCTGCGTCAATTTTGCACCACTTCCGGATTCAAAAATAACATTTTCATTACTTTTTTGGCGACGCTTTTTTTGCTGGGTATATGACCTCCATGCACACAAAGGGTCATAGGCTTTTCAGCGGAAACTCCTCAATAATACTGGCAATATTTGTTAGTATTATGATTCTAAGCTTTTAGAGTATTTGCAAAACTCTACCACCCCATTTTCCATTTAATTTGCGGCCATTCACTTTTCACATGAACAGTACTTCATATTAGTCCCAGGGCTATGGCATACTAAGTATATGCCATTAAAGTAACAATAAATTTTCATAATGATAGACAATTGCACATATAATAAAAATTAAACAGAGGGTGAAAAAAAAACTTTACAAGTATAATACCCTCCGATATATGCGGAAGGCCAGATAGTTTAGCTCGAACCCCCTCAAAGTTAACATAACCATTGACTTTAATGTTTTTCATTGATGATAATTTCCTATGTATTTCCTAAAATTTTTCACAAAACTACAAAGCAAAAGGGCACTGCTATTAACGCCACATGACTGACAATCGAAATGTTTCTTTGAATTTTCTTTGTTGTTGGTGATAGCCCTAGCCCATGTACCAATGTTTTGAGCTGCCTTTGTTAGATTGATCGAATGTTGAAATGCATTTTCAACAATAATTTGCTTTCAAAATCAATAAAGGCAATATCTTTGAATTTTTTGAGTTGAGTTGAGGGAGTTTTCTTATCAAAATCTCCCTTCGTTGTTAAGCAAAGTCATGACATTACATTTTATCCAATGGTCTTCTATTGTCCATCCGTCCGTTCGTCCATTTATATGCTTTCGAGTACTGCAAACTGCAGTAATATCATTTACAAGGCTTTTAGACATTAATTAAAATTATTGAATAATAAATTTTTACTTTTGTAGTTTCTAGAGGTTTTTTGTGCTTGGCTTGCTGCTGCATTGGCCGACCGTCCATCTATCATTATTTTGAAGTAATAACAAAAGTGCGAATGCTTTACCCTTGAACTACATTTATTTCATTTGTTTATGGTCGTTTATATTTCAATTTTAAATATACTTACATTTATAAACAAATAAGCGTAAAATGTATTAAGGGTATGTGTGCATGTGTGTAGTATTTTTCTTAACACTTTTTGTTAGCTTTATTCATGACTAATTGTAGGCCATATTAGTACGAGTAGTGCGAACAATTTGAGCCACTGCACTTAACTTTGAATTCATTCAGTAGCGTTTTTCTTTTTTAACCTTTCTGCTTAGTTTCTATCCATATAACTGGCTACATAAACTAAGAATTAAACTAATTTGCTAGAATTGATGTATGTTATAGTTTTTGTTTTTGTAAAAGTAATTTAAATGTAGTTTATGAAGCTTGTTTTTATTCAAGGTTAATCCATCTCTGTAATGACATAACTCAGTTTGAAAATGGCTAATAACAGATGTTTAAAGAAGAATTCAACATGAAGAAGTTCTTCTTGAAAAATGAACATGAATTTTAAATCTTACACGCAAAGAAAAAAAAAAACGTTTGGAAAACGTGTACCGAAAACGTTTTTCTTTTGTGAGAGTTTTTTGAATTGCTTCGAAAAGTATACACTTTTATCACCAAAGGTGATAAAAAAAAGGTGCTAATAACTAAAAAACTTCGTGGAAGTGAGAAAGATGTGAGGGAAAATGTAATTAGCTAGAAAACAATTTTTTTTGAGGTAGTCTTTATGAATTTGTTTTTACATCCTGGAAAAGAATAAACGTTTATCACAAACGTTTTTCTTCCAAATACACTTTATTTCAACGAAAAGCAAATGAGAAACGAACTTGATTTGTCTAAAATTTCGTTTGGGAGGAAAGAATTATTTTTTTTGCGTGTAGACGGATGCAATCTCATATATGCTTCATGTTTCCAATAAAAAAATACAACTTAAAAAATTATAGTTTTTGAGTCTTTACAGCGTATATGATATGTAATGCAGCAAAGTACATTTTATTGGCTAAAAGTTAAAGTTAACGTGAAAGTGGCATCCCGATTTATTTTCAGGCTCACTTAGGCTATTCAGTCCATTTTGATTGCCTAAAACTTACATTTTTAGTGTGAACTTTATTCTCCAAAATTTCCCAGGCCCAAAAGTAAAAAAAAAAACAAGTAAGGAAAGTCTAAAGTCGGGCGGGGCTGACTATATTCTACCCTGCACCACTGTGTAGATCTAAAATTTAAGTCGGCTAATGCACTAGGGTGGAACACAATGTTAGTAAAAAAATATGGGAAACATTTAAATCTGAAGCAATTTTAAGGAAACTTCGCAAAAGTTTATTTATGCTTTATCGATCGATATATATGTATTAGACGTTTAGGGAAATTAGAGTCATTTTAACAACTTTTCGACTAAGCAGTGGCGATTTTACAAGGAAAACGTCGGTATTTTGACCATTTTTGTCGAAATCAGAAAAACATATACACAGTCTTACACAAGTTTACATACGGTTTAAGAAATTGTATTTTCTTTAATTATTAAAATATAATAAAATATGCATATATATGCTTTAGATTTTGTAAATTAATTTGAAAAACAAAGTATTTGTCCATTTTCAAGAAGATGTTTTTAGTCTGGATTATAAACAACAACAAGAAACATGTTTAGTTATAAGGTAAAAACCTCAAGGGTATGTAAACTTATGTGAGACTGTGTATATGGGAGCTATATCTAAATCTGAACCGATTTCAACCAAATTTGGCACGCATATCAAAAATGGTTATCATACTCTCTGTGCGAAATTTCAACTAAATCGCTGTAAAAAATTGGCCTCTGTGGTCATATGAGTGTAATTCGGGCGAAAGCTATATATGGGAGCTATATCTAAATCTGAACCGATTTCAATCAAATTTGGCACACTTGACTACACTACTAATTGTACTCCATGTGCAAAATTTCCACCAAATTGGGCCTAAACTCTGGCTTCTGGGCCATATAAGTCCATATCGGGCAAAAGATATATATGGGAGTTATATCTAAATCTGCATCGATTTCAACCAAATGTGGCACTCATAGCTACAATGCTAAATCTACTCCCTGTGCCAAATTTCAACCAAATTGGGCCAAAACTCTGGCTTTTAGGACCATATTAGTCCATATCGGGCGAAAGATATATATGGGAGCTATATCTAAATCTGAACCGATTTCAATCAAATTTGGCACACATGACTATATTACTAATTGTACTCCTAGTGCAAAATTTCAATCAAATTGGGCCAAAACTCTGGCTTCTGGGTCCATATAAGTGCATATCGGGCGAAAGATATATATGGGAGCTATATCTAAATCTGAACCGATTTCAATCAAATTTTGCACACTAGACTATACGACTAAGTGTTATGTTTGTACAAAATTTCAAGCAAATCGGTATAAAACTCTGGCTGCTGGGTCCATATTAGTCCATATCGGGCGAAACATATATATGGGAGCTATATCTAAATCTGAACCGATTTCTTTTAATAGGGTTCTATTCTGACCCAAATTGGGAACATGTGCAACATTTGAAGGCGATTGGACTTAAATTGCGACTTAGACTTTGATCACAAAAATGTGTTCACAGACAGACGGACGGACGGACATGGTTATATCGACTCAGGGACCCACCCTGAGCATTACTGCCAAAGACACCATGTGTCTATCTCGTCTCCGTCTGGGTGTTACAAACATACATATGCACTAACTTATAATACCCTGTTCCACAGTGTGGCGCAGGGTATAATAATATCGGGAGATTTTGGTGGCCACGGTGTTGTAGAAATGAAGCGAGGAGCCACTTTCTTATGCCATTTTCGGCTGACGCGTGCGATGGTGCTTAATCCTGTGCCATGGATATAAGTTCTGTTAGAATGTTCACTGTTTTTCTGTACAGGGCTTCAATATTACCTAAAGGATATTTTAGTTTGTCTTCACGGTCGTTTAATACGAGGGGAAGTGACCACACCATTACCATCGGTGGCGATTGAGTTCTGGTGGACAATCAAGGTGGTTTTCAGCTGACCTCTTTAGCAACTCGGTAATTTTGTTTATTCAAAAACTGCCCAATTTGGAATGAATTCTTATCGGAGAAAACCAAATTCAGTCCTCGGCTCTTTCCTGTCTAACTTTTTTACGCACCGGTGCACAGTGTGCTATACGGCCAATCTTGCACCACAACCTTCAAAATCTTAAAAAGGGTTCTTTTTTGGTTAAAATTAAAAAAAAAAAAAAAAAAAAAAAAAAACAAGTTAAATTTTATTGGATTGCAATTTTTTTCAATCAATATAAACCGATCCCCAGATTTGACTTGCGGAGCCTCTTAGAGAAGCAAATTTCATCCGATCCGGTTGTAATTTGGTACGAGCTTTAAGTATATGGTATCTAAAAACCATGCAAAAATTGGTACTTATCGGTCCATAATTATATATAGCCCCCATATAAACCGATGCCCAGATTTGATCTCCGGAGCCTCTTGGGAGAGCAAAATTCATCCAATTCGGTTGAGATTTGGTACATTAAGCTAGTATATGGCCGCTAACAACCATGCCAAAATTGGTCCATATCTGTCTATAGTTATATATAGCCGATCCCCAAACACAGAAAAATTGGTCCATATAGCGAAAAATAAACTACCAACACTTTATTTCTATAGAAAATTTTGACAAAATTTTATTACGATACAAAATGTTGTCAAGATTTTATTTCTATAGAAAATGTTGTCAAAACTTTATTTGTATAGACAATTTTGTCAAAATTTTGTTTGTATAGAAAATTTGATCAAAATTTTGTTTCTATAGAAAATGTTGTCAAAAATTTATTTCTATAGAAAAGTTAGCAAAATTTTATTTCTATAGAAAATTTTGTCAAACTAAATTATATACGTATTTAATCGGCCTTTTTTATACCCACCACCATAGAATGGATAATAAGTTTGTCATTCCGTTTGTAACACATCGAAATATCGATTTCCGACTATATAAAGTATATATATTCTTGATCAGGGAGAAATTCTAAGACGATATAACGATGTCCGTCTGTCTGTCTGCCTGGCTGTCTGTCTGTCTGTTGTAATCACGCTACAGTCTTCAATAATGAAGCCATCGTGCTGAAATTTTGCACAAACTCGTCATTTGTCTGCAGGCAGGTCAAGTTCGAATATGGGCTATATCGGTCCAGGTTTTGATATAGTCCCCATATAAATCGACCTCCCGATTTGGGGTTTTGGGATTACAGAAATCGTAGTTTTTATCCAATTTGCCTGAAATTTTTAATCTAGAGGTATTTTATGACCATAAAGAGGTGTGTCAAAAATGGTGAGTATCGGTTGATGTTTAGCTAAAGCCCCCTATAGACCGATCTCCCGATTTTACTTTTTGGGCTTATAGGAACCGCAGTTTTTATTAAATTTACATGAAATTGGAAATCTAGAGGTATTGTAGGACCACAAATACGTGTGCGAAAATTGTGAGTATCGGTCCATATTTTGGTATAGCCCCCATATAGACCGATCTCCCGATTTTACTTCTTGAGCTTATAGAAACCGCAGTTTGTATCCAATTTACCTGAAATTGGAAATCGAGGGGTACTTTAGAACCGTAAAGATGTGTGCCAAAAATGGTGAGCATCGGTTCATGTTTTGGTATGGTCCCCATATAAACCGACCTCCCGATTTGGGGTCTTGGACTTATAGAAACCGTAGTTTTTATCCAATTTGCCTGAAATTGAAAATCTAGAGGTACTTGAGGACCATCAAAAGGTGTGGCGAAAATGGTCCGTATCGTTCCATGTTTTGGTATAGCCCCCATATAGACCGATCTCCTGATTTTACATCTTGGGTTTATAGAATCCGTAGTTTATATACTATTTGTCTGAAAATGGAAATTTATAGGTATTTTAGGACCATAAAGAGGTGTGCCACAAATGGTGAGTATCGGTCGATTTTAATTCTTGGGCTTCTAGAATCCGAAGTTTTTATCCAATTTGCCTGAAATTGGAAATCTAGAGGTATTTTCGGGCCATAAAGTGGTGTGCCGAAAACGGTAAGTATCGGTCCATATTTTAGTATAGCCCCTATAAGAACGATCTCCCGATTTAACTCCTTGGGTTTCTAGAAACCGTAGTTTTTATCCGATTTGCCTGAAATTGTAAATATTCTCGTATTTTAGGCTCACAAAAACGTGTATCGGATTAAGTTTTTATCGGTCCTTTTGATAATGCCTCCATATAGACCGACTTCACTTCTTGAGGGTATAGAACAAAATTGAAAATTGCTTGAAAATTGAAAATTGCTTGAAACTCAATGTAAAATTTCCAGATTTTACTTCTCGGGTGAAAATCTACAGATTTAAGATTTCAAATCAAGACGTTATTTTATCATTTTCTTGCACACTTACAAGAGATATTAATGATTCCTCTAAAACTCAAACAAAAATGGTTCTTATAAATCCAGAATCTGATATAGTCCTCATAGGTGAAATCTTTAAATTTATCTTCGGGAAGTGTCCTCAAGTCCTCAAGCCCTCCTGAAATTTCAAAGGAAACCCTAATATTTGGTTCATGGCGGTGGATATTTAAGATTCGGCCCGGCCGAACTTACTGCTGTATATATTTGTTTTGTTTAATATATACCCCGTATGGACTAACTTACAATTTAGAAGACGGGGTTTAGATACCTTGCCATCGGCAATTGTTAACTGCAACTCAAGTAATTCGAATGTGGATGACAGCCTGTAGTATAAGTTTCTACGCAATCCATTGTGGAGGGTACATAAGATTCGGCCTGGCCGATCTTACATTGCATAAAAAATACGATTATAGTTTCCAACTACAACTGATGCGCATATGTAAATTGAAATGTTTATTATTATCTCAAACAATTATTTCCTCTTAATATACCGAAAAATAATGGCAAAGCATTAGTGCTGCAATAGTTAAATTCAGTACATGTATGTCTTTGGATAATTGATGACGGCCTAACATAGACTTTCTATAAGTGGAAATGTGATAAAATAACATACGAGCTTAAATGCGTGAGACATTAAAAAAACGTATAACGGCAAAGATGAAGATGAACTAGTGATGGGTGTAGCTTGCTTGCCTTTTTTGTATCCATCTAAAAGGCATGGAAACTATACTCCTCAATACGCTATAAACTCATTCTGTGAACAAAGAATGATTGCAGCCTTCGCATGTACTCAGTCACACATAAACACCGTAATCATTGATGCATTACAGCGGTCATTTATTATGTTCAACTCAACCATCCATGCACAACGTAACCAATGAATGCTCAATTGAAGAAAGTTATATAGGTGCGCTTGCGCAGTATACCTAGCGGTGGTCATCAATCGTTTTGTCGTTTACAAACTTCACAGTTTTCGTATCTTTTTGTAAAGGCAACCAACTAAGTGTAGGTTAAGGAAAACTAAACTAAATTTTAGCGTACCCAGCGTACTATAACGAGCTTGTCTTACTTACATACATATATTATTTACATGTTCCATGTAAAGATGTGTGGCATTGTGATACAGTGGTATATGTTTCCAAAAAAAAGACTGAACAAAAATTTTTGTAATTTAAAAATGCTGAAGATGTAAGACTATTGAGCGGGGGTTTCCATTAACTAGCTCCATTTCGGTATTCAAAGGATAAACAATCGATTGGTTTTTTCTCCATACAATTTTTAGTCCGATGAAAAATGATGTCCATCTCATAATTCAGTTTGTGTTGAAAACTTTTCTTATTACCAAGTACTCATTGTGCAACTCTATCAAGTAAGCACTGTGAGGATAGACTGACCAGTTTCTCAGTCATCCGGAGGACCCTCTGTATTAAATTGGGATATGCTTCTAAATTGTTCCTACTTTTGCCATCAATATCGCCCACTGTGTTTTTATGCTCACAAGACCACAATCATTCAACTGTAAACTCTCAAGATAAATTGTTAAACGCTGCAAAGGAAATCAATGACAAAACTCCACTAGCAAGACCAACAACAACACATAAGAGAAAGATAAAAAAAGAAAATTTATTTCTTAAATGAAACAATATCGCATTTCCTTCCTATCTCGAACAACACAACAAAAAAAAAAAAACAAAGACAAAAAGAAAGAGAAAAAAAAAAACGACAATCACCCATCAACAAGGTTATCAATTGATTGATTTTGAAGTGGTACCGGCACCGGTAGAGTAGTTTGTTACAGTAGAAGAAGCAAGAGTGGAAACTGTTTAATGGAAAAATGATGGGAATGAATAGTTAATGTAATGGGAAGGTAAACCCCCGGTAATATTTCTACTCAAGGGGCTGGACTTAAGAGAAATGATTGGAAATTTGAAGTATTCGTATCATAAACCCTCTGTAGAGGAAAGACATTATTCCTTGGGGAATAGCGTTTACAAGAGGCTTAGTGTGTTTCATTCTTTGCAAAATGAATATGCTTAGTTGTTCATTGAATATCCTCCATCCTTATTATTTAGGACTTTGTGATCAATCCTAATGGTGGTGGTGGTGGTGCATGGTCAATAGGTGAATTAATAAAAGAAGGCAATAAGAACGGTGAATGAACATAAGAAGATTTAATGTGGAAGGCAAAATCATTGTTCTTGGACCACTATATATAAATGATAATAATCCTCAATGGCTTATGTATTCTTTAATGCGATTGAAATTGGCTAAAAGTTATAGTCGCTTAATATGAACAATTTCAATTATGATATAGATGTCACATTTTTTACTTGAGTAGCGAGTTTAGACGGTCATATCTTTACAGAATACACTGTGACTGATATCTATGCAGCAATGTGAAGCATTATTTGTTTTATTTTGGCTTATTCCCAGTTACACCCAGAAAAAAGTGTCTTCGAAACTAAATGAAAAAATGTTCACCAATTTAGGTTAGCCATTTTATTTCCATTCAGTTTAATTTTTGTGTGAAATAATAAAATTTACTTGTTTCAGTAAAAACTCCTAAACTGAAAGCAGTTAGGCCAAGTTCATTAACAAGAATAAGGCACGGCATTTTACAAATACTGTTTTTAGTAAGATTTCTTATAAAATGATAATTCTGACTTTCTTTATTATAGAAAGCTTATCATACATACAAATAACACTTGGCATAGAAAAATATTTTAGTTCATTCGTACTAAGAAGTATTCAATCCTTTCAAACCTTAAGGAAACACACTTGTTAGAATATAGGAAAATTTCCTACAATTCTTTTATCTACCTGTAATCATTACCTGGCATCGATGTGTTTGCGCGTGGGTTGTTTTTTTTTAGTTGGAATCGCGTTGTTATGGTATACGGAGGGACTGTTAAAAAAATAGTAAAATAATATAATAAAAAACAAATAAAATATATAAAATATTTGTTATTTAAAACTAGTGAGACAAATGTTCGTTTTTCTGAAAATTGGTTTATAAAAAAAGAAAACACCAACAGAATAACAACCCCTTCATTCGACTTCATTTTGGAATCTTCAATTAACAGCTAATATTCAGTGACACTAACCTTTTGTGAAAAAATTGGTTTAGGATTTTTTTGTTTATATTTGTAGGTATTGAAATTGTAAAAGGTGGACAAAATTGCTAGGCAGCAACTTATTCAAAGTGAAAGGTACCAGAAGAAGAATAAAAATGTGTAAGATTTGTCCAAATTAATGAAAAAAGTTCAATAAAATCATTCCAATATAGAAAAAATTTATCTAATATATGGAATGCATTCTACCTAATTTCTACGAAAATCACATCGTTCAAACAAATAAAAATGTCTTTGGCGCTATACGAAGTTCAACTTTCTTCATAATGAGTTCATTTTAACTTAAAGAGGGGGTCACTTTTTTCTGGGTGTAGATATGATCGATACTTTGTATTTTGTAGTGCCAACAGTCCAACGGATTTAGATCACGGTTGCCATACTTGGTAGAATTCTACCAAAAATAGAAGATTGTTTTCCTGTTTGATAGATTGCTAGAATTCTTGATAATTTGGTAGATTTTGTAAAATATACCACTTTTTGATCAACTTTTCTATAGAAATAAAATTTTGAAAAAAATTTCTATAGAAATAACATATTTTCTATAGATGTACAATTTTGACAAAATTTTTTATAGAAATAAAATCTTCTAAATTTTCTTTTTGTAGCCTGCGCCACACTGTGGAACAGGGTATTATAAGTTAGTACATATGTTTGCAACACCCAGAAGGAGACGAGATAGACACATGGTGTCTTTGGCAAAAATGCTCAGGGTGGGCGCTTGAGTCGATATAGCCATGTCCGTCTGTCCGTGAACACATTTTTTGCATCAAAGTCAAGGTCGCAGTTTTAGTCCAATCGACTTCAAATTTGGCACAAGTATGTGTTTTGGCTCAGAATAGAACCCTATTGATTTTGGAAGAAATCAGTTCAGATTTAGATATAGCTCTCATATATATATATATTTCTCCCGATATGGACTTATATGGCCCCAGAAACCAGAGTTTTACCCTAATTTGCTTAAAATTTTGCACAAGAAGAACAATTAGTACTGTAGTTAAATGTGCCAAAGTTTATTGAAATCGGTTCAGATTTAGATATAGCTCCCATATATATCTTTCGCCCGATATGGACTAATACGCTCCCAGAAGCCAGAGTTTAACCCCAATTTAGTTGAAATTTTGCACTAGGAGTACAATTAGTTGTGTAGTCAAGTGTGCCAAATTTTATTGAAATCGGTTCAGATTTAGATATAGCTCCCATATATACCGTTCGCCCGATTTACACTCATATGACCACAGTGGCCAATCTGCACACAAAAAAAAAAAATTTCTGATTCAATCACGAAATTAATTGATCCAATTAATTTTTTAATTGAAATGTCTTCAATCACAGAAATGATAGTATCAATTAAAAAATTAATTGAAGGTCAATTAAAAAATTAATTGATCCAATTAAAAAATTAATTGATACTATTAATTTTTGTGATTGATTTTTGTTTCAATTAAAAAATTTGTTGATTCAATTAAATTTTTAATTGAATATTTTTTAAAAGTCAATTAAAATTTTAATTGGAAAATTTTTCGTGAAATTTTTTTCTGTGTGTTATTCCGATTTCTAAATTTGGTTGAAATCGGTTCAGATTTAGATATATCTCCCATATATATGTTTTTCTGATTTCGACAAAAATGGTAAAAATACCAACATTTTCCTTGTAAAATCGCCACTGCTTAGTAGAAAAGTTGTAAAAATGACTCTAATTTTCCTAAACTTCTAATACATATATATCGAGCGACAAATCATAAATAAACTTTTGCGAAGTTTCCTTAAAATTGCTTCAGATTTAGGTTAGGTTAGGTCAGGTGGCAGCCCAATGTGTCAGGCTCATTTAGACTATTCAGTCCATTGTGATACCACATTGGTGAACTTCTCTCTTATCACTGAGTGCTGGCCGATTGCATGTTAAGCTCAATGACAAGGGACCTCCTTTTTATAGCCGAGTCCGAACGGCGTTCCACATTGCAGTGAAACCACTTAGAGAAGCTTTGAAACCCTCAGAAATGTCACCAGCATTACTGAGGTGGGATAATCCAACGCTGAAAAACTTTTTGGTGTTCGGTCGAAGCAGGAATCGAACCCACGACCTTGTGTATGCAAGGCGGGCATGCTAACCATTGCACCACGGTGGCTCCCTGCTTCAGATTTAAATGTTTCTCATATGTTTTACTAATATTGTGTTCCACCCTAGTGCATTAGCCGACTTAAATTTTGAGTCTATAGATTTTGTAGAAGTCTATCAAATTCTGTCCAGATCGAGTCATATTTAAATGTATGTATTTTGGACAAACCTTTATATATAGCCCCCAACACATTTGACGGGTGTGATATGGTATTGAAAATTTAGATCTACAAAGTGGTGCAGGGTATAATATAGTCGGCCCCGCCCGACTATAGACTTCCCTTACTTGTTTTAATTATTAATTTTCGTGTAAGGTTATTCTATCAAAGAAGTAGTAACTTTCCGTTGTTGGTGCAACCTAAAATCTTTAAAACATTTAAAATGCGACACATTTACAATTCAAGGGATATTCATACACCCAAAAACGGGTACTTAATAGAAGGGTCGTAAACATTTCTTTTCATTAAAACCCAGTTTTTTTATCATACTAAACACAAAAATTTGATCAAAATAAGTTTTTTTCTTTTAAATTGGAAGATTTTTGGTAAAATTTTGTTCAAATAGTGGTAGAATATTCTTGGAACTTGTGGCAACCGTTCCAAGTCTTATAAGATCTCCCATATTGTAGGAGTAGTAACTTTCCCACATTGGTACAAGTTAAAATAGGTTAGGTTAAAGTGGCAGCCCGATTAAGATTCAGGCTCACTTAGACTATTCAGTCCATTGTGATAACACAAGTTAAAATAGGTTGTTAGATTCATTTTAGCTTGACAATCAACGCTGGATAGAAGGCTCCCTGATTAACAGGACACGCCAAATTGGTCGAAAAGAGAAGTAAACTTAGCCAACTTTGCTTGTCGTACTGATTCGGCTAAAATCTACAGAATTCAGTTTTCAGCTCATTCGAATGTGGTTATTTCATCGGATTTGTGCTCGTTTAGACGGTATGCTTAAGATCCCCTGTAAAACTCAAATTAAATCCGATCAGTAAATGGTACTTTCAAATCCACCTGAAATTCTATATATTTTCGAGTAATACTTTAAGTTGAGGATTTTTTCAAAGAATCTATTATATTTAATTCATGTTTGTAGTAATTTTAGATTCGGCCCGGCCAAATTGTGTTTTGTGCATCAAATATTGCCTTCACTTTTTAGACAATTTCTGGCATGGCCCCTTAATTCTCCCGATACAACAGCGCCAATATCACAGTAATATGCAATGGTACGAGAAATAAAAGATTTCTTCACATGTTAATGCTGAACCAACCAAATATATAGCAATCACACTATCACACTTGAATTCCATCACGAATAACTTTGTTTCTGAATGCTTGTAAACAATAAGATGAGTTGTTACTTGAATGAAGGGAGCCACCGTGGTGCAATGGTTAGCATGCCTTGCATACACAAGGTCGTGAGTTCGATTCCTGCTTCGACCGAACACCAAAAAAGTTTTTTCAGCGGTGGATTATCCCACCTCAGTAATGCTGGTGACATTTCTGAGGGTTTCAAAGCTTCTCTAAGTGGTTTCACTGCAATGTGGAACGCCGTTCGGACTCGGCTATAAAAAGGAGGTCCCTTGTCATTGAGCTTAACATAGAATCGGGCAGCACTCAGTGATAAGAGAGAAGTTCACCAATGTGGTATCACAATGGACTGAATAGTCTAAGTGAGCCTGATTCATCGGACTGCCACCTAACCTAACCTACTTGAATGAATTTGACAGCTGTCAGACGAGCGGTCTAAAAATGATAGCAACCTAAATGTGGTTGTAGTAGATATCTGCTACCCTGTAGGATTAACCTGAGTAAAACATGAGATCTAATTCGATTCAATTAGTGTGTAAATATAACCATAGCGATAGGCGGTAGGCGAACACTTATTTACGTGTATTTCTTATGGGAAGCCTAAAATCCGCGACGGAATACCGTGTCGCTAAATTAAAACTTATTCTAACTCCTTGGAGAAAACTGGTATAGTGTTGCCATCGCTTATCGATTTTTTTAACTCACCACTAGGAATTGCTGTTGCCTGGACACGTGTAGATTATTTTTTCTTGAAATAACTCAACAACTTCATTGTTTAATATTGTCAAAGCGTGCTGTATTGACAACAAAAACGCTAGGAAACGTGAAAAAGGGAATTATTCGCCGTCAAGCTTATTGTATTTGCCGTTGCGGCAAAAATGTTTCGCCTATCGCTATGGTTATATTTACACACTTAGATTTGAGTAGATCCGAGAAATGGTAAGATCTGATCATATTTTATTATTATGGAATTAGATCTCATCAGATCTCAATATTGGCCTAGATCTAATAATTGTATATATCCCTATATAGTTGCATCTGACGTTGTTTGTCGTCATGTATTGAATTACCTAGAATTATATCTAATTGTATATCATCATATCTTGTTATATTTGATTAGATCTAAAGAGCTCTAATCAAATCTTACTGAATGCTTAATTTATACACACAGGAATATATTTTTTAAAGATTTGAAAAATTTGAAATTGAGGAAATCATAACTTGTACAAAATAATTGTGAGAAACGTACTTATTGTATATGTAATGGACAAGCTTATTAGCCTATCAATACTGATGTTGTGTTTATTTGCAAAAGTTTATCAATCTTTTATCTTTTATCTTATGATTTATGTGTTAGAATTCATATCGCTTGTTAATCTCTAGGGAAAGTTATATTTAGTTAGGCATTCAATAAAATATTGTCTTCTTGTTTTTAAGTCCATTTTTATCAATCTATTGTTTATTTTAGACAATAGCCGAACAACGCATGCAATATGTCAGAGATAATAAACAAAACATCTCCAATTTTATTATGAAAATTAAAATGTATAAACTTAAACAATACCATACATTTTGTATATTTATTTTGTTCGTTAACAAAGATTATAAATCATATCTCAAACTAACTTTTGGTTTTATTCTTTTTTTTCATAACTTTACACTGCATATATAGGATATAATAGAAGCACACATTAGCCTTAAGGCCTTAATAAATTTTATTAGAAATATCGAAAAAAACACACACACACAAATATAAATAATATTCAAACTTTACCATAACACCCTAATGAAAGAGAAAGCAAATATGTGTATATTTTATATTCTGATCAGCAATTCTTCCAATGGACCATGGGCCATATGCATGCATATACATACATCCATTATACAATGCGAAATAAACAATTTCTAGATGAAATGAAAATGGGGAGAGAATAGCAACAACAACAACATCAACTACAATAACAAATCATAAATTCCAAAGTGAAATATGCCAAGTCTCTTTGTGGTTCCCTTTCCACTCTGTAATTAGACCTAAATAAAACTGCACTTAGATGCATACATAGAGAGGGAGAGAGAGTAAGAGAGAGAATAAATGAGGATAACAAATGAATTGAAAATGACCTCAATCTAATGGATGCATAAACTCTAAGCTTATAAGCTCACACATACACACACTCAATTTTAATATAGACCCACATATACACAGCACAATCTCAATAGTAGTAATGAATGGCGGAATCTATATGGTTTGTATCCATAAGCTTTAGATGGCTTTCATTATCCATCAGAATGGCCAACAATGAATTTTCGAAGGGAGAGTGTTCAGGTACTGGGTTGGGAGGTTCTTAGGCATACTTTGGACCTGGCATCAAATTATACCTGTTGTTTGCCAACATTTTTGTTGATGAAAAATTTGCTTCAAGAGAGGATTGTGACTGTATCAATTGTTTGCCAATAAAAACGAGGAAAGAAGAAATGAAACTACCATTAAAATATCATCAAGATATCATACAAAACAACGTATATATGACCTAAATTGGATCATTCTAACTATATTAAAGCCTTCACTTTAATGTAGGATTTAGTTTTACTACACTTGCTAATAGGTTAACTTGGTTTACCAAAGTTTCAGTTAACGTAGCTGTTTCGCTTTTAATTTTCTTCGAAGGTGATGGAAGTACTGAAGTTCAAAATATGATATCTCATATCTGTATAAAAATTAGAGAATATAGGTAGTGTTTTGACAAATGATTATCGTCAAGTGTGAAAAATTTCATCGAAATCGGTTCAGATTGATATATATCTCCCACATATATGTATCTCCCGATTTTCACAAATTTGGCCATAAAACCATTATTTATTACCCGATCTTACTAAAATTTAGTACAAGATAATCTTCTATTGCATCAATCAAATCTGCCAAATATTATCAAAATCGGTTCAGATTTAGATATAGCTTCCACATATATGTATTACACGATTTTGAAAAATTTGTCCCTAATGACCACATTTTTGACCATAGAGGCCTCATTTATTATCAGATCTCACTCAAATTTATGTATCAATCAAACTTGTTAAATATTACCCAAATTGGTTTAGATTTAGAAATAGCTCCCATATATATGCAATAGCTCGCTTTTCCCACAGTTTACCAGACATTTCTGTTCAGATTGTGATAAAACTGTACCCCTCAATGTTCTTACATATGGACATGCGGGTTATCTCCCAATCCTATACCACTCATACCCTACAAACAATGTTTACTAATTCAGTAGGGGTGGTTTAGGGTATGATATAGTCGGCCACGCCGGACTTTCTACTTTACTCACTTGTTTTTATACCCTCCACCATAGGATGGGGGGTATATTAACTTTGTCATTCCGTTTGTAACACATCGAAATATTGCTCTAAGACCCCATAAAGTATATATATTCTGGGTCGTGGTGAAATTCTGAGTCGATCTGAGCATGTCCGTCCGTCTGTTGAAATCACGCTAACTTCCGAACGAAACAAGCTCTCGACTTGAAACTTGGCACAAGTAGTTATTATTGATGCAGGTCGGATGGTATTGCAAATGGGCCATATCGGTCCACTTTTACGTATAGCCCCCATATAAACGGCCCCCAAATTTGGCTTGCGAGGCCTTTAAGAGAAGCAAATTTCATCCGATCCAGCTGAAATTTGATACATGGCGTTAGTATATGGTCTCTATCAACCATGCAAAAATTGGTCCACATCGGTCCATAATCATATATAGCCCTCATATAAACTGATCCCGAGATTTGGTTTTGGAGCTACTTGGAGGATCAAATTTCATTCGAGTCAGTTGAAATTTGGTACATTGTGCTAGTATATGGCCGTTAACAACTATGGACCTAGTTAGTTCATATCGGTCTATAGTTGTATATAGCCCTCAGATAAATAGATCCCCAATATATAGCCCACATATAAGCGATCCTCATATTTAAATTCTGGCTCTCTAGGTACCGTGCAAAAGTCCATATCGATTCGTAATTATTTGTAGACTTACCTATACATACCTTTTTGTCTAATATATACCATGTATGGACTAACTCACAATTTAGAAAACGATGTTAAGAAGTTTTAAGATACCACAACCCAATTAATTCGATTGTGGATGACAGTCTTTCGTAGAAGTTTCTACGCAATCCTTGGTGGAGGGTACATAAGATTCGGCCTGGCCGAACTTACGGCCGTATATACTTGTTTCTTGTTACTGAGTGCACCTGATTTCATATTTAGCTCAATGACAAGAGACCTCCTTTATATAGCCGACTCCCAACGGCGTTTCACATTACGGTGAAGCCACAGAGAGAAGCTTTGGAACACTCAGAAATGTCACCAGCATTACTGATAGGGGATAATACACCGCTGACAAACGTTTTGGTGTTTGGTCGAAACTAGGATTGAACCCATGAGCTTTTGTATTCAAGGCGGACATGCTTACCATAGCACCAGGGTGGCTTGGTTTGGTTGATCTTTGTTGTTACAGACATATTTAAATTGGTTAAATGTCGACTTTTGGCGTTGCGACTTTTGAAATAAATAAATGAATAAAAAACGTCGATTAGTTGATTTGTCTCAATTTTTATAGAACTGAAAAGTCGATTAGCCAATTTTGAAGATTACGAAAAGTCGACATCGCAATTTATACAATTTTTGATTTTACGTCGATTTTACGATGGTTTTGGAGGAGAGGTGTCATTATTTTTCAGTTCTTAGTAGTCTAAAACACTGCAATAAACAGTGTGACTGATATGTAATGCATCCAACATCAGGTTGCTATCGATTCTAAATCGGTCGTCTGATAGCTGACAGCATTAGGAAGATTTTAATATTTTTGAATTTGGGCTTTGCCCAAATAAATTTGACAAACATTCTTTTCCTCTGTTGGTTAAGCTACACTTGCGGTTTAGTCAATGCATGCTTTTAAGCTGAAATCAAAAAACAACAACAATTTTTGAATTTGTTAATTATTATGGATTTTCTACAGCAGGGCCTACTTCTTTATTTTATTTTTAACAATTTTTCAAAAATATATTGGGAATTTTTGTGTGCAATTTTAATGTAGGTTAGGACAAGAGCCTAGAAAATATTGGTGATGCTGGCCATAACACATGCCAAAGGTTGTCAATCCAAAAATTTGTTCTAAAGGTTGATATTATTTCGGAAAATTTTTCCTTATAAAAAAATATAGCTATTTAATTTGTAGCAATACATATCGGCCACCCTGCATCAAAAATCTAGGAAAAAATTGTGGGACTGTTGTTATATTACCACATTAAAAGTAAGCCCTCATAGGTGGAATAATTTTTTGGGAGGTTTTACTCTACTTCAATTCTATTTAATTTCGTGAAGTAAGTTTTTTTGATTTTAAGTCCAATTTTGATTAATTAATATTATTATTTGTTTTTAATTTAAATTTATTTTAGTTTTTTATCATATTTTATTTTAATTCCAATTAACTTAATTTTAAGTAGTATTTTAAATTCAATTTTAATGTCAATTTAATGTTAAAGCAATTTTATTTAATTACAAAATAATTGTGTGCTTGAAACATAAAACTTACCCTAATAGTTTAAACATATTGCATAAAATTTTCTAAATATTTTCAATTGACCACTAATATCCAATATTTCATCATAAACATACCTGCAAAAGAGAAGAGATGAAAGTTAACATTTAATTTAAATTTTATGCATAATAATTTACAAGCATTCCAATAAATAATAAAGAATAATTCTAAGAATTTCAATAAAGTGTCACATAAAGTGATGAAATTATATTGAGCACATTCATTGATATAGGAATGTGGGAAATATCCTAATAATTTATTTTAAATCTACTAAAATACATAGCTCATATTTAGATAGACTAGGATATCCATTGAGCGCTCCTATTCCCATTGATTTAGTAATGCCTTTGAAATTATGATTTTTTTTTTTCGATGTAAAGGCGTTTAATTTGTTCATATAAATATTGTCGGCAATTATTAAGAAATATGGACAAACGAAGCAGCATACATAACGAGGGCAATATTTCTCTGTTCAAAATAGATTAAATAAAGTATTTAAATTATTCTTCTGTCTTTCATTATGTATGTGTATATGAGTTTGAGTGTGTGTGTGTGTGTATTTGCCTCCTATAGACACATCTATTGTTCCCTGGTTCAGATTTTTTCCTACAATTTTTTGTTCGACATAAACGATGCATTGTTAAGTATTTCGCATTTCTGATTCGAAACTAGAACACTGCACAATTATGCAGTCATCAAAAGTGGTTTACAGTGGGTGACAAAAGTAAGGGGGCAATATTAGCAATAGTATGTGATAGTATTCAAAAGGTCTCTTAAATTGGTGAAGCTAAATACTAATATGATCACCTCAACCATGTTTCAAGAGCAAAATGTTATTTTTTATGTGGTGACCATGTAACATGTTTGTCATTAAATGTTATTTTTTCGTCAAATATAACCTGCTTGGCCAAATCATATACATGATTTCCGAGAAAATAACATGGTTGCGAAAACCATGTTACATGGTCACTACCCAAAAATAACATTTTGCTCTTAAAACATGTTTGAGGTGATCATATTCCTTCGCTGGGTGCTCAGAAGAATGACTTTTGATACACGAAAAAGACTCTGTAAGAGTACGCAGAAAAAATAAAAATATTTTTTTCAATTTAAATTTAATTTAAAGTTAATCTATTTAAACAATTTTTAATGAAAACTTAAGTCAATGGCACTCTTTAAAAGCCAATCTGATTAATGATGCTGAGTAATCATTTCCATATTTAAATCAATTTCGTTTAAAAATTAAATTGATCGATTAATTTCGTTAATATAGACACGAAAACTAATTTTGTAATTTTTGTAATATGTAAACTGTTACTGATCAACGATTTCGATTTTTTTAGGAATTAAAAATATGCCTTAATCTGTGATCAAATTTCTATTACTTCATAATCTCATCTTCCTTTACTGACTTGATTTTATGATTTCTTTTTACTTTTTCTGGATTTATGAATCTGTTAACTTAATTTTGCTTCTCACTATTAATACATCGACTATATCTGTATGTCGGTTGGATAACAGTGCAATTAGTATGTCAATTTACTAAACTACATACGAGCTCTCATTTACGGATGGATAATGCGAAATACTCAAGTTAAATCCATACTTGGCAATCGCCATTCTCATCGTTATTATCATCATCAGTGCCATCATTATTGTTGTCATTAAAACTAACGAAGAGGATGAGGCTGGTGATGATGTCTAGAATGATGATCATCATTAGTTCCATTAATTTTATAATTACCTCCATGATGATATTAAAGAGATTATATATATATGTTGAGTTTCCAGTAAGAATTGTTAAATTTGGTGTTTCCTTGATACCATAGACTCTATGGAAGTTTTAAAAGTTTTGAATTTATTGTAGATACTTGGTTTTGTGGTGAAAAATATTATATTGGATACAGAGTTGTTGAAATTATAACCGTAGTGAGGTAACATTACGAATACCCTACCATAGGATAGAATGGGTTGTACCCTACAGCACATAATGAAAAAAAAAAAAAATACAAAGTACATAGACCCAAAGATTTTGTCTTTACTATGATGACTTTGTTACTGATTCGGAGCCAAGGGAGGGAGGAGTTACCCTAAAGATACATTTAAGATGCAATTTACGTTTACATTTAGGTTTGTAGTTTTTTTTTTCATACAAGTCCCTCATAAATGTGTAAAATTACAAAAATCCAAGTAAAAGCGTCCTTATAATAAACCTTTGAAAGATGTCATCTCTTGTCTAAAACTTCGTTCCTCAGAAAAGAAATCTCTTCTTTCGGTGCACTTCGACAATTGCATTATATATGCAATATCAATCAGAATTCGATGAATTTTCGGTAAGAATTTCAGAAATAAATGTTTCGATGTCATCAGCGTTGCTACTTATTTCACTTATGGAAGGCGTTTCCGATAAAGTTGGCAAAAAATTGACGACGCAAATCGAATTGCAACGTAAATCGAATTGGATGGAACAAAAAATTTGATGACTTAAATTGAAACAACGTAAATCGAGGGATTGCTGTATGTTAAGTTATAAAGAAATCATTGAACGAAAGGGCGATTTAAAAAATAATGCAGAATTGTTCAGATCTATTAATTTGACTTCATCTCAAAGGGATTTTCTTTTATGTACAGATTCCCATTTAAAGGTCTAATCGATTAACTCTAAGGAAAACAGCTTCAATGTTTTTTTTGTTTTTTTTTTTTTTTTTTTTTATCAACTAAAGCTCTGCTTTTCTGAAGGCAATAAATACGAAATTTCGTTAAATAAATCAGTCCCCGCTTTAGTACACAAAGTGGTAAAAAAAATATGGATCGCTCAAGTTTTGACCACCCACACCATGTATCGTACTAACTCTGGAATATTAACACTATTCTCCTTTATTTTTCTAAAAAGAGAAAAACAAGTTTATAGCAGCACTTCAAAATTGAGGCGATATACCTTCCTGTGGAGTACCTCTGTTAACATAACTATCAATACTAGCTTAGCTAACTAGCTAAGTAAAATTTTATTTCTATAGAAAATTTTGTCAAAATTTTATTTCTATAGACAATTTTATCAAACTTTTATTCATATAGAAAATTTTGTCAAAATTTTATTTCTATAGAAAATTTTGTCAAAATTTTATTCCTAGAGAAATTTTGTCAAAATTTTATTTCTATAGAAAATTTTAGCAAAATTTTATTTCTGTAGACAATTTTATCAAAATTTTATTTCTATAGAAAATTTTTGCAAAATTTTATTTCTATAGAACATTTTGTCAAAATTTTATTCATATAGAAAGTTTTATCAAAATTTATTTCTATAGAAAATTTTATTAAAACTTTATTCCTATAGAAAATTTTAGCAAAATTTTATTTCTATAGAAAATTTTGTCAAAATTTTCTTTCTATAGAAATAAAATTTTGTCAAAATTCTATAGAAAAGTTTAGCAAAATTTTATTTCTATAGAAAATTTTGTCAAAAATTTTATTTCTATAGAAAACTTTGTCAAAATTTTATTTCTATTGAAAATTTTTGCAAAATTTTATTTCTATAGAAAATTTTGACAAAATTTTATTTCTATAGAAAATTTTGTGAAAATTTTATTTCTATAGAAAATTTTTGCAAAATTTTATTTCTATAGAAAGTTTTAGCAAAATTTTATTTCTGTAGACAATTTTATCAAACTTTTATTGATATAGAAAATTTTGTCAAAATGTTATTTCTATAGAAGATTTTATCAAAATTGTACTCCTATGGAAAATTTTGTCAATATTTTATTTCTATAGATAATTTTAGCAAAATTTTATTTCTATAGAAAATTTTAGCAAAATTTTATTTCTGTAGACAACTTTATCAAACTTTCATTCATATAGAAAATTTTATCAAAATTTTATTTCTTTAGAAAATTTTAGCAAAAGTTTATTTCTGTAGAAAATTTTTACAAAATTTTATTTCTATAGAAAATTTTTGCAAAAGGTTATATCTACAGAAAATTTTTGCAAAAGTTTATTTCTATAGAACATTATGTCAAACCTTTATTTCTATAGAGAATTTTGTCAAAATTTTATTTCTATAGAGAATTTTGTCAATTTTTTTTATATACAAAATTTTGCAATATTTTATTTCTATAGAAAATTTTAGCAAAATTGTGTTTCTATAGAAAATTTTGTCAAAATTTTATTTCTATAGAAAAATTTGTCAAAATTTTATTTCTATTGAAAATTTTTGCAAAATTTTATTTTTATAGAAAATTTTGTTAAACTTATATTTCTATAAAACATTTTGTCAAAATTTTATTTCTATAGAAAATTTTGTCAAAACTTTAGCTGGAGAGATAATTTTGTCAAAATTATATCTCTATAGAAAATTTTGTCAAAATTTTATTTCTATAGAAAATTTTGTAAAAATTTTATTTCTATAGAAAATTTTGTCAAACTTATATTTCTATAAAACATTTTGTTAAAATTTTGTCAAAATTTTATTTCTATAGAAAATTTTTTCAAAATTTTATTTCTATAGAAAATTTTGTCAAAATTTTATTTCTACACGGTTGAAAAAGACTGTTTTTCATATGTTTGGCTATAAACATTATATGTTTGGAACACACATTTTTAAACACAATATTATTGAGTGCAAGCATATAATGTTCATAAACTAGCATAACATGTTTGGGACATATATGTTAATATGTTAGAACATATTATGTTTGGGACATAAAATGTTTGTAAATATAATATGCTTGGATGCAAACATATATTAATTTAGAAATAGCCTATAAACATATATGTGTTTAGTAGCTTGGAGCGCTATTTAACAGGGAGCGATATTGAATTAAGTTGGTGGTTGCTGCTTGTTATTACAAAATTAACATTTTATTTTTCCTTGGGCAATTGATCAGCTACTTCTTTGATCCTTACAAACTGTGTGGTCCGCTGTTCGAATTCCCGTCCGGCAAAAGGTAAAATTAAAATAAAAAAAAATCATAAAATTGAATAATTTCTTCTACAATGTTTGTATTACAGAAAAATGTGCTAAGAACTAAAAAAATCTCGTGGAAGTGAGAAAGATGTCGGGGAATATACAATTGGGCAGAAACAAAATTTTGAGCATTCGGGTCGAAAACCTATGTTGTTAGCACCTATATTACCTGTTTATTTTCATAATTCGTTATGATTGTAAATATATAAATAACTAAATAAAATTTTGAGCACAATATTGTTTGGGAGAATTTTTTTTAAGCATATAATATTTTTGGGTGCAAAATGCTTCCAAACATATTATATGGTCACATAATAACATATTGTTTTTTGGAAGACAACATTATTGAATTTGGATGCAAAAATACAAAATGTTTGGAACTTAGACTACCCAAACATATATTGTTTAGACCAATATGCTTTCAAACATATTATATATTGGAAGAGGTCAAACATATAAATGTTTGGGCAATACCCAAAAATGTATATGCTTGAAGCAAAATATGTTTGGGAGTATATGTTACAGAAGCGATTTTTTGTGAGCGTGTATAGAAAATTTTGTCAAAATTTTATTTCTATAGAAAATTTTGTCAAAATTTTATTTCTATAGAAAATTTTGTCAAACTTATATTTCTATAGAAAATTTTGTCATAATTTTATTTCTATAGAAAATTTTGTCAAAATTTTATTTCTATAGAAAATTTTGTCAAAACTATATTTCTATACAAAATTTTTCCATTTATTTTTACAGAAAATTGAAATACCACTTAGTTGGAGAGGAATATTTCGCAAAATCGACCAAAACATCAAGAATTCTACCAATCTACCAGTAGTATAAAAAGTACCATTTTGGTTGAATTCTACCAACTTTGGCAACCGTGCTTGCATAGGTGCACAATGTTTGTAAAATAACTCGAAATAAAGCTATGGCCTCTGTGGTCATATGAGTGTATGCATGGGAGCTATATACAAATGTGAACCGATTTCCTTCAAAACCATAAAACACATACTTGAGCCAAATATGAAGTCGATTGGACTAAAACTGCAACCTAGACTTTGATCACGAAACTGTGTTCGCAGGCAGACGGACATGGCTTAGGGGCCACCCTGAGCATTATTGCCAGATACCCCATGTGTTTATCTCGTCTCTTTCTGGGTGTTGCAATCATATGCACTAACTGATAATACCCCGTTCTACGGTGTGGCACAGGGTATAGAAACCTATGATTAGAGAAATTGAGATTATCAAAAAAACGTTATTCTTTCTCTCTCTGGAATAAACCTAATGTTAAATTCATTACTGGTAATGTGTTGTGATTACCCAGTTCTTTTGCTGATTATTCTCATAGTGGATTAAAAAAATTCTTCAACAGCAAAAATCAAACATCATAGACAGGCTTTCTACATTCTACACGAATTGTAATTGGGAAAGCATCGCATGTAGACTGTTGCCAACATAGGAAAGTTGGCGACAATGGGGTATAAATGCTTCCTCGAATGATGGCAACGATAAAGACGAGTGTTTTGAATGCATGTCTTCATCTAATGGGTTGGAATTGATGTCGCATCTGTGCCACCAATGGCCTATCGTAAATGATAATGCTGATGAGGATGCTGGTGCTGTTGTTGCTGGTGCTGGTGCGTTGTCGCTGTCGTTGCTGTTTTCTTCTTTAATTCTAATGCTAATGTCGTGCCTTGACTATGCCATGGTGATGATGATGACGACGACAATGATGTTGACGCCGTCAACGATAGTCTATTGTAAGTAGGATGGCTGCTTGTTCATGTTCAGGTCTTTAACAGATTGTTCTCATTTTGATTTGATTTTTTTGCAGTCGTTTTTTGTTGTTGTCGTTTGTCTGATTTGCTTTCTAGACATTTGTTTAGTTTTTAGTGGCGTTATTTCTATTTTTTTTTCTTTTTGCACACCCATAAACCAGGATGTGAGCTGAGGAGATCAAGAAGTGAAAATAAAATAAACGACATAGAAAATCTGAGAATTTGTGTGTGTGTGACAGTATGCATGTTATGCGTTGAAGTGAAAGGCATTCCTTTGTCTTGCAAAAAAAAAAATGCTGTTGTTCAAAAGTCGACAATTATTCTGTTGACTTTGCAAAATAGCAAGCACACATTTTGATAGCCTACATAGAAATATTCTTGTTTTCTGGAATAATGAGTAATCAACAGAGAAATGGGTCAAAACTAAATCCAAACTGGATTAGTCAGCTCTTAAAGAATTTTATGCAATTTAAACTTTAAAAATTATTTAAAGAAGTACGAGATTTGGGGCTATATATAATTATGGGCCAATTCCTGCATGGTTGTTAGAGACTATATTAACACCACGCACCAAATTTCAACCGGATCGGATTAATTTTGCTCCACCTAGAGTCTCCCGAGTTCAAATCTAGGGATCGGTTTATATGGGGGCTATATATAATTATGGACCTATATGGACCAATTCCTGCATGGTTGTTAAAGACCATATACTAACACCACGTACCAAATTTCAATCGGATCGGATGAAATTTGCTTCTCTAAGTGGCTCCGCAAGCCAAATCTGAGGGTCGGTTTATATAGGGGCTATATATAAAAGTGGTCTAATATGGCCCATTTGCAACACCATCCGAACTACATACATCAATAACAACTACTTATGTCAAGTTTAAAGTCGATAGCTTGTTTCGTTCGGAAGTTAGCGTGATTTCACCAAACGGACGGACGGACATGCTGCAAAACTATCGATAGTTTTATTTTTAATGTACTACCAATATTTATTTTCCGATAGCGATACCATCGAAGAACCCCAGATCAATGTAATATATTCATAATAATTTATAGGCAGTTTATCAAAGAAATGTGTATGGTAATAGTAGGTTAAAAGTTATCTTTTATGTCAATAATTGCCTCTCCTCTTATTTTATAGCAAATATTTTTTTCCATACAATAACCACCAGGAGGCTCAAGTTAACATCAATTAAAAAAGTAAAATTAAGAACGGTAGGTTTAAGTGGCAACCCGATTTATTTCAGGCTCACATATACTATTCAGTCCATTGTGGTAAATTTTGCATTGATTTTCATCGGGACGTCGGTGAAAAATCTTGGACCTTAGGTTTTTATAGCCTGCGCCACACTGTGGAACTGGATATTATAAGTTAGTGCATATGTTTGCAACAACCAGAAGGAGACGAGATAGACACATGGTGTCTTTGGCAAAAATGCTCAGGGTGGGCTCCTGAGTCGATATAGCCATGTCCGTCTGTCCGTGAACACATTTTTGTATTCAAAGTCTAGGTCGCAGTTTTAGTCCAATCGTGTTTTGGCTCAGAATAGAACCCTATTGAATTTGGAAGAAATCGGTTCAGATTTAGATATAGCTCCCACATATATAAATATTCGCCCGATATGGACTTATATGGCCCCAGAAGCCATAGCTTTACCCTAATTTGCTTAAAATTTTGCACAAAAAGAACAATTAGTACTATAGTCAAGTGTGCTAAATTTTATTGAAATCGGTTCAGATTTAGATATAGCTCCCATATATATCTTTCGCCCGATATGGACTAATAGGGTCCCAGAAGCCAGAGTTTTACCCCAATTCGGTTGAAATTTTGCACTAGGAGTACAATTAGTATTGTAGTCAAGTGTGCCAAATTTTATTGAAATCGATTCAGATTTAGATATAGCTCCCATATATATCGTTCGCCCGATTTACACTCATATGACCACAGTGGCCAATCTTTTACTCCGATTTAATTGAAATTTTGCGCAGTGAGTAGAATTAGCATTGTAGCTATGCGTGCCAAATTTGGTTGAAATCGGTTCAGATTTAGACAAATCTCCCGCATATAGCTTTCGCCCGATTTACACTCATGTGACCACAGAGGCCAATTTTTTACTCCGATTTAGTTGAAATTTTGCACAGGGAATAGAATTAGCATTGTAGCTATGCGTGCCAAATTTGGTTGAAATCAGTTCAGATTTAGATATAGCTCCCATATATATGTTTTTCTGATTTCGACAAAAATGGTCAAAATACCAAAATTTTCCTTGTAAATTCGCCACTGCTTAGTCGAAAAGTTGTAAAAATTACTCTAATTTCCCTAAACTTCTAATACATATATATCGAGCGATAAATCATAAATAAACTTTTGCGAAGTGTCCTTAAAATTGCTTCAGATTTAAATGTTTCCCATATTTTTTTACTAACATTGTGTTCCACCCTAGTGCATTAGCCGACTTAAATTTTGAGTCTATAGATTTTATAGAAGTCTATCAAATTCTGTCCAGATCGAGTGATATTTAAATGTATGTATTTGGGACAAACCTTTATATATAGCCCCCAACACACTTGACGGATGTGATATGGTATCGAAAATTTTGATCTACAAAGCGGTGCAGGGTATAATATAGTAGGCCCCGCCCGACTTTAGACTTTCCTTACTTGTTTTTGTTTTGTTTTTTTGGGTGAGGATCTAAATACATCCCTAAACGCTTTTCTTTAATTAATTAATAACATAATCAAAACATCCCTTATATTTATTAATAACTCTATTGCATCATATTACTCTTTCTGCATCTTAGTTCAAGATATTTTATATCTTGCGCAAAAAAGGAACATAAACATTCTCATTTTTGCCATCTTCAATCTCATTAATTTCATATCCAATTACTTTGGAATGGTCTTTCCCATTGATGCATTAGAAGAAATATTCATTTCATTCATTCATTCCGAGTGTGTGTGTTTTTTTATGATTTCAGTCTTTCTTTTTAATTAAAAATCTACAGTAAACATAAATCTTTAGTAGTTCTCTTAGTTCTTTCCTTTGAAATGTTATTCTCTTTTTCCCCTTACCCCACCGCACTTATGAGATTTCCTTTCAAGAGTCCATAAAAAGTATTGAATACCAAATGGATGCGAGTAAAAGAGAATGCGGCGTTATAGTGGATACTAACGATTGTACATGTTTACATGAATATAGGGATGTGTGTGAGCGTGTGTGCTCTTCTGTCGGATATTCACCAAAGCCAATACCAAATAAAGTAATTACTCAACTCGTTACCACTTAAAGTGTACTCAGAGACATAGAATATCTCTCACCCCAAACCAGCATTACAACAAACAATAATACCCAAGTAATCGGTCCATGTGATATACAAATACACAGATATGTATGGATAGCAATATGCACTAACCCATTTGGAGATAGAAAAAAATCTTATTACACAATATATAGGCTTAGGAGTGAGGGAGCATAATGATTCCTTGACTCCACCATCATCCCCTGTAGTTCGCCACCATCATCATCATCATCATATGTAAGCGTCTAATAACAATTTAGTCTGAGAAAGAACAAAAACAGATTCACAAAAACATGCAATGGAAACGGAACTACCATGAAGATGTAGTGCCGTTTTATTTGCAAACACTTAAAGGGAGAATTAAAGAATATTCTTCGCACACGGAGAGGGAGAAAGGACGAAAAAAAAAATTAAACGCAAACAAAGGATTTTTGTTTGTAATTAAGGAATTAGTGTTACCAATAAGTTTTTGTTCGTTTATGATTGCGTTTTGGCCAACAACTCAGCAACAAAAGTTTTCCCTTATTTTTGCCCCAGACATATCCTTGATCGTCTCACCCTACCAATACGTTTCCCCAAATTTTATTAACATGTATGGATGAATATTGTGATGGGTGCACGTGACTGTTTTCGACAGTTGAAGATATAAAGTTTTATTTATGTGGACGGTTGCTTGGTTGGTTGGTTGTTTGGTTATTTTGAACGCCAGTTTCATGGTATCTCTCTTGTGGGTGACGATGACAACGGCTAGGGTGATGACTATGGCAACAAAATGCAGCCACAGAAAAAGGATATCTAGATCCTTCAAAAAAGGTCTGAATATGTATTACTCACATACGTAATTCAAGGGTAATTTTTATGATTACATAGAACTTATAAAATGATTACTCCCTGTGTGTTACGATGTTGGAAAGTGGTTTGGGGTAGTGGGGAATGAGTTTCAGTAAAAGGTAGTACTACAAATCTCAAGTAAAACTCTAAGGGTTGTGATGGATGAAACCAGATATGATGAATTAAGTTATAATTAATAAGTTTCTATCTAATGAAGTTATCAAAGAAAAGGGGGAAAATGTTGATGGTAGCAAAGTAGAAATTGATCTGTTTGTATCTCCATGGAGAAAATTATTTATGTGGATTGTGGTTTCTACGTTAATGAAGCTGATTAGTTAAGGTAACTTATTGTGTACCTTGTGAAAAAGAAAATAACAATTTGTATCATAATCTTTAATAAAATATTTAAATCGTAATGATGCGAGTTAATTTTCTTGAAGTACAAGAGGTAATTTTTTCTAACATATATCAAGGAGTGAATAATGACTCTATCTCGATATCACTTATAACGTCCCAGCAAAAAAAGCGTCGCCAAAAAAGTAATGAAAATGTTCTTTTTGGATCCGGAAGTGGTGCAAAATTGACGCAGAAGCGATGAATTTAACATGGGCTTGTCATAGGACGGAAGTCCTCCATTTCAACAGCCGTTGCATTGAATTTGTATCACTTCTTTAGGTGTGATCCGAATTCAATGTTTTGGATCTAAATTAAAAAATTCTGTGATATTTTGTCAAATGAATAATTTTTATAATTTTTTTATAATTTTTAATGGATTCTAACGCTTGTCGGAAACGTTTGACCTCAAATATTTTCATAAATTCTCAATTTTTTCAGATTGGATTTAGCATATTTTTCGACAAAATTTAAATGATTTGTACCATTTTATGAATTCTTACTCTGTTTTTAACCTATTTGAAACAAAAAAAGTTAAAATTATCCATTAAAAGTATGAAAAAACCAAGTTATAAAAAATTGAATTAAAAGAACTTCCTGGGTAGTTAAAATAAAGAACATCATTGGGAGTGCATCTTCTGGAAGTGCTTTTAAAGTTGTGCCTTTGGAAGAACTTCCAAATTTTTTTGCTGGGGTGGCTATGCTCGCACTGTATGACACGGGGGATCGTGAACTGCAAATCCGAAGATCTCTCTCATTTAGCTGCAGAAACTAAGGCTTTGGTCACACTAGGCAAATATTTGACCAAAATGAGGGTCAAACATTTTTCCAGAACCATATTCCAAATATCTGGATACGGTTTTTGGAAAATATTCCTACAGTGATGTTATATAACCAATATGAGCTAAAAATGTCTGCTGGTTTGGCTGTGGCGACGGATTCTTTTTTGATTTCTGTCAAATATTTGCCCAGTGTGACCATAGCATAAGATTTCAGTTATTGAAATTATTGACTCTTGTCCGTATTGTAAGAAAACTTTAGAGAATGTCTTGAGTTTTGTGAAGCTGGATTGAAATGACTTCGTTGTAACAGACATGATGTATGTTAGATACATGATTAGACTGTCAAATCCAATATCTTATATCTTATTCCCTTGCAATGTCTGACTTATTTGACCCAAGAATCAACGAGAGACCTTTAGGGTAGTGTGGAACCCTGTTAAAGAGCAATCCAACGGAGGCCCTGGGTAGTTTCGTTGTATCCTTCGAAACAAAGATCACGTGAATCGTGTCCTCAACGAGTATTTTGAGCATGAGAATGCTGTCGGCACTATGGTTGCTGGTTTAGCTCATTCCAGCCAAAAATCGCAATCGTGGAGTATGATCAGTCAAAGTAGGAATATAATCAACTCAAACATGTTTTTCGAGCATAATTTTATTTTTGAATGGAAAATATTGGACTCTTTTTGTTTTCTCTCCAAAAATAATAATGCTTGCCCAAATAGCGTACATAGATTGCGATAAGCATGAAAACATGTTTAAAGTGATTAGATTCCTTCTCAGTGAGTTATGTTAGGTTGGATTGAAAAAAGTATTCAGGCTGCCCTGTCTCTTATCGGCTAACGTACACCTAAGCCAATATTCGGCTAATTTGTTTCCAGTCCCTGTTTTCTAGCTGGGCCATGTCCCGAATCAACGCTTCACCGATATAGTTAATGCTTTGCCTATTAAAATCAGGACAGTGACAAAGGTTGTATTCCAAGGTCTCCTCATCCTCAAAACACGCTCTACATGCACTATGCTCCCAATTCTAGGTTAGGTTAGGTTAGGTGTCAGGCCGATGTATCAGGCTCACTTAGACTATTCAGTCCATTGTGATACCACTTCTCTCTTTATCACTGAGTGCTGCCCGATTCCATGTTAAGCTCAATGACAAGGGACCTCCTTTTTATAGCCGAGTCCGAACGGCGTTCCACATTAGTTTATGTGGCAGCCCGATGAATCAGGCTCACTTAGACTATTCAGTCCATTTTGATACCACATTGGTGAGCTTCTCTCTTTATCACTGAGTGCTGCCCGATTACATGTTAAGCTATATAACAAGGGACCTCCTTTTTATAGCCGAGTCCGAACGGCGTTCCACATTCCACAGTGAAACCACTTAGAGAAGCTTTGAAACCCTCAGAAATGTCAACAGCATTACTGAGGTGGGATAGTCCACCGCTGAAAAACTTTTTGGTGTTCGGTCGAAGCAAGAATCGAACCCATGACCTTGTGTATGCAAGGCGGGCATGCTAACCATTGCACCACGGTGGCTCCCCTTCTAAGTGTTTGGTCATTATTCCCCAGTTCTCCTGACTGTCGTCCTACTCTCCTTGAGTAGATCTCCAGTCTTTGGGTCATCTCATAGTATTTTCGTCGCCCTTCCGTTGCATTGGTCCACATCGCTTTGTATGTCACCCGTGTACATTCATCAAACTCCGCCCGCCCAATAGAGGGAAACTTTACTTCCCTTCTACTATGATCATGCTTTTCATTCCAATACGGTTCACGATTGAACCTGTGTCTGTGAGTTTCATAATCAGTTTTTGACGAAATATGGATCCAACGATTTAATCTGGAGATAACAAACAGTTTAGACACATCGGTTTCGTAATAAAGGACGACGGGTTGTTCTATGTCAATTTTTTGGGCCCATACGGTACTAAATGAATATAAATCATTTTTAGCGAAGACAACATTCTATTGACCGGCTCACACCTCGCCCGGGTCGACTATGATACCACAGGTAGTGAAATTCTGTCAAGGACAAGGGAAATCCTTTGCATAGCCGAGACCGGAACGCATTTAAGACACTTTTGAAATCAATTAGAGACGCTTTGAAATACTCAGAAATGTCATCAACTGAAAGGGGATATCCCTTTGTTGAAAAACTTTTTGTTCGGTTGGACTGTTAACTATTTCACTACAGTGATTCCCACTCTATTTGTTCCTTATAGTCCAAATTTAAAATATTTCGATTTGAAATTCCAACTTCAGAGTGTCATATCTAAATAGTGGACGGTATAGGTCATTGTAGTATAGTACCACAACATACCGAGTTTCGGCTGGGTATTTTTAAATTCATTAGAATAAATCTCAAACGATACTTTTTTATGCAACTTTCCACCAAGAACTCTCAATACCAAGTAATCTAGGTGATCATTTATTTATTGTTTAATCTTAAATGGAAAATGTATTACTTTTCTGTGGGCCTATTCCATGAGGAAAGTATTTCTATATTATATATTATATGCAAGTTAAGCTTCTGTCCAAAAAAGGGTTTCCCCACAATAATTTACGAATTCATGGTTTAGGTAAAGTAAGGTATATTGACATCCCGATATTTTAGGCTCACTTAGACTATTCAGTATATTGTGAAGGGATCTTCTTCTTATAGCCGATTATATTATGGTGAATCCAATCTCAAGCAATAAAAAATTGTGGAAAACTCTATAGACAACTTTGCACTATTAAACTTTTGCTTTTAATAGTTTTCCCCTCTAGACTAAATACCAAAAAAATTAGACCATTGCTTAAATGAAAATTATGTCTCCCATTTAGAAGACCTAATCAAAGAACATCACTGTTCAGATTCTTGAACAATTAACACTATGGCCAATTGGACATATGTTCCACTCGTTGTTTTGGAAAACATCATCAGCAGGCTTTGTTAAATGGCACCAGTTTTCTGGATCTACTAGACTGTATGCCCTGTTTCCGCCTGACCACAAAGTGCCTTAATTAAAGTCATACAAACAATTGTCTGTTGCTCCGTTCTTATACACTAAGTCACCTAAATGATAATGCGCTGCCACTACAACGGCAAATGAATATGAATATTTAGTACAGACCGGCAATTAGTGAAATAGACGCTGTTTGTGTTGAGCTCTGTTACGATGGCGTTGCGACACTTGCCCATGTCTCAATGTAATCAAACGATAGGAGAAAGAGAAAGAGAGCGAACGAGCGAGCGAGAGAAAGAATAATAAAAGACCAATTCCACCCATTGTAATGAAAAGAAAACTAATGACATTCACCCAATTGTTGAATGTATGTGTGTATATGGACAAGGAACGATATAGAGAGATGATGTCGTGAATGACAGTGAAGAAGCCACTCCGACATAAAAAAGACATTAAAAATGAAAGCAGTACAAATCACATAGATGGACGGACGGATGGGCGACGAACGAATGAAACTCTGTTAGAACATTATGACAATGTTGGCTATGGTGTGACGTTGGTGGCATTCACTATCTCTTTGCTTTGAAATGCTAAACGACATGCAATGCCCCTTTCTATTCATGGGCTTAGAGTTCTCTATTTCTTTGCTAGCATATAGAGGAGTCAGAGTCAGTAGGAAGAAGTCAAAATATCAATATCCCCTTTTGTTAAAAATATAAAATTTGATAATAATAATAATATTAAATTTTAAAACTATTATTATATATAACCTACAATGGAATACTAGCTCTATTCCTTATCCTATAGAAAGAGAGACAGGGAGAGAGTCCCATGTATATGTCTCTGGCATGTTTCTGGATCTTTTGGAAGGATATAATTTTTAAAACCCAAGTTAAAAAACAACAAAAATCATTTGGAAATGTATAAAAATTTATGATAAAATCAAATTCCTGGGTAGAAAAATTGTTATTACTAAAAATTCACACTCTCCCCCCAAAGGCCTGAACATCTAAGATCCCCAAATAATTTCCAACTGTGAGTTTCTCAACCAGCCACAATGAAAGAAAAAAACCAAACAGAAACAATAAAAACTAAACCGACATAAAATGAATACCAGCATGAAACAGAATAATAAGTAGATGCAGTAGTAGTAGGAGTAGTAGACATGGTAGGGTAACAAAAAAGCAACATTTAATGTCTATAAAATAAATACATGCTAGTGTCTCCTCATCTATATGAGTCCGCAAAGAACAAAGTATGCTTTTCAAGTATTTTCACACATTACTGACCCACAAATGGTGGCATAGAAAAAAAATTCAAATAAAAGAACAGCCTTCCAACGACCGACCACGATAAAGTGCACAATAAAAGATGCTACCACAATAAATCAGTTTGAATTCATGGCGAGGAGAGAGAAAGAGAGGAGCGAGATTTTTTTTGTCACATGCAACACTTACATATACACAGAAAGGAAATTTTGACAAAATTTCCTATAGCAACGAAATGTTAACAAAATTTTCTATAGCAAAGAAATTTTAACAAAATTTCCTAAAGTAGTGAAAGAAATTCCTATGGCAAAGAAACCTGGACAAAATTTCCTATGGAAAAGAGATTTAGAGAAAATTTTCTACAGCAAAGACATTTTAACAAAATTTCTTATAGCAAAGAAATTAAAAAAAATCCCATAGCAAAGGAATTTTGACAAAATTTCCTATGACAAAGGTATTCTGACAAAATTTTTATAAAATTTCCTATAGCAAAGCAATTTTGACAAAATTTCCTATAGCAAAGAAATTTTGACAAAATTTTCTATATCAAAGAACATTTGACAAAATTTCCTAGGACAATGAAATCTTGCCAATAATTTCTATAAGCAAAGAAATTTTAAGAAAATTTTCTATAACAAAGAAATTGTGACAAAATTTCCCATAGCACAGAAATTTTGACAATATTTTCTATAGCAAAGAAATTGTGATAAAATTTCCTATAGCAAAAAAATTTTGACAAAATTTCCTATGACAAAGAAAATTTTCATAACCAAAGAAATTCTTATAAAATTTCCTATAGCAGAGCAATTTTTACAAAATTTCCTGTAACAAAGAAATTGTTACAAAATTTCCCATAGCACAGAAATTTTGATAATAATTTCTATAGCAAAGAAATTGTGATAAAATTTCCAATGATAAAGAAGTTTTGGTAAAATTTCCAATATCACGGAATTTTTGACACTATTTTCTATAGCAAAGAAATTTTGACAAAATTTCTTATAGCAAAGAAATTTTGACAAAATTTCCAATATCATGAAATTTTTGACACTATTTTCTATAGCAAAGAAATTTAGACAAAATTTCCTATAGCAAAGAAATTTTGACCAAATTTTCTGTAGCAAAGAAATTTTGACAAAATTTCCAAAAAAAGAAATTGTGACAAAATTTCCTATAGCACGGAAATTTTGACTATATTTTCTATAGCAAAGAAGTTTTGACAAAATTTCCTATGGCAAAAAAAAAAACAAGTATATACGGCCGTAAGTTCGGCCAGGCCGAATCTTATGTACCCTCCACCATGGATTGCGTAGAAACTTCTACGAAAGACTGTCATCCACAGATTTCAACTCACTCGGATGAAATTTGCTCCTCCAAGAGGCTCCAAACCCAAATCTCGGGATCGGTTTATATGGGGGCTATAAATGATTATGGACTGATATGGACCAATTTTTGGCATGGTTGTTAAATATCATATACTACCTCCACGTACCAAATTTCAACCAGATCGGATGAATTTTGCATCCCCAAAAGGCACCGGAAGTCAAATCTGGCGATCGGTTTATATGGGAGCTATATATAATTATGGACTGATAGGAACCAATTCCTGCATGGTTGTTGGATACCATATACTAACATCACGTACTAAATTTCAACCGAATGGGAAGAATTTTGCTCTTCCAAGGTGCTCCGGTAGTCAAATCTAGGGATCGGTTTATATGGGGCCTATATATAATTATGGACCGATATCGACCAATTTTTGCATGGGTGTTTGAGGCCATATATTAACATCACGTACCAAATTTCAACTGAATCAGATGAATTTTGTTCTTCCAAGAGGCTCCGGAGGTCAAATCTGGTGATCGGTTTATATGGGGGCTATATATAATTATGGACCGATATGAACCAATTTTTGCATGGTCATTAGAGACCATATACTAACATCATGCACCAAATTTCAGCCGGATCGGATGAAATTTGCTTCTCTTAGAGGCCTCGCAAGCCAAATTTGGGGGTCCGTTTATATGGGGGCTATACGAAAAAGTGGACCGATATGGCCCTTTGCAATACCATCCGACCTACATCAATAACAACTACTTGTGCCAAGTTTCAAGTCGATAGCTGGTTTCGTTCGGAAGTTAGCGTGATTTTAACAGACGGACAGACGGACGGACATGCTCAGATCGACTCAGAATTGCACCACGATCCAGAATATATATACCTTATGGGGTCTTAGAGCAATATTTCGATGTGTTACAAACGGGATGATAAAGTTAATATACCCCCATCCTATGGTGGAGGGTATAAAAATTACAAAATTTCCTATGGCAAAGATATTTTGACAAAATTTCCAATAGCACGGAATTTTTGATACTATTTCCTATAGCAAAGAAATTTTGACAAAATTTTCTGTAGCAAAGAAATTTTGACAAAATTACCAATAAACGGAAGTTTTGACAATATTTTCTCTAGCAAAGAAATTTTGACAAAATTTCTTATAACAAACAAATTTTGACAAAATTTCTTATAGCAAAAAAAAAAATTGACAAAATTTCCAATAGTAAGAAATTTTTACAAAATTTCCTATAGTAAGAAATTTTGACAATATTTCCTATACCAAAGAAATTTTGACAAAATTTCCAATGAGAAAGAAATTTTGGCAAAATTTCCAATAGCACGAAATTTTTGACACTATTTTTTATAGCAAATTTTCTTATAGCAAAGAAAAAATTTCTATGGCAAAGAACATTTGACAAAATTTCCTAGGGAAAAGAAATCTTGACAAAAATTTCTATAAGCAAAGAAATTTTAGGAAAATTTTCTGTAACAAAGCAATTTTGACAAAATTTCCCGTAGCAGAGAAATTTTGACAATATTTTCTATAGCAAAGAAATTGTGATAAAATTTCCTATAGAAATGAAATTTTGGCAAAATTTCTTATATCAAAGAATTTTTGACAAAATTTCCTATAGCAACGAAGTTTTGACAAAATTTCCTATAGCAAAGAAATTTTGACAAAATTTCCTATAGTAAAGAAATTTTGACAAAATTTCCTATAGCAAAGAAATTTTGACAAAATTTCCTATAGCAAAGAAATTTTGACAAAATTTAATATAGCAAAAAAAATTTGACAAAATTTCCAATAGTAAGAAATTTTGACAATATTTCTTATAGCAAAGAAATTTTCACAAAATTTCTTATAGCAAAGAAATTTTGACAAAATTTCCTATAGCAATGAAATTTTGACAAAATTTCCTATAGCAAAGAAATTTTGACAAAAATTTCCTACAGCAAAGAAATTGTAATAAAATTTACTACAGCAAAGAAAATTTTACAAAATTTCCCATGGCAAAGCAATTTTGACAAAATTTCCTATAAAAAAGCAATTTGACAAAGTTTCCGATAAAAATGAAATTTCGAAAAAAATTTCTATAGAAATTAAATTTCGAGACAATTTCCTATAGAAATTAAATTTTGAAAAATTTTCCGATAGAAATAAAATTTTGAAAAAACAAATCCAATAGGAATAAAATTTGACAAAATTTCCTATAAAATAAAACATTGCCAAAATTTTCTAATAAAATGAAGATTTAGAAATATTTTTGTCAGTGTATAACTCTAGTACTCTAGAGGAATCTTTGATGTACATGCTGTCATTGATGTTGTCATACATACCTTTAGATATCAACATTTGATTTCAACTAAAACTCGCGGAATAGCTCAAAGTAAAACTAACATAGAAGTAAGCAAGTAACCAAGGAGCTTGGTTGCCTGTGGTATACAAAAACTTTTGACATGAATTTTATGAAAAGAAAGCTATGACTGACTTTTAGGTGCAAATGCTCATACAATACGACAAAAAAAATTAACTCGTTTTTGTTTGATATGCAGTAGAGCAGAAACCCAACTAAAAATAAACAACATGAAGAACTCATAAGAGCGACTTCAATAAATCGTCAGATACCTGACGTACAGTCAATGTTGAAGTTTTTGGATGTGGATTTCGTTTGGTCCATGTGAATGAAAGAGATTCTAATTTGTGTGTGCAAAGCTTCTAACTTCAAAAAATTCCTATACCCATTACCTGCTGTTTAATGACTTCTTCCAAGAAAACCAAGTTCGTCACACGCACTCCAAGACGTGATTCAACATCGTCAGAGATAGATAGAGAGAGACCTTAATCAAATGTGGTTATTAACCTGTGTGTTTCGAAGGCTACATGTAGGAATCCCTGTTCTTTTATGAGCTATTTAAAGTCATAAAAAGTTTTTATAGTTCGTAGCAAGAAACCCAAATATAACCACAAAAAACTAAAAACTACAGTCATTTTATCAGAGTACGGAACGCAGGACATGTAAAGAAAATGGTATGGGATCCAGGTTTTGTATTATAGCCATAAAGATCCCCAGACCTAAACATAGTATTGTGTCTCTTTTCGTAGAATTTAATAGCATTTCTTTACCAGAGATATGAAATCATTTGTATGACCATCATTATCACCGTAATAAAAATAATTGAAAATAATGTTTTTTAAAGGAAATTATTGCACTCTCAATAGATAGAGTACTCACAGTATAAAATTGTAACCGATAGTTGTAGTAGATGAGACTTCCACAATTCCACACTAAAACTCAAACTCAGACAATATTTTCCATAGAAATAATATTTTGACAAAATTTTCTATAGAAATAAAATTTTGACAAAATTTTCTATAGAAATAAAATTTTGACCAAATTTTCTATAGAAATAAAATTTTGACAAAATCTTCTATAGAAATAAAATTTTGATAAAATTTTCTATAGACATGAAATATTGACAAAATTTTCTATAGAAATAAAATTTTGGCAATATTGTCCATAGAAATAAAATTTTTGACATTTTGCAAAAATTTTCTGTAGAAATAAAATTTTTACAAAATTTTCTGTAGAAATAAAATTTTGACAAAATTTTTTATAGAAATAAAAAAATTTTACAAAAGTTTCTATAGAAATAAAATTTTGATAAAATTTTCTATAGAAATAAAATATTGACAAAATTTTCTATAGAAATAAAATTTTGACAAAATTTTCTATAGAAATAAAATTTTGACAAAATTTTCTATAGAAATAAAATTTTGACAAAATGTTCTATTGAAATAAAAAAAAAAAATTACAAAAGTTTGTATAGAAATAAAATTTTGACAAAATTTTTTATAGAAATAAAATTTTGACAAACATTTCTATAGAAATAAAATTTTGACAAAATTTTCTTTAGAAATAAAATATTGACAAAATTTTCTATAGATATAAAATTTTTACAAAATTTTCTATAGAAATAAAATTTTGACAAAATTTTCTATAGACATAAAATTTTGACAAAATATTCTATAGATACAAAATTTTGACAAAATTTTCCGTTGAAATGAAATTTTGACAAAATTTTCTGTAGAAATAAAATTTTGTGTAGAACTAAAAGTTTGACAAATTTTCCATAGAATTAAAATTTTGACAAAATTGTCAATAGAAATAAAATTTTGACAACATTTTCTATAGAAATAAAATTTTGACAACATTTTCTATAGAAATAAAATTTTCATTCGTTTTGTTTTGTTATTGTTGGTTTTGTTCTTAAAGCATTGTTGTTGTTTTTTATTGCAGCTTAAAACCATACATTGACTAAACTACAAGTGTAGCTTAATTTTGGCAATATTGTCCATAGAAATAAAATTTTTGACAAAATTTTCTATAGAAATAAAATTTTTGACAAAATTTTCTATAGAAATACAATTTGTACAAAATTTTCTATAGAAATACAATTTGTACAAAATTTTCTATAGAAATAAAATTTTGACAAAATTTTCTATAGAAATAGAAAAATTTTACAAAAGTTTCTATAAAAATAAAATTTTGACAAAATTTTTTATAGAAATAAAATTTTGACAAAAATTTCTATAGAAATAAAACTTTGACAAAATTTTCTTTAGAAATAAAATTTTGACAAAATTTTCTATAGATATAAAATTTTGACAAAATTTTCTGTAGAAATAAAATATTGAAAAAAAAAAATTTTATAGAAATAAAATTTTGGCAAAGTTTTCTATAGAAATAAAATATTGACAAAATTTTCGATAGAATTTTCTATAAAATTGTGTCTATAGATATACAATTTTGACAAATTTTTTTATAGAAATAAAATTTTGACAAAATTTTTTACAGAAATAAAATTTTTACAGAATTTTCTATAAAAATAAAATTTTGACAAAATTTTCTATAGACATAAAATTTTGACAAAATTTTCTATAGACATAAAATTTTGACAAAATTTTCTATATATATATATAACATTTTGACAAAATTTTCCGTTGAAATGAAATTTTGACAAAATTTTCTGTAGAAATAAAATTTTGTGTAGAACTAAAAGTTTGACAAATTTTCCATAGAAGTAAAATTTTGACAAAAGTGTCTATAGAAATAAAATGTTGACAAAATTTTTTATAGAAATAAAATTTTTACAAAATTTTCTATAAAAATAAAATTTTGACAAAATTTTCTATAGACATAAAATTTTGACAAAATTTTCTATATACATAAAATTTTGACAAAATTTATTATAGAAATAAAATTGTGACCAAAATTTATTATAGAAATAAAACAAAGAAACAAAATTTTCTATAGATATAAAATTTTAACAAAATATTCTATAGAAATAACATTTTGACAAAATTTACTATAGAATCAAAATTTTGACATAATTTCTTATAGAAGGTTAGGTTAGGTTAGGTTATGTGGCAGCCCGATGTATCAGGCTCACTTAGACTATTCAGTCCATTGTGATACCACAGTGGTGAACTTCTCTCTTATCACTGAGTGCTGCCCGATTCCATGTTAAGCTCAATGACAAGGGACCTCCTTTTTATAGCCGAGTCCGAACGGCGTTCCACATTCCAGTGAATCCACTTAGAGAAGCTTTGAAACCCTCAGAAATGTCACCAGCATTACTGAGGTGACATTTCTGATTGTTTCAAAGCTTCTCTAAGTGGTTTCACTGGAATGTGGAACGCCGTTCGGACTCGGCTATAAAAAGGAGGTCCCTTGTCATTGAGCTTAACATGGAATCGGGCAGCACTCAGTGATAAGAGAGAAGTTCACCACTGTGGTATCACAATGGACTGAATAGTCTAAGTGAGCCTGATACATCGGGCTGCCACATAACCTAACCTAACCTAACCTTCTATAAGAAATTATGTCAAAATTTTGATTCTATAGTAAATTTTGTCAAAATGTTATTTCTATAGAATATTTTGTTAAAATTTTATATCTATAGAAAATTTTGTTTCTTTGTTTTATTTCTATAATAAATTTTGGTCACAATTTTATTTCTATAATAAATTTTGTCAAAATTTTATGTATATAGAAAATTTTGTCAAAATTTTATGTCTATAGAAAATTTTGTCAAAATTTTATTTTTATAGAAAATTTTGTAAAAATTTTATTTCTATAAAAAATTTTGTCAACATTTTATTTCTATAGACACTTTTGTCAAAATTTTACTTCTATGGAAAATTTGTCAAACTTTTAGTTCTACACAAAATTTTATTTCTACAGAAAATTTTGTCAAAATTTCATTTCAACGGAAAATTTTGTCAAAATGTTATATATATATATAGAAAATTTTGTCAAAATTTTATGTCTATAGAAAATTTTGTCAAAATTTTATGTCTATAGAAAATTTTGTCAAAATTTTATTTTTATAGAAAATTCTGTAAAAATTTTATTTCTGTAAAAAATTTTGTCAAAATTTTATTTCTATAAAAAAATTTGTCAAAATTGTATATCTATAGACACAATTTTATAGAAAATTCTATCGAAAATTTTGTCAATATTTTATTTCTATAGAAAACTTTGCCAAAATTTTATTTCTATAAAATTTTTTTTTTTTCAATATTTTATTTCTACAGAAAATTTTGTCAAAATTTTATATCTATAGAAAATTTTGTCAAAATTTTATTTCTAAAGAAAATTTTGTCAAAGTTTTATTTCTATAGAAATTTTTGTCAAAATTTTATTTCTATAAAAAATTTTGTCAAAATTTTATTTTTATAGAAACTTTTGTAAAATTTTTCTATTTCTATAGAAAATTTTGTCAAAATTTTATTTCTATAGAAAATTTTGTACAAATTGTATTTCTATAGAAAATTTTGTACAAATTGTATTTCTATAGAAAATTTTGTCAAAAATTTTATTTCTATAGAAAATTTTGTCAAAAATTTTATTTCTATGGACAATATTGCCAAAATTAAGCTACACTTGTAGTTTAGTCAATGTATGGTTTTAAGCTGCAATAAAAAACAACAACAATGCTTTAAGAACAAAACCAACAATAACAAAACAAAACGAATGAAAATTTTATTTCTATAGAAAATGTTGTCAAAATTTTATTTCTATAGAAAATGTTGTCAAAATTTTATTTCTATTGACAATTTTGTCAAAATTTTAATTCTATGGAAAATTTGTCAAACTTTTAGTTCTACACAATATTTTATTTCTACAGAAAATTTTGTCAAAATTTCATTTCAACGGAAAATTTTGTCAAAATTTTGTATCTATAGAATATTTTGTCAAAATTTTATGTCTATAGAAAATTTTGTCAAAATTTTATTTCTATAGAAAATTTTGTAAAAATTTTATATCTATAGAAAATTTTGTCAATATTTTATTTCTAAAGAAAATTTTGTCAAAATTTTATTTCTATAGAAATGTTTGTCAAAATTTTATTTCTATAAAAAATTTTGTCAAAATTTTATTTCTATACAAACTTTTGTAATTTTTTTTTTTTATTTCAATAGAACATTTTGTCAAAATTTTATTTCTATAGAAAATTTTGTCAAAATTTTATTTCTATAGAAAATTTTGTCAAAATTTTATTTCTATAGAAAATGTTGTCAATATTTTATTTCTATAGAAAATTTTATCAAAATTTTATTTCTATAGAAACTTTTGTAAAATTTTTTTATTTCTATAAAAAATTTTGTCAAAATTTTATTTCTACAGAAAATTTTGTAAAAATTTTATTTCTACAGAAAATTTTTGCAAAATGTCAAAAATTTTATTTCTATGGACAATATTGCCAAAATTTTATTTCTATAGAAAATTTTGTCAATATTTCATGTCTATAGAAAATTTTATCAAAATTTTATTTCTATAGAAGATTTTGTCAAAATTTTATTTCTATAGAAAATTTGGTCAAAATTTTATTTCTATAGAAAATTTTGTCAAAATTTTATTTCTATAGAAAATTTTGTCAAAATATTATTTCTATGGAAAATATTGTCTGAGTTTGAGTTTTAGTGTGGAATTGTGGAAGTCTCCTCTACTACAACTATCGGTTACAATTTTATACTGTGAGTACTCTATCTATTGAGAGTGCAATAATTTCCTTTAAAAAACATATAGAAATAAAATTTTGACAATATTGTCCATAGAAATAAAATTTTTGACAAAATTTTCCATAGAAATAAAATTTTTGACAAAATTTTCTATAGAAATAAAATTTTGACAAAATTTTCTATAGAAATAAAATTTAGACAAAATATTCTATAGAAATAACATTTTGACAAACTTTTCTATAGAAATAAAATTTTGTCAAATTTTTTCATAGAAATAAAACTTTGACAAAATTTTTTATAGAAATAAAATTTTGACAAAATTTTCTATAGAAGTAAAATTTGATAAAACTCTCTACAGAAATAAAATTTTGACAAAATTTTCTATAGAAATAAAATTTTGTCAAAATATTCTAAAGAAATACAGTTTTGACAAAATCTTCTATAGAAATAAAATTTTGACAAAACTTTCTATAAAACTAAAATTTTGACAAAATTTTCTATAGAAAAAAAAAAATTGACAACATTTTCTATAGGAATACAATTTTGACAATATATTCTATGGAAATAAAATTTGACAAAATTTTCCATAGAAATAAAATTTTTGACAAAAATTTCCATAGGAATCAAATTTTGACAAAATTTTCGATAGAAATCAAATTTTGACAAAATTTTCTATAGAAATAAAATTTTGACAAAATTTTTTAACAATACAATTTTGACAAAATATTCTATAGAAATAAAATTTTGACAAAATTTTTTATAGAAATAAAATTTTGACAAAATTTTCTATAAAAATAAAGTTTTGACAAAATTTTCTATAGAAATAAACTTTTGACAAAATTTTCTATAGAAATAAAATTAAAAAAAAAATCCTATAGAAATAAATAGAAAATAAAATTTTTTATAGAAATAAAATTTTGACAAAATTTCCTATATAAATAAAATTTTGTGAAATAAGGTGTTTGGTAGAATTTTCTCAAAATTTTTGTACCATGAAAAAGTGTTACCATTCGGAATATATTTTGGGGTTCCATTAATTCGTAACTATCAGGGTTAAGATATCCGTGAGTATTAGGCCATGTATTCATACGATTCTCATTGACCCTGTCATTAATAGAAAACAAGTTATTTTATGTTTTGATAGATGTTTGCTCCTGCAGTATGCTCAAGACGTCAAACATGCGAAGCAGTTTAAATAGTGGCTATAACTAAGAGTGGTCCGATATGATCCATTGGAACATTCGACCTACAAAATCAATAAATCCTTGTTTCAGGGTTGAAGCCTATAGCTTGTTCTGTGCGGAAGTTAGCATGATTTCAACAAAGAGCCGTATATGCCAACATTGACTCAGAATTTTACCACGACTAAGAATATATGATTTGGGTATAAAATCATTTTGTTTTTTTTTATTTTTACTTGTTGGTATTTCGCTTTGAGATATTGTAAATAAATATTTGTAATGCAACTCTTAATGTATATTAATGTAATGTAACCCTAAGATGTAACTCAAATTTGCTTACAAAATCCAAATCTAGAGAATATATTCCTAAAATCGACAATATTACTTCTCCCAAGAATTACCCCATCTTGCGGATTGCCCAATCTTTGTTATTATCATTTCATCATATTGCATAATTTACTTGGATCTTTTCTGTTCAAGAAAAAAAAAATATACAAATGATACTGCAATGTCATAATTTCTCCCTCACATCGAACAACATAATCTCCAATGACTATATCGATATTAATTTATTTGATTACATTTCCTCCACATCACTTTGTTGTTTATTCTATTGCTTTTATTTCACAAGCATATAGAGTATTAGAAGAGTGCTTGCTGCCAACCGACAATCATCATAATAAAAATAATAATAACCATATATATTTCCGTTTGCATTTGTATCCGCTTTTCATCACATCTCACACGCCGTTGAAACAGTTCGAATAGGCTCTCGTTAAGATAAGAAATCATCCGAAAATGAAAAAAGAAAGATAGACCAAACGAAAGGCACCAAAAATTATGGCTGTTTGAAATATCGAGCACCAGAACCCATGGCTCTTAAGAAACACTAGAAGGAATATTACAATGCGAAAGCAACAACGTCATTTGGATATAGGAGAAAAAAAAAACAACAGAAACTAAGAAGATGATGATAAGCCAACCAAACCATGATTGGGGGTTAGAAAATGATACTCTATACTCAACACTTGGAATCGTATTAGGCACATAACATATATACCCCCAAGTAGCTGGGGTTCACCAAGCAATGAATGAATGCTTGGCTAACAATGGAATGCCGGTCGGATATGAAGGCTCACTGTATAATGTTAGGCACAAAACATCATGACCATAATCATCATCATCGTCATACAGCATTATCACAGTCATCGGTAGTAGAAAAGATTTTTGGACCCAAAAACGACGATGAATGAAGTACCCGCCCAGATTTTTGAAGGAACACACAAAGAAATGAATGTTGCCTTGTACTGGCTTGTATGCAATAGGACCATTACTTTTGCTCGCCTCCTCCTAACCAACGACAGCATATTGTTTGGGTTATTCTCCAAATAGGGTACAGGAAAGCCTATAAGGATATACAAGGATGTCGTTATGCAACAAAGACGAATACGAGAATTGGGGAAAATTACAAGAAATCATAGTTAGGCTGTTTTCTTTATTACTGAGTGCTGCCCGATTCCAATTTAAGTTGAACGATATGGGATATCCTAGTTATAGGGAAGCTGTAAAGCTCTCAGAAATTCTACTGAGAGAGTAAGAAAACAGGTCCTTTATATAGCCAAGTCCAAACGGGGTTTCCCATTACGGTGAAACCACTTAGAGATGCTATGAAGAAGTCAGATATGGCACCAGCATTACTGATATGGGATAATTCCACCACTAAAAACGTTTTTTATTTGGCCGAAACTGGGATTGCAAGACGGGCAAGCGAACCATTGCACTATGCTGGCTCCCACCATAAAAACTGGGGAAGATAGCAACAAATCGTAGCGACAGTGATACCATTACTATGCTACTCTCTCATTACTGAGTGCTGCCCGATTCCATTTTTAGTTCAGCAATAAGGTAAGGTTAGGTTAGGTTATGGAGGATGACACGAATCCGAGCAAGGCAGGTTTGTGTCCACTTAGACCTTACACACAAACAAATTTCACGAAAAATTTTCCAATTAAAATTTTAATTGAGTTTTAAAAAATATTCAATTAAAAATTTAATTGATTCAACAATTTTTTTAATTGAAACAAACATAATAGTATCAAAAAATTTTTTAATTGGATCAATTAACTTTTTAATTGACCTTCAATTAATTTTTTAATTAATACTATCATTTAAGTGATTGAAGACATTTCAATTAAAAATTAATTGGATCAATTAATTTCGTGATTGAATCAGAAAAAAAATTTTTATGTGTAGTTGGTCCAATGTCGTTCCTGAAACTCCTGTTGCTCTTTCTCTACGTGTTTGTCCCACTACGGCTGGGATAATCCCATCACATGGCAAAAGTCCTTCAGATATGCCTATGTCCTCCTTGACGAACGCGAGAATATTCCTCAGGCTGCAGTCTCGCAAGTCGGTAATAGTCTCAAAGCAATAAGTGCCCAGTATCTTCTTTCTTCTCAAATATAATTCTGGGCGCTGGCATAGAAAATGGAATGGATCCAGACACCATCTACAAATATCATCATTCGTTAGACCGATCATTACCACGATAAGGGACATACGGCTTATATTTGTTGGCGAAATGGCAAAGGGAGGCTTTTAAGCTCTCAGAAATACTAATGAAAAGGCAAGAAAGCGAGTACTTAGTCTACAAAAAACGACCTTTGTTTTTCAACATAAACTCGGTTCAGCGAAGCTTAAACTTTTTTCACCTCCGCAATAATTCGGTACAGTAGATCCCTGTATTCGGTACAGTAGAGCCCCTGTATTCACCTCTGCAATAATTAGATAAAGTAGAGCCCCTGTATTGGTCCAACTCTAACTCAAGGAGTTATCCTTTTCTATGGGGAATGTTCGCTTGGTACTGTCCACTGTCCACTGTCCACTTTCCCTTTCTGTTTATACCAGTGATTCCATATTTACCTCTCCTGTATTTCTCTCAAACAGCGTTAGACACAGCTCTTAATTGGTTTCACCGTTGTGATCTGATTTGAGAAAATTATGCATCCATTGCGTCCACAGCTTTTCCGTGCCCAAAATTTTATGCAAGTGTAACCTACTTTCTCACCTATATCGCCGACTTTTAACCGGAGGTAGATAGAGTTAGATAGAGTTTATGGGTCACTCTATGCGAGATAGAGTTTATGGGTCACTCTATTATCCGAGGAGGTAGTACGACATCGTCGTACTACAGTTTTTGAGGTATGTATGCCATCGAAAGTGTATTGCCACCGTATGTATCTCCGTACCAAAACACTAATCAAATCACAGACTGATATTTGTTTTCGCAATTTTTCTAGAATCCCCAAATTACGGGTCTCAGATTAAAATTTCGTAAAAAAAAACGGTTTCGACTATGCACTCCAGTTAGTGGACGACGACATTTTGAATACCAGAAAATTGTGGCCATAACCTTTGCGTCGGATGGAAAAGTCTTAACCCTGTGGGCAACACATTCGATGCAGTCCTCTGTTTCGGGTGTTTCTTGTTCTCCGATGTGAATGCTGCCATGTTTTGTCCGCTATCACGAAGCGCCTACCGACTTAATTCATTCCCAGGAATTTGCTCTTACAAGATCGTGAATTTTTGTCAATTCATACACCCGCATCATATGGGTGCACGGACATGTCGGAATAAGCGGAAACGTAAAGACAAAAACTGGCGATCTAATTATGAGAGCAGGAATTTGCTCTTACAAGATCGTGGATTTTTGTTAATTCCACCCGCATCATATGGGTGCCCGGACATGTTGGAATAAGAGGAAACGTAAAGGCAAACAACTGGCGATCTAATTATGAGAGCTAAGACACATAGGGAAGTGAACTTAGAGAAAACAAATCCAATAGAGGCAATGCGGCCCGAGTTGGATGTATGGGATTGGGCGACGAAAATACTATGCGGTGACCCAGACCCAGAAAAAGACTAGAAACTACTCATGGAGTGTAGGAAGACAGTCAGGAGGATCGTGGGTATATCACCACAACCACAATCTTATGGATCAACATCTACCACCCAGGAATCACATCATCTAGACGGCGGGATCCAGCACTACAAAGGAGGGCCTCTAGACTAAGCAGATCTGAAGCGGTGAGAAGCTACAAGGTTAATCCTGTTCTCGGAGTCCGACCACCGCCCACAATACTGTAGGAAATAGATGTCCAACGGCAAACTATGGTAGGTTTGGCCCAACTAAGATCAGGCAAATGCAGCGTAGGTCTGAAGCGGTGAGAAGCTACAAGGTTAATCCTGTTCTCGGAGTCCGACCACCGCTCACAACACTGGAGGAAATAGTTCTTCCACGGCAAACTAGGGTAGGTTTGACCCAACTAAGATCAGGCAAATGCAGCGCCTCGATTTCTTTCTATCAGTGATTGCTAGCAGCGCAGCTGACGTGTGTCTCTTCTATAATTAAGGGTCACATGACACGCGTCACCTTTCCAGCAAAACCTAACAGACTCAGAAGAAGCTAGTGCGCACACCAAGTCGAATTCAGGATTGGGTGTTTGTCAGTCGACATCGGACAGGGCAACCTGGATCCTCGATTCTTTTAGTCGTATAAACATTGTGATATGACAAGTTTCGAATTTACTTCTCGAGGGAGCCACCATGGTTCAATGCTTAGCATGCCCGCCTTGCATACATAGGGTCGCAAGATCCTTTAGGAGTCTAAAAGTTGTTAACTGTTCGCAATAAATCACTGTTAAAAAATGTTTAGTTGCGAGTGGAATTAACTAACACTGTTTCATAAACTCTTTGCGTATCCTTGACCTATGAAGGGTGCTAAAAGAGGCCATAAGTCCTAAACAGTCTTTCGAATATAAGGATTTCTCGATACACTGAAAATCTATAGACTTACTAAAAAACTACAATATCTCCCAGATTTCCCCAATATCTGCCAGATTTCGAGTTCCTCAATATTGCGATTGAGATAAAGCAAGATCCTTCGAGAGACTCAAAATTCTTCAATGTTCCCAACATCCGAGTTCATGGGTACCATCAGCGATCTCCATATTCATTGGAGCGCAAAAAGTTCTTGTGGATCATTTAAATTTTAGCTCTGGGATTCTAAGCTAACCTGTTAGTCTGTTATTCTCACTTCTGTGATTCGAGGGGACACATCATCGGATTCCGGTAATTTTTCATTTACGATTTAGTTAATTGGAATTTTCAGAAGCTGATTTAACTACACTCCAGAAACAGCACTTTCTTCCGACCTGAATTTCAGACCAATGAAGTTTCTAGTTGTTGTTTTTTTGCTTAATTTATTGCAGATTTCTCTTGAATTGGCTTTTACCAAAACCACTTCAATCTCGATATGACACTCCCTACAACCACATTTCGTGTCCGTCGAAGCTGATCTGTAAAACAATCCAACACTTCCTTTCTTTTTCCCATGATTTCAGTGAATATGCATGATAATGTGTGTAAATGGAACTGATACTAAGTTTGCCTAGCCTGGTGGTGTTGATGATGGGGCTTTGCAAAAAGCAAGCAAGAATTTCTATGGACATAACAAAGTTACTACTGCGTTTACGCTTCTGCTGCTTTATGTTTCGTTCACAATGATGCCTAGTCAAACATTTTGAATGGGAGTAATTTCAAGTTGCTTGCTTTTGGGATAGAGCCGGAGAAAAGTAATGTGAATCAGCCATACAATGACGATGGCGATGGCGGATGGGAATGGTTACGCGTCCCAACACATTTAAACAATACTCAGAATAAATAGCAGATATTTTTGGTGTTATCGTGAGGGAAATGAATTTGCGTTTTTCATCGTCATTTGCAGAAATTCTCCATTCTCTATAAAGATAGATTGTACGAGAAATGAAGAATACGATATAGGATAGCCACATACAATGTACAATCACATACATATCTATGGAGCTATGGACAAATTTAAGGATAGATGGATGGTCGCTTGGTTATTTTGGATCTGCCACAAGGAATAACCCTGGTGGTGGTGGAGGAGGCGTCATACACCACAACTATACATCCGTATTGCTATGCAAAAATGTGAATGCTGGGTTTGTAAAGGAAACTATTACGTTGTAGCATTATTATGGCAAGAAATAACAACAGCAACAACCACACCGATTCAGGCAACATCAATAGGGCGCTCCAGCTTTAGTTTCATCTTCAGCCACAATCAACACCAAATAGTAATGAAAGCAAAAAAAAAATAGAGAATCTCATTCAGTTTTACGATTGCAATTCACCATACACACTAAAAATAATGATATCTAGTCATTCTTCTTCCTGAACATCATCATCTAGGCTAGAATGTCCTTCCTTGCTATTATTGTTGTTACTGTTGTAGCTACTGTTTGGGGTCCTGCTTGGTTTTGTTTATTTTCCATCGTAATTTCCGAGCCTTCGATAATGAAATACTCAGAGCCCAAACAACACCCACAGCAATGAATATGGCAATGGCCCAAGAGTAAATGTTATGTAGTCCATTGTACCCACTAGGCTGACAGGAAGCGAAATTCTCGGGCAGGCCTTTAAGGAATTGCGTATATTTTGTGATAAGTACTCGTTTCATGTTTTTTTTTTTCGTTTTTCATGAAAGGTCCTTCCTCCCAGCATGAGAAAGAAAATGAGATCTGTAATGGAATTTAAGAGAACTTTAATGATTTTCGACACCTCATTTAAAATGGGAAAGATTGTGATGTTTCCATGGAAATGACAAGTAGTTTCCTAGAGATGAAAACATAAAAATGGATAAGATAGGAAGTGAGGCGAAAATATGAATTTTAGGGAATGTTTAGTTTAAGATGTCAACAGTTATGTGGTGAAACTTTTTTTAAGGTATAGAATTTCAAAATTCAAAACTGGTGTGGAATTTAATGATTACTAGCAATTGCAGTGTGAAGTCACCGCAAAATAATACCAGAATCCAAATAATTTCAATATTTGTTGAATCCTTAGCTACTTTGTGGAAAATTTTTCCAATTTCACAACCTAAGATTCTCCAACCTAGTTCGCTACCAGTTCGCTTAGAATACTGCATATCCAGCTTCTATTCAGGGTCAGAAGAAAGGTTTCTCAAATTGTTAAAAATAAAACACATAATAAAAATAGTAACAGGTCTGTTGATTTCGAAGACCAAGGGATGTCTAGTAATGTGAAGCTAACATCCAGGTACCTGTAGAATCCAGATCACGGCTGGGATAGCACTACTCCAGTCTCTATGTAGCCATCCCTCATCATCGCTGATATGTGGTGGTCTTCAAACACTCCACGCTAAAAGATATTGCCTTCTGAACCGTTGCTGCACGGCCTCTAATACCGCCCTTATTTCATCACTACTGTCATCAACTATCAGGTAACTAATTGATTGTAAAAGTTCGAATGCTCTCAGTGTGGCCACACTGCGACTTCTTCAACCACCAGCAACAAATTCTCATATCCGACACGAACGATTTTGTACGACTAGGATATCCAAACATATGAATTTATAAAGGAAAATCGGCTGAAACCAGTCATATGAAAGCTTTCGTATCGGATATATGCTGTAAGTCTTTTCTAAAGTCGAACCGGATAGCATTGGCTCGTTCAGACGCTGCCCTACTGGATGGTTTGTGCCTCAGTTCTTTATCAGGTCCTGCTGGGTAAGGAGCTCACCGAGAACATTTTATACTCTTGCTGGAAAGATATCCAGTGACATTCTGTGTCGATTGAAGATTTCTCCATTACGTCTCGTTTATACAGGGAGTCTAAGCGTGGCCCGCATAGCCGATAAGGGGACGATCAATCGACTCATAGGTGTTATAAATCGTCTCTTTATCTCCCAAGTGCTACCAGCTGGCTCTACTGGATGAAAGCCACCGTGGTGCAATGGTTAGCCTGCCCGCCTTGCATACACAAGGATGTGGGTTCGATTCCTGCTTCGACCGAACACCAAAAAGTTTTTCAGCGGTGGATTATCCCACCTCAGTAATGCTGGTGACATTTCTGAGGGTTTCAAAGCTTCTCTAAGTGGTTTCACTGCAATGTGGAACGCCGTTAGGACTCGGCTATAAAAAGGAGGTCCCTTGTCATAGAGCTTAACATGGAATCGGTCAGCACTCAGTGATAAGAGAGAAGTTCACCAATGTGGTATCACAATGGACTGAATAGTCTATGTTAAGTGAGCCTGATTCATCGGGCTGCCACCTAACCTAACATAACCTACTGGATGAGTCCACAGGTTGGTTTCGCAGGACACACAAAGAAATTCATCGTTATGTGAGGCGGACGTTCACAATTTGGGTAAATATCTTGAATAGCTGAGTTCAGAAGTGATAAGTAACTGTCCAGGTACTTGAAGATTCCGGATCGTTGCATCGATCTCTTAGGTAGACGCGTGTCATCATCGCTGACACGCTTCTCCCTCAAAAATGCTACGCTTCTCCCTCAAAAACGAATGCTTTCGTTCGACTAAGATAACTTAAACAGGTGAATTTATAAAGTACAATCAGTGAACATTTCAGTCGAAGGAAAACGTTCTTATCGGATATGAGAATTTGGCTGTAAATCTGGTAAGTTAGTTACAGTGCTTCCGGGAGCATATTGGACTCATGCTGCAGATGCTGTTGTAGTGTTTTGAAGTGATAACCAGTTGACAATTTTCTGTAACGTTTGAAGGTGTCTCCATTACGTCTTGCTTATATCGGGAGTCCAAACGGAGGGATGCATAATCCATAGGGGGATGACCAATGAATCGGATCGTCTCTTTCTCATCCCACCAAGTGCTAACAACCAATGACTGCTACCAGCTGACTCTACTGGATGACTTCAGAGTGAAGTAGCTATCAGATCTGTTGTATTCACAGGACACGTAAATATATGCCTCGTGATGTTATGCGGTTCTCCACAAAATTGGGCAAACATCCTGAATTACTGATTTCAGAAGTGGGAGGTAACTATTCGGGTACATGGACAAGATGTGGATGGAGAATCGTAACTAGGATAGCACCGATATGGTTTCTTTAGGCAGGCGTCTCTCGTCATCGCTGATCTACCAACGGGAACAACGCCACCTGGTGGGAAGATATTGCCTCCGGAACCGCTGCCGTGAGCATGACCTCCAATACCACTCTAATTCCTTAATTTTAAGTCTATTATCCAGACGAACAGAACGGCCTTGGCTTGTGCAAATGGTGACAAGGTTTGAGTGGTTTGCCCTTTATAAGGTGCTAGTGGGCGAGAAGGTCACAGTTTTGTAGCGCTTTTTGGACTAATGCTGCAAATACTTTTGCCATGTCTTGGAGTGACATGTAGTGGAACCGTCCAGATGTCTTGGATTGACATACAGTGACAATCAGTAGATTTTTTGAAACGTCTCTTCATCTTTCCCCATGTGCGGCCAGTTAATGCCTTCAGAATCATGTTTCTACTTCCAACGTTTTTAGCAACAATTTCCGCATGCTTTCCGAAAAGGAACACCACGACAGTCCCTAAGTACAGGGAAGTAGTTATTGATCATCACTTCAAGCTCCTTGATGTTTCAACCTGATGTAACTGTGGAACAAGAGTGCTGTAGTCATTAGTGAAATTCACTTTCCATTGGATTATATATAGGCCAATAATGAGGACTATTTCATAATTTTCTCTATTCTTCGCATTTCTCCATCTTATACAAATGATTGTCCATTTATCAGCATTTTGGCTTTTGTTAAACTTCGTCTTGCAATTATTTGTCATACAAACAAATCATTTTGTTTTCAACTTGAGAATTGTTTACCTTTCTGTTTCATTGGCATTGGCATATTGTTTATTGTTAACCATTGTAGACATTTCTTTTCATCTTTCAGTTTTTTCTTGAATCACGTTGAAGAGAGGGACTGGTATTATGCAAATTCTAAAGAAGACTTTCTAATTCATGCAAGACAATTCAATGTTTCACATAGGCCATCAGACAATGTAAAGCCGATTTTGCCGACATGCAAAGAGTAGAGATAGGGTGAGAATGAGAAAGAAACAATGTGAAGAAGACATTTCATCAGTGTTACCAGTATTTTTCTGAATATTGTCTCTTAATTAGAACGCTTGTGGGACGAAAAATTCCACAATTTAAATTTAAATTCCTCACAAAAATTTCCAATGAATTTTTGACAAGTTTTTATGAAGAAAACAATTAATTAAGCACTGCTGGAGAAAATCAGAAATAATTTAAAACCCAAAGGATGTTTTTTTTATCGAGATTTCGAAACACAACACCAGGAGACTTCTAGTGGTCTTCCAAATGCTCGAGAAATGAAAACGGGAGTTCGCTCACCATGTATTTATGAACAAAAATTTTCTCCTAAATACTCAAGTTAGATGGGAGATCTATATGAAGATGATTCATCTTCATCATTTCTATATTTATGGGATATATTGTCCAAATCAGTGATGAACATTGATGAGGGGCAACATTTAGGCCCGAGTAGATATATGTCTTAGCCGAGGAGAGTGAAATTGAAATGAAAAAGGGCTGCCAAAATGAAATCCTGTGACCCTTTGTATACCTTTGGAATAAAGCGTAGAAGTTTTCTTTTTTACATTTTGACGATTCATTGTGTTGCACGTTTAATAATGCAAAAATAAGAAGAATTTCATTTAAACTTGTAAAAATCACCATTTTATGGAAATTCTCCACCAAATCTCTAAGTCAAAAATTTCGGCCCCCAAACCACGGGCATTCCCCAAATCTGGGGCATAAACTTAACTAAAAAGTTTCGTTCCCATGTACGAAAAAATATCCTCAAGTTGGGAAAAATACCCAACGTAGAAGATTCGTCCCTGCCGACGAAAAAAATTGGGAACAAATCCCAACTAAAAAATTTTGTTCCCATCCACGAAAAAAATAACACGAATACAGGAACACATCCCCAACTGAAACATTTTGTCGTCATCCACGAAAACTATCCCCAATTTGGGTATAAATCCCCAACTCAAACATTTCGTCGCGATCGACGACAAATATCACCAATTTTGGGACAAATGTCCAACTCAAAAATTTCGCCTCCGACCACGAAAAATGTTCCCCAATTTGAGCATATATCTCCAACTAAAAAGTTCGTCTTCATCCACGAAAAATATCCTCAATTTTGGGACAAATCCCCAACATAAAAATTTCGTTACCATCCACGAATAACAATTTATAATTTGGAGAAACATCTTCAACTTAAACATTTTGCCCCCATTCACGAAAAAATATTCCCAATTCAGGGGAAAATCTCCCCAATTTGGTAACAAATTCCCAACTCAAACATTTCGTCCGTCCACGAAAAATATCCTCAATTTAGGTATAAAGCACCAACTCAAATATATCGTCCCCATACAAAAAAATGTCCCCAATATGGGGTCATATCGCAAATTTTTGAACAAATGTCCAACTCAAAAATTTCGCCTCCGACCACGAAAAATCTTCCCCAATTTGAGATATATCTCCAACTAAAAAGTGCGTCTTCATCCACGAAAAATATCCTCAATTTTGGGACAAATCCCCAACATAAAAATTTCGTTGCCATCCACGAATAAATATTTACAATTTGGAGAAACATCCTCAACTTAAACATTTTGCCCCCATTCACGAAAAAATATTCCCAATTCGGGGGAAAATTGGAAAAACATCCTCAACTTTAACATTTTGTCCCCATCCACGAAAACATATTCCCAATTCGGAGAAAAATCTCCCCAATTTGGTAACAAATTCCCCACTCAAACATTTCGTTTCCGTCCACCTCAATTTGGTTGTAAAGCACCAAATCAAATATTTCGTCCCAATACACAAAAAATGTCCCCAATATGGGGTCATATCCCCAACTCAAAAATTTCCTCCGCATCTGCGAAAAAATGCACAGTTTGGGGACGAATCGCCAACTCAAACAAATGGTCTCCGACAACGTAAAAACGATCCCGAATTCGGGGATAAATCGCCAACTCAATAATTTCGTCCCCATCTACAAAACATATTCTCTATTTGGGGACAAATCCCCTGCTCAATAATTTCGTCCCCATAGACAAAAAAATATTCCCGATTTGGGGACAAATCCCCAACTCAAAAATTTCGTCGCCATTTACGAAACAATATCCCCAACTTGATGGCAGGGAGCCACCGTGGTGCAATGGTTAGCATGCCCGCCTTGCATACACAGGGTCGTGGGTTCGATTCCTGCCTCGACCGAACACCAAAAAGTTTTTCAGCGGTAGATTATTCCACCTCAGTAATGCTGGTGACATTTCTGAGCGTTTCAAAACTTCTCTAAGTGGTTTCACTGCAATGTGGAACGCCGTTCGGACTCGGCTATAAAAAGGTGGTCCCTTGTCATTGAGCCTAACATGGAATCAGGCAGCACTCAGTGATAAGAGAGAAGTTCACCAATGTGGTATCACAATGGACTGAATAGTATAAGTGAGCCTGATACATAGGGCTGCCACCTAACCTAACCTAACCCCATCCACGAAAACATATTCCCAGTTCGGTGAAAAATCTCCCCAATTTGGTAGGAAATTCCCAACTCAAACATTTCGTTTCCGTCCACGAAAAATATCCTCAATTTGGGTATAAAACACCAAATATTTCGTCCCCACACACAAAAAATGTCCCGAATATGGGGTCATATACCCAACTCCAAAATTTCCTACGCATCTACAAAAAAATCCACAGTTTGGGGACGAATAGCCAACTCAAACAAATGGTCTCCGACAACGGAAAAACTATTCCCAATTCGGGGATAAATCGCCAACTCAATAATTTTGTCCCCACCTACAAAACATATTCCCTATTTGGGGACAAATCCCCTGCTCAATAAATTCGTCCCAATAGACAAAAAATATTTCCGATTTGGGGACAAATCCCCAACTCAAAAATGTCGTCGCCATCCACGAAACAATATCCCCAACTTGATGACAAATGCCCACCTTAAAGATTTCAACGCCATCCACGAAAAAATTTCTCCAATATGGGGTGAAAGATCTAACTCAAAAATTTCTTCCGCATCCACGAAAAAATGCACAATTTGGGGAAAAATTCTCAATATTGGCAACACTGCATTTCACTGTTTCATGGAGATAAATGAATACAAATTGGGTATTGTCATTTTTAAATGGAACTTTCTGCCTCAGTTTGATTCTGACAACACTATTTATTTATTTATTCTGAAGACGGTGCCAAGCTATTTCCTCTGGAAAATGGACCCTATTTGGTGGTGATTAAATATCCAACTACAAATGTAATTTAATACATAACACAATTTTTTTACTATAAAAATAGTGTATAAATAATAAAAAATTAATTGCTTTAAAGTAGGAAATGTCTTTGCCTAAATTCAGATATATCATGTTATAAACGAATTTAGGTTTTATTTTGTTATATACGAAAATCTATTGAATTATATCGATAATACTTTGAGTGAAATTCCAAAATTCTTTTTTCGTCGCAATCTTCTCATCAGTCAGCATTTCACTTCAGCATGTTTTCAATAAAACAAAAAGAGCAAAATAAAACCAAAAAATTGAAAAAATCATAGAAGAAATTGTCACATCGCATACCAACCAAATATGTTCACTCTACCTGAATGAATGAAAGGGAGAAGCGAGAATTTATGAATATCTACATAATAAGAAAGTATGAAAAAATTAACATGCATGAATGGAAACGAAAAGTAAGAAAAAAAAAAGCACATCACAATCGTCGAAGAAAACAAAAGCAAATAAACAATGCTTACAACGCGTGCTGATATTTGACTCCGTCATGCAAAGGAACAAAGCTTACCAAATATGCTGTTAATGATTTCCATTTCAATGTCGTTTTCGATTATTATTTTTTTTTGTACTTTTGTTTTTTGCTCAGCAAAAGCTTGTAGAAGGTGTGCAGAAATATGAATATGGTTATACACAGTCTCACACAAGTTTGCATACGATTAAAAAATTTATATTTTCTTTAAATAATAAAATTTTAAAAAATATACATATGTATCCTTTATTTTTAGTAAATTAATTTGAAAAACAAAGTATTTGTTAATTTTCAAGAAGATTTTTTTGGTGTGGGTTATAAAAAACAACAAGAAAAAGGTTTAGTTAAGAGGTAAAAAACTCAGGGGTATGTAAACTTGTTGGAGTCACTATCCAACTTTCCAGAGGGTAGTCACCTAAATCCTCAGATTCGGACACCCTCGCTTGTTTGTCTTTACGTTTTCCTTTGATGATCAAGACGTCCCGTCTTTGGATGAAATTTAATTGTTCTTTCCCAATGGGGAAGGTAAATGTATTTCCATGCACTGATCTTATTGGAATGCAAAAACACGTCAGTTGGATTCACTAGCCCCTGGGGCAATACAAATATATTTTTTCTTTGGTTAAACACTTTTCCCAAAGGGATAGCTAAGCAATATTTTTCCTCCAAAGAAATAATGTCACAAATAGCTCACTGGTAAATACAAAGGCACGATAGTTCACTTCAAAACCAATGATTTTATTTTTACAAAATATAAGTACAAAAAGTTCATATAAAATTTGATTATTTATTTTATTTAGCACTACTAATTGTCTCCTTTCTTGTACACTTTAAATCACAATATGGCGCTTAGCAAGAAAAAAAACACTATATATAAAAAAGACAATGTCAACCAAAATGAATCTAACGCCGTCCACAAACAAGGACGGTGACGGTCATGCAAGGACTGATTAGTCCACGTTGTGTTGCATACGTCAGTGATACAACACAGCGTTTTCTCGCATCAACATCCCGCCCCCCTTGCGACTACCTCGCAATTAATTCAAAACAAAAAAAGTTGTTAAAACAAAATAAAAATAAATGAATTCATGGTGGCTTATTATCTATCATATATAAATTCAGGAACCAGCCTGTTAATATACACCCCTGGGGGTAAAAAAAAAACAAAAATAATTCAGTTGTTGTCTCAGAGGCACATTATCCGCAAAAATTAAAGTCTCTTGCCACTTCCCCGAAGAATGTCCATCCAAAGATGGTGTTCTGGGCATACGGCAAATCACGCTCCAGTTTAGGCAGTCCCAGGTAAATCCTTTCGGCGACGTCTCGTCCCAATATAATACTTACTCCTCTCGGTAAGTGAAGGCCTGGGTCAGCTAATGCTTTATCTGGGTAAACATCTCTCAAGTATTGTAGATTGAGAGGTTTATCTGGCTTGGTAAGCGCCATCGGCTGTGAGTTGAGCAAGGTGGTGGTTAGTGTTCTGACATTGTTATGGATTGAACTCAGAACCACAGGTATAGTACGTCCAAATTCTGGCCCACGTCGTGGAAGAGGCCAGCCAAGATAAATCTCGCTTTTATTCATAGATGGAATGAGAAGTGCCTTGGCTTGTACAGGAGTTTCGAGCTTCCCAGGGATTTTAACCATAACGAGAGCAGACATTGGTAACCAAACATTTCGACGTGAATTCATAGGGTGTAACAACGTATGATGAGGGAGATGGCAAATGTGACATCCCTTGGTCCTTGGGCAGTGAATTGCTACATGAGACATCCCCATACAATTGAAGCAAAAATTCCTTTCTCTTATGTAGTCCTCCTTCACTGGAGTTGGCAGCTGGAGAAAGATGCGACAATGACGCAGCGAATGCCTGGTATCGCAGAATGGGCATTTGAACTCGTCCTTGAAACTCATTTCTGTAATAAATAAAAATCCAATAGTGAGGAAGAGGAAAATTTGGATACTGAGCAAGAGTAAGTGAGACAACATAAACTGGGCTGGAACTGAGATCTTATTGAGAGCGAGGAAGTAACACAAGCTTATGAATAGGTCGAGAAATAATTCCAGTCTGTGTTCGTAAATCCACAACACGAACACGGTTATCACGACCATGATGAAGTTTTATAACCCGCCCCAAACGCCAATCATTGGGAGCGAGAGCTTCATGACGAAGTACAACTAGATCATTAATTTTTAGATCTTCTTGAGAATTCTTCCATTTCGTGCGCTTATGAAGCTCCTTCAAATATTCGGCCTTCCACCTTCGGCAGAATTCCTGCTGAATCAACTTCAAACGTCGCCAACGATTTAGCAACGACGTGTTATTTGCGGATTCCTCTGGCTCTGCTGGAGAAAGAAGAGATCCCCCTATGAGGAAGTGACCGGGAGAAAGGGCACCGAAGTCATCAATATTGTCTGATATCGGAGTTAATGGCCTGGAATTGAGGCAAGATTCTATGGTGGCCAAAATTGTAGCAAATTCTTCAAAAGTATGTCGAATTTGCCCAGACATCTTTTTTAAATGATTTTTGCAACTTTTTACTCCCGCCTCCCAAAGCCCACCCATGTGTGGCGATGAGGCAGGAATAAAATGCCATTGGAGCTGTTGATGACCATATCGGGTGACAGCTTCATCCTTCAATTCAGAGACAGTCCGAGCTAAGTTTCTTCGGAGTTCTCTATCCGCTCCAACAAAGTTTTTCCCGTTATCCGAGTAAATATGACGAGGACAACCTCTTCGAGACACAAAACGAGCCAAAGCCGCCAAGAAAGCTGAAGTGGAAAGATCGCTGACTGGCTCCAAGTGTATAGCCTTAGTCACGAAGCAAACAAATAAACAAATATACCCCTTTGAAATACGACAACCGCGTCCATTGAAAGTTTTAATTTCAAACGGGCCAGCAAAATCTACCCCAGAAGTAGAGAAAGGTCGATTAAATGTTGTTCTTTCTTGAGGAAGTGCTGCCATAATTTGACTTTGCCGTTTCTGTTGAGCAATAATACATTCTTTGCAGCGTCGATACTGTGCTTTCACGAGAGTCCTGCCCCTTATAATCCAACATTCAAGCCTCGTAGTAGCAAGTGTCAATTGAACACCACCATGGTTCGTTAGCTTATGTACCAATGCAACATAAAGCTTTGCGAAGTAGCTTTGATAAGCCAATATGACGGGATGCCTCTCGTGGTAAGATAAGGCGGTTGTGGAACCCAAGCGTCCATTTGCTCGAATGAGCTGGTCCTTATCCAGAAAAGGAGTAAGAGAAAGAAGAGAACTACCTGATGGCAAATTTTGTTTCCTCATGAGACAATCGTATTCTGAAGAGAAATAAATTCTCTGCGACAATGACATCAAACGAAGACGAGTGAATCTAAGTTCCTTTGCAGAGAGTCGAACGCTTTCAAACTTGTATTTTGTTTTATGAGAAATGTGTATACGTCGAAAGAAGCGAAACATATATGATATTACATGGATAGCCCTCGAGAGGCAAGAAAATCTTTCCAATATATCTTCTTCTATAGTCGATCTAGCAACATGAGCTCTTACAGGTTTAGATTCAACTGTTGTGTCTGGGATCGAAATATTTAAAGGCCATTCACTTTCTTTCTCTTTGAGCCAAATTGGTCCATGCCACCATAAACTACAATCCTTTAATTCTAAAGGAGTTCGCCCCCGGGTTGCTAGATCCGACGGATTAACAGCCGTTGGCACATGTCGCCAGTTATTACCAACTTTTTCTTGAATAATAGCAACCCTGTTTGCTACGAACGTTGTCCATGTATGAGGAAGTTTTCTTAACCAACACAGAACAATTGTTGAGTCAGACCATGCAAATAAATTAGTTTTTGAAATTTTCATTTGAGGCAGAATAGAATCAACCAATTCAGACAACAGTAGAGCTCCACATAGCTCTAGTCGAGGCAAAGACATCTTTTTTAGGGGAGCAACCCTGGATTTGGAAACCAGCAAGTTTGTGTAAATTTGATTACCAATTTCTATTCTCAAATATAAAGTTGCAGCATATGCTAACTCCGACGAGTCACAAAATCCATGCACTTGTACACTGCACTCAGGAGAATATTTTACCCAACGGGGTATACAAATATCATCAATTCCTTTTGAATCAGAGACAAAATTTTTCCAACTAATAAGAGTAAGTGGCTTTAAGGGATCGTCCCAGCCTATATCATCGAGCCAAAGTTTTTGCATTAAAATTTTTGCCCTTACAACAATTGGAGACAGCCATCCCAAAGGGTCAAAAATTTTGGCAATAATCGACAAAACTTGTCTTTTTGTGTAAGAATTTCTTTCTTCTATTTTATCCATCACAAAATAGAAACAATCTGAGGAAGCGTTCCACCTAATACCAAGTGTTTTCGCAGAACTCTTATCATCAAACTCTAAAAAGTCCTCTCTCAATAGATGCTCACGAGGAATTCCATCTAATATATTTTTAGAGTTGGATGTCCATTTACGTAATTCAAACCCGGCTGAATTCAAAATTCCAATTAATTCATTTCTCGCTTTCAGACCTTCATCAACGGTATGAACACCAACCAACGCGTCATCAACGTACATATTCTCACGCAGTATTTTTGAGCCAAGTGGAAAATTATTTTCTTCATCTTCCGCCAATTTCAAAAGCGTCCTAATAGCCAAATAAGGAGCGCAATTTATGCCAAAGGTTACCGTTTTCAATTGGTAATCGGTAATTTCCTCGTTTGGGGAAGATCTAAATAAAATACGCTGATATGAGGCATGATTTGAATTGACCCAAATTTGTCTATACATTTTGCTAATGTCAGCATTAAAAACAAATCGGTATAGACGCCAATTCAAAACTAGTGAGACAATATCTTTTTGCAGTGTAGGGCCAACATATAACATGTCGTTTAAACTTTTGCCATTAGATGACGCACATGAGGCATTAAAAACAATTCTCAACTTTGTTGTAGTTCTATCAGGTTTGAATATCCCGTGATGAGGCAAATAAAAATAAGTTCCATTGCTCGATAATGGCCGATCCACTTTTTCCATATGTCCTAGAGACAAATATTCTAAAATGACTTTGTCATATTCCGATTTATGTTCAGGCCTACGAATCAAAGAATCCTCATTTCTTAAAAATTGGGACAACGCAATATATCGACTTGAGTCAGAAGCAAGTGTAAATGGTAAATCCGACCGAAAGGGCAGGTTTACAGTATATCTCCCATCAGAACCTCTAACAGTAGTCGATCGAAAAATTTCTTCACATTTTTTATCCTCAAATGAAAGTTTACATTTTTTGGGAACTTCTTCTATTGTCCAAAATTTGGCAAGTTGATCTTGTAATGATACTCTAGTACAGTGAGAAACACGAATCATTCTTCTTCGTGTTGAATTCTCAGTTGGGCCGGTCAATATCCAGCCAAAAACTGTTTCTTGGGCTATCAGAGAACCAAGAATGCCTTTTTGTACTCCATTGAGCAAGATAATTGGATAAATATTTCCTCCGAGTAAGATATCTACGGGGCCACTTTCATAAAATGTAGGATCTGCCAAATCCATCTTTGGGATTTTCTCTATACAACTATTCTCAATAGAATGTGTGGGAATATTGCCTGTTATATCAGGCACAACTAACGCTTCTAATTCCAATGAGAAAGATTCATTTTTCCTTGATCCAATTTTCAAGAAAGCAATTTTGGAACATTTGGTTAAAAATTCTCCACCTAAGCCAGAAATATCAGCAGAGACAGACTTTGTAGGTAATTTCAAAGTCTTTTGAAGACGTGAGGAAATAAATGTATCGTCCGAACAGGGATCAATTAAAGCCCTAGCTTTATACGCAACACCATTTTTCAAAATATTTATCAAAGCAGTGGCTAGCATTGTTCTATTTGAGACAGAAGTATGAAAAGCACGAGCACTTGAGGAAGTCGAGGGTTCGTCGTCTTGTACGCCGTTATTTGTTGTTGAAGATTGAGGAAGATTTCTGTTTTCCTTCGTATTCGAAACATTGTTTTGAGGCGATTTATTTTTATGCATTAAACTATGGTGTTTCAAATTACACTTTGAACAAGCAGACGACCTACAGTCTACTGCTCTATGACCCTGAGCCAAACAATTAATGCATCTATTTTCTTTTCGGACAACATTTAATCTATTTCGAAATTCCATATTGAGAAACTTTGGGCAAGATTTTAATGAATGAGTTCCTTTACACAAACTGCATTTACTCTCATTCACTTTTGTATGATGGACTTTAAATTTTTTCGAGTTATCATATTGGTTGAATTTCGGACGAGAATTCTGAGAAAGTTGTGAACCAATAGAGCCAGTTATATCCGAAACGCTCTCCAACGCTTGAAACCTTTCAGTCAGAAATTTATTCAAATCCTCCCATCGAGGCATTTCTGTTTTATTTACTAAAGATTGTTCCCACAGAGAAAGCGTTAGTTTAGGCATTTTAGTGGAACATTGATAAACAAATATTGGATCCCAAGATTTCACATCAATTTTATATAATTCCAAAACCGAAATACAATTTGTGACATCACGTTGAAGTCTCTTAAGACCACTTGCAGATTCTTGCCCACAGGGAGTCAAATTAAAAAGATTTCTCAATTGAGAGTTAATTAGAATCCTTTTATTTTCATATTGATTCTTTAGATTATCCCACGCAATTGAAAAGCCCTCAGCTGTTAGCGGGATATGACGATTAATTTCCCTTGCTTCTCCACTTGTCTTTTGAAAAAGATGGTATAGTTTTTCTACGGCGCTAAGTTTTTTATTATTAATGTATATGGCCGTGAACAAATCACGAAAACTAGGCCATGATACGTAGTCCCCGTGAAAAATTTCAGTATCGCACGGAGGGACAGCTATTGAGGAAGACGAAGACTTAGCAGAAATCGGATTAGCTTTAATTTTTTCCTTCCATTCTCCCAAAGTACTAACACATTTTATATAGCTTTCATGAGCTAATTTCCTTTTCGTTTTTATCGCTTCTCTATTCTTTTTATAACACTCAGTGTCTGAAACGCAATTTTTGTGTGCCTGTTTCCATGCTGCCCACAACAGACGAACTTCCTCTTCATCTGCTTCAATTGCAGATAAATTATACCTTGAGGAGTCAGTTCCAGAAAGATTTTCTTCGAATGACACAATCTCCTCACACTGAGTTACAAGGTCTTCAAAGGTCGACATTTTACAAGAGAAAACAATTTGATTCACAATTATAAATTTTTTGTTTAAGAGGCAGTGAAACAATGAAATGAGAAAGTTATTTATGTTTGCTCAAGAAGCAAAACAATGTATGGCCGATTAAACCAATTCGGTATATCGAATTCCAAAATTCTCCAAATTTATTTATATATATTTTTTTTTCCAAAATTTCCAGAAAATTCCAATTTGTCCCAAGAAACAAAACCAAATGAGGCAATTATGTAGTAAGAGCCAAATAAATTTCAAAATTTTCCCAAATGAAAATTTTTCCAATATAAATTGTTCCAATCAACAATACAATTGATCTCCAAACTTAATCAATTATTTTTATTAACGCCAAGGAAAAGTATTCAGAAACTTTCATCTTATGAGCAAGATTTATCATCAATGAAAAAGTCACCAATATTTCCGCTTTGCAATTTAAATATTTTACAAAATTTTATATGCTCATTAAATTCCAATGTTAGTTTCAAGTATTTTAATTTCTCCTACGAGAAAATTCAAAATCCAAAGTTTTGTTCAAATGAAAAAATTCTTTAGAGGAAGCCAAAATTAAAAAAATTTCTTCAAAAATTCAAATATCCCAACGGATGAGTTCTGACTCACAATGTTTTCCAATTAATTTTTGTGAGTCAATAATTTTTGATTGGTTGAATTATAACAATCACGAGACAGTATTGTTCAATATATAAGTGAAAAAATGAAGTAATTCTGCAACAAATTATTTCTCAAAAATTTTTCTCAGTGTAGATACATGTAGTGCAATCAATTTTATATGCGATCAGTTCAAGATGTACAATTTTAAATTCAAAATTTTCCAAATAAAATTTTATTCTCTTCTGGCCCACTGTATCAATCATGTACTGTCATTTGTCCAAGTTTTCAAACCAAAGTCTTTTCCAGTAAGACTGTCACAGTGTATGATTTTCCAGGATACTAATATTAAGTAACTGCCTCTTAGAGCCAATATTCGGAGTCACAAAAATCCATAGACACAAACAAGGATTGCTTCGAATGTTAAAGGTAATTATTTGTGAGCCAGATTTACCAAGAGGAAGATTATTTCTTAAATTTCATCATTTTATATAAACCATTATCTTTTAAACTTTGCGCCACTGTGCAAGTATATACGACAATGTATTGTTTTCAAATATTGTATATGCCCTTTGTTATGATTTATGTATTTGCTATTTTCTCCAAAAATCAAACATAAATAATCGTATCCAAATATACGAATCCAAGTGTGTAGCGCACAAGCGATGTGCGAAATCAACGAGGGGTGAGGTAGACAAAAAAGCTCTGCAACTGCATACAATGAGAAAGAACAGCGCACAAGCAGAGCAATGTTTTTAAACTCCACATCAAATTGAGACAACAAAATTTCTAATGATCGATGTAAGCATGGGTAACAAGTGAAGAGATGGGGGTTGTTGCCAAATTTCAATGCATCAAGGGAAAATGCAAAAATGTAAACAAGCAATTTGCCGGTTCAATACAACACCAACAACAGAGAAAGGGAACGCAAAGCAGACAAGAAGAATGCAAAGGTAACGGTATGACTTTGATGAAGGCTTGGCCTTGAAAATTTTTGGACGAGTTATGTAACAAATAACTTTCAAAATTGTCCACAATTTTTGAGGAAGATTTACGCAGCCGAGCCAGCATGTATGTCCACCACAATATAATATTTTGAATGTAATATTGTGTACATACCTTTTGTCCAAATGTTTTCTTGTTGTTGAATTTACCACTGGTTCTGCTGATGTTGATAACCAAATTTTGTTTAAATTGACGGCTTCTGAAGGACCATATGTTGGAGTCACTATCCAACTTTCCAGAGGGTAGTCACCTAAATCCTCAGATTCGGACACCCTCGCTTGTTTGTCTTTACGTTTTCCTTTGATGATCAAGACGTCCCGTCTTTGGATGAAATTTAATTGTTCTTTCCCAATGGGGAAGGTAAATGTATTTCCATGCACTGATCTTATTGGAATGCAAAAACACGTCAGTTGGATTCACTAGCCCCTGGGGCAATACAAATATATTTTTTCTTTGGTTAAACACTTTTCCCAAAGGGATAGCTAAGCAATATTTTTCCTCCAAAGAAATAATGTCACAAATAGCTCACTGGTAAATACAAAGGCACGATAGTTCACTTCAAAACCAATGATTTTATTTTTACAAAATATAAGTACAAAAAGTTCATATAAAATTTGATTATTTCTTTTATTTAGCACTACTAATTGTCTCCTTTCTTGTACACTTTAAATCACAATATGGCGCTTAGCAAGAAAAAAAAACACTATATATAAAAAAGACAATGTCAACCAAAATGAATCTAACGCCGTCCACAAACAAGGACGGTGACGGTCATGCAAGGACTGATTAGTCCACGTTGTGTTGCATACGTCAGTGATACAACACAGCGTTTTCTCGCATCAACAAAACTTGTGTGAGACTGTGTATGTACACATGAAATGTTTGTATGTAGGATTGACACAGTCATGCGAAATTGTTATTTAAATTCTTTAATATTTAGAGAAGAGAGTCATGGTTTTCACGATTATAGTTGAAGAGAAAAATTATAGAGAAAAACGTAAAACTGAATGAACGTAATTTTCTAAATCGGATTATTTCAAGAGTGGTGGTAGACCAAGCCACCATATCACCACATCCACTGGGCTGCCAACTTCTGGAAGTTATCAATTTGGACAATGATCAAGAGTTAGGCCCTTTCAGTGGACGTGTATAAGGGTCGAAAGACTGTGACTTTTCTTTGTCACAATTGATATAGACCAATTTTGTGTGATTGGGGATCGGATATATATAACAATGGACTGAATAGTCTAAGTGAGTCTGGAACTTAATCGGGCTGCAACTCTAACCTAACCTAACTATAGACCGATATGGACCAATTTTGGTATGATTGTTAGCGGCCATATACTAACACCACGTTCCAAATTTTAACCAGATCGCATGAAATTTGCTTCTCTTTGAGGCTCCGCAAGCCAAATCTAGGGATCGGTTTATATGAGGGCTATATATAATTATGGACCGATGTGGACCAATTTTTGCATGGTTGTTAGAGACCATATACCAACACCATGTACCAATTTCTGCCGGATCGGATGAAATTTTCTTCTCTTTGAGGCTCCGCAAGCCAAATCTGGGGATCGGTTTATATGGGGGCTACATATAATTATGGACCGATGTGGACCAATTTTTGCATGGATGTTAAAGGCCATATACTAACACCATGTACAAAATATCAGCAGGATCGGATGAAATTTGCTTCTCTTTGCGGCTCCGCAAGCCAAATCTAGGGATCGGTTTATATGAGGGCTATATATAAGTATGGGCCGATGTGGACCAATTTTTGCATGGTTGTTAGAGACCATATACCAACACCATGTACCAAATATCAACCGGAGCGAATGAAATTTTCTTCTTTTTGAGGCTCCGCAAACCAAATCTGGGGATCGGTTTATATGGGGGCTACAAATAATTATGGACCGATGTGGACCAATTTTTCCATGGTCATTAGAGACCATATACCAACATCATGTACCAAATTTCAACCGGAGCGGATGAAATTTTCTTCTTTTTGAGGCTCCGCAAACCAAATCTGGGGATCGGTTTATATGGGGGCTACAAATAATTATGGACCGATGTGGACCAATTTTTCCATGGTCATTAGAGACCATATACCAACACCATGTACCAAATTTCAGCCGGATCGGATGAAATATGCTTAGATCGACTTAGAATTTCACCACGACCCAGAATATATATACTTTATAGGGTCTTAGAGCAATATTTCGATGTGTTACAAATGAAATGACAAAGTTAATATACCCCCATCCTATGGTGGAGGGTATATAAATATTGTTTCATCTGACCAAATGGTCCAATTTCATTTTAACTCTTAATTGTATATTTTTTTCTGAGTAGTGCATTTTTCCCAATGATTTCTGTATTCAAAGGATCTATGCAGTACACGTACCCATCAGATATTATTCCTCTAATCTTCACATGTAGAACAATATGGGAGAATACTAACTAGTATTTTTATAATAATTTCACCATTTTTTAGCCATGTTCTTCTTTTAAAATATTCATTTGAAATTTCATTTTTACTATTAATTCAGACAAAAAAAAAAAAAAAAGAATGAACAACAATAACAGTTCAAAGATCACAGAGAAATAGGATTTGAAAATAAAACATATTCACTTGTGTTGTGTTTGATTACTGCAGATTTTGTTTTTAATATCTCACAAACCTAAATACTATGTAATTCATATCCTGAAGCTGAGTAGAAAAAATATGCTACTGAATGGAATATTGTTTCATATAAAAGGTTATTTTATATTCAAAGAGTAATACATTGTTCCTTTGAAAACTGGCCTAGATTTGTATGTTCCACAGAAACTTAAAAATAAAACCAATCAATATTCATGTGTATATTCATAGGTCCATACACATGATGGACCAAAGAGGATATATATTGAATGCAGGCCTATTTGGACTAGTGTATTGTGACGCATAATAAGGAAAAACAAAAGAATTTCTCTAGAAGATTAGTTATACGAGTATATGCATATGTTGAGATATACATATATAAAAAAGGTGGGGTATGTTTGAATATAAATAGAAAACAAATATCACCAATTTTTCCAATTATAATTTCAATTTCCAAAAAATTTCAATCAAAAAGTTTATTGATTCCAAAATATGTTAATAAAAACAAAAATTAATTACAACAAGTATATACGGCCGTAAGTTCGGCCAAGCCGAAGCTTATGTACCCTCCACCATGGATTGCGTAGAAAGTTCAACTGAATACTGTCACCCACAATCGAATTACTTGGGTTGCGGCAGATGGGAAGGTATCTTAAAACTTCCTAACACCGTCTTCTAAATTGCAAGGTAGTCCATATGTGGTATATATTAAACTAAAAAAGGCCGATTAAATACGTATATAATTAAGTTTGACAAAATTTTCTATAGCAATAAAATTTTGTAAAAATTTTCTATAGAAATACAATTTTGACAAAATTTTCTATAGAAATAAAATGTTGACAAAATTTTCTATAGAAATCACATTTTGACAAATTTTTTTTTGGAAATAAAATGTTGACAAAATTTTCAATAGAATTAAAATTTTGACAACATTCTCTACAGAATTAAAATTTTGACAAAATTTTCTATAGAAATAAAATTTTGCCAAAATTTTCTATAGAAATAAAATTTGACAAAATTTTCTACAGGAGTAAATTGTTGACAAAATTTTCCATAGAAATAGAATTTTGACAAAATTTTCTATAGAAATAAAATTTTGGTAGATTATTTCTGGCTCGAGTGGCAACCATGATTATGAACCGATATGGACCAATTTTGGTGTTGACAAAATTTTCTATAGAAATCACATTTTGACAATTTTTTTTTTTGGAAATAAAATTTTGACAAAATTTTCAATAGATTTAAAATTTTGAGAACATTCTCTATAGAATTAAAATTTTGACAAAATTTTCTATAGAAATAAAATTTTGCCAAAATTTTCTATAGAAATAAAATTTGACAAAATTTTCTACAGGAGTAAATTGTTGACAAAATTTTCCATAGAAATAGAATTTTGACAAAATTTTCTATACACTGAAAAAACAGTGAACCCACCAGGAAGAAAACTTTCGGTTAATTTTAGAAAATTTTGAATATTTGTAGAAAATTTTAACTAAACAGTATTACAAACGTTGGGATCAAGCCGATGTCATAAAAATAAGTACATATTTTTCGACAAATTCAAGAAAATTTATTAGACATAACTAAGTTTTTTCACTTGTTAAAGAAAATTTTGTAGTTTGAAGGAAAAACTTGGTGTTCAAAATTGAAAGAATGTCTTTAGTGACATACGAAGTTCATGATGGACGCATTTTTAGTAAAATTTACAAATTTAAAGAAATTCTGAACTATTTTGTGGAAGACACGAATTTAGTTCATCTTTATGCTTCATTGGAGTATATTTTTTTCCTCGGGTTTAGTTAATTTAACTAACGTACATAAAAAATTATTAGAGTAAAGAAAACTTTCTCTAAACATAATAATTCCATGAACTAAAATAAAGTTAAATTGGCTTTAGTGAAATAGAGAGTTCACTTTTTTTTGAGTGTAGAAATAAAATTTTAGTAGATTATTTCTGGCTCGAGTGGCAACCATGATTATGAACCGATATGGACCAATTTTGGTGTGATTGGGGATCGGCTTATATAACTGTAGACCTATATGGACCAATTTTGCCATGGTTATTAGCGGCCATATACTAACACCACGTTGCAACTTTCAACCGGATCGGATGAATTTTGCTTCTCCAACAGGCTCCGGAGATCTAATCTGGGGAATGGCTTATATGGGGGCTATATATAATTATGGACCGACATGGACCAATTTTTGCATGGTTGTTAGAGACCATATAACACCACGTACCAAATTTCAACCGGATGAATTTAGCTTCTCCAACAGGCTCCGGAGATCACATCTGGGGAATTTTTTATATGGGGGCTATATATAATTATGGATCGATATGGACCAATTTTTGCATGGTGGTTAGAGACCATATAACGTACCAAATTTCAACCGAATCGGATGAATTTTGCTCCTCCAAGAGGTTACGGAGATCAAATCTGGGGATAGATTTATATGGGGGCTATATATAATTATGGACTGATATGAACCAATTCCTGCATGGTTGGTGGATACCAACATCACGTACCAAATTTCAACCGAATCGGTTGAATTTTGCTCTTCCAAGGGGCTCCGGAGGTCAAATCTGGGGATCGGTTTATATGGGGCCTATATATAATTATTGACCGATGCAGACCAATTTTTGCATGGTTGTTAGAGACCATATACTAACACCATGTACCAAATTTCAGCCGGATCGGATGAAATTTGCTTCTCTTAGAGGCTCCGCAAGCCAAATCGGGAGATCGGTTTATATGGGGGCTATATATAATTATGGACCGGTATGGACCAATTTTTACATGGTTGTTAGAGACCATATACTAGCCCAATGTACAAAATTTCACCACATATATAATTTCAACCGGATCGGATGAATTTTTTCTCCTCTAAGGGCTGCGGAGGTCAAAGCTGGGGATGGGTTTAAATGGGGGTTACATATAATTAAGACCACTATGGACCAAGTTTCGCATGGTTGTTAGAGACCATATACTAACACCACGTACCAAATTTCAACCGGATTGGGTGAATTTTGCTCTTCCAAGGGGCTCCGGAGGTTAAATCTGGGGTTCGGTTTATATGGGGGCTACATATAATTATGGACCGATTTCGACCAATTTTTGCATGGGTGTTTGAGGCCATATATTAACACCACGTACCAAATTTCAGCCGGATCGGATGAAATTTTATTCTCTTAGAGGCTCCGCAAACGAAATCAGGGGATCGGTTTATATGAAGACTATATATAATTATGGACCGATGTGGACCAATTTTTACATGGTTGTTAGAGACCATATAGTAACACCATGTACCAAATTTCAGGCGGATCAGATGAAATTTGCTGCTCTTAGAGGCTCCGCAAGCCAAATCTGGGGGATCGGTTTATATGGGGGCTACATATAATTATGGACCGATATGGACCAATTTTTGCATGGTTGTTAGAGAGCATATACTTACATTATGTACCAAATTTCAACCGGATCGGATGAATTTTGCTCCTCCAAGAGGCTCCGCAAACCAAATCTGAGCGTCGCTTTATATGGGGACTATACTTAAAAGTGGATCGATATGGCCCATTTGCAATACCATCCGACCTACGTCAATAGCAACTACTTGTGCCAAGTTTCAAGTCGATAGCTTGTTTTGTTCGGAAGTTAGCGTGATTTCAACAGGCGGACGGACGGACATGCTTACACACAAAAAATTTTGTTTTGATTCAATCACGAAATTAATAAATCCAATTAATTTTTAATTGAAATGTCTTCAAGCACAGAAATGATAATATCAATTAAAACATTAATTGACAGTCAATTAAAAAATTAATTGATCCAATTAAAAAATTAATTGATACTATTAATTTGTGTGATTGATTTTTATTTCAATTACAAAAATTTTTGAATCAATTAAAGTTTTAATTGAATATATTTTTAAACTCAATTAAGATTTTAATTGGAAAAATTTTCGTGATTTTTTGTCTGTGTAGATCGACTCAGAATTTCACCACGACCCAGAATATATATACTTTATGGGGTCTTAGAGCAATATTTCGATGTGTTTCAAACGGAATGACAAAGGTAGTATATCCCCCATCCTATGGTGTAGGGTATAAAAACGAGGAAAAACTTAATAATTTCGTACTTCTCACCAAATAGTTCATTATTTCTTTAAATTTGTAAATTTTACTACAAATGCGCCCATTTTGAACTTCGTATGGCACTAAAGACATTCTTCCAATTCTGCACTCCAATTGCTTCCTTCAAACTACAAAATTTTCTTTAACAAGTGAAAAAAATATATTTTTTTTTAATAAATTTTCTTGAATTTGGCTCGACTAAAATCGAAATCTATTCAAGCTAACCTCATAGTTACCTTGCAGTGACCAGTGTAATTACCTGAAATGAAAAAAAAATTATATTTGTCCATTAGTCAAATAATAAAGTTAGGCAATGATTACATTGCTTTAAATTATATAAAAATTAAATAAAATTTAAAATTCTCCGCAAAAAAAAGAAGACCAAAAGTAAGAGAGAAAACTTTCATCCATTTAGATTGGAATTCAGCAAAAGCAAAATTGAGAAAAACAAACCCAAGTTATTTTAAATGTTTTCCGGATTTTTCAATAAGGTTTCAAAGTCACGTTTTTCAATATTCAATAAAATTTCATTATTCTTTTTGGAACTTTTCAACATTATCGACAAAAGCATTGCAGCAAGTAGCAATTTTACTACTAGCCCATGATATCCCTAAGGCAGAAGTAGAGATGATGATGATGACGACGACGACGACAATAATGGTGCTCTGGCTATGTCGGCTGATGGTGTGACAGCGGTATGACACAGCGATAACAAAACATTTGGTAAATTTCATTATTACAATTGTAATCTCTAAAATACAATTTACCATTTGCCGGCAACGGATCCGGCTTTACATTTCGCTGCCATAGATTTCTACCGAAGCTGTGAAACTATTTTATAACTTTATGTAAATTCCAACTATCAACTATGGAGAAATAAATGGATGGGGCTAGACAATTGAAACCTATAGCAAAGCAAACGATAGGGAGAGATGGTAGAAAATATTCTCATTGCAATAAGGAAATCAAAAGTGAAGAAAGAAGGAAATGAGTATTCATTTCCGTTTCTCTGTTTGTCCCCATCGTAGTAGTTAATGTCATCGTTTCGATGTGAAAGTATAAATCTTCTGAAGAAGCGGTAAGACTATTGTGGTGGTTTAGTAACCCAAGAAACGAAAAGGGAGGAAATCCTTTCGTTTTTTTATGTTTGCTTGAGGAAGACAAGAAAGTTATGTCCTCCTTGTCGATATCACCAACCATAAAATATTGTGTTCAAGTTATCAATTGTATGTGACCAAAAATTTGTAAAGGAATACCAAAGAAGTGGGAAAAAGACATAGCACCCAAAAAAACTTCCCATTCCCAGAATTTTCCTGTTCAAAAGCATTTTCGGCATTTAAAGAGTGTGGGTGAATGGTCATGATAGCAATGAAGACAAGCAGTCTTACTCAACCCAAATGGCCCAACATTTAAAGAAAACCCTATGGGTTTTTTCTTATTTCATTTTGAAATTCTCAAACTGTGTAAATCGAATTTGTAATAGTTTAGTTGCTCTGTTGGTTGAAAAAAATTCCAGCAGAAAATCAAAGTGGAAAACAGAAATATTTTTACAAAACTATTGAGAATATCGTTTTTTTCTTATTTGACATCATATAAAAGTTTCATTGAAAGATTTATTGAAAAGTGAATACTTTTACATTATTTCAAATAAAAATTGATTAAAAAGTTTGTCTTTTGCAACGGGTTTATGGTCAAGACGATTTTAAAATCACCTATACTAGCAATTAATAAAAAAGGGTCCTTAAATACTACAATTATGTTCCCCTATTTACAACATAGAATTTGTAAACATAACACACCAAAAAAAAAGTTGCCTTGGATTTAAAATTTGATTTGATTGATTATCCCTTCATAATATGGGTATTTGTTCCGGAGCAAAGATATGGCTTCTTAACAATAAACGCGTTTTCTAGCAAGTTATCTTCCCCAAGTTAAAATTTTGAATTTTGGTATTGATTACGAGCCAAAGATGTGGCTTCTTTAGAAAAAAAATTTTAGCGACTTATCTGGCTTTAAATGTAGGATCAATAAAATTGAATTATCACGTTTATCTACTTTTCATTCTCGTATCGCAGTATATTAATACAGCTATTCACGTACAAACAAATGCCAGTTTATAACAGATACTTCAAAGTAAAAAATGTTTTCTTAATTAAAAAAAAAAAAAAAAAAAAACTTTAAACTAACAATGCAAAATCCTCAAAAAAAATCTTAGCCTATATTTGAAGGGTTTTTATCTTAAATCTAAAGATTCATTATATCAGTTAATTTAAGGAAGTTAAATCAAAAATTTATCCTTAATATAAAGATATATGGCTCTACTGGAGGGACTAGAATTTTCAAAATTTGTATCCTAAATTTAAATGAATAATTTTTTGAAGCAAAGATTATAAACTTTATTTTAATACAAATTTATTGTTTTAAAGAAATTTGTCTTTAATAGTTTGTAAACTGCGCATACTAAAATTTAGGTTGTGTAATCTTTAAAACCACATAAATATTTTTTTCCATCGCAGTTCCCTAACCAGAGAGAAACCAAACAACTAATTTTTGAAATTCAGAGTGAGCCTAATTAAATTAAAATCCGATTATTTGTTATCGGCCTTAAAACCGACGAAACCGTAACCGAATTTTTAGTTAGATTTTTAAGATTTTTTATGAACTTAACAATTTATACGATAGACTAAAAAATTATATATGTTTAGAATTTTAAATGCTTTACAAGAGGAAATGTTACTAATCCTACAAAAACAAGTATATACGGCCGTAAGTTCGGCCAGGTCGAAGCTTATGCACCCTCCACCATGGATTGCGGAGAAACCTCTTCCAAAGACTGTCATCTACAATCGAATTACTTGGGTTGCGGTAACACATGCCGATGGCTAGGTATCTTAAAACCTATTAAATTATAAAAGGCCGATTAAATATGCCAACATTTTCTATAGAAATAAAATTATGACAACATTTTCTATAGAAATAAAATTTTGACAACATTTTCTATAGAAATAAAATGTTGACAAAATTTTTTATAGAAATAAAATTTTGACAAAATTTTTTATAGAAATAACATTTTAACAAAATTTTGACAAAATTTTCTATAAAAATTACATTTTTACAAAATTTTCTATAAAAATAAAATTTTAACAAAATTTTTTATAGAAATAACATTTTTACAAAATTTTCTATAAAAATAAAATTTTTACAAAATTTTCTATAAAAATAAATTTTTTACAAAATTTGTTATAGAAATAAAATTTCGACAAAATTTTCTATACAAATAAAATTTTGACAACGTTTTCTATAGAAATAAAATTTTTACAAAATTTTCTATAAAATAAAATTTTTACAAAATTTTCTATAAAATAAAATTTTTACAAAATTTGTTATAGAAATAAAATTTCGACAAAATTTTCTATAGAAATAAAATCTTGACACAATTTTTCATAGAAATAAAATTTTGACAAACTTTTCTGTAGAAATAACATTTTGACAACGTTTTCTATAGAAATAAAATTTTGACGACATTTTCTATAGAAATAAAATTTTTACAAAATTTTCTGTAGAAATAAAATTTTGACAAAATTTTCTATAAAAATAAAATTTTAACAAAATTTTCTATACACAAAAAAATACAAAATTTTCTATAGAAATAAAATTTTTACAAAATTTTTTATAGAAATAAAATTTTGACAAAATTTTTTATAGAAATAAAATTTTGACAAAATTTTCTATAGAAATAAAATTTTGACAAAAATTTTTATAGAAATAATATTTTAACAAAATTTTCTATAAAAATAAATTTTTAACAAATTTTTCTATAAAAATAAAATTTTAACAAAAATTTTTTTAGAAATAAAATTTTGACAAAACTTTCTATAGAAATAAAATTTCTACAAAATTTTCTATAAAAATAAAATTTTTACAAAATTTGTTTAGAAATAAAATTTCGACAAAATTTTCTATAGAAATAAAATTTTGACACAATTTTCCATAGAAATAAAATTTTGACAAAATTTTCGATAAAAATAAAATTTTAACAAAATTTTCTATAGACAAAAAAAAAAATACAAAATTTTCTATAGAAAAAAAAATTACAAAATTTCCTATAGAAATAAAATGTTGACAAAATTTCTTATAGAAATAAAATTTTGACAAAATTTTTTATAGAAATAATATTTTGACGAAATTTTCTATAAAAGTAAAATTTTGGTAGATTATTTTTGGCTCGAGTGGCAACCATGATTATGAACTCATATGGTCCATTTTTTGTGATTGGGGATCGGCTACATATAACTATAGACCGATATGGACCAATTTTGGTATGGTTGTTAGCGGCCATATACTAACACCACGATCCATATTTCAAACGGATCGGATGAAATTTGCTCCTCCAAGGGGCTCCGGAGGTCAAATCTGGGAAATGGTTTATATGGGGGCTATATATAATTATGGACCGATATGGACCAATTTTTACATAGTTGTGCCAAATTTCAATCGGATCGGATGAAATTTGCTTCTCTAAGAAGCTCCGCAAGCAAAATCTGAGGGTCGGTTGATATGGTTGCTATACGTAAAAGTGGTCCAATATGGCCCATTTGCAATACCGTCCGACCTACATCAATAACAACTACTTATGCCAAGTTTCAAGTCGATAGCTTGTTTCGCTCGGAAGTAGCGTGATTTCAGCAGACAGACGGACGGACATGCATAGATCGACTCAGAATTTCTTACACGAAAAGAATATTTTGTCAAAATTTTAATTACATAGAAAATTTTGTAGAAATTTTAATTACATAGAAAATTTTATTAAAATTTTATTTCTATAGAAAATTTTGCCAAAATTTTATTTCTATAGAAAATTTTGGCCACATTTTATTTGTATAGAACATTTTGGCCACATTTTATTTGTATAAAAAATTTTATCCTATAGAAAAATTTGCCAAAATTTTATTTCTATAGAAAAATTTGTCAAAATTTTATTTCTATAGAAAATTTTCCCAAAATTTATTTCTATAGAAAATTTTGTCAAAATTTGATTTCTCTAGAATATTTTGTCAAAATTTTATTTTTATAGAAAATTTTTGCCAAATTTTATTTCAATAGAAAGTTGTTGCCAAATTTTTATTTGTGTAGAAATTTTTTCCAAATTATTATTTCTATAGAAATTTTTGTCAAAATTTTATTACTATAGAAAAATTTTATCAAAATTTTATTTTAATAGAAAAAATTTCCAAATTTTTTTTGTATAGAAAATTTTGACAAAATTTTATTTCTATAGAAAATTTTGTTTCTACAGAAAATGTTGTCAAGATTTGATTTCCTTAGAAAATTTTGGTTAAATTTTATTTCTATAGGAAATTTTGTCAAAATTGTATTTCTATTGAAAATTTTGTCAAAATTTTATTTCTATAGAAAATTTTGTCAACATTTTATTTCTATAGAAAATTTTGTCAAAATTTTATTTCTATAGAAAATTTTGTTAAAATTTTATTTTTATAGAAAAATTTTCAAGATTTTATTTCTATAGAAAACTTTTGTCAAAATTTTATTTCAATAGAAAAATTTTGTAAACATTTTATTTTAATAGAAAAAATTTCCAAAATTTATTTTTTGTATAGAAAATTTTGTCAAAATTTTATTTCTATACAAAATTTTACTTCCTTAGAAAATTTTGTTTAAATTTTATTTCTATAGAAAATGTTGTCAAAATTGTATTTCTATTGAAAATTTTGTCAAAATTTTATTTCTATTGAAAATTTTGTCAAAATTTTTTTTCTATAGAAAATTTTAATCAAAATTTTATTTTAATAGAAAAAATTTCCAAAATTTTTTTTGTATTGAAAATTTTGTTAAAATTTTATTTCTATAGAAAATTTTTCAAAATTTTATTTCTATAGAAAATTTTCAAAATTTTATTTTTATAGAAAATTTTGTCAAAATGTTATTTCTATGGAAAATTTTTGTCAAAATTTTATTTCAATAGAAATATTTTATCAAAATTTTATTTTAATAGAAAAAATTTCCAAATTTTTTTTTGTATAGAAAATTTTGTCAAAAATTTATTTATATAGAACATTTTGTAAAAATTTTCCTTCTATAGAAAATTTTGTAAAAATTTTTTTGTTACATAGAAATTTTTACTTCTATAGCAAATTTTGTCAAAATTTTATTTCTATAGAAAATTGTGTTAAAATTGTATTTCTATAGAAAATTTTATCAACATTATAGCATTCTACCAATCTACTAAACAGTAAAAAAATCGACCATTTTTGGTAGAATTCTATCAACTGTGGCAACATTGGTAAGGATCCCAACAATCTCTCTCGCTGAAACACACACATTTTTATATCATCCATATGGCCCAGCATTGATTTGTTATAGTATTTGTCTTCTTGCTTGTTTCTTTCGTTTTTTTCTTGCAATTTTTATAACTTATCTTCACATAAAACAATTTCAATTTCAATTGATTTGATTTTCTTTCGCTATCAAAATCAAATTGAAGAACTCCAAACCAAACAAAAGAATCTGTCCAAAGTTTTCTTCTCTCACTGTTGTCTGCCCATCCGGCATCCTTTGAGCTAAAACCCAAGAGTGAGAGAAAATGGAATTTGCATAGATATACATTTTTATTGTCATCCCTTGGAAAACAAATGACAATTGTTATTGGAAAATTTATTTGCATTTGCATTAAGAATATTTTGCAATATTTCTTAGCCGAGAATGTCAGAGTGACTGGTAAAAGAAAATTTCTCCATTTCATTGTAATTTCCTATGCTGCATTGGAGAGGCAACAAAACAACTAAATATGAGGGTGGTTGAAAAAAAATCGAAGACAACAAATTTTTGTTGTTCCTAAAAAATTCTCAAGTATCTTTGGAGATGTCATAGTTTGCTTATTTTTATTTTTGTATTTTTTTTTTTGGGTAATGTAAACGACATGTGTTCTAACTTGTTCTCTCTGATATTGTAATATGTTATAGACTAAACGCATTTTGGCTTTTACGAGTTTGGCTCCTCCATCTAAAACATTTCAATTCAATGAAATTTTGATTGGATTTTTTTTTTTCGAATATTTTTTGGGTAACGTTTTTGTTTTTTTTTTTTTGGTTCTTTTCTCTATGGTTATGGGTGTTCCATTTTAGTTGAAAATCTTCTAAAATGCAAATTTGGGTTAGTGGATTTATTTGGGAGATACTCGTATTTATTTCTTTGCATTTATTTTTATTTTCTTTCAGCAGCATTGAACTTGGGTAGAAACATTATTGAAATCACCATCACGAATTTCGTCTACCCTTTCCCTTTCGATGATGGGAGTTCGTTGGTTTTTTATGTTTATGTTTTTTAATAAATGTAATACAACTACATGGTCATATATCTCGCTTTATGTTTGTAGCATTTGTGTGTGTGTGGGACTGTATGTGTTAGAGTATATATGCTGGGTATCATTATAGAAATAGGTACCCTCTTTTTTTGTTTTTTTTTGCTCCTGCGCTTGTTTTACTCTTCGTTTTTTTTTCAATTTACATAATGGTTTTTATGAATGCGGTTTATAGAAAAAGCCATTTTTTAATATTTATGTATTTTTTTCAAATTATATGGATTTGATCATGTTCGTTATATGTATATGTGTGTATACATATGATGCTTGCATATGTATTTATTCTATTAAGAAATTATGATATAAAGGGTGATTCTTTTGAGGTTAGGATTTTCATGCATTAGTATTTGACAGATCACGTGGGATTTCAGACATGGTGTCAAAGAGAAAGATGCTCAGTATGCTTTGACATTTCATCATGAATAGACTTACTAACGAGCCACAACGTCGAATTTTCAGTGAATGGGCCCTAGAAAAGTTGACAGAAAATCCGCTTTTTTATCGACAAATTTTGTTCAGCGATGAGGCTCATTTCTGGTTGAATGGCTACGTAAATAAGCAAAATTGCCGCATTTGGAGTGAAGAGCAACCAGAAGCCGTTCAAGAACTGCCCATGCATCCCGAAAAATGCACTGTTTGGTGTGGTTTGTACGCTGGTGGAATCATTGGACCGTATTTTTTCAAAGATGCTGTTGGACGCAACGTTACGGTGAATGGCGATCGCTATCGTTCGATGCTAACAAACTTTTTGTTGCCAAAAATGGAAGAACTGAACTTGGTTGACATGTGGTTTCAACAAGATGGCGCTACATGCCACACAGCTCGCGATTCTATGGCCATTTTGAGGGAAAACTTCGGAGAACAATTCATCTCAAGAAATGGACCGGTAAGTTGGCCACCAAGATCATGCGATTTGAAGCCTTTAGACTATTTTTTGTGGGGCTACGTCAAGTCTAAAGTCTACAGAAATAAGCCAGCAACTATTCCAGCTTTGGAAGACAACATTTCCGAAGAAATTCGGGCTATTCCGGCCGAAATGCTCGAAAAAGTTGCCCAAAATTGGACTTTCCGAATGGACCACCTAAGACGCAGCCGCGGTCAACATTTAAATGAAATTATCTTCAAAAAGTAAATGTCATGGACCAATCTAACGTTTCAAATAAAGAACCGATGAGATTTTGCAAATTTTATGCGTTTTTTTTTTTTTTAAAGTTATCAAGCTCTTAACAAATCACCCTTTATATGGAAAACCACATAAACACGAAATGGTGGTTGTTTACAGGGTTCGAATATTATGAGGAATTCCATATTTTTGTGACGAACGTACTTTTATTAAAAAAAGTAACCTACTTTTATTCTATTCAGTAGCAAATAACATGAGCTTGATCAAATTAAAACTTCACTTAAGAATGAGATGTTTCATAAGCAAAATGTTTTTTGCTCGGATATTATGTGGCTGATATCGGCAAGAATGTTATGATTGGCGAGAACAAAATATTTTACGGCAAAAGTGTTCCATGTTTCCCATCCATGGAAACTCTTGAAGAACATTTAAGGTGAACATATTCCATAATGTTATTTTTGAACGGGAAACATGGAACATGTTTGTCGTAAAAGGCAGTGGCTTTGCAGATATTAACTAGATACTGACTTTTGCAAAGGAATGCAAGGTCCATATTTTGGGCATTTAGAAAGAAAAAAAAAAAAAAAAACAAACCAACTTCGTAGAGGACCTTATACACAGGTTAGTGGCAGCCCGATTAAATTTCAGGCTCACTTAGACTATTCAGTCCATTGTGATACCACATTTAACTAAAAGTACCTATTACATATGGGCACTTAGGTAATCTTTTCGCTATTCGAATTTCCAGATCTTTAGAATTTACTCCGAACCCCACTTGTCCATTCAATTTGGAGCCATCAGTATAGAAATCTATATATCTTTTATTCTCCGGGGTCTGTGTACACCACGCCTCACTGTTGGAAATTAGAGTTTCAAACTTTTTGTCGAAAAGTGGTTTTGCCAGGGTGTAATCCACTACGTTAGGCACATCTGGCATTACTTTGAGGACCGAACTATGACCGTACATTTTTTCCGACCACAGCGATAGCTCGCGCAACCGCACAGCCGTTGTTGCAGCTGACTGTTTGACCAAAATGTCTAAAGGCAATAGATGTAGCATGACATTAAGGGAGTCTGTTCCTGTCTTACTAAATGCGCCTGAGATACATAAGCTCGCCATACGCTGAACTTTATCTAAACAAGTCGGTTTCTGAAGTGCCGGCCACCAGACTACAACACCATATAGCATTATAGGTCTAACTAATGCACAATTTTTGGTTTTAGCCCCCACTTTTTTCCTATTGCCTTTTTGCACGAGTACAAAGCTACCGTGGCTTTTCTCGCCCTCTCTTCAATATTAAGCCTAAAATTCAGCTTCCTGTCCAAAATAACGCCAAGGTATTTTGCACACTCACCAAAGGGAATTTCAGTACTCCCTAAGGAAATGGGCCTAACCGTGGGAGTTTTGCGATCTTTGCAGTACATGACTAGTTCTGCTGGATTTACACCAAGAACATTATCTTTCGCCCATTTCTCAGTCATCCGGAGAGCTCTCTGTATAATATCTCTGATTGTGGATGGGAATTTTCCCCTGACTGCTAGCGCCACATCATCTGCGTATGCCACCACTTTTATCCATTATTTTTCTAGGGAAACCAGAAGGTTGTTTATAGCAACATTCCAAAGAAGAGGTGATAGAACTCCTCCTTGGGGAGTGCCTCTGTTCACATACCTTTGTATGTTTGCTTGCCCTAGAGTGGCTGAAATACGTCTCTTTATTAGAAGTTCGTCTAACAGCCTAAGTATGCCTGGATCAACATTAAGAGTTGTCAGTCCATTTAATATCGAGCTCGGATGGACATTATTGAACGCCCCTTCGATGTCTAGAAACGCAACGATTGTGAATTCTTTGACAGATAGTGAGCTTTCAATAAATCTGACTAGTTCATGCAATGCGGTCTCAGTAGACCTGCCCTTCGAGTATGCATGCTGTCGTTTCGAGAGCAAACTTGAATCCACGCTAGTTCTCAGACACATGTCTATCATCCTCTCCAGGGTCTTAAGTAGGAATGAGGATAAGCTGATTGGTCGGAAATCCTTCGCACTCGAGTGAGAGGCTTTTCCTGCTTTAGGTATGAAGACGACTTTTCGGAATCCTTTGGCTGATCGCTTTTGTATACCTTCATATGGATATCATGAAAGCCATAACTTACACGTCCTTGGGTCTGGGCTAGATGGGGCAGCGACTCTATGTTTAATATAAACACCGCATGTCGTCTTGGTCCATCCACCTCATCCAAACGACCTTCCAATCGGCGGTTGGAAGACCTGGGTTACATTCTGGGTGTAAAAATTATATGTTTGGAACTCGAATTTTTTACTACATTATTTTTAAATGCAAGCATATAATGTTCATGAACTAATGTAACATGTTAGCGACATATATATTAATATGTTAGAACATATTATGTTTGGGACATAACATTTTTGTAAATAAAATATGTTTGGATGCAAATATATATTAATTTAGAAATAGCCTATAAACATATAGGTGTGTTAGAAAGAGAGACTTAGAGAGTAAGCTGCAAGTAACAGAATGGAAGTAACCAATTGGCGTCTTAAAATTATATACACACAAAAAAAATCATTAAAATTGTTTTCTACCAGTGTATGCCCAAGGTGAAACATAATATGTTTGAATAATACAAACAATATTTTGTTTGGACCAATCCTGAAAATAAATATGCTTGAAGCAAAATGTGTTTGGGGTATGTTAACATTTTTCCTCAAATTATTCCAGTGACAGTTTATTTTATTGTTTACTATCTTACAAAAGCATTTAGATCTACTGCATTTAGAAAAAAAAGTTAATCACGAATAATTTGGTTGGAAAACAATAAGCGTTTGTTCGTTACAGTGATAATAGCTATGTTGTATAGCTTCCAAAAAGTGAATGAAAATAAAACGGTAATAATACCTAAATGATTTGAAAAAGGCCAGATTTGATCGAAATCCCCGCTGCAGTGGTAGTAAACTTGCTCGTGAGGTGAACATATCGCAAGAACGGTTGCAACATATATTTATACAAGTATATACGGCCATAAGTTCGGCCAGGCCGAAGCTTATGTACCATCCACCATGGATTGCGTAGAAACTTCTACTGAAGACTGTCATCTACAATCGAATTACTTGGGTCGCGGTAACACTTAAGGTATCTTAAAACTTCCTAACACCGTAATATATACCACATAGTCCATACGTGGTATATATTAAACAAAAAAAAGGCCGATTAAATACGTATATAATTAAGTTTAAAGTTTCTATAGAAATAAAATTTTGACAAAATAAAATTTTGACAACATTTTCTATAGATGTAAAATTTGGAAAAAAATTTCTATAGAAATAAAATTTGGATAAAATTTTCTATAGAAATAAAATTCTGACAAAATTTTCTATAGAAATAAAATTTTGACAAAACTTTCTATAGAAATAAAATTTTGACAAAATGTTCTATAGAAATAACATTTTGACAATGTTTTCTATAAAAATAAAATTTTGGTACATTATTTTTGGCTCGAGTGGCAACCCTGATTATGAACCGATAAAGACCAATTTTTGTGTGATTGGGGATCGCCTATATATAACTATATACCTATATAGACCAATTTTGGCATGGTTATTAGCGGCCTTATACTAACACCACGTTGCAAACTTCAACCGGATCGGATGAATTTTGCTCCTCTAAGAGGCTCCGGAGATCAAATCTGGGGAACGGTTTATATGGGGGCTATATATAATTATGGACCGATATGGACCAATTCTTGCGTGTTTGTTGCAGACCATATACTAACACCTCGGACCAAATTTCAATCGGATTGGATGACTTTTGCTCCTCTAAGAGGCTTAGGAGGTCAAATCTGGGGATCGGTTTATATGGGGGCTATATATAATTATGGGCCGATGTGGACCAATTTTTGCATGGTCATTAGATAACATATTCCAACACCATGTACCAAATTTCAGCCGGATCGGATGAAATTTGCTTCTCTTAGAGACTCCGCAAGCGGAATCGGTTTATATGGGGGCTTTATAAAGGGTGATTTGTTAAGAGCTTGATAACTTTTTAAAAAAAAAAAAACGCATAAAATTTGCAAAATCTCATCGGTTCTTTATTTGAAACGTTAGATTGGTCCATGACATTTACTTTTTGAAGATAATTTCATTTAAATGTTGACCGCGGCTGCGTCTTAGGTGGTCCATTCGGAAAGTCCAATTTTGGGCAACTTTTTCGAGCATTTCGGCCGGAATAGCCCGAATTTCTTCGGAAATGTTGTCTTCCAAAGCTGGAATAGTTGCTGGCTTATTTCTGTAGACTTTAGACTTGACGTAGCCCCACAAAAAATAGTCTAAAGGCGTCAAATCGCATGATCTTGGTGGCCAACTTACCGGTCCATTTCTTGAGATGAATTGTTCTCCGAAGTTTTCCCTCAAAATGGCCATAGAATCGCGAGCTGTGTGGCATGTAGCGCCATCTTGTTGAAACCACATGTCAACCAAGTTCAGTTCTTCCATTTTTGGCAACAAAAAGTTTGTTAGCATCGAACGATAGCGATCGCCATTCACCGTAACGTTGCGTCCAACAGCATCTTTGAAAAAATACGGTCCAATGATTCCACCAGCGTACAAACCACACCAAACAGTGCATTTTTCGGGATGCATGGGCAGTTCTTGAACGGCTTCTGGTTGCTCTTCACTCCAAATGCGGCAATTTTGCTTATTTACGTAGCCATTCAACCAGAAATGAGCCTCATCGCTGAACAAAATTTGTCGATAAACACGAACCGAACACTGATTTTGGTAATAAAATTCAATGATTTGCAAGCGTTGCTCGTTAGTAAGTCTATTCATGATGAAATGTCAAAGCATACTGAGCATCTTTCTCTTTGACACCATGTCTGAAATCCCACGTGATCTGTCAAATACTAATGCATGAAAATCCTAACCTCAAAAGAATCACCCTTTATAATTATAGACCGATGTGGAACAATTTTTGCATGGTTGTTAGAGACCATATACTAACACCATGTACCAAATTTCAGCCGGATCGGATGAAATTTGGTTCTCTTAGAGGCTCCGCAATCCAAATCGGGGGATCGGTTTATGTGGGGCTATATGTAATTATGGACCGATATGGACCAATTTTTGTATAGTTGTTAGAGACCATATACTAACACCATGTACCAAATTTCAGCCGGATCGGATGAAATTTGCTTCTCTTAGAGCAATCGCAAGCCAAATTTGCGGGTCCGTTTATATGGGGGCTGTACGTAATAGTGGACCGAATTAGACCAATTTTTGCATGGTTGTTAGAGACCATATACTAACACCATGTACAAAATTTCAGACGGATCGGATGAAATTTGCTTCTCTTAGAACAATCGCAAGCCAAATTTGGGCGTCCGTTTATATGGGGGCTATACGTAAAAGTGGACCGATATGGCCCATTTTCAATACCATTCGACCTACATCAATAACAACTACTTGTGCCAAGTTTCAAGTCGATAGCTTGTTTCGTTCGGAAGTTAGCGTGATTTCAACAGACGGACGGACGGACATGCTCAGATCGACTCAGAATTTCACCACGACCCAGAATATATATACTTTATGGGGTCTTAGAGCAATATTTCGATGTGTTACAAACGGAATGACAAAGTTAATATACCCCCATCCTATGGTGGAGGGTATAAAAATGTGATTGGGCACAGCCATTGCAGTTCCAAAAACTTCAGCATATCATTTATGAGCGTAAAAGTACACAAAACGAGACAAGATTTTTTTTTGTTAAAATTTAGTTTGCTTTTATCGAATATGTATTTCTACAGCAGTCAACATTTTTAAAGACTCTGATTGGTTTAGTTGTTCAGTCAGGGGCTGACTTTCCTAATAATCTAAAATTTAAATGGATATCCTTGTAAGCTTTTTGCAAATAAATAAATTCAATATACTCTCTTTATTTAACAAAGTATCGATTATTACACATTTCTTTTGAGAATCATCCGAACCCTGAATGGTTGGTAATATTTATGATTAGGTTTCTTGGCGCGTTTCACCTCAACATACTCGTAATCATAAACTTCACTGGGAAACATGAGGGTAACAGCATAACAGCATTCATTGCTATAATCGAGTAGAATAGAGGAGGCATATACCCGTGTACGAAAGTCTGTCGAATGTAGTACATAGAAATATAGAACATTTTTACAAACAACGGCGAGATGAATGATGTTAATGCCTGTTTAATGGCTTATTTTGGTATGTAAGCGAACATGAATGAACAGTCATTTATATGGAACACAAAATTTATGATATATATTTTTTTTTTTTAACAAAAAAGTAAAAAATCAACTAATAAACAAATATTACAAAATGGATCAATATAAAGGAGTGATGGGAAATAGAATCCTTACATTTAGTAATATAAATGTAGTTACTGGAAACCTATCGAGGATGATGAAGATTCTCGGCGAATAATCTCCTTGAGAGTCTACTTTAGACTGAAACCATATTTATTATATTAGCATGTTGAAGAACTCCAAATGAGGCCAATAAAAAATCCAGCAAAAATTTTGAAAAGCTTAATAACATCTCACCAAAAAATATCAATTTTTCGACTTCTCAGTTTGCGACTTTGGAATTTTTTGGAAATTTACATTTTTAAAATATTGGGGCAATTTGGTAATAGTATTTTTCCAACAAAAAAGTCTTCATTAACTCAATTTAATATAAATTTCAGGTCACTCCAAATCCCATCATTCCAATTTTGCACTTTAGGCAAATGTGCTCAAAAACTCCATATAAATACTACCAGTAGCACCACACTCTCTAATCAGAGTAATGTATGAATAATGATGATGTTTTTTTACCTTTACGACCACATAAAATCCGCATATAAACCAATTTTGTGAGCCAATAAAACGCTAAGAAAAAAACCCTCGAAACGTTTTCTAAATATGCCAAGCATCAGTTATGACAAAAAAAAAACGAACGCTTTATTCTATCATAATGATGCTTGGAATTTAAGACGAGAGTACTTAGAATTTGATTAAAACAAAATACCTCATAAAACTGTAAGCCACAGCAGCAGCACCTTACTGCTGGACATTAAAAATAAAAGCATTGTCCAAGGCAATTATAAATTTAAATGAACCATTATAAATTATAATGTGATTTTCAAGTCATAATTTTTTTATTATGGATTTTACGCCCATTACACAAGCCAGAGGGCAATGGGGGGAAAGACTTAAATTTGTGGTAAATATATCACAACAAAAATGTTGTTATCATGCGTTGACATTTTGGTCAAAATACCAAAAATTACTCAATTAAACTAAAGCAGTAATAAAACAGCCTTAATTAAATTTCCTGAGTACCAAGAGGCCAGAGAAATTCATTATGACAATGATAATGGTGCGGCAAAATGTTTTAAATTTTTGGACCATTTATGCATCGTTAAACTAGAGGCATTGGGTCACAGTGTTCCCTCATAAAATTGTTCTTATTTGATGTAAATATATTTTTATTTTCATCTCATCTTTTCCCACACCCAGAGAAGGAATATGATCACCTCAAACATATTTTAAGAGCAAAATGTTAGTTTTGGGTGGTGACCATTTAACATGGTTTTCTCGGAAATCATGTATCTGATTTCGGCAACCAGGTTATATTTGACGAAAAAATAACATTTTAGTGACAAACATGTTACATGGTCACCATACAAAAATAACATTTTGCTCTTGAAACATGTTTGAGGTGATCATATTCCTTCGCTGCGTGCAGTGAAGTCGAAATTGTTTTGGACTCGCAACACTGTGTGTTATTATGTCTGTTATTTGCATAGTTTAAATTTCATTTCATTTTTTCGCATAGCTTAAAGTCATCATAATTGTCCGCACTTTGTTTGGAAAAATTGTGGATTATTTACATAATAAATTATATTAAAAGTGATTGTGGTTTATGACCAAAAATAAAAACCTATTGTCGCGACGATGCGTCAACAATGGCGCTTCGCTGATTGTGATGCCATTTTGGTGTTTTATTCAGCATTAAGGGAAGATATTCACGGTGACAGACAGAGAGGTATGAAAAAAATGTATTGTTACAAAATTAGCAAATTTTTGTCTGTCATATTTTGACATTTTGACCTAACTACAAAACAAAAGCGGATTTATTATAGAAAATATTTCACTTTGCGTTTTTGTTGTTGTTTTGGTTATTAATATGTAATCATTGTTTTGAAGAATAGAAAGACCAAGAATTTTAAACTCGCAAATAGAAAGCACTCCCACCTTGGGGTTTGATAAAAATAAAAAAAAAACTTTACTTTTATTTTATATAAATAAAATAAAAACAAGTATATACGGCCGTAAGTTCGGCCAGGCCGAATCTTATGTACCCTCCACCATGGATTGCGTAGAAACTTCTAAGAAAGACTGTCATCGACAATCGAATTACTTGGGTTGTGGTATCTTAAAACTTCTCAACATCGTTTTCCAAATTGTGAGTTAGTCAATACGTAGTATATATTAGACAATACGTAGAGAGCCAGAATTGAAATATGGGGGTCGCTTATATGGGGGTTATATACAATTATGAACTTGATATGGACCAATTTTTGTGTGATTGGGGATCGATTTATCTGATGGCTATATATAACTATAGACCGATATGGACCTAGTTAGGCATGGTTGTTAACGGCCATATACTACCACAATGTACCAAATTTCAACTGACACGTATGAAATTTGCTCCTAAAAAACCAAATCTCGGGATCGGTTTATATGGGGGCTATATATGATTAAGGACTGATATGGACCACTTTTGGCATAGTTGTTAAATATCATATACTACCACCACGTACCAAATTTCAACCAGATCGGACGAATTTTGCTTCTCCAAAAGGCACCGGAGGTCAAATCTGGGGATCGGTTTATATGGGGGCTATATATAATTATGGACTGATATAAACCAATTCCTGCATTGTTGATGGATACCACATACTAACTTCAGGTACCAAATTTCAACTGAATCAGATGAATTTTGGTCTTCCAAGAGGCTCCGGAGGTCAAATCTGGTGATCGGTTTGCATGGTCATTAGAGACCATATAAAAAAACCATGTACCAAATTTCAGCCGGATCGGATGCAATTTGCTTCTCTTAGAGGCTCCGCAAGCCAAATCGGGGGATCGGTTTATATGGGGGCTATATATAATTATGGACTGACGTGGACCAATTTTTACATGGTTGTTAGAGACCATACATTAACACCATGTACCAAATTTCAGCCGGATCGGATGAAATTTGCTTCTCTTAGAGGATTCACAAGGCAAATTTGGTAGACCGTTTATATGGGGGCTATAAATTTGCTTCTTTAGAGGATTCGCAAGCCAAATTTGGGGGTCCGTTTATATGGGGGCTATACGTAAAAGTGGACCGATATGGCCCATTTGCAATATGTACCATCCGACCTACATCAATAACAACTACTTGTGCCAAGTTTCAAGTCGATAGCTTGTTTCGTTCGGAAGTTAGCGTGATTTCAACAGAGGGACGGACGAACGGACATGCTCAGATCGACTCAGAATTTCACCACGACCCAGAATATATATACTTTATGGGGTCTTAGAGCAATATTTCGATGTGTTACAAACGGAATGACAAAGTTAATATATCCCCCATCATATGGTGGAGGGTATAAAAATGTATAACATATTGGAAATGCTGTTTGCATGCTTGATCTGAGCATGTCCGTCCGTCCATCCGTCTATTGAAATCACGCTACCTTCCGAACGAAACAAGCTATCGACTTGAAACTTTGCACAAGTAGTTGTTATTGATGTAGGTCGGATGGTATTGCAAATGGTATTGCAATATTGCCATATCGGTCCACTTTTACGTATAGCCCCCACATAAACGGACCCCCAAATTTGGCTTGCGAATCCTCTAAGAGAAGCAAAATTCATCCGATCCGGTTGAGATTTGATACGTGATGTTAATATATGGTATCTAACAACCATACAAAAATTGGTTCATATCGGTACACAATTATACACGCACAGAAAAAACATGTTTGGACATGGTTGCCGCATCCATTTAATGCTTATTTAGAGTATTTAATTGTCGCGAAAACCATGTATTTTGTCTTTGTAAAAATAATTTTCGAGCGGAGAAAAATATATGTTGGCAATAAGCATTTAAATGGTTCTCAAATGCCGCAAACATGTTCTATAATTTTAATGATAGAATTTGAGACCATTATATGGTCAGGAAAATCATGTACCTGACCATTCAATTTTTTTTACTTTTTTGCAAAGAAAAAAGTATTTTTATAGTTTACGTATAGATATGTCTACAAGCATTACATGGCCATAAAGACCATGTACATTGTTTTCGTGACCATTTAATTTTTTAATTTTTTTGCAGCGACAAGAATTTTATAAAAACATTGAGCAGGTACACACGATCTTCATTTTGCGCGTCAGTCGTGTGTTGATTGTTTCTTGGAATGGACGGAGAATACGGAATTATTGTGTTTTGTGTTAATTTATTTATTCAGAAATGGCACGTGGTTTTATGTGAATACAAAAAAGGAAAGTGTAATTGAAACAAATGTACCTGGTTTTTGTTCTGTATTTTGACATATGGTATAATTTATTTTTATTTGCAGTTATATGATGTCTGTGTTTGTACATTTGATGGGCAGGAAGTAAATATGGAATGATTTCTTATTGTTGAAATTGAACCAAACTAGAGTGTGTAAAAATATGTGAAGTTTGCTTGCACAACATTATAAATACAAATAAACAATGAATTAGTTTATAAATAAATAAAAACAAATAAATAAAATTGATTTTGTGTTTTCTTTTCTCAAGTGGCGTCCTTTTTTCGACGACGAAAAAAGTTTTTTCATAAAAATCAAAACATTTTAGGTCGTGACCATGTTCTTTTAACTAGAAGAAAAACATTTTTGACGAATAACATAACATTTTAGATCGTGACCATTGTCTTTTAATGGAAACAAAATTCTTTTTATCAATATAATAACATTTTAGATGAGGACAATTGTATTTTTCTTAGAACCATGTTCACTGAGCCAACATGGTTGCAGGTTAAAATGTTACATGGTCGCCGCAAAAATAGCTGCTATCATATTATTTTGCTCTTCGAATATGATTGTGGCAATCATGTTTCTTCTCTGCGTGTATAGACCCCATATAAACCGATCCCCAGATTTGACCTCCGGAACCTCTTGGAGAAGCAAAATTCATCCGATCCGGTTGAAATTTGGTACGTGGTGTCAGTATATGGTCTCTAACAACCAAGCAAAAATTGGTCCATATCGGTCCATAATTATATATAGCCCCCATATAAATCGATCCCCAGATTTGATTCATCCGATTCGGTTGAAATTTGGTACGTGGTGTTAATATATTGTATCTAACAACCATGCAAAAATTGGTCCCTATCGGTCCATAATTATATATAGCCCCCATATAAATCGATCCCCGATTTGACCTCCGGTACCTCTTGGAGGAGCAAAGTTAATCCGATTCGGTTGAAATTTGGTACAGTTCGCTAGTATATGGCCGCTAACAGCCATGCAAAAATTGGTCCATATTGGTCTATAGTTATATATAGCCAATGACCAATCACACAAAAATTGGTCCATATCGCCAAAAGTAATCTACCAAAATTTTAGTTTTATACAAAATTTTGTCAAAATTTTATTGCTATAGAAAGTTTTTTCAAAATTTTATTACTATATAAAGTTTTGTCAAATTTTTATTTCTATAGAAAATGTTGTCAAAGTTTTATTTCTGTAGAAAATTTTGTCAAAATGTTATTTCTACACTGAAAAAACAGTGAACCCACCAGGAAAGATAACTTTCGATTCATTTTAGAAAATTTGGAACTTTTTTAGAAAATTTTAACTAAACGGTATTACAAGCGCTGTTATCAATCCGATATGGCAAAAATAAGTAAATATTTTTCGACAAATTCAAGAAAATTTATTACACATAACTAATTTTTTTCAGTAGTTAAAGAAAATTTTGTAGTTTTAAGAGAAATCTTGGAGTTCAAAATTGCAAGAATGTCTTTAGTGACATACGAAGTTCATGATGGACACATTTTTGGTAAAATTTACAAATTTAGAGAAATAATGAACTATTTAGTAAGAAATACGAAATTAGGAAATCTTTATGCTTTATTTGTGTATAACTTTTTCCCATTTTTTAGTTCATTTAACTAACATACGCAAAAATTTATTTGACTAAAATAAACTTTTTCCAAACATAATGATTCTATGAACTAATATAAAGTTAATATGGCTTTAGTGAAATAGAGAGTTCACTTTTTTTGAGTGTATAGAAAATTTTGTAAAAATTGTATTTCTATAGAAAATTTTATTTCTATAGAAAATTTTATCAAAATTTTATTTCTATATATAATTTTGTCAAAATTTTATTTCTATAGAAAATTTTGTCAAAATTTTATTTCTATAGAAAATTTTGTCAAAATTTTATTTCTATAGAAATGTGAACATTATATTTCTACAGAAAATTTTTGTCCAACTGAATTATATACGTCTTTAATCGGCCTTTTTTGTTTAATATATCTCCCGTATGGACTAACTTACAATTTAGAAGACGGTGTTAAGGATTTTTTAAGATACCTTGCCATCGGCAAGTGTTATCGCAACCCAAGTAATTCGATTGTGGATGACAGTCTTTAGTAGAATTTTCTACGCAATCCATGGTAGAGGGTGCATAAGATTCGGTCTGGCCGAACTGACGGCCGTATATACTTGTTAATAATTCGGAAATAACCCGATTATGGGATTTTTTATGTAAATTTGATCGATTTTTTTTTAATTCAATGGCAGTGGTTCAAGAAGAAAATGTGCTTTAAATAGAGACTTCATTTTGCCACGATTGGAGTAATACCATACCACAATTCGTTTTTAATACATCAAGAAATTTTATTTATATATGGATAATAGTATATACAATAAATACCTGACAATATTTAAGTGGCTTTGAGATTATCATTTTATTACCTGGAAAAAGAAAAAATATATGTTATATATGCGTATAAAATTTATATAATATATTTAATATAAAATAGATACTAATTTGTTTATTTTATTATAAAAAAAAAATATTTTACTTTATATTGTTTTATTTTATTTAAATTTATTTTATTCCGGAAAAAAAATTGGAAGTTGGTCGGAAGGGCCAACTTGAAATTCAGTTCCCAAAGATGTTAGTTAGTTTAACTACAGAGGGAGTTCTTTTAGTTATAACTCGCTATTCTCGTATTTTTAATGAGTAATTTTAACTTTTTTCCATTACATTAAAAAATCATAAAAAATTAGTTTCAATTCAATTTTCATATTACTCTTTATCATAAAATATAAAAATTAATTATTTGGTAAAATATCACAAAACTTTTTAAATTCGCACTCAAAACAATAAATTCGGGCCACACATTAAGAACCCAGCAAAATAATTTGGAAGTTCTTCCAAAGGCACAACTTTAAAATCACTTCTAGAAGATGTACTCCCAATGATGTTCTTTATTTTAACTGCCCATGAAGTTCTTTTAATAAAATTTTTTACAACTGGTTTTTTTTTTACTTTTAATGGGTAATTTTAACTTTTTTTGTTTTAAAGATGTTAAAAACAGAGTAAGAATTTATAAAATGGTACAAGTTTTTTAAATTTTGTCGAAAAAAAAGCTAAATCTAATCCGAAAAAGTTGTGATATTTTGAAAATATTTGAGATCAAACCTTTCCGACAATCGTTAGAATCCATTAAAAATTATAAAAATTATTTATTTTACAAAATATCGCAGAATTTTTTGATTTACATCCAAATCATTGCATTTGGATCACACATAAAAAAGTGATGCAAATTCAGTGCAACGGCTGTTGAAATGGAGAACTTCCGTCCTATGACAAGCCCATGTTAAATTCATCGCTTCTGCGTCAATTTTGCACCACTTCCGGATCCAAAAAGAACATTTTCATTACTTTTTTGGCGACGCTTTTTTTGCTGGGAAGTGATTCAAATTCAATGCATTGCAGTTTAGTCGTATAGCAAGCCCATGTTAAATTCATTTTTTTTCTGCACCAATTTTGAATCACTTCCGGATCCAAAATAACGTTTTCACTGCGTTTTTAGCGACGCTTTTTTTGCTGGGTTTATTTCACCTTATTGCATTTTATTTTATTTTATTTTATTTTTCTTTATTTCTTTTATGTTACTCTATTTATTTTATTTTATTGTATTTATTTTTATTTTATATTATATTGTCTTATTTTATTTTATTTTGCACTACTTTATTTATAATAAACAAGTAAGGAAAGTCAAAAGTCGGGCGGGGCCGACCCTTCACCACTATGTATACCGTCATTTTTGATACCATCTTAACATCTTCAAATTTGTAAGGAGCTATATAAAGGTTTATATTCCCATATAAAAATATTTAAATATGAACCGATTTGGACAAAGTTTTTTAAAATTTCACAAACTCCAGACTTTAAATTTAAATTGGTTAATGACCAAGATGGACCACAATGTTAGTAAAAAATATTGGAAATATGTAAATTGCGTAAGATTTCGCAAATGTGCATTTATGATTTATCGGAATAAGAGTATAGGTAAATTTGAATCATTTTTGCGAGTTTTCGACTTAACAGTAACGACTTTACAAGGAAAATGTGGGTATTTTGGCCATATTTGTTAAAATTGGAAGAAAATATATATGGGGGCTTTGTCTAGTTCTGAGCCCGATTTTGATAAAAATTTGGCACACTTGTTAAAATTTTAATTTAACTCTCAGTGCAGAACTTCAAAATTTGCCATATAAGTGCATATCGGACGAATCATATATAATGAAGCTATATCTAAATCTGAACCAATTTCAACTAAATTTGGCATGCATAGTAAAAATGTTAATAACATTCCCTGTGCCTAATTTCAAGCAAATCGGAGTAAAATTTTGACCTATGGTGGTGATATAGTCATATGAGACGAGAGATATATGGAAGCTATATCTAAATCTGAACCGATTTCAACCAAAATTTCACGTAAATCGGAACAAAACATTGGCCTCGAGGGCCATAGGAGTGTAAATCGGGCGAAAGCAATATATGGGAACTATATCTGAATCTGAACCGATTTGATTGATATTCTGCAAAATTTACAAGACTCACAAAATATACGAAATTGGAAGCAGATCGGTTGATAAATACGTCATTTATGACCAGATCGGTTATCTATATATATATATATATATATATATATATATATATATATATATATATATATATATATATATATATATATATATATATATATATATATATATATATATATATATATATATATATATATATATATATATATATATATATATATATATATATATATATATATATATATATATATATATATATATATATATATATATATAAAATTCAATCTATGTTTGTTTATTTGTTTGTTTGTATGTTCCGAGTTGGCTCCGAAACGGCTGAACCGATTTACTTGAAACTTTCAGAGATCGTAGGGGGCGTTCATGTGGTGAAAATAGGGTACCTCATTTTTGGACACCTGGTCGCGGAGGGGGACCTCCCCTTTGTCGGACTTTTTGAAAATTGAACCAAAGTTTACCGATTTGCTTGAAATTTTCATTGAAGGTTGGGGTTGGCATCTAGATAAAGATCCGCTACTTTATATTTCGATATTTGGTGGCGGAGTGGGATCTCCCCTTTGTTCGACTTTTTTTAATGTACAGTGAAAAAACTAAAATTCTCTAAATTATTTGAGATTTACAGAGAACATGCGGTGAGGTTATGGAATTAATATGGGGTACCTGATGATTTCATATGTGGACGGGGAGGGGGACCTCCCCCTTGCCCTACTTTTTGAAACTTGCAACAAAATTATGCGATTTGCTTGAAATTTTCATTTAATGTTGGGGTTGTCATCTTGACAAAAATCAGCTACATTATTTTTCAATATTTGGTCGGGGAGGGGGACCACCCCTTTGTCTGACTTTTTTTTAAAGTACAGTGAAAACAAAACTAAACTCCCCCGACTGAAATTTTACGGAAAAAATGGGTGAGGTTATGAAATTTATATCAGGTTCCTGATTTTTTAATAAAAATAAAAGGGCATAGTTTTAAGTTTTCTTGAAATTTACAAAAGCGGTGGGGGAAGGTTGTTAACGAAGGGGCAACCTTCCTTGCCCCACACTTGAAGGAAAGTTTCAAGAATTCTCAGGGAAGGTTAGGGGTGCTATTCACTACGGTGTTTTTCGATATTGTATCGGGGAAAGTGACGTCTCTTTAAAACAATAGAGCAAAATTTAAACATATCCGATCTACTTGAAATTTACAGGGAACGTGGGAGGAGGTGATTAAATTTATACATGATTTTTAAATTAGTATATGATTTTTCTATATCTGGTTGGGGAAGGGGAAATTTTGAATAAACTTTGTCGATTTACTTCTATAGAATTTATAGGGACCATTGAGTAGTTGTGAAATTAATATAGGGGTACGTCATATTCCGATATCAGGTCGGAGTGGAGCGAAGGTGGGGAGAGGGTTCCCTTTTGTCCGTTTTTTGTCTTAAATTGAAAGTAGAGGGTTATCCGTAAATGGGAACTCGGTACATAATTTTATGATTTTTGAAAAAGCTTCTGCCAGACTTCTTTTTAATAAAGAACTTAAATTTACATGAAATTGGCAGCCAACGTAGAGGGTGCATCATTTTCCAACATTTTAGCAAATGTTAATGTGGCAAAATTTTTTACTACTTTTGCCTTTTCCGATTTATTGAATTGGAGACAGTAATTCTTTGTATGTTATGTTATTATAATATAGTGCTTAATTTTCAGATATGTTGAGGAGAAGGATACATTGCCACACTTAAAATTCAAAAGAAATATAGAAGATTGTCTAACTACTTGAATACAGAACATTATTTAAAAAATTTGGAGGAAAGGGTACACCCTCTCCCCCACATTTTTTAAGACGAACCGTTTTACATATTCATATCCGCCGTATTTGTACATATAAACGAAAAAGCAAGTAGTCCGATTTGTTTGCAAGAATTCGAATCTTTTCGAATTTGTTTACAGCACGAAGGATATGGTTGACTAAGTTAACGCAAAATGTTCCTACAAAAACACTTCGGAAGGCGCAGCGAAGCGGGCCGGGTTAGCTAGTAAATATATATACAGCAGCTATATCTAATTCTGAACCGATTTTTTCCAAAAACAATAGGGATCGGATATCGCTAAATCGACTCAGAATTTAATTCTAAGCCGATCGGTATACTAAAAGATGGGTCTATGACTACTACTTATATAATATATATTATTTAAGGCTATAAAATTTAAATTATATAATTAATATGAAATAGATACTACTTTGTTTATTTTCCAATTCTAATAAAAATAATATATAAATTTTTTATTTTTATGTATTCCCTTATTTCATAATATAAATAATAATAATAATACATATTTGATTTTAATGTATATTATTTTATTTTTAATTTAAATTGTTTTATTTTATTTCATCTTTTTCAATTTATTTCATTCTATTTTGTTATACCCACCACCATAGAATGGTGACGGGGGTATAATAAGTTTGTCATTCCGTTTGTAACGCATCGAAATATCGATTTCCGACTATATAAAGTATATATATTCTTGATCAGGGAGAAATTCTAAGACGATATAACGATGTCCGTCTGTCCGTCTGTCTGTCTGTCTGTCTGTCTGTCTGTCTGTCTGTCTGTCTGTCTGTCTGTTGTAATCACGCTACAGTCTTCAATAATGAAGCAATCGCGCTGAAATTTTGCACAAACTCGTCTTTTGTCTGCAGGCAGGTCAAGTTCGAAGATGGGCTATATCAGTCTAGGTTTTGATATAGTCCCCACATAAACCGACCTCCCGATTTGGGGTCTTGGGCTTATAGAAACCGCAGTTTTTATTCAATTTACCTGAAATTGGAAATCTAGAAGTATTGTAGGACCACAAATACGTATGCCAAAAATTGTGAGTATCGGTCCATGTTTTGGTATGGTCCCCATATAAAAGGACCTCCCGATTTGGGGTCTTGGGCTTATAGAAACCGTAGTTTTTATCCAATTTGTCTGAAATTGGAAATCTAGTGGTATTTTAGGATCATAAAGAGGTGTGCCGAAAATGGTAAGTATCGGTCCATATTTGGTATAGCCCCCATATAGACCGATTTCCCGATTTTTATTCTTGGGCTTCTAGAATCCGAAGTTTTTATCCTATTTGCCTGAAATTGGAAATCTAGTGGTATTTTAGGACCATAAAGAGGTGTGCCGAAAATGGTGAGTATCGGTCCATATTTTGGTATAGCCCCCATATAGACCGATCTCCCGATTTTACTTCTTGGGCTTATAGAAACCGCAGTTTTTATTCAATTTACCTGAAATTGGAAATCTAGAGGTATTGTAGGACCACAAATACGTGTGCCAAAAATTGTGAGTATCGGTCCATGTTTTGGTGTGGTCCCCATATAAAACGACCTCCCGATTTGGGGTCTTGGGCTTATAGAATCCGTAGTTTAAATACAATTTGTCTGAAATTGGAAATTTATAGGTATTTGAGGACCATAAAGGGGTGTGCCAAAAATGGTGAGTATCGGTCCATATTTTGGTATAGCCCCCATATAGACCGATATCCCGATTTTACTTCTTGGGTTTCTAGAATCCGTAGTTTTTATGCGATTTGCCTGAAATTGTAAATATTATTTTAGGCTCCCAAAAACGTGTATCGGATTAAGTTTTTATCGGTCCTTTTGGTAATGCCTCCATATAGACCGACTTCATTTCTTGAGGGTATAGAAGGCGCACTGATCATGAAAATTGCTTGAAACTCAATGTAGAATTTTCAGATTTCAGATACTTCTCGGGTGAAAATCTACAGATTTAAGATTTCAAAGCAAGACGTTATTTTATAATTTTCTTGCACACTTACAAGAGATGTTAATGATTCCTCAAAAACTCAAACAAAAATGGTTCTTATAAATCCAGAATCTGATATAGTCCTCATAGGTGAAATCTTTAAATTTATCTTCGGGAAGTGTCCTCAAGTCCTCAATCCCTCCTGAAATTTCAAAGGAAACCCTAATATTTGGTTCATGGTGGTGGGTATTTAAGATTCGGCCCGGCCGAACTTACTGCTGTATATACTTGTTTTATTTCATTTTATTTTATTTTATTTTATTTTATTTTATTTTATTTTGTTTTATTTTGTTTTATTTTATTTTGTTTTATTTCATTTTATTTTATTTTATTTTATTTCATTTTATTTTATTTTATTTTATTTTATTTTATTTTATTTTATTTTATCTTATTTTATTTTATTTTATTTTATTTTATTTTATTTTATTTTATTTTATTTTATTTTATTTTATTTTATTTTATTTTATTTTATTTTATTTTATTTCACTTTGTTTTAGTTTCAATTTTATTTCATTTTTTTATCATTTCAGTTTTTTTATTTTATACGTTACTTTCACACTGTTGGTATTTTTTCTAAGTACTTTAGGCAGACTAAGTGACTTTTTAGTGAAAATAAAATCACAAAACACCAATTTGTTACCCCTTGGGATAAAGTGAATGGATCCATGTCTGCCTATTGTATTCCAAAGATAATAACATGGTGGTCTGCCCTTTATCTATAGTCTCTTTGTACCACATATAAGAATGCCAACTTAAAATAAATCCTTGCAAATGGCAACGTATCCCTAATACAAACAAAAACTGAATTGTTGAGAAAAACAAAAAAAGATGAAAAACAAAAACACAAAAAAGACCTTGTCTCTTTTTATTTACATCTTAATATCAATCACATAATACAAATTTGAGTGATGAGCCAGACATAAGAACCACCAGATATTCAATCTGCCAGATAAACCACATTTAGGCAGATATCATAGAATGGTAGCTTACATTCCATTGCTAATACTCATCTGTGACACATTAGATTTTTTTGTTTGATGGCTTATGAAACATCGATGTCAAAATGTTTCCCATTCTTTATGTTGGATTTTGGAATTGTTATCACTTTTTCCCGTTTAGGTTTCAAATTTCATCTAAAGTGAGATTTAAAAGCCATTTAATACAGAAAAGACCTTCCATAGAGTTTCAATAGAGAAAATATTGCAATTGCACCAACAAGAGCTACCGTTACGTATAACACCATGGGAAAGGATAAGAAAAAAAATTAAATATAAATATATTTTTACAATATTTTCTATAATTATAGAAATTTTGTATACAAAAAATTTTTCAAAAATTTTTCTATAGACAAACAAGTTTTACAAAATCTCACTTGATTAAAATTTTCATAGAAAAAAATGATAAAATTTCTAAAAATTAAAAATTTTTTAGCAAATTTTCTATAAAGACAAAATCTGGACAAATTTTTTTGTACAAAAATTTTGACAAAATTCTATATAGAAACAAAATTTTGACAAAATTTTACAAGAATACAATTTTGACAAAATTATCTACAAAAATACAATTTTAGCAAAATTTTCTATAAGAACAAAATTTTGAAACAAAGATTTCCTTTAGATAAAATTTGTACAAAATTTTATATGAAAATACAATTTTAACAGAATTTCTATAGAAAGTTTTGACAAAATTTTCTTTATAACTAAAATAGATAAGAAGAACTAAACGTATCTATAGATATAAAATTTTGACAAAATTTTCTATAGAAATAAAATGTTGACAAAATTTTCTATAGAAATAAAATTTTGACAAAATTTTCGATAGAAATAAAATTTTTATAGAAATAAAATTTTGACAAAATTTTCTACAGAAATAAAATTTTGACAAAAATTTCTATAGAAATACATTTTTGACAAAATTTTCTATAGAAATAAAATTTTGACAAAATTTTCTATAGACATAAAATTTTGACAAAATTTTCTTAAGAAATAAAATGTTGACAAAATAGAAATAAAATTTTGACAAAATAGAAATAAAATTTTGACAAAATTTTCGATAGAAATAAAATTTTCTATAGAAATAAAGTTTTGACAAAATTTTCTATAGAAATAAAGTTTTGACAAAATTTGCTATAGAAATAAAATTTTGACAAAATTTTCTATAGAAATAAAATTTTGACAAAATTTTCTATAGAAATAAAATTTTGACAAAATTTTCTATAGAAATAAAATGTTGACAAAGTGTTCATTGTGCATTGCAACCTCATTCAGTTAAGCACCCTAGAGATGACTTAAACTCACAACGGATGGTAGCTGTTGCTGCAAAGTGAAACATCCTTTTATACCCACTGCAGTCAAACTCCACTAACTGATGTTCCATTTAAATGAATTGTCTAACCTAAAACAGAAAAAAAGACACATAAAGCTAAAGCTAAAATCGTCGGGGAAAAAGTGCTGAATAAAATCGGCCAAAAAGACACAGACCATGGTGGCATCATGCCACCATATCATGGGTGCATGCTTTGTCAATGTGATTTTGTTGGGACTATAGAAACGAGCATAGAACTATGAAACCAATCAATCGCAAGCCATTCATTTTTTCAATCCAATTTTTGTTTGTATATTTTTACTCTGGTAATGCTACAGGCGTCTGCCATTGCAATGTTATGGATGTGGCTGTCATGGTATCTGAAAGACCTCTTGGTTACAGACAAATCGACATTCGAATGTGAGATTTTTATTTTATTTTTTTGATCATAACATCTAACTGAAATGCTGCAGAAAAAATAAGAATACAAAAACAATTGGTAAATGCAATGCCGTGGGGATTTAAAGCCAATGCATATGTTGGGACCTTCTGGTCGTGGATATGGGTCATAGTGTTGCAAGTACAACGAATAACCAATGAATATCATGTAGTCGGGTAAAATCGACAATAATATAAACTAAACCATTAATTAACTTTAAATATACATAAAGTACAGATACAATTGATAATAAAATTAAAAAAATAAACTAAAAAAAAATTAAACCTAAAATTAGTAAAAGTTTCTATAGACAAAAAAATTGACAAAATTTTATATAGAAAACAAATTTTGACAATATATTCAACAGCTAAAAATTGTTATACAAATAAAAAATTGTGACACAATTTTTTATAGACAAAAAAAAATAAATTATCTTTCCTACAGATCAAAAAATTCATCAAACCTACCATACAATATTTAAAAAAAAAATTAAGTTTTAGAAAAATATGTAAAGAAATAAAAGTTTTTCCAACTTTTCTATAAAAAAGTCTATAGATAAAAACTTTGACGAAATTTTCTATATAAATTTTATATATATATATATATATATATATATATATATATATATATATATATATATATATATATATATATATATATATTAGCAAATATTCGATAAATAAAAAATTTAACAAAATTGTCTATAAAAATAAATTATTGACAAAATTTATATTGAAGTGAATTTTGACAAAGTTTCTTGGAAGTTTAGCTTTGACAAAAACTTAAATAGAAAAAAAATTCTAGAAAAATGTTATTTTGACAAAATTTTCTAACAAACAAGTAAGGAAAGTCTAAAGTCGGGTGGGGCCGACTATATTATACCCTGCACCACTTTGTAGATCTAAATTTTCGATACCACATCACATCCGCCAAATATGTTGGGGGCTATATATAAAGGTTTGTCCCAAATACATACATTTAAATATCACTCCATCTGAACAGAATTTGACAGACTTCTACGAAATCTATAGACTCAAAATTTAAGTCGGCTAATGTACTAGGGTGGAACACAATTTTAGTAAAAAAAATATGGGAAACGTTTAAATCTGAAGCAATTTTAAGGAAACTTCGAAAAAGTTTATTTATGATTTATCGCTTGATATACATGTATTAGAAGTTTATGAAAATTAGAGCCATTTTTACAACTTTTCGACTAAGCAGTGGCGATTTTACAAGGAAAATGTTGGTATTTTGACCATTTTTGTCGAAATCAGAAAAACATATATATGGGAGCTATATCTAAATCTGAACCGATTTCAACCAAATTTGACACGCATAGCAACAATACTTATTCTACTCCCTGTACAAAATTTCAACTAAATCGGAGTTAAAAATTGGCCTCTGTGGTCATATGAGTGTATGTATGGGAGCTATATCTAAAGTGTATGTATGGGAGCTATATCTAAATCTGAACCGATTTCAACCAAATTTGACACGCATAGCAATAATGCTAATTCTACTCCCTGTGCAAAATTTCAACTAAATCGGAGTAAAAAATTGGCCTCTGTGGTCACATGAGTGTAAATCGGGCGAAAGCTATATATGGGAGATATATTTAAATCTGAACCGATTTCAACCAAATTTAGCACGCATAGCGACAATGCTAATTCTACTCCCTGTGCAAAATTTCAACCAAATTGGGGTAAAACTCTGGCTTCTGAGACCGTATTAGTCCATATCGGGCGAAAGATATATATGGGAACTATATCTAAATCTGAACCGATTTCAATAAAATTTGGTACACTTGACTACAGTACTAATTGTTCTTCTTGTGCAATATTTTAAGCAAATTAGGTTAAAACTCTGGCTTCTGGGGCCATATAAGTCCATATCGGGCGAAATATATATATGGGAGCTATATCTAAATCTGAACCGATTTCTTTCAAAATCAATAGAGATCTATTCTGAGCCAAAACACATACTTGTGCCAAATTTGAAGTCGATTGGACTAAAACTGCGACCTAGACTTTGATTACAAAAATGTGTTCACGGACACACGGACAGACGGACATCGCTATATCGACTCAAGAGCCCACCCTGAGCATTTTTGCCAAAGACACCATGTGTCTATCTCGTCTCCTGCTGGGTGTTGCAAACATATGCACTAACTTATAATACCCTGTTCCACAGTGTGGAGCAGGGTGTAAAAATCGAACAAAATTTTCTTTAGAAATAAAATTTTGACAAAGTTTTATACAGCAATAAAATTTAAACAACATTTTCTATAGAAATAAAATTTTGGCAAAATTTTTTATACAAGTTAAATTTTGGAAAAATTTAGCAATAAAATTTTATCGCAATAAAACTTTATTGCAATTTTCTATCGAAATAATATTTTGACAAAATTTTCTGTAGAAATAAAATTTTGACAAAATTTTCTATAGAAGTAAACTTTTGACCAAATTTTCTATACAAACAAAATTTTGACATTTTCTATACAAATAAAATTTTGACAAAATTTTCTATAGGAGCCAAATCTTGACAAAATATTCTATAGAAATAACATTTTGACAAAAATTTCTATACAAATAAAATAAAATCAAACTATCTATTGTACTTTACATTTTCTCCGCTGTCTTGTTACTTCGGCGGAGGAAATGTAAAGTACAATAGATAGTTTTATTTTATTTTCTGAATTTTGTAATTAATTTTTGTACAATTTTGTAATTTTGAAATAAAATGTTGAGAAACTTTTCTATAGAAATATTATTTTGAGAAAATTTTCTAAAAGAACATCTAACAAAATTTTCTATAGAAATAAAATTTTGACAAAATTTTCTATAGAAATAAGATTCTGACAAAATGTTTTATAGAAATAAAATTTTGACAAAGTTTTCTATAGAAATAAAATTTTGACAAAATTTTCTATAGAAATAAAATTTTGACAAAATTTTCTATAGAAATAACATTTTGACAAAAATGTCTATACAAATAAAAGTTTGACAAAATGTTCTATAAAAATAAAATTTTAACAAAGTTTTCTATAGAAATAAAGTGTTGACAAAATTTTCTATAAAAATAAAATTTTGACAAAATTTTCTTTAGAAATAAAATTTTGAAAAAATTTCCTATCAAAATAACATTTTGACAAAATTTTCTATAGAAATAAATATTTGACAACATTTTATATAGAAATAAAATTTTGACATATTTTTCTATAGAAATAAAATTTTGACAAAATATTCTATAGAAATAAATTTTTGACAAAATTTTCTATAGAAATAAAATTTTGAAAAATATTTCAATAGAAATAAAATTTTGAAAAATATTTCAATAGAAATACAATTTTGACAAAATTATCTATAGAAATAAATTTTGGCAAAATATTCTACAGGAAGAAAATGTTCTATAGAAATAAAATGTTGACAAAATTTTCCAGAGAAATAAAATGTTGACAAAATTTTCCATAGAAATAAAATGTTGACAGAATTTTCTATAGCAATAAAATTTTGACAAAATTTTCTACAGAAATAAAATTTTAACAACATTTTATATAGAAATAAAATTTCGACCAAATTTTCCATAGAAATAAAATATTGACAAAATTTTCTGTAGAAATAAAATGTTGACAAAATTTTCTATAGAAATAAAATTTTGACAACATTTTATATAGAAATAAAATTTTGACGACATTTATATAGAAATAAAATTTTGACAAAATTTTCTATAAAAATAAAATTTTGACAAAATTTTCTTTAGAAATAAAATTTTGAAAAAATTTCCTATCAAAATAACATTTTGACAAAATTTTCTATAGAATTAAATATTTGACAAAATTTTCCATAGAAATAAAATGTTGACAGAATTTTCTATAGCAATAATATTTTGACAAAATTTTCTACAGAAATAAAATTTTAACAACATTTTATATAGAAATAAAATTTTGACCAAATTTTCCATAGAAATAAAATATTGACAAAATTTTCTGTAGAAATACAATGTTGACAAAATTTTCTATAGAAATAAAATTTTGACAACATTTTATATAGAAATAAAATGTTGACATATTTTTCTATAGAAATAAAATTTTGACAAAATATTCTAGAGAAATAAAAAATTTGACAAAATTTTCTATAGAAATAAAACTTTGACAAAATATTCTATAGAAATAAAATTTTGACAAAATTTTCTATAGAAATAAAATGTTAACAAAATTTTCTATAGAAATAAAATTTTTATAAAGTTTTCTATAGAAACAAAATTTTGACAAAATTTTCTATAGAAATAAAATTTAGACAAAATTTTCTATAGAAATAAAATTTTGACAAAATTTTCTATAGAAATAAAATGTTAACAAAATTTTCTATAGAAATAAAATTTTTATAAAGTTTTCTATAGAAACAAAATTTTTAAAAAATTTTCTATAGAAATAAAATTTAGACAAAATTTTCTATAGAAATAACATTTTGACAAAAATTTCTATACAAATAAAATTTTGACAAAATTTTCTATAAAAATAAAATTTTTACAAAGTTTTCTATAGAAATAAAGTGTTTACAAAATTTTCTATAAAAATAAAATTTTGACAAAATTTTCTATAAAAATAAAATTTTGACAAAATTTTCTATAAAAATAAAATTTTGACAAAATTTTCTTTAGAAATAAAATTTTGAAAAAATTTCCTATCAAAATAACATTTTGACAAAATTTTCTATAGAAATAAATATTTGACAACATTTTATATAGAAATAAAATTTTGACATATTTTTCTATAGAAATAAAATTTTGACAAAATATTCTATAGAAATAAAAAATTTGACAAAATTTTCTATAGAAATAAAACTTTGACAAAATATTCTATAGAAATAAAATTTTGACAAAATTTTCTATAGAAATAAAATGTTAACAAAATTTTCTATAGAAATAAAATTTTTATAAAGTTTTCTATAGAAACAAAATTTTGATAAAATTTTCTATAGAAATAAAATTTAGACAAAATTTTCTATAGAAATAAAATTTTGACAAAATTTTCTTAAGAAAGTGTCTGGAGAAGAAAAATTGAGAAATTTTTTTAGAAATAAAATGTTTTAGAATAAAAGAAAATTTTGATAAAAAATTGTAGAGAAATAAAATTTTGATAAAAATTTTTATAGAAATAAAATGTTGAGAAAATTTTTTATAGAAATAAAATTTTGGAAAAATTTTCAATAGTTAAAAAATTTATACAAATTGTATAGAAATTTTGTCAAAGATTTTCTACAGATAAGAAACTTGGCAAATATTCAATGAATAAAAATTTAAAAAAAAAAAACTCTATAGAAAAAAAAAAATAAATAAAACTGAACTTAAAATTGTCTTTCAGTTAAAATGTAGTAAATTATTAAAATTCAAATAAAATAGAAAACTTCTCACTGAATTTGTTTATTGAACTTCCCAATTTTGTCAATGTGCTCGATAAAATCCATTTAGTCACTGCATGTTATGCCTTACAGCTAAGGCATAGTTTGGCTGAGTGAGGGTGTGGTAAATCTGTATTTGACAGCTGAGCTATTTTTCAAATGAAATTACAAAAATCTGTGGTACTTGACGGATGATGTTTTATTGAAATGGAATTTCGGGTAGCCAATTTAATGGATTTGTTTTTAAAGGATCCACAGTAGAGTATTTTTGAAAATGAATTGCCAAATTGAAATAACTTATCTCGATTTGCAATACAAACACATTTTGCCAAATTGGCAATGATAGGTTATGTTGACCGTAACAAAACATTTGGCATTCGCAAATATCTATTCATCCATATATGCTTCCCATAAATTTCATCGATCCTTGTTGTTTCTCAATACATCACTCCTTAATATCTGCTGACAATAAAATCCTATAATAACCCCCTGGTCTTTTAGCTAAGCTCTTCCTATACTTGCTACTAAAAATAACCTTCAATGTTAATTAACCCAAAAAGTGTTTTGTCTATATGGACTTATTTAGCGTCTGTCCTCAAACGCCAAGCCTACAAAAAAGAAAAAAAAACGCCGTCGACCCTTATGAATAAATCTCTTTTCCACTTCTCACACACGTATCCTTTGAATGAATGGTTGCAAACAGAATAGAAAATCTGCCATTATCTTTCGACTGACATGGTTAGAGCCCTCCTCTTCTTATTTTAACCATATTTCCGTCCGTTCTTTGGTTTGAATCATGAGTGTGGCATTGGTAACGAACGCTAGGAAGTGTCGATGGTAACCAAATCAGTGCGCTATTTTCTAATATGACTCTTTAAATCCGTTGTCCCTTGCTTATCGTTCCAATTTCTATCTATGCGTGTCAGTGGGTGGGTGGGTTGGCAATGGGTGGTTGGCTTAGTCGAGAGCATACACACACACTAGAATGCACCCACCCAACCATCCACAAATACAATATCAAATGACGCACTACACTTACGTTTTGTCTTCTTTTCATTTGGGCGGATTTCTGTTCCAGTTGTATTTTTTTTTTTTGCTTTTTGCTCCTTTGAAACAAAAGGAAATTATAACTATGGCAACAAAACAAAAGCCCCTGCATTGTGCATAACCAAATATGATAGACACTCTTGGTAGATTTGATTTGGGCGTGGGGTATTGTAGCGGCCCCTCCCCCTGGTTAGACTCAAAATTTTGCTTTGCTTTATCTTATTTAGGGATGCCATTTGCGACTGGGTTTTAGAAATTGAAAATTCTATGGCGATTTCGATGCCTACAGAAAAAATGCACCATTTCGAAAATGATTGCAAAATATAAAGGACATTGGCTTTTTTGGGTGTCTTTACTTAGATATAACTTCAGACTTAAATTATCATTTTGGACGGAAACTGTAGTATAATATTAGGGTAACACGTTTTAACTGATATAAAATTGCCCTTAATTTGTAGAAAATTTAATTTTGAAAATTGAAAAATTTTGGAAAATGTGAAATTCGTTAATCAACTCATAGGAAATTTTGAAATCTTTAAATATGAATAGGGTTACTTATGGCCTTAACACCATAAGGACTGATGTAGACCATCGTCCATGTAACCCGCTAAAATTTTAATATCGTGATATTCGCGCATGGCATCCCTATTCTCATCCCACACTTCTGTCGACTCTCTTCAGCACTTAGTCCACCCCGGGATGCCTTATCATGATGCAAAGAATATTAAATTGCCAACTTATATTAAATTTATCTTTATCTTCATAATTCAGTTACCAAAACAACACACAATGTGAACACCAACACCAGTAACAACAACTCAAACCATCACCATCACACCAAAGAGATCAAACCAAAACAGCATTCATTGCTGTCATGCAAAAAGGGTGTGTGGGATGACGGGTGTTTATGTGCTGTCTGTAGTAGCATATCCTAACAACACCAGAAGGAATCAAACACTCATTGTGGCAATAGCATTAGCAGGAGTAACAATCCAAATTGCTGTGCTAAACCATTGCAAAGTATTTTTTAGCCAGAAGGGATGAACTCTACACACGTTCAAATCTAAATGCATAACACCGTTGGAGAAAAATGAAACAAAAAGCCGATAAAAATCCCTAAAAATATTTAAAAGTTGAAAGTGTTGTTTGCGTCTTGAGGGGGGGATTTGCAAATCACATTTTCCGAAAAGCGAGAGGAGTATGAGGTTCGCGCTAAAAGTTGAGAAATATGGATGTATAGAAAAAGAAGGAATATTTTAAGAATAAATATTACTAGTAAAAAAAGGGAGCCACCATGCTACAATGGTTAGTTAGTATGCCGGCCGTGGATTGAAACCCAGTTTCGACCAAATCCAAAAAGTTTTTCAGCGCTGTTGAGATTTCTGAATGTTTCAAAGCTTCTCTAAGCGGTTTCACCACTATGTGGAACGCCATTCAGACTCAGCTATAAAAACGGAGGTCTCTTGTCATTGAGCTAAACATAGAATCGGGCAGCTTTAAGAGAGTAGTTCACCACTGTGGTATCACAATGGACTGATAAGTATAAGTGAGCCGCAAAATGACGGGCTGCAACTATATCAAACCTAACAATAAAAAAATTTTAAAATATTATTATTATTACTAGTTTATTTAAAATCATAATAAATTATGAAGATAAATACAAAAACATAAAGGTACTAACAGCTAAGGTTTCCGACCTATTTAAAAAATATTATAAATTAATTTATATTAATTTCTATATATAAAAACAATACTTTTATCCAAAGCATTTAATGTTTCTGTGTCTAAGCCTTCAATATTTAATAAATTGTGTTTTTTAATACATTTCTTAAAAGTTTATTCATGAACAGATAAATATCAAATCTATCAAATTTTTCTTCAAAGAAAAATTAATTAAAATTAATAAAAAAATTAATTGATTCAATTATTGTGTTTAATCAATTAAAAATTAATTGAACCAATTAATCTCTTTAACAGATAAATTAAATAATTAAATTTTTAATTGATATTAATAATTGATATTTATATTTTCGTAACTAGTACAATTTTAATTAAAAATTGATTGGATGAATTAACCGTGTTATTGAAATCAAAAACTATGTTTTTTTTTGGAAAATGTTTCCATTAAGCGCACTCTGAGGAACAGGGTATTATAATTTCGTTTATATGTTTCCAACACCCAGAAAGAGACGAAATAGACACATGGTGTCTTTGGCAATAATGCTCAAGACCGGCTCCGCAGTCGATCTAGACGACAAATCGGTCTAGATTTAGAAATAGCTCCATATACATATATCTTTCCCATGACTGACACTCCTATGACCACAGAGGACATAGTTTTACTCATTACTCAGATTTACGTGAACTTTTGCCCGCGCCCTACAGAAGGCGCAGATTGTCTCATACAGGTAGTGGCCACCGGATTCACAAGATGTGATCCACATCGACTACATGAATAAGGGTAAAGCAGTATTTATTTCTACAGTCGCAGTTTCATTCCTTTCTGCGACTTTTCATGAATTTCCAACGGTAACCTGGAGAAAAGTGATAACATACCGGTAGTACGCCAGATTAATGGGCCGAGTCGAAGATGAATTGAAGCCGGCTCAAATATTTCGCCTATGTGAAATTGGACAACGAACTGCAGTCCCATCCAATATGTTTTCCTGATTTTGCCAAAATTTTATTTCCATAGAAAATGTTGTCAAAATTTAATTTCAATTGAAAATTTTGGCAAATTTTATTTCTATAGAAAATTTTGGCAAAATTTTATTTCTATAGAAAATGTTGTCAAAATTTTATTTTGACAAAATTTTCTATTTCTATAGAAAATTTTTTCAAAATTTTATTTCTATAGAAAATTTTGTCAAAATTTTATTTCTATAGAAAATGTTGTCAAAATTTTATTTCTATAGAAAATTTGTCAAAATTCTATTTCTATATAAAATGTTGTCAAAATTTTATTTCTATATAAAATTTTGTCAAAATTTTATTTCTATAGAAAATTTTGTTAAAATTTATTTCTATAGAAAATTTTGTCAAAATTTTATTTCTATAGAAAATGTCAACATTTTGTTTTCTATAGGAAATTTTGTCAAAATTTTATTGCTATATAAAATGTTGTCAAAATTTTATTTCTATAGAAAATGCTGTCAAAATTTTTTTTCTATAGGAAATTTTGTCAAATTTTTTTTTTCTATAGGAAATTTTGTCAAAATTTTATTTCTATAGAAAATTTTGTCAAAATTGGAAAATTTTGTCCAAATTTTATTTCTATAGAAAATTTTGTCAAAATTTTATTTCTATAGAAAATGTTGTCAAAATTTTATTTCTATAGAAAATTTGTCAAAATTTTATTTCTATATAAAATTTTGTCAAAATTTTATTTCTATATAAAATTTTGTTAAAATTTTATTTCTATAGAAAATGTTGTCAAAATTTTTTTTCTATAGGAAATTTTGCCAAAATTTTATTGCTATATAAAATTTTGCCACAATTTGATTTCAATAGAAATTTTTGTCACAATTTTATTTCTATAGAAAATTTTGTCAAAATTTTATTTCTATAGAAAATTTTGGCAAAATTTTATTTCTATAGAAAATTTTGTCAAAATTTTATTTCTATAGAAAATTTTGTCAAAATTTTATTTCTATAGAAAATGTTGCCAAAATTTTATTTCTATAGAAAATTTGTCAAAATTTTAATTCTATATAAAATTTTGTCAAAATTTTATTTCTATATAAAATTTTGTCAAAATTTTATTTCTATATAAAATTTTGTCAAAATTTTATTTCTATAGAAAATTTTGTTAAAATTTTATTTCTATAGAAAATTTTGTCAAAATTTTATTTCTATAGAAAACTTTGTCAACGTTTTATTTCTATAGAAAATGTTGTCAACATTTTTTTTCTATAGGAAATTTTGTCAAAATTGTATTTCTATAGAAAATTTTGTCAAAATTTTATTTCTATAGAAAATTTTGTCAAAATTTTATTTCTATAGGAAATTTTGTCAAAATTTTATTGCTATATAAAATTTTGCCACAATTTGATTTCAATAGAAAATTTTGTCACAATTTTATTTCTATAGAAAATTTTGCCACAATTTTATTTCTATAGAAAATCTTGCCAAATATTTAATTCTATAGAAAATTTTGCCACAGTTTTATTCCTATATATAGCCAATTTTTATTCTGTTCCAAAATTGTATTTCTGTAGAAAAATTTTATGTTATTTCTCTAGAAAATTTTGCCAACATTTTTGTTTCTATAGAAAGTTTTGCAAAAATTTTATTTCTATAGAAAATTTTGGCACAACTTTATTTCTTTAGAAAATTATGCCAAAATTTTATTACTATAGAACATTTGGCACAATTTATTTTCTATAAAAAATTTTGGCAAACTTTTATTTCTATAAAAATGTTCAATCCTTTCCTTTCTGGCGCTATGCGACCTTTATAAAATATCCGAAATTTGCGTCTTTTTTATCATTATGCTATTTTTTGTGCGACTGTTGAGATTTCTGAATGTTTCAAAGCTTCTCTAAGCGGTTTCACCACTATGTGGAACGCCATTCAGACTCAGCTATAAAAACGGAGGTCTCTTGTCATTGAGCTAAACATAGAATCGGGCAGCTTTAAGAGAGTAGTTCACCACTGTGGTATCACAATGGACTGATAAGTATAAGTGAGCCGCAAAATGACGGGCTGCAACTATATCAAACCTAACAATAAAAAAATTTTAAAATATTATTATTATTACTAGTTTATTTAAAATCATAATAAATTATGAAGATAAATACAAAAACATAAAGGTACTAACAGCTAAGGTTTCCGACCTATTTAAAAAATATTATAAATTAATTTATATTAATTTCTATATATAAAAACAATACTTTTATCCAAAGCATTTAATGTTTCTGTGTCTAAGCCTTCAATATTTAATAAATTGTGTTTTTTAATACATTTCTTAAAAGTTTATTCATGAACAGATAAATATCAAATCTATCAAATTTTTCTTCAAAGAAAAATTAATTAAAATTAATAAAAAAATTAATTGATTCAATTATTGTGTTTAATCAATTAAAAATTAATTGAACCAATTAATCTCTTTAACAGATAAATTAAATAATTAAATTTTTAATTGATATTAATAATTGATATTTATATTTTCGTAACTAGTACAATTTTAATTAAAAATTGATTGGATGAATTAACCGTGTTATTGAAATCAAAAACTATGTTTTTTTTTGGAAAATGTTTCCATTAAGCGCACTCTGAGGAACAGGGTATTATAATTTCGTTTATATGTTTCCAACACCCAGAAAGAGACGAAATAGACACATGGTGTCTTTGGCAATAATGCTCAAGACCGGCTCCGCAGTCGATCTAGACGACAAATCGGTCTAGATTTAGAAATAGCTCCATATACATATATCTTTCCCATGACTGACACTCCTATGACCACAGAGGACATAGTTTTACTCATTACTCAGATTTACGTGAACTTTTGCCCGCGCCCTACAGAAGGCGCAGATTGTCTCATACAGGTAGTGGCCACCGGATTCACAAGATGTGATCCACATCGACTACATGAATAAGGGTAAAGCAGTATTTATTTCTACAGTCGCAGTTTCATTCCTTTCTGCGACTTTTCATGAATTTCCAACGGTAACCTGGAGAAAAGTGATAACATACCGGTAGTACGCCAGATTAATGGGCCGAGTCGAAGATGAATTGAAGCCGGCTCAAATATTTCGCCTATGTGAAATTGGACAACGAACTGCAGTCCCATCCAATATGTTTTCCTGATTTTGCCAAAATTTTATTTCCATAGAAAATGTTGTCAAAATTTAATTTCAATTGAAAATTTTGGCAAATTTTATTTCTATAGAAAATTTTGGCAAAATTTTATTTCTATAGAAAATGTTGTCAAAATTTTATTTTGACAAAATTTTCTATTTCTATAGAAAATTTTTTCAAAATTTTATTTCTATAGAAAATTTTGTCAAAATTTTATTTCTATAGAAAATGTTGTCAAAATTTTATTTCTATAGAAAATTTGTCAAAATTCTATTTCTATATAAAATGTTGTCAAAATTTTATTTCTATATAAAATTTTGTCAAAATTTTATTTCTATAGAAAATTTTGTTAAAATTTATTTCTATAGAAAATTTTGTCAAAATTTTATTTCTATAGAAAATGTCAACATTTTGTTTTCTATAGGAAATTTTGTCAAAATTTTATTGCTATATAAAATGTTGTCAAAATTTTATTTCTATAGAAAATGCTGTCAAAATTTTTTTTCTATAGGAAATTTTGTCAAATTTTTTTTTTCTATAGGAAATTTTGTCAAAATTTTATTTCTATAGAAAATTTTGTCAAAATTGGAAAATTTTGTCCAAATTTTATTTCTATAGAAAATTTTGTCAAAATTTTATTTCTATAGAAAATGTTGTCAAAATTTTATTTCTATAGAAAATTTGTCAAAATTTTATTTCTATATAAAATTTTGTCAAAATTTTATTTCTATATAAAATTTTGTTAAAATTTTATTTCTATAGAAAATGTTGTCAAAATTTTTTTTCTATAGGAAATTTTGCCAAAATTTTATTGCTATATAAAATTTTGCCACAATTTGATTTCAATAGAAATTTTTGTCACAATTTTATTTCTATAGAAAATTTTGTCAAAATTTTATTTCTATAGAAAATTTTGGCAAAATTTTATTTCTATAGAAAATTTTGTCAAAATTTTATTTCTATAGAAAATTTTGTCAAAATTTTATTTCTATAGAAAATGTTGCCAAAATTTTATTTCTATAGAAAATTTGTCAAAATTTTAATTCTATATAAAATTTTGTCAAAATTTTATTTCTATATAAAATTTTGTCAAAATTTTATTTCTATATAAAATTTTGTCAAAATTTTATTTCTATAGAAAATTTTGTTAAAATTTTATTTCTATAGAAAATTTTGTCAAAATTTTATTTCTATAGAAAACTTTGTCAACGTTTTATTTCTATAGAAAATGTTGTCAACATTTTTTTTCTATAGGAAATTTTGTCAAAATTGTATTTCTATAGAAAATTTTGTCAAAATTTTATTTCTATAGAAAATTTTGTCAAAATTTTATTTCTATAGGAAATTTTGTCAAAATTTTATTGCTATATAAAATTTTGCCACAATTTGATTTCAATAGAAAATTTTGTCACAATTTTATTTCTATAGAAAATTTTGCCACAATTTTATTTCTATAGAAAATCTTGCCAAATATTTAATTCTATAGAAAATTTTGCCACAGTTTTATTCCTATATATAGCCAATTTTTATTCTGTTCCAAAATTGTATTTCTGTAGAAAAATTTTATGTTATTTCTCTAGAAAATTTTGCCAACATTTTTGTTTCTATAGAAAGTTTTGCAAAAATTTTATTTCTATAGAAAATTTTGGCACAACTTTATTTCTTTAGAAAATTATGCCAAAATTTTATTACTATAGAACATTTGGCACAATTTATTTTCTATAAAAAATTTTGGCAAACTTTTATTTCTATAAAAATGTTCAATCCTTTCCTTTCTGGCGCTATGCGACCTTTATAAAATATCCGAAATTTGCGTCTTTTTTATCATTATGCTATTTTTTGTGCGACCTTTTTTAGTCGATGATAAATTGTAGTCTGCCCAAATTTTTCGCCTCTGTGAAATTGGACTACGAACTGCAGTCCCATCCAACGTGTTTTCCTGATTGGAACATTCGCCCTGTAGAAAGTTTAGTCGAATAAAAAGATTATCGTAGTCATATATGACGCAAGAAAGCGTATTTTTAATACAGATCAAAAAGTTGAAGCATTGATGGAGACTATGTTGAATTTTTTACTTTACAAAATAACTTTCCACATAGGTGACTTTAAATTATACATCCATATTGAATTTCACAGAATTTCGCAATTAACTGCATTCGCCCAAAAGGATATAACGCATCCTCCATCAATATCACCGTAAAAAACTTTCCCATATATGCTGTACGTGTATGTTACTCAATTGAAATTAATGTTACTTATGAATACAAACGTGTAATACTTTGTTTTACTTCTACAAAAAAAGCATTCCTTTCCAAAAATAGCATTGCTCCTTATATGTAAACTCAACATATCGTTTTAATATGCAGAACAAGTTTACGGTTTTTGGGGAAGAACAAAAGAAACAGCAGCTAAACCAACGACGTATCCCACTTCCTTGCCCCATGCAAGCCACAAATCTTTACCTATCCTCTTCCGTCTTGCCAATATCATCAGGTCAGAGGAAAACAGAAATGAATGTGTTTATTTATATTTCATATCTGAAAGCCGATATTTTTGTATGTGCTCAAGGATGATGCAAAGGATACCAAAAGGGATTTTTTTCTTTAATCTCATGGGATAGGGTTTCTGAAAGAAAGGGCCTTGAAGAACACCTAAGAAAGAAGGAAAATTATGTGATATGTCTACTGTTTTACATTCTATGCAACAATAAACTACAATAGATATGTTAGGACCAGTAAAATTTCGTAACAAATTTGGGGTATACACAAGTAAATCATCTGGTGTTATTATTTAAAATTTCTGGATTTTAAACAATACCAACACATTGAAAATGGCGCCCGAGCAGGGACTCAATTTTAAAACATAATTTGGAAAACAATTGTCCACCTGCAAGCACAGCCGAGAAAAATGACTGTCTAGAATGCAGTAAGTTGGTAATATGGTACGGGCATTAATGTCATATACCGAATTTTAAGCGGATCACATTGCGTCCCAAGATGCTTAAGAAATTGAATCTAGGATGAATTTAGTTTTGACAACAACAGTTAAATGTCCTTCTTCGCTACTTCTGAGAAGCACCGATATTCAAGAAGATGGAATAGAGCCGCGCCACTGGGGATCAGTAAATCGGTCAGTTTATTTGATCAAATGTGATCAAATAAATTGATGGTTTTCCATCTTTTGTTTCGTTGAGAAGTTAACGTGATATCAACAGACGGATGGGCACTCAGGCCTGGAATGGATTAAAATGTCTCCACCATAATCCACGAAATTCAAAGAAAATTTTGCCAAAAATCTACCAAATTTAAAAAATATAAAATTTTTGCAAAATTTTAATCCTGTATAAAATTGTGCCAAAACTTTATTTCTATAAACAATTTTGCATCGTGCTTGATTAGTTACTGATTTACATTGCAAAGTTTTATTTCTATATAAAATTTTGCCAAAATTATATTTCTATATAAAATTTTTTCAAAATTTTATTTCTATATAAAATTTTTTCAAAATTGTATTTCTATAGAATTTACTATAGAAATAAAATATTGTCAAAACTGTGTTGCTATAGAAAAATTTTTACACAATTGTATTTCTATAAAAAATTGTACCAAAATTTTATTTCTGTAGAATTTTTTTTTTAATTTTATTTCTATAGAAAATTTTGTTAAAAATTTATTTCTATAAAAAATTTTGCCAAACTTTTATCTCTTAAGAAAATTTTGCAAAAATTTTATTTCTATAGAAAATTTTGCAAACATTTTATGTCCAAAGAAAATTTTGCCACAATTTTATTTTTATAGAACAATTTGTAAACATTTTTTCTATAAACAATTTTTGGCGAGTTTATTCTTATAAAAAATTTTTGTCGAAATTTTATTCCTATAGAAAATTTTGCTAAAATTTGGTTCTATAGAAATTTTTAGCAAAATTATATTTTTATAGAAAATTGTGCCAGAATTTTTATTTCTATAGAAAATTTTGCCAAAATTTTATTTCTATAGAAAATTAAGTCAAAATTTTATTCCTATAGAAAATTTTGCTAATATTTGGTTCTTTATAAAATTTTTGCAAAATCATATTTCTATGGAAAATTGTGACAACATTTTATTTCTATAGAAAATTTAGTCAAAATTTTATTTCTATATATTTCTATAGAAAATTTTGCCACAATTTTATTTATATAGAATATTTTTTGTCAACATTTTTTCTATAAAAAAATTTTGCCACAATTTTATTTTTATAGAACAATTTGTAAACATTTTTTCTATAAAAAATTTTTGGCGAGGTTTTTCTTATAAAAAATTTTTGCCGAAATTTTATTCCTATAGAAAATTTTGCTAAAATTTGGTTCTATAGAAAATTTTATTTCTATAGAAAATTGTGTCAAAATTTTATTTCTATAGAATATTTTGCCAATATTTTATTTCTATAGAAAATTTTGCCAAAATTTTTTTTCAATAGAAAATTTAGTCCAAATTTTATTTCTATAGAAAATTTTGCCACAATTTTATTTCTATAGAAGATTTTGTCAAAATTTTATTTCTATAGAAACTGTTGTCAAAATTGTATGTCTATACAAAATTTTGTCAACATTTGATTTCTAAAGAAAATTTTGCCACAATGTAATTTCTAAAGAAAATTTTGTCAAAATTTTATTTCTATAGAAAATTTTGCCACAATTTTATTTCTATAGAAGATTTTATCAAAATTTTATTTCTATAGAATATTTTGCCAATATTTTATTTCTATAGAAAATTTTTTTGAATACAAAATTTAGTCAAAATTTTATTTCTATAGAAAATTTTGCCACAATTTTATTTTTATAGAAGATTTTGTCAAAATTTTATTTCTATAGAAAATTTTGCCACAATATTATTTCTATAGAAACTGTTGTCAAAATTGTATTTCTATACAAAATTTTGTCAACATTTTATTTCTAAAGAAATTTTTTCCACAATGTTATTTCTATAGAAAATTTTGTCAAAATTGTATTTCTATAGAAAACTTTGCCACAATTTTATTTCTATAGAAGATTTTAGCAAAATTTTATTTCTATAGAATATTTTGCCAATATTTTATTTCTATAGAAAATTTTTTTGAATACAAAATTTAGTCAAAATTTTATTTCTATAGAAAATTTTGCCACAATTTTATTTCTATAGAAGATTTTGTCAAAATTGTATTTCTATAGAAAATTTTGCCACAATATTATTTCTATAGAAACTGTTGTCAAAATTGTATTTCTATACAAAATTTTGTCAACATTTTATTTCTAAAGAAAATTTTGCCACAATGTTATTTCTATAGAAAATTTTTTCAAAATTGTATTTCTATAGAAAATTTTGCCACAAGTTTATTTCTATAGAAGATTTTATCAAAATTTTATTTCTATAGAATATTTTGCCAATATTTTATTTCTATAGAAAATTTTGCCAAATTTTTTTTTCAATAGAAAATTTAGTCAAATTTTTTTGTCTATAGAAAATTTTGCCACAATTTTATTTCTATAAAAGATTTTGTCAAAATTTTATTTCTATAGAAAATTTTGCCACAATATTATTTCTATAGAAACTGTTGTCAAAATTGTATTTCTATACAAAATTTTGTCAACATTTTAATTCTATAGAAAATTTTGCCAAATTTTTTTTTCTATAGAAAATTTTGTCAAAATTGTATTTCTATAGAAACTGTTGTCATAATTGTATTTCTACAGAAAAATTTGCCACAATTTTATTTCTATAGAAAATTGTGCAACAATGTTATTTCCATAGAAAATGTTTCCTAAATTTTATTTCTATAGAAAATTTCGTTTAAATTTTATTTCTATAGAAAATGTTGCCAAAATTTTATTTCTATAGAAAATTTTGCCAAAATTTTCTAGACGATGGGGTCAAAATTGTATGTCTATAAAAATTTATGCAAAATTTTATTTCTGCAGAAAATGTAGTCAACATTTTGTTGTTATAGAAGAATTTCCCAAATTGTGTTTTGTTGTTTCTATAAATATAGAAAATCTACCAGAACATCGAGAATTCTACCAATTTACCGATCAGTAAAAAAAATCTATCAGTTTTGGTAGAATTCTACTAACTGAGGTAAGCGTGGCTATAACCCTGACGCTAAGTGCATTAAGGAGATTCTGTAGCAATTACCTCTTGCATGCCAACAAAAGAAAAGAAACAAAATTATTGCCTTCTACTGAGCCCACATTATCCGTCCCTGCATTTGGAGATGCTTGCAACAATGAATGGCTTTCATATTCTCTTACAATTCGTTTCATATGTAAATAGCTTGGCCAAAATCTGTGGATGTGGACGAGTGGTAGTTTAATGGAAAACAATCTTTACAATTGCATTTTTGTATCTTCTGGTTTTTAAGAGTCTGGGATTTCGTATTTCATTTCCTCGGATTCCAAAGCAAGGCTTCCAGAGACAATGAATGTAACAACAGACCACGCAGACAAGACTGAGGAAGATGATGATGGTGATGGCGATGAACACCCCACAAAAAAAACAAAACTGGAAAAACAAATCAACGCTTTAATTTGTTGTCTCGGCATAAGAGAAAGTTATTTCGGTTGCATTGCAAATTTTGTGGATGAATGTGGATGAGCAGATGAATGTCGTTGGTTTGCTAAAATCTGCTACTGTGTATAATTTTTTTTGTGGCCTTTTCGTGTTTTTCCTTGCTTGCTCTTCTGGTGCAGTTTCAAATTTCACGTTGTTATATGTACCATATAATTTGTTTTCATATGCTTGCTGGTAAACATTTTTTTGGGTTCGGGTTTGCTTGTCTTTGCTCAGATTCATCTTAATAATTGCAAATGTTTTACATAGCATTAACCCTCTTGAGGGGAAAAGCGATTTTTTGTTTTGTTTTGGAAATTACACATAATATCTTAGATTTAGAAGGAATTTATACGAAAATGAAAATTAGAAATATTATGTTATACTGAGTGGTAGGATATGTAATGCAACAAAGTATTTTTTGATTTTTTATTTTATTGCTCAAAAGCAAAACCGATTATCAATACTTTTGTATTTTTAGTGCCAGTCTTACTCTCCAAAATGTGCCAGGATCAAAAGTTGAACAGATTGAGATACTGAGATATTTTTTCCTGTAGAAATGAAGTGAAGAACATTTCTTTTAAGGCCATTATTGGTTGATGCGAGCTAAGTGCGATGATGTTGAGTTCTTTTGGCTCTTTTACTCAGGGCTTAAATACTATCCTTAGGACATTTTCCTAGTAATATTCGGCATTTATTTTGAGCTTCATGGTCGATGAATACGTGCGGGAGTGATCATCTGCCTCTTTTTAAGTCGTCTGACCATGCCATTTTTGATAAGCTCACCAGTAAAAACAAGGTCCTCAATTCACTTGCTAGCAGCACTTGGGGTACGGACAAAGAAACTCTGTTGACTACCTATAAGACAATTGGCCGATCGGCGGCGAGCGACACGTTGTGGAATATACAGACCTGTCAGAACGATGCCCTTAGCCTTGCGACAAGCTGTCTCCGCAATACACCCTTGGATCACCTTTATGAGGAGACGAAGATCATCCCAGTGCTTCCACACTATTGCATATTGTCAAAACAGTAACAAATTTTCTATAGAAATAAAATTTTGACAATATTTTCTATAGAAATAAATTTTTAACAAAATTTTCTATAGAAATAAAAATTTCACAAAATATTTTATAGAAATTAAATTAAATTTTGACAAAATTTCATATAGAGATAAAATTTTGCAAATATTTCTATAGAAATAAAATTTTGCAAATATTTCTATAGAAATAAAATTTTGCAAAATTTTCTACAGAAATAAAATTTTGACAAAATTTTCTATATAAATCAAATGTTGACACACTTTTCTAAAGAAATAAAATTTTGCACAATTTTCTATAGAAATAAAATTTTGATAAAATCCTCTATAGAAATAAAATGTTGACAAAATTTTCTATAGAAATAAAATTTTGAAAAAATTTTCTATAGATATGAAATTTTGGAAAATATTTCTGTAGAAATAAAATTTTGGAAAATTTTTCTATAGAAATAAAATTTTGGAAAAAAATTCTAATTTAAATTATATAGCACCAGTGTGAACACCTCAAACGAACAGACCTGTCAGAACGATACCCTTAACATTGCAAGAAGCTGTCTCCGCAATACACCCTTTGATCACCTTTATGCGGAGACGAAGACCATCCCAGTGCTTCCACACAATTGTTGTCAAAAAAGTAACAAATTTTGTATAGAAATAAAATTTTGACAAAATTTTCTTTAGAAATAAAATTTTGACAAAATTTTCTTTAGAAATAAAATTTTGACAAAATTTTCTATAGAAATAAAATTTTGACAAAATTTTCAATAGAAATAAAATTTTGACAAATTTTTGTATAGAAATAAAATTTTGACAAAATTTTCAGTAGAAATAAATTTTTAACAAAATTTTCTATAGAAATAAAAATTTCACAAAAATTTTTTTAGCAATAAAATTTTGACTAGAAATACTCGTATTTGCAAAATTTTATTTCTATATGAAATTTTGTCAAAATTTCATTTCTATAAAATATTTTGTGAAATTCTTATTTCTATAGAAAATTTTGTTAAAAATTTATTTCTGTAGAAAATTTTGTCAAAATTTTATTTCTATAGAAAATTTTTGACAAAATTTTCTATAGAGATAACATTTTGACAAAACTTTCTATAGAGATAAAATTTTGACAAAATTTGCTACAGAAATAAAATTTTGAAAAATATTTCTATAGAAATAAAATTTTGGAAAAAATTTCTATAGAAATAAAATTTTGACAAAATTTTTCTAAAGAAAGAAATTTTTAAATTTTGACATAATTTCATTGGAAATAAAAGTTTGCAAAGAGAAATAAAATTTTGACAAAATTTTCTATAGAAATAAAATTTTGTCATGATTTTCTACAGAAATAAAATTTTGAAACAATTTTCTATAGAAATAAAATTTTGACAACTTTTTTTTTAGAAATAAAATTTTGACAAAATTTTCTATAGAAATAAAATTTTGACAAAATTTTCTATAGAAATAAAGTTTTGACAAAATTTTCTATAGAAATAAAATTTTGACAAAATTTCATAGAGAAATAAAATTTTGCAAATATTTCTATAGAAATAAAATTTTGCAAAATTTTCTATAGAAAAAAAATTGACAAAATTTTCTATAGAAATAAAATTTTGCAAAATTTTCTATAGAAATAAAATTTTGACAAAATTTTCTATATAAATCAAATTTTCTACAGAAATAAAATTTTCTATAGAAATAAAAAATTTCACAAAATTTTTATAGAAATAAAATTTTGCAAATAGTTCTTAGAAATAAAATTTTGCAAAATTTCATTAGAAATAAAAATTTTGACAAAAATTTCTATATAAATCAAATGTTAAGAAACTTTTCTACAGAAATAAAATTTTGATAAAATTTTCTATAGAAATAAATTTTTCACAAATTTTTTATAGAAATAAAATTTTGCAAAATATAGAAAAGAAATTTTGACATAATTTCATTGGAAATAAAAGTTTAAATTAAAATTAAAATTTTGACATTTTTTTTAGAAATAAAATTTTGACAAAATTTTCTATATAAATAAAATTTTCTATAGAAATAAAGTTTTGACAAAATTTTCTATAGAAATAAAATTTTGACAAAATTTCATAGAGAAATAAAATTTTGCAAATATTTTTATAGAAATAAAATTTTGCAAAATTTTCTATAGAAAAAAAATTGATAAAATTTTCTATAGAAATAAAATTTTGCAAAATTTTCTATAGAAATAAAATTTTGACAAAATTTTCTATATAAATCAAATTTTCTACAGAAATAAAATTTTGATAAAATTTTCTATAGAAATAAATTTTTAACAAAATTTTCTATAGAAATAAAAAAATTCACAAAATTTTTATAGAAATAAAATTTTGCAAAATTTCATTAGAAATAAAAATTTTGACAAAAATTTCTTAGAAATAAAATTTTGCAAAATTTCATTAGAAATAAAATTTTCACAAAAATTTCTATATAAATCAAATGTTAAGAAACTTTTCTACAGAAATAAAATTTTGATAAAATTTTCTATAGAAATAAATTTTTAACAACATTTTCTATAGAAATAAAAAATTTCACAAATTTTTTATAGAAATAAAATCTTGCAAAATATAAAAATGAAATTTTGACATAATTTCATTGGAAGTAAAAGTTTGCAAATAGAAATAAAATTTTGCAAAATTTTCTATAGAAATAAAATTTTGACAAAATTTTCTATATAAATCAAATTTTGATCAAATTTTCTACAGAAATAAAATTTTGATAAAATTTTCTATAGAAATAAATTTTTAACAAAATTTTCTTAGAAATAAAATTTTGCAAAATTTCATTAGAAATAAATTTTTGACAAAAATTTCTATATAAATCAAATGTTAAGAAATTTTTCTACAGAAATAAATTTTTGATAAAATTTTCTATAGAAATAAATTTTTAGCAACATTTTCTATAGAAATAAAAAATTTCACAAAATTTTTTATAGAAATAAAATTTTGCAAATATTTCTTAGAAATAAAATTGTGCAAAATTTCATTAGAAATAAAATTTTGAAAAAAAAATCTATATAAATCAAATGTTAACAAACTTTTCTACAGAAATAAAAGTTTGACAAAATTTTCTATAGATTTGACAAGATGTAATCTTAATATTTCCTTTTCAATTTTATTCGGTTCATCATGGGTTATTGAATTTATCTTTGGCCATTTGTTTTCCAAAGTATCAAATTGCATTTTCGTTGCTTACAGCTAAATATGATGGTGATATTAGTCGAAATTAGTGAAAAGTCACCAAAAAACATATAATGCCATGGCGGAAAAACAAACCCCGAATGGAAGGAAAACAGGAAACTAGAGATGATTTATCATTGGTCTAATGTGTTATGACAATATACTGAACTAAAGCCAGCCATCCTGTGACATAACAACCACTACTCCATCTTCGTCTCCCTGGGCCACCAGGCAGCAACAAAAATCCATTTCCATTGTCATCACAACAACCAATTAGAGGAACAAAGGCTAATGCGGCTAAAAATGCTTAATATCCCATATAATTAGAAGATATTAATTTACCAAATTATGTTGAATCTTTCACAAGGAAAGCAACAACAATAAACATTTCTCTCTCTCTCCCTCACACACACACATGTCCACACTCTATTCTTATATAGGAAGATGGGGATTATTTGTGAAATCCATCTTAGTTGCATTTGAAATGATTCGTGTTGATGATTTATTTTAGTCTTTTGTTAGAATTTTAAGACAACATTGCTTTGGTTTCTGAAGAAATGAGAAGGAAATGATGATGAATACCATGAAGGAATAAATGAAAGAACGAACGACTGGATGGATGGATGGATGAATGGGTAGATGAATACATGTAAAATTTGGTGAAGTAATTATTATCCTTATGAACTATAAAGGATGAGAGAGATCTCTTTATTGAGATAAATGAAAAAGGGGAGTGGCACAAGTAATCATTTACTATAATGACTGACTATGCATTAATATCTCATAAAGTGAGTATATAAATTGAAAAGTCATTGGAATGGTAAACATTATGTGCGTATATATTAATTAAAAAATAAATTATTATAGTAGAACATCTAGTCAGTTTTAGGTTGATTAGAGAAATCCTAGACTATGCATCATAAGATAAGTTTATTATGCTGTGCCTTCTGTGTATCATTACTGACATTTTATTTTATTTGTTGGGCGTAAACTAAAGGAACCAATTTCAGTGCAATTTTCAAGCAAACTGGAATAAATCGTTTCGGATACTAAAACAAACAAAGATATCTCCATTTTTATTGACCAGATGAGAATATAGAAGCTGTACTGATATCTAGTTTTCAAAATCCAATGTCGTTTGTTCCAAAAGTTCTACATTACATGTTATCCATATAATTCGAAATCCATTTATAAACTGAAATAAATATTGATCTAATATGAAATATTATGCAAGCAAAATTTTACAATTTAATTTTCACAACTTACACAATAATAAAAACAAATTTCTTTTAAGTAAAAAAAAGTTTATAATCTTCGCTTCAAAAGTATTTTTTTTTTCATTAAATTTACGACCCGCATTTGGAAATTTGCGTCCCTCCGTTAAAGTCGTATGTTATTAAGATAAGATAAGATACGTGGTATATATTGGACAAAAAAGGTATGTATAGGTAAGTCTACGAATAATTACGAATCGATATGGACTTTTGCTCGGTACGTAGAGAGCCAGAATTGAAATATGGGGGTCGCTTATATGGGGGCTATATACAATTATGAACTTGATATGGACCAATTTTTTGTGATTGGGGATCGATTTATCTGAGGGATATATATAACTATATATATGGACTTAGTTAGGCATGGTTGTTAACGGCCATATACTAGCACAATGTACCAAATTTCAACTGCCTCGGATGAAATTTGCTCCTCCAAGTGGCTGCAAAACCAAATATCGGGATTGGTTTATATGGGGCCGATATATGATTATGGACAGATATGGACCACTTTTGGCATGGTTGTTAAATATCATATACTACCACCACGTACCAAATTTTAACCATATCGGATGATTTTTGCTTCTCCAAAAGGCACCGGAGGTCAAATCTGGGGATCGGTTTATATGGGGGCTATATATAGGTATGGACTGATATGAACCAATTCCTGCATGGTTGTTGGATACCATATACTAACATCACGTACCAAATTTCAGCCGAATCGGATGAATTTTGCTCTTCCAAGGGGCTCCGGAGGTCAAATCTGGGGTTCGGTTTATATGGGGGCTATATATAATTATGGACCGATTTCGACCAATTTGTGCACGGGTGTTTGAGGTCATATATTAACACCACGTACCAAATTTCAACTGAATCAGATGAATTTTGGTCTTCTAAGATGCTCCGGAAGTCAAATATGGTGATCGGTTTGTATGGGGGCTAAATATAATTATGGACCCATGTGGACCAATTTTTGCATGGTCATGAGAGACCATAGACTAACACCATGTACCAAATTTCAGCCGGATCGGATGAAATTTGCTTCTCTTAAAGGCTCCGCAAGCCAAATCGGGGGATCGGTTTATATGGGGGCTAAATATAATTATGGACCGATGTGGACCAATTTTTGCATGGTCATGAGAGACCATAGACTAACACCATGTACCAAATTTCAGCCGGATCGGATGAAATTTGCTTCTCTTAGAGGATCTGCAAGCCAAATTTGGGGGTCCGTTTATATGGGGCCTATACTTAAAAGTGTACCGATATGGCCCATTTGCAATACCATCCGACCTACATCAATTACAACTACTTGTACCAAGTTTTAAATCGATAGCTTGTTTCGTTCGGAAGTTAGCGTGATTTCAACAGACGGTCGGAAGGACATGCTCAGATCGACTCAGAATTTCACCACGACCCAGAATATATATACTTTATGGGGTCTTAGAGCAATATTTCGATGTGTTACAAACGGAATGGCAAAGTTTATATACCCCGATCCTATGGTGGAGGGTATAAACATTTGATAAATGAGATCTGTATCCTAATTTTAAGTGTTCCTGATCCTGTGATCCTGTGGCACCCATTTTCCACACTTTTGGATCTTTCCTATAGACTTTAAACGGAAAACAGAAATTGTTTATTGTGCAACGTTTAACATTGCTGCCATTCGCTTTTGACTCAAAGTGTCATCTCCACCCAATAACGGTGTCTTTGGTTGCCTTTCACGTTCTTCATTTCTCACATAAAAATCATTATATCTGAATCGTTGAAACCATCTTTTGCATGTTACTTCTGATAGAGCATACGACAAACATGCGATGTGCCTCTGCAGCACTCCTCTTCAAATAAAATCAAAAAATTAATGCTATCCGCAAATCATCGCTTTCTGGTACAAAATATGATATTTTTAATACGATGATCACTAAATATTATTCACAGATGTCATACAAGCAAAAAACCAAAAAAAAAAACCAAATAAGGGCTCGTTCACAACAAATGTTCCCTATAGAGACATTTGTATCTTGACGCTCACTTCATACCGGTACACCTGGTAAATCTACATAGGTCCTTAACAATTTCTTTATTTTAAATAAGCAGCTCACATTCCGAGCCAAGAATCAATACCAAAATCCTTAAGGGAGTGTAAAAATCTTTGGATCCATGTAAACTTTTGTTGACTGTATCACGAAATTATCTGCTATGAATCATCTTCGAACATGACATACCAGACGAAATTTCGGAACGATAGTTTTAATATTAACGGTACACTCAAAACAAGTGAACCCTATATGGCACTAAAGTAAATGTAAATCTAATTTATTTCATGTAATTATTATGTTTTGAGAAAGTTTTCTTGATTTTAATCATTTGTTTGCCTCCGTCAGTTATATATAAAAACGAGGGAAAAATTATACACAAATGAAGCATAAAGATTTACTAAATTCGTGTCTCCCACAAAATAGTTCAAAACTTCTTAAAATTTTGACATACTCATGAAGGTGTTAAATTGCACATGCACTAATGGGATTATATCGTTTAAAATGAAATTCCAATTTAGCGTAAATTTTTTTGACAAATTCAAGAAAATTTATTTGACATAAATATTTTTATACCCTCCAGTATATTAACTTTGTCATTCCGTTTGTAACACATCGAAATATTGCTCTAAGACCCCATAAAGTATATATATTTTGGGTCGTGGTTAAATTCTGAGTCGATCTAAGCATGTCCGACCGTTCGTCCGTCTTCCGAACGAAACAAGCTATCGACTTCAAACTTGGCACAAGTAGTTGTTATTGATGTAGGTCGGATGGTATTGTAAATGGGCCATATCGGACCACTTTTACGTATAGCCCCCATATAAACGGACCCCCAGATTTGGCTTGCGGATCCTCTAAGAGAAGCAAATATCATCCGATCCGGCTGAAATTTGGTACATGGTGTTGGTATATGATCTCTAACAACCACGCAAAAATTGGTCCCCATATAAACCGATTCCCAGATTTGGCTTGCGGAACCCCAAAGAGAAGCAAATTTCATCCGATCCGGCTGAAATATTGTACATGGTGTTGGTCTATGGTCTCTAACAACCATGAAAAAATTGGTCCACATCGGTTCATAATTATATATAGCCCCCATATAAACCGATCCCCAGATTTGGCTTGCGGATCCTCTAATTACATATAGCCCCCACATAAACCGATACCCAGACTTGGCTTGCGAATCCTCTAAGAGAGCAAATTTCATCCGATCCGACTGAAATTTGGTACATGTTGTATGTATATGATCTCTAATCACCATACAAAAATTGGTCCGTATCGGTCCATAACTATATATAGCCCCCATACAAAACGGTCCCCAGATTTGACCTCCGGAGCCGTTTGGGGAAGCAAAATTCATCCGATCCGGTTGAAATTTTGTACGTGGTGTAAGTATATGGTCTTTAACAACCATGCCAAAATTGTTCCGTATCGGTCCATAATTATATATAGCCCCCATACAAAACTATCCCCAGTTTGACCTCCGGAGCCGTTTGGAGAAGCAAAATTCATCTGATCCCGTTGAAATTTGGTACGTGGTGTTAGTGTATGATTTGTAACAACCATGCAAAAATTGGTCCGTATCGGTCCGTAATTATATATACCCCCCATATAAACCGATCCCAGATTTGGCTTGCGGAGCCTCTGAGAGAAGCAAATATCATCCGATCCGGCTGAAATTTGGTACATGGTGTAATTGTATAGTCTCTAATAACCATGCAAAAATTGGTCCGTATCGGTCATTAATTATATATAGCCCCCATACAAAACGGTCCCTAGATTTGACCTACGGAGCTGTTTGGAGAAGCAAAATTCATCCGATCCGGTTGAAATTTGGTACGTGGTGTTAGTATATGGTCTTTAACAACCATGCCAAAATTGGTCCATATCGGTCGATAATCATATATAGCCCCCATATAAACCGATCCCCAGATTTGGTTTTGAAACCTCTTGGAGGAGCGAATTTCATCCGATTCAGTTGAAATTTTGTGTTTTTTGTAACTATATGGACACAAAAACCATGCAAAAATTAGTCTCTATCGGTCCATAATTATATATGGCCCCCATATAAACTGGTCTCCAGATTTTACCTCCAGATTTCATCGGATCCGATTGAAATTTGGTACATGGTGTTAGTATATGGTCTTTAACAACCATGCCATAATTGGTACATATCGGTCCATAATCAGATATAGTATTCCCAGCAAAAAAAATTTGAAGTTCTTCCAAAGGCACAACTTTAAAATCACTTCCAGAAGATGCACTCCCAATGATGTTCTTTATTTTAACTACCCAGAAAGTTCCTTTTATTAAATTTTTTATAACTTGGTTTTTTCATACTTTTAATGGATAATTTTAACTTTTTTTGTTTCAAATAGGTTAAAAACAGAGTAAGAATTCATAAAATGGTACAAATCATTTAAATTTTGTCCAATCTGAAAAAATTGTGAATTTTTGAAAATATTTGAGGTCAAACGTTTCCGATAAGCATTATGTTAGAATTCGTTAAAAATTATAAAAAAATTATAAAAATTATTTATTTGACAAAATATCACAGAATTTTTTAATGTACATCCAAAACATTGAACTCGGATCACACCTAAAGAAGTGATGCAAATTCTGTGCAACGGCTGTTGAAATGGAGGACTTCCGTCCTATAACAAGCCCATGTTAAATTCATCGCTTCTGCGTCAATTTTGCACCCTTTCAGGATCCAAAAAGAACATTTTCATTACTTTTTGGCGACGCTTTTTTTAGTGGAATGTTTTGTCTAACATTTATCTTATATGGTCGATGTTAAGAAGTTTTAAGATACCGTGCTATTGTTAAATAATTCGGTTGTGGATTACAGCCTTTTCTACGCAATCCATGGTGGAGTGTACATAAGATCCAGCCTGGCCGAACTTACGGCCGTATATACTTGTTTTATCTTCAACTCCATGCCCACTGGCCCATATTACATATTTAAGTTTTTCACATTTTATTTTTATTATTTTAGCAAAACTCCATGAATCACACTTTAACCAAAAGAAAAAAAAAACAAAAATACATTTTGGCACTCCTTAGTGGTTAATTTTTGTAAAACGTATTATTCGTTTTTTTTCCTCTACAAAAACCTAAGCATGTTCAAATATAGTCTGGAATAAATGTTTGATCGGACGTGCAAAACTTATGATGACAAATATTCGTCATGTTTCCCACTATATGGACAACGTGTGAAATGAAGTTTGTATTGTGTTTTTTTTTTTCTTTTATTTTATTATCTTTGAGGCTTTTGTAATTAATATTTCTTTTCACTTGTATCACGTTCGTTGGTGTAACATTTGTAATTCATTGTTTTCTACCCAATTTCATTTCCATAACTATCTTTGAATAGTCATTCATGTAGCCGCATTTCATTTCATTTGTCAAAAACGATAGGATTTTATGCCAAGATGTGGTATGTGAGATAGTGGTGATGATTATTATTATTTTCGATGCTAAACAACAAATGTTACAAATATACACAGGAAAAAAATTGTGTGATTATTACAAATGTTTGAAAATGGAATGCACAAAAAAAAAATTGAACAAAAATCCTCATTTTAAGATTTTCACAAAGCGTTGATAAAATCAGGAAAAATTTAATTGCCTGGGGTAGTTTTTAACTGAACTTTACGAATTTACACCCTCTCATTGAAGAAAAAATAAACCAAAAGTAAAGAAAAGAATCATTGGCGCCAAATCACGACCATTTTAACCATACCGTAGTTCATTCTTACTATTTTTGGGAATTCTACGGCAATTGGCTTTTGCTTTAGTTCATATTGAATTTATGTGTACGGTCATTGCACTTTATACCCACACGGTTAGTTCATAAAATATTTGAGACATACTTAAAAAAAGGAGAATTTCATTGGGCTGTGGAAAATTTCGAAAAAATAATAAAATTTAACTACACCCTCAAAAAAAATCGCTTCTTTAACATATGTTCCAAACATATTTTGCAGGAAGCACATATATTATTGCATACTGCCGAAACATTAATATGTTTGTTTTATGTGAACATATTAAATGTATGTTTGGAAGCGTTTTGAGCCAAAAATATTATATGTTTGGAAGAATTTTTCCCAAACACGATTGTGCTCATTCCCTAACATACTCGTAATTTTCACTTCCACGAAATTTTTTAGTTATTGGCCCCTTTTTTTGTAATACAAATAATGTTCAAGAAATTATTCACTTTTATAAATTTTTTAAATTGTACCTGTCGCCTGCACGGAGAATCGAACCGAGGACCATACAGTTTGTAAGCCAACACACTATCCACTGGGCTACGTAGCTGTTATAGTCACCAGTAGATAATTATCGTTTTAAGTTACATTTTGTAACGGCTCTCACACTGGATCCTAACTTCTACTGACCATTGCTACCGAATGTTCCGACCTTGCTCAGTGGAGGGGGGGTGTTCTTGTCGCCGAAGTTAGATCCCAGCCGCTTACACCAACAATAAAATTTTAATGGTAGCATACACTTTTTTTTTTCATAATGACAAACCTAGTTAGCTATTTAAAAGAAAACGGAACCGGTCCCGGAAAATGGATATCTAGGTGTCATTGATATCCGATCGGTTATCCCACCCTGCCTTGCCGACCAAGATGTTTGTCAGCCCTAACGACACTCTACACGCTCAAACCTTCAATTTCGAAAATTAAACGCAAATACTTTAATAATAATATTGCATATTTTTAGGAATCATTATATTGACAATTATTTCTAGATCAACAAATAAATTAAAGGGGAATTAAAAATTATGTTAAATTGCAAACAGTGGCCTATCTCAATATTTTAAAATTCTAATACAAGAAAACAAATCAGAATTAGTTGAATAATCTTAAATAATGAAAATTCCCATCATCCATAGATATATAACAAATTAAGAAGATAAAAAAAAACAAAGATTCTTTAATACTCACGAAATTATTTGAGTTGCTCAGCCAACAAGCGCTTGTGGACCAGTACTTGAGTTACAGTTTCTTAATATAACTTGAAAAGAATAATTTAAATTAAGAGTATATACATATATAGATGAGTAGGTTTGCGGTCTCCATAGTGTTTTCTGGAAAACGTTGATCTATATTGATTGTAATTTTTCAAAGTGTAGGCCAGACAGGGCTCTAGAAATAATTTCCTTATATATGATTTTCTTTTGATACCCGGATTCTTTGTTGCTTCATGTAATTTATAGCGAATTGCGATATTTAGGTAAATTTGGGATATTTATGCCGCATTAATTGCCATTTTGAAAGCCTTTTTACTTTCACAATCCAATTTAATTGTGCGTTTCAGCCATGTCAAAATTCCATATGCCAATTTTGCAATCTGTGGGATAGTCATCCCACAGATCCAAAAGATCTGTGGCCAAATAACAGCCTTGTCCAACTTCCTGTGATTTAATGATGTCAAACCAATATTCAAATTTAAAAAAAATTAAAGGATTTCTAAAACAAAAATTACCCATAATATCACTAAATCATATATTGGCCGAAACCACAAAAAAAACCCTTACCGGCTAAAGATAAAAATTGTATTTCGCAGCTAATTGCAATAAATCTTATTCGCAAATCAAAACCAATTTCTCTTTATTTTTTTTTTTTTCAAAATATTTGCTTGCAACTTATTATGATTGTGAAGTCGATACAGAATGAAAATTTTCTATTTTCCAATTGACACATGAATGAAAGGCATTTCAATTTTTCAATTGCCTTTTTTCCACAAAAAAAACTGAATTTAAATTTTTCAAAGTAAAACTGTGCAAGTGCGTGAAACCCCCGTCATAATTTATATAGCATAGTTTGCAGCGCCCACGAAACATACATTTGTTCGCCACGTGGAGCAGTGGTTAGCATGTCTGCCTTGCATGCAAAGGGTCGTGGGTTCAATCCCTGCTCCGACCGAACACTTTTTTTTTTTAAATTTACACATTTATACATTTACACATTTATATACTAAATTAAATTTTTATAATGAAACTTCGAAATGTGCGTTATTAAAGATTTATAGTCAGTAACAGTGCTTGCTTTAAACGAAATTGACTGATTTTTGGATAAAATATTATTTTTTATTGCAAAAATAACAATTTTGTAACAAAAAACGGTTTTTGATACAAAACTTTAAAATTTGGAAGGAATTCAAAAACTCTAACAAAAGAAGAACGTGGAGTCGAGTATAAACATACATAAATAAAAAACATAAATTTATTTGAGCAGTTTTTTACTAGCATTTAACACCATCGCTCTAAAATTCCTTTTATTTTTCTTTAATAATTCATTTTAAAGAAAATAAACTTTTTAAATGTTTTAGCTTTAAAACTCAAACTTAATGCCCGCTGGTGTCCGTCAACTCCTCGTGGACTACTTATTAATAAAGAGGAACTAAACTTTGTTTTTTTACATTTTACTGTGTAATTTTTCACTATTTCCTCCTTATTTCATTTTACTGTCCCAACTCTAAAAAGAGTATAGTGCCCTTTCGTTATTTTTATGAAGACCCCTGATTTCTTTTAACGAACCAAGAAAAAAATTGTGCCCATAATACCAAAATGATAAACAAAACACATGTCCACACATACATAAAATGCTGCTCACAAGGCGAAAACATATGCTGTTTGTTTTTCAAATGTCTATTTTCTTGGTTCCGAATGTCTATTCTCTTTATTCAAATTAAATAATATTTAGACTTAAGCATATCAAATTTTTGGCCTTATCATAAAAGAGTTTTCCGAAACAACATACAAGCGGTTTCACAGAAATTGTTCCCTTTTGACTCTTTTGCTGTGTTATATTGATATCTTTCGTCAACTCTCCCGGTTTCCATCTCTATTTCTTTCTCTATACTCTCTCTATCTGTCGCTTTGAATAAAATATCACAACATATGTATGTTTAGTCGAAATTTGTAAATTTATATATGTTTGCATTCACATATATGATTTTTATGAAACATTCATGCCCCAAACATAATATATTCTAACATATTGACTTAGATGTCCCAAACATTTAGTGTTAGTTTAGGAACATTACATGTTCACACTTAAATATATTGTGTTTTAAAATCGTGCCCGAACACACATTTTGTTTATATCGGAACATATGAAAAACATATTTTTCTAACAGTGTACAAACAAATATTTTTTTTTTTTTGGAGTAAAAATAAATTAAATATAGCTTTAGTTTAACTACGGAATTTTTTTCTGTGCATATAATTGTTTACAGTGTATTTGTGTGTGTGTGTAAATACAATATGTATACAATTTGAATCATTTTCTACTTTATAATTGTTTATCAAAATAATCTTTCTCCCTTCAATAATGGAAATTTCATCTTCAACAATATCTCCTTCCAACTTCATGACTGTGATGATGATCATCGTCATCATCATCATCGTCATCACTATAATGAATATTGTCATTGTTCAACTTCATGTTATGTGGGGACAAAATTCAAAACTCATTCTCATATGTGGTTCCAAAAAGTTTCTAAGGATTGTTATCCTTGTGTGTGTGTGTGTGTGTGAGTGAGTGTGATTGTATTTGTTTACTTATTTAAATTATATAAATAAAACTACACAGGATGTGTTTTGTTACCAAAAACAAAGAATTATCTTTGAAAAAATTTTAAGGGTTGTTGTTTTGATACTTGCCTTGGGTTCTTAACCACGAGAGAATGAATGAATTTTCAGTATTCAGTTGCTATTATCTGCTACTATTATATATTTTGCACCCATACCATTACCATGTTTGGTAAATATGGGGATGTTGTGTTGAAAATTTGTGGCGTAAATTATTTAAATAGTTTTCAAAGTGACAATCTTATGTTGGGGAGATTAAATTTGATATATGTAAGTTTTGTATATCTTAGCTTTAAGCAAATAAAACTATATACCAAGGATGTGGCAAAAATGGAAGTGATAAAAATTTGGAATAAGATTTCAAATGGGTGGTTAATTAGACAATACATCCCAGCAAAAAAAAATTGGAAATTCTTCTAAAGGCACAACTTTAAAGGCACTTCCAAGAATGTCCTTCCAAAGATGTTCTCTATTTTATCTACAGAGGAAGTACTTTTAATTACATTTTTTTATAACTCGCTTTTTTCATATATTTAATGGGTAATTTAGCTTGTAAGAAAATGGTACAAATTATTAAATTTGTGATGAAAAAATGCAATATCCATCCCGGAGTAATTGCGAATTTTTGAAGTCAAACGTTTCAGACAAGCTTTAGAGTGCATAGAAAATCATAACAAATGATATGTATAAATTATATATTTAGCTAAATATTATAATTTTTATACCCTCTACCATAGGAAGGGGTATATTAACTTTGTCAATCCGTTTGCAACACATCGAAATATGGTTCTAAGACCCCATAAAGTATATATTTTCTAGGTCGTGGTGAAATTTTGAGTAGATCTAAGCATGTCCGTCCCGTCCGTCCGACCGTCTGTTGAAATCACGCTAACTTCCGAACAAAACCAGCTATCGACTTAACACTTGGCTTAAGTTGTTGTTATTGCAAATGGGCCATATTGGACGGCTTTTACGTATAGCCGCCATATAAACCAACCCCCAGATTTGGCTTGCGGAGCCTCTTAGATAAGCAAAATTCATCCGATCCGTTTGAAATTTGGTACGTGATGTAAGTATATGGTCTCTAACAACCATGCAAAAATTAGTCCATATCGGTCTATAATTATATATAGCCCCCATATAAATTGATCCCCAGATTTAACCTCCGGAGCCTCTTGGAGGAGCAAAATGCATCGGATCCGATTGAAATTTGGTACGTGGTGTAAGTATAACAGGTTGGCTGACAAGTCCCCGGTCTGACACATAGATGGCGTCGCTAGTATTAAATGCATATTATTTTTATATAGTACAAATCTTCAAATGATTCGTGTCAAAATTTTACGTCTATAAGTCAATTAGTTTGTGGGATAGAGCGTCTTTTGTGAAGCAACTTTTGTTATTGTGAAAAAAATGGAAAAAAGGAATTTCGTGTTTTGAAAAAAATACGGTGGAAGCAAAAACTTGGCTTGATAATGATTTTCCGAAACCTGCCCCAGGGAAATCAACAATAATTGATTGGTATGCAAAATTCAAGCGTGGTGAAATGAACACGGAGGACGGTGAACGCAGTGGACGCCCAGAGGTGGTTACCGACGAAAACATCAAAAAATCCACAAAATGATTTTCAATGACCGTAAAATGAAGTTGATCGAGATAGCAGAGGCCTTAAAGATATCGAAGGAACGTGTTGGTCATATCATTCATAAATATTTGGATATGCGGAAGCTCTGTGCAAAATGGGTGCCGCGCGAGCTCACATTTGACTAAAACCAACAACGTGTTGATGATTCTGAGCGGTGTTTGCAGCTGTTAACTCATAATACACCCGAGTTTTTCCGTCGATATGTGACAATGGATGAAACATGGCTCCATCACTACACTCCTGAGTCCAATCGAAGTCGGCTGAGTGGACAGCGACCGATGAACCGTCTCCGAAGCGTGGAAGACTCAAAAGTCCGCTGGCAAAGTAATGGCCTCTGTTTTTTGGGATGCACATGGAATAATTTTTATCGATTATCTTGAGAAGGGAAAAACCATCAACAGTGACTATTATATGGCGCTATTGGAGCGTTTGAAGGTCGAAATCGCGGAAAAACGGCCCCATATGAAGAACAAAAAAGTGTTGTTCCACCAACACAACGCACCGTGCCACAAGTCATTGAGAACGCTGGCAAAAATTCATGAATTGGGCTTCGAATTGCTTCCCCACCCACCGTATTCTCCAGATCTGGCCCCCAGCGACTTTTTCTTGTGCTCAGACCTCAAAAGGATGCTCGCAGGGAAAAAATTTGGCTGCAATGAAGAGGTGATCGCCGAAACTGAGGACTATTTTGAGGCAAAACCGGAAATTGGAAGGTCATTATAATCGTTGTATCGCTCTTGAAGGGAACTATGTTCAATAATAAAAACGAATTTTGACAAAAAAAATGTGTTTTTCTTTGTTAGACCGGGGACTTACCTGTTATGGTCTTTAACAACCATGCAAAAATTGGTCCATAATTATATATAGCCCCCATATAAACCGAACCCCAGATTTGACCTGCAAGCACTTTATTTCTATAGAAAATTTTGTCAAAATTTTATTCCATAGAAAATTTTGTTAAAAATATTATTTCTACACAAAATTTTGTCAAAATTTTATTTCTGTAGAAAATTTTGTTAAAATTTTATTTCTATAGAAAATTTTGTTAAAATTTTATTTCTATAGAAAATGTCGTGAAAATTTTATTTCAATAGAAAATTTTGTCAAAATTTTATTTCTGTAGAAATTTTGTAAAAATTTGATTTCCATAGAAGATTTTGTCAAAATTTTATTTCTATATAAAATTTTGTGAAAATTTTATTTCTATAGAAAATTTTGTGAAAATTTTATTTCTATAGAAAATTTTGCCAAATTTTATTTCTATAGAAAATTTTGTCAAAATTTTATTCCATAGAAAATTTTGTTAAAAATATTATTTCTACAGAAAATTTTGTCAAAATTTTATTTCTGTAGAAAATTTTGTTAAAATTTTATTTCTATAGAAAATGTCGTGAAAATTTTGTTTCAATAGAAAATTTTGTCAAAATTTTATTTCTGTAGAAAATTTTGTCAAAATTTTATTTTTGTAGAACATTTTGCCAAATTTTAGTTGTATAGAAAATTTTGTAAAAATTTTATTTCTGTGGAAAATTTTATTAAAATTGTATTTCTATAGAAAATTTTGTTAAAATTTTGATTTCTATAGAAAATTTTGTCAAAATTTTATTTTTATAGAAAATTTTGTCAAGCTGAATTATATACGTATTTAATCGGCCTTTGTTTGTTGTTGTTTAATAAAGGGTGATTCTTTTGAGGTTAGGATTTTCATGCATTAGTATTTGACAGATCACGTGGGATTTCAGACATGGTGTCAAAGAGAAAGATGCTCAGTATGCTTTGACATTTCATCATGAATAGACTTACTAACGAGCAACGCTTACAAATCATTGAATTTTATTACCAAAATCAGTGGCAGAAAATCCGCTTTTTTATCGACAAATTTTGTTCAGCGATGAGGCTCATTTCTGGTTGAATGGCTACGTAAATAAGCAAAATTGCCGCATTTGGAGTGAAGAGCAACCAGAAGCCGTTCAAGAACTGCCCATGCATCCCGAAAAATGCACTGTTTGGTGTGGTTTGTACGCTGGTGGAATCATTGCACCGTATTTTTTCAAAGATGCTGTTGGACGCAACGTTACGGTGAATGGCGATCGCTATCGTTCGATGCTAACAAACTTTTTGTTGCCAAAAATGGAAGAACTGAACTTGGTTGACATGTGGTTTCAACAAGATGGCGCTACATGCCACACAGCTCGCGATTCTATGGCCATTTTGAGGGAAAACTTCGGAGAACAATTCATCTCAAGAAATGGACCGGTAAGTTGGCCACCAAGATCATGCGATTTGACGCCTTTAGACTATTTTTTGTGGGGCTACGTCAAGTCTAAAGTCTACAGAAATAAGCCAGCAACTATTCCAGTTTTGGAAGACAACATTTCCGAAGAAATTCGGGCTATTCCGGCCGAAATGCTCGAAAAAGTTGCCCAAAATTGGACTTTCCGAATGGACCACCTAAGACGCAGCCGCGGTCAACATTTAAATGAAATTATCTTCAAAAAGTAAATGTCATGGACCAATCTAACGTTTCAAATAAAGAACCGATGAGATTTTGCAAATTTTATGCGTTTTTTTTAAAAAAAAAGTTATCAAGCTCTTAACAAATCACCCTTTATATACCCCGTATGGACTAACTTGCAATTTGGAAGACGGTGTTAAGTAGTTTTAAGATACCTTGCCATCGGCCAGTGTTACCGCAACCCAAGTAATTCGATTGTGGATGACAGTCTTTCGAAGAAGTTTCTATGTAATCCATGGTGGAGGGTACATATGTTAAGATTCGGCCTGGCCGAACTTACGGCCGTATATACTTGTTTTAATTCACATCCAAAACACAGACGTCGGATCACACCTTAAGAAGCGATGCAAATTCAGTTCAACGGCTGTTGACATGGTAGACATCCGTCCTATGACAAGCCCATGTTAATCGCTTCTGCGCCAATTTTGCACCACTTCCGGATCCAAAAAAAAAAAACATTTTCACTGTTTGTTAGGCGACGCTTTTTTACTGGGATGTTTATACACTAAAAAACATTGAACCCAACTTGGGTTAATTTTAGAAAATTTTTAGTAAACTTTATTACAAACGCCAATGTCATTTCAAATGCCGATTTCACAGAAGTTAAATATTAAATATTTTAAATAAATATATTTCCATAAATTGAAGAAAATTTATTTGACATAAATATTCGTTTTCACTTGTTAAAGAAAATTTCGTAGTTTGAAAGAACAAAAATGGAGTTCAATATTGCAGAAATGTCTTTAGTGCATTACGATGTTCAACATGGGCTCATTCTTGCTAAAATTTACAAATTTTAAGAAATTCTGAATTATTTTAGGGGAGACACGAATTTAGTAAATCTTTATGCTTCATTTGTGTATAATTTTGCCCTCTTTCTTAGTTAATTTAATTAACGTACGCAAACAATTATTAAAGTCAAGGAAACTTTCTTAAAACATAATAATTTCATGAACTAAAATAGAAGTAAATTGGCTTGAGTGTCATATAGGAATCACTTTTTTTGAGTGAAAGTTTGTATGTAACATTCAGAAAGATCGATTTGAAACCGTCTTAGAAGAAATTTTGCAGATATCCGTCGGTCTGTTTGTCACTGAAGTTTTGTGTACAAAATACACAGAAAAAAATAAACCAAGAATAAAATACGTCGTACGAAAAGTGAACTAAATTATACCCCATATTTTGAGATTTCCTCAAAACGTTATTAAACCCAGGAAAAATTAATTCCCTGTTGTACTTTTTAACTACAATGCACGAAATTGCACCCACTCATAGAAGAAAAAATGAACTAAAATTAAAGAAAAAATCATTGGCGCCAATTCATGACCATTTTAACCATACTGTAGTTTATTTGTGGAATTCATACAAAAATTTTCTTTTGCTTTAGTTCATATTGAACTTGCTCATGGAACTTTATACCCACGTTCAGTTCATCAAAAGTTTGACACATACTTACAGAAAGGAAAATTTCATTAGGCTGTGAAAAAATTTCGAAACAAATTTAACTTCAAACAAATAATTTTTTGCAACGAAGTAAGTTAAACTAACGCTGAGTTTAACTGCGGATATTTTTCAGTGAATGAAACAGGCAATGTCAATAAAAGAAAAACCGCAAATTTACTATAATTTAAATAAATTAAATAAAATTTAATTTAGTTTAATTCAGCTCATTTTTTTTTTATTTATTTCAAAGTTAATATAAATTTAATTATTAAAGTTAATTTAATAAAAATTTTATTCCAATTTTGCGCACAGTTTTTCTTATTTATCTAAATTTCACACATTGATTATTTCCATTTGAAAAATACCAAACAAAAAGACTTCCAGAGAAAGTTTATATTCCTAAGCTCTTAAAACATAATCATGTCTCATTTCAGTTAAAAATCATCTAATCTGTTTCTCCATCATCAATATCCTCTCCACTGACTCATCCATATTTTATATTTTTTACAATTCACATTCAAAGGAAACCAAAACCAAGAGCACTTGGAGATCAGAGTTTTTGTTTCCCACATTTGCCAAATTTTCATTAAATTTTAGTTACTTCATTGTTATGGCCAAATTGGCCATACATTTTATTTCCTTCGATATATGTGGCCTAAAAAAGTATTCACAAATCCGCAACAAAACACTAAAACGATCGGTTAACAATCTTCACAGGCGATTTGAGTTCAACCCAAAAAATAAAAACCCACATCATTTGAAGGCATAAAAATAAATAAATTGTCACAATTAACCACTCTCAAACACCCACTCAGTGTTTTTGGTGAAGAAACGAATGACTGTCTGAGACTGGCCGTATACCTGGTTTCATGATCTCTTGTCAGTTTTCTTTCGCTTTGGCCTCAGACTAAGTTAACTCGTTTCTCTTCTCTCTATTGGTCATGTGAACCAGTCTAGTGTAAGAAGAAGAAGAAGAAAACTAGCACAGAAAAATTATTCCAGTGAGTGTACACTATCGCAAATGCCACCTACTTTTGATTTGGATTCGCTAAGCTGTTAGTTTTGATGCTTGTTAGCCAAAACTTTTTTGCCCAGAAGTTCCAAACAATCTAAAGGCAAGATACCATTTGAGTTCATACAGGCAAAATGTATTTCATTTTCAAAAGACATAAATTGAAGTATTAATCGAAATATGTGTGGCATGAGGAACATTTTAGTAATTTTCCTTGGAAATTATAACGTCAACCGTATTTTTAATTAATTTATTACATTTACAATAAAATTATAAATATAATTGTAAGCTTTGACTGCTAGGGTCTTAAGCTTGTTCTATAGAAATAAAATTTTGACAAAATTTTCTATAGAAATAAAATTTTCTATAGAAATAATTTTGACAAAAATTTTCTATAGAAATAAAATTTTGACAAAATTTTCTACAGAAATAAAATTTCGACAAAATTTTCTATAGAAATAAAATTTTGCAAAAATTTTCTATAGAAATAAAATTTTGCAAAAATTTTCTGTAGAAGTAAAATTTTGACAGAATTTTCTTTAGAAATAAAACTTTGACAAAATTTTTTATAGAAATAAAATTTTGACAAAATTTTCTAGAAATAAAATTTTGACAAAATTTTCTATAGGAATAATAGTTTGACAAAATTTTTTATAGATATAAAGTTTTGACAAAATTTTCTATAGAAATAAAATTTTGCAAAAATTTTCTATAGAAATAAAATTTTGAAAAAATTTTCTATAGAAATAAAATTTTGACAACATTTTATATAGAAATAAAATGTTGACAAAATTTTCTATAGAAATAGAATGTTGAGAAAAGTGTCTATATAGCAAAAATTTTAACAAAATTTTCTATAGAAATAAAATTTTGACAAAATTTTCTATAGAAATAAAATTTTGACAAAATTTTCTATAGAAATAAAATTTTGCAAAAATGTTCTATAGAAATAAAATTTTGCAAAAATGTTCTATAGAAACAAAATTTTGACAAAATTTTCTATAGAAATAAAATTTTGACAAAATTTTCTACAGAAATAAAATTTTGACAAAATTTTCTATAGGAATAATAGTTTGACAAAAGTCTCTATAGATATAATGTTTTGACAAAATGTTCTATAGAAATAAAATTTTGCAAAAATTTTCTATAGAAATAAAATTTTGACAAAATTTTTTATAGAAATAAAATTTTGACAAAATTTTCTATAGAAATAAAATTTTGACAAAATTTTCTATAGAACTAAAATTTGGCAAAATTTTCTATAGAAATAAAATTTTAACAAAATTTTTTATAGAAATAAAATTTTGACAACATTTTCTATAGAAATAATATTTTGACAAAATTTTCTATAGAAATAAAATTTTGACAAAATTTTCCATAGAAATAAAATTTTGCTAAAATTTTCAATAGAAATAAAATTTTGACAACATTTTCTATAGAAATAAAAGTTTGACAAAATTTTATATAAAACTAAAATTTTGACAAATTTTCTATAGAAATAAAATTTTGACAAAATTTTCTATAGAAATAAATTTTTTTCAAAATTTTCTATAGAAATAAAATTTTGACAAAATTTTCTATAGAAATAAAATTTTGACAAAATTTTCTATAGAAATAAAATTTTGACAAAATTTTCTATAGAAATAAAATTTTGACAAAATTTTCTATAGGAATAAAATTTTGACAAAATTTCTAGTGTACGAAGAAGAAGAAAACTAGTACAGAAAAATTATTCCAGTGAGTGTACACTATCGCAAATGCCACCTACTTTTGATTTGGATTCGCAAAGCTGTTAGTTTTGATGCTTGTTAGCCAAAACTTTTTTGCCCAGAAGTTCCAAACAATCTAAAGGCAAGATACCATTTGGGTCAATACTAGCAAAAGTGTATTTAATTTTCAAAAGACATAAATTGAAGTATTAATCGAAATATGTGTGGCATGAGGAACATTTTAGTAATTTTCCTTGGAAATTATAACGTCAAACTTATTTTTATTTAATTATTACATTTAGAATAAAATTATAAATATAATTGTAAGCTTTGACTGCTTAAGCTTGTTCTATAGAAATAAAATTTTGACAAAATTTTCTATATAAATAAAATTTTTACAAAATTTATATAGAAATAATTTTGACAAAATTTTCTATAGAAATAAAATTTTGACAAAATTTTCTATAGAAATAAAATTTTGACAAATTTTCAATAGAAATAAAATTTTGACAAAAATTTCTATAGGATTAAAATTTTGACAAAATTTTCTATAGAAGTAACATTTTGCAAAAAATTTCTATAGAAATAAAATTATGACAAAATTTTCTATAGACATAAAATTTTGACAAAATTTTCCACAGAAATAAAATTTTGACAAAATTTTCTTTAGAAATAAAATTTTGACAAAATTTTCTATAGAAATAAAATTTTGACAAAAATTTATATAGAAATAAAATTGTTGTTTTTTATTGCAGCTTAAAACCATACATTGACTAAACTACAAGTGTAGCTTAACCAACAGAGGAAAAGAATGTTTGTCAAATTTATTTGGGAAAAGCCCTATAGACTGCAAGATGGTTGGATGGACGCACGTTTCGGAATTACCACATTCCTCATCAGCATCCTCTACTTGCAGCAAAACTATGGTTTTAAGCTGCAATAAAAAACAACAACAATGCTTAAAGAACAAAACCAACAATAACAAAACAAAATAATAAAATAAAATTTTGATAAAATTTTCTATAGAAATAAAATTTTGACAACATTTTCTATAGAAATAAAATTTTGACAAATTTTTCTACAGCAATAAAATTTTGACAAAATTTCCTATAGAAATAAAATTTTGACAAAATTTTCTATAGAAATGAAATTTTGACAAAAATTTATATCGAAATAAAATTTTTAAAAAAATTTCTATAGAAATAAAACGTTTGACAAAATGTTCTATAGAAATAACATTTTGACAAAATTTTCTACAGAAATAAAATTTTGCAAAAATTTTCTATAGAAACAAAATTTTGAAAACATTTTCTAAAGAAATAAAATTTTGACAAAATTTCCTATAGAAATAAAATTTTGACAAAATTTCCTATAGAAATAAAATTTTGACAAAATTTTCTATAGAAATAAAATTTTGACAAAATTTTCTATAGAAATAAAATTTTGACAAAATTTTCTATAGAAATAAAATTTTGACCAATTTTTCTATAGAAATAAAATTTTGACCAATTTTTCTATAGAAATAAAATTTTGCAAAAATTTTCCATAGAAATAAAATTTTGACAAAATTTTCTATAGAAATAAAATTTTGACAAAATTTTCTATAGAAATAAAATTGTGACCAATTTTTCTATAGAAATAAAATTTTGACCAATTTTTCTATAGAAATAAAATTTTGCAAAAATTTTCCATAGAAATAAAATTTTGACAAAATTTTCTGTAGAAATAAAATTTTGACAAAATTTTCTGTAGAAATAAAATTTTGACAAAATTTTCTATAGAAATAAAATTTTGACAAAATTTTCTATAGTAATAAAATTTTGTCAAAATTTTCTACAGAAATAAATTTTTGATAAAATTTTCTATAGAAATAAAATGTTGACAAAATTTTCTACAGAAATAAAATTTTGACAAAATTTTCTATAGAAATAAAATTTTGAAAAAATGTTCTATAGAAATAAAATGTTGACAAAATTTTCTATAGAAATAAAAAGTTGACAAAATTTTTATAGAAATAAAATTTTGACAAAATTTTCTATAGGAATAATAGTTTGACAAAATTTTTTATAGATATAAAGTTTTGACAAAATTTTCTACAGAAATAAAATTTTGCAAAAATTTTCTATAGAAATAAAATTTTGACAAAAATTTCTATAGAAATAAAATTTTGACAACATTTTATATAGAAATAAAATGTTGACAAAATTTTCTGTAGAACTAAAATTTTGACAAAATTTTCTATAGAAATAAAATTTTGACAAAATTTTCTATAGAAATAAAATGTTGACAAAATTTTCTATAGAAATACAATTTTGACAAAATTTTCTACAGAAATAAAATTTTGCAAAAATTTTCCATAGAAATAAAATTTTATTAAAATTTTCCATAGAAATAAAATTTTGACAAAATTTTCTATAGAAATAAAATCTTGACATAATTTTCTTTAGAAATAAAATTTTGACAAAATTTTCTATAGAAATAAAATTTTGACAAAATTTTCTGTAGAAATAAAATTTTGACAAAATTTTCTATAGAAATAAAATTTTGACAAAATTTTCCATAGAAATAAAATTTTGCTAAAATTTTCAATAGAAATAAAATTTTGACAACATTTTCTATAGAAATAAAATTTTGACAACATTTTCTCTAGAAATAAAATTTTGACAAAATTTTCTATAGAAATAAAATTTTAATAAAATTTTCTATAGAAACAAAATTTTGACAAAATTTTATATAGAAATAAAATTTTGACAAATTTTCTATAGAAAAAATTTTGACAAAATTTTCCATAGAAATAAAATTTTGACAAAATTTTCTATAGAAATTAAATTTTGACAAAATTTTGTATAGAAATAAAATTTTGACAAATTTTCTATAGAAATAAAATTTTGACAAAAGAAGAAATAAAATTTTGCAGAATAGGATTTTTTTATTTGGTAAAATTTTCTCCAAATTTTGATAGATTATTTTTTGCTCGAGTGGGAGGAATCACACTAACATGCCTGAATTCCATTACGTATAATTTTATTTCTAAATACAATAGATCAAAATGCTTTTGTAAGCCTGCAAACAATAAAATTAACTGGCACTGGATTAAATCTGTCATCTTTCAAACAAACAGAAATTTAAAAATGCTCATCTGACCAACATCTTTAAAAATTCTTGTAAATTATCCCAAAATCGCATTGTAAGCCTGAATAGAGAAACCCTGATCTAGCCATATGAGCCAAAACTTCTATGACTGCAAACCTGCCTCAATAGTTAGCTGTTAAGCTAAAGCAGCACTATAATCGCATCTAAAAAAAGAACTGCGTCAAGTCCACTGCAATAACCAAGTTTATTTTATGATGCAGGCAGGTCAGGCCGGCTAAACCACAATCGAATAAGCAACAGGTACAGTGATAGTTTATGAAAACAGCATAATGCCAACGACATACACACACAGTGAAAAAAAATCTTCTTACCGAAAAAAAAATCTTTCGAATGTAACAGGAAAATCTAACGGTTTATTAAGACAAATAGAAACGTGTTTTCTATAAATGGTGATTTTTGGTTGGACCTTATAGACCACTTTATAGTAACGTTTGCACGATGACGACAACAATGAATGCAATGATGAGTAAGAATTTTCTCGTATAGCCATAATGATGGACACATAAATAAAATATAGTATAAAACCAGTTAGGATTAAAATTGTGGAAGGAAATGGTCTACAAATGTGGTGGTTGCAATGTGTCCTACACATTATGATTATGGTTAAATAGGTTAAGATAAAATAGACATGTTTGATCAATACAGGTGCAATGGCAATAGTTTAGGTATACCATTAAGTGTAGTAAGTAGAAATTTATTATAAATACAACCATCAATTGGAAGCATAATCTTTTTACAACACTTAATATTTGCTAGTATTTCTAACCAAATTCTTTAGCTCAGTTTTTTGTATTTACAATATAATGAACTTTTTTGAAACAAATATTAATATTTTTGTCGACCCTTTTCTGTCATTTTCCGCTAGAGAGATTATTCCATTAGTGTAAAATTTGTATGGTTTCTCGGCGGAAAAACTCCGAAAAATATTTATCGCAGACTGTTCGTGAAGCCAGCTTTACTCCATTAGAGACTTTTGCATTGCCCGAAAAAAATGGTAGTTCGATGGTGCAATGTTGCGTATGTATGAAAAATTCCCAGCCATGCTACCCCAGTTTTACCAAACCGCATTAACGTCATAAGTTGTTAAAACTAAATCGTTTTTGGTGAAACAATTCTGGCAACGCTGCTGGTAAGACACAATGAGATTGGTAGTACTGAAGGTAGATAATACCAACGACGTCTATTGAACGTCCCTACTTTTATTCTTAGTAGAAATTTTTAACAAAAAATCTTTTTGCTATAAAAAATCAACGAGCACGATGTTGATACAGTTAAAGTAAATTAAGGAAAATATATCACATCTTGATGTTGTAAAACATAAACATACTTTATTTATGCCGCCTCATGCTTAAGAGTGCCACAACTAATTGCAAAATTCTAAATCACTGGCTAATAAGTTATAATAAATTTGTTCTACTTTAAGATGAACCATATTGGGGGAGCGAACTAAAGTTCAACTGAAATAACCAATGGTTAACTAAAATGCAAATGGAGATATCGAAATATATTTCGCAGATTTAAAATCCTTATATCCATACACCATAAGCAATTCCAAATAATTCAATTTCATAAATAATTCAACAAGTACAGAAGAGTGCGTTATAATTTATAATGCATTAATAACCTTTTGACTACCGATGTCTACTCGAAAACGACACTAAATTCTATTTCCCCACTTCGTTTCGATTTATTTCTCGTTGGTATTTTAAAGTAGAGATTTCAATCTATATAAGCTATAAATGGTCTTCATATTGCTGAGCACTAAACTGCATATTTATAAACCTCCTTAAAAATAAAAAAATTTTGAGAGCATTTTTCTACTGTACGTCGCTAGTAAATTGACATTATTTCGGATTCTTTTTTGTATTTTTTTTCTCACACTTCGATAGATATTATAGGCCAAACATCGCTTATTTACGTAAAACCATTTGGTCACCATTCAAGAATCAAATAAACTCATATAACTTTTGAACTAATTGAGGTATGTCCTCAAAATTACAATTTGTTCTACATGCTGTTAGTACAAGTAAACAAAGAAGAAACAAGTATATACGGCCGTAAGTTCGGCCAGGCCGAAGCTTATGTACCCTCCACCATGGATTGCGTAGAAACTTCTTCTACATACTGCCATCCACAATCGAATTACTTGGGTTGCGGTAAAGCTTGCCGATGGCAAGGTATCTTAAAACCTCATAACACCGTCTTCTAAATTGTAAGTAAGTCCATACGTGGTATATATTAAATTAAAAAAGACCGATTAAATACGTATATAATTCAGTTTGACAAAATTTTCTATAGAAATAAAATTTTAAAAAAAAATTCACAAAATTTTTTATAGAAATAAAATTTTTACAAAATTTTCCATAGAAATAAAATTTTGACAAAATTTTCTATATAAGTAAAATTTAAAAAAAAAAAGTTTGACAAAATTTTTTATAGAAATAAAATTTTTACAAAATTCTCTATAGAAATAAAATTTTGACAAAATTTTCTATAGAAATAAAATGTTGACAAAATTTTCTATAGAAATAAAATGTTGACAAAATTTTCTATAGGAATAAAATTTTGACAAAATTTTCTCTAAAAATAAAATTTTGGTAAATTATTTTTGGTTTGAGTGACAACCATGATTATAAACCGATATGGACCAATTTTTGTGTGATTGGGGATCGGCTATATATAACTATAGACCGATATGGACCAATTTTGGTATGGTTGTTAGCGGCCATATACTAACACCGGGTTCGAAATTTGAACCGGATCGGATGAATTTTGCTCCTCCAAGAGCCACCGGAGGTCAAATCTGGAGAACGGTTTATATGGGGTCTATATATAATTATGGACCGATATGGACCATTTCTGTCATGGTTGTTAGAGACCATATACTAACACCATGTTCCATGGTGTTAGTATATGGACCGATGTGGACCAATTCTGTCATGGTTGTTAGAGACGATATACTAACACCATGTTCGAAATTTCAGCCGGATCGGAAGAAATTTGCTTCTCTTTGAGGATCCGCAAGCCAAATCTGGGGATCGGTTTATTTAGGGGCTATATATAATTATGGCCCGATGTGGACCAATTCTGCCATGGTTGTTAGATACCATATACTAACACCATGTTCCAAATTTCAGCCGGATTGAAAGAAATTTGCTTCTCTTTGAGGCTCCGCAAGCCAAATCTGGAAATCGGTTTATATGGAGGCTATATATAATTATGGCCCGATGTGGACAAATTTTTGTATGGTTGTTAGAGACCATATACCAACACTATGTACCAAGTTTCAGCCGGATCGGATAAAATTGGCTTCTCTTTGAGGCTCCGCAAGCCAAATCTGGGGACCGATGTAGACCAAGTTTTGCATGGATGTTAGAGGCCATATACCAACACCATGCACCAAATTTCAGCCGGATCGGATGAAATTGGCATCTCTTTGAGGATCCGCAAGCCAAATCTGGGATCGGTTTATTTGGGGGCTATATATAATTATGGCCCGATGTGGATAAATTCTGTCATGGTTGTTAGAGACCATATACTAACACCATGTACAAAATTTCAGCAGGATCGGATGAAATTTGCTTCTCTTGGAAGCTTCGCAAGCCAAATCTGTGGATCGGTTTATATGAAGGCTATATATAATTATGGCCCGATGTGGACAAATCGTTGTATGTTGGTTAGAGACCGTATACTAACACCATGTACCAAATTTCAGCCGGATCGGATGAAATTTGCTTCTCTTTGAGGCTCCGCAAGCCAAATCTGGGGATCGGTTTATATGGGGGCTATATATAATTATCTACCGATGTGGACCAATTTTTGCATGGATGATAGAGACCATATACTAACGCCATGTACCAAATTTCTGCCGGATCGGATGAAATTTGCTTCCCTTTGAAGCTCCGCAAGCCAAATCTGGGGATCGGTTCATATGGGGGCTATATATAATTATGTACCGATATGGCCCATTAGCAATACCACCCGACCTACACACAATAACAACTACTTGTGCCAAGTTTTAAGTCGATAGCTTGTTTCGTTGGGAAGTTAGCGTGATTTCAACAGACGGACAGACGGACGACCATGCTTAGATTGACTCAAAATTTCACCACGACCCAGAACATATACTTTATGGGGTCTTACAGCAATATTTCGATGTGTTGCACTAAGAGAAGCAAGTTTCATCCGATCTGGTTGAAATTTGGGACGTGGTGTTAGTATATGGTCTCTAACAACCATATAAGAATTGGTCCATTTCGGTACATAATTATATATAGCCCCCATATAAATCGATCCCCAGATTTGTCCTCCGGAGCCTCTTGGAGGAGCAAAATTCATCCGATCCGGTTGAAATTTGGAACATGGTGTTAGAATGTGGTCTCTAAGAAACACGCACGAATTGGTCCATATCGGTCCATAATTATATATAGCCCCCATATAAACCGTTCCCCAGATTTGACCTCCGGAGCCTCTTAGAGGAGCAAAATTCATCCTATCCGGTTGAAATTTGCAACGTGGTGTTAGTATAAGACCGCTAATAGCCATGCCAAAATTGGTCCGTATCGGTCTATAGTTATATATAGCCGATCCCCAATCACACAAAAATTGGTCCATATCGGTTCATAATCATGGTTGCAACTCGAGCCAAAAATAATCTACCAAAATTTTATTTTTATAGAAAACATTGTCAAAATGTTATTTCTATAGAAAATTTTGTCAAAATGTTATTTCTATAGAAAATTTTGTCAAAATTTTATTTCTATAGAAATTTTTTTTCCAAATTTTATTTCTATAGAAAATTTTTTTCCAAATTTTACTTCTAACATATAGAAAATGTCAAATTTTATTTCTATAGAAACTTTAAACTTAATTATATACGTATTTAATCGGCCTTTTTAGTTTAATAAAGGGTGATTTGTTAAAAGCTTGATAACTTTTTTTTTTAAAAAAACGCATAAAATTTGCAAAATCTCATCGGTTCTTTATTTGAAACGTTAGATTGGTCCATGACATCTACTTTTTGAAGATAATTTCATTTAAATGTTGACCGCGGCTGCGTCTTAGGTGGTCCATTCGGAAAGTCCAATTTTGGGCAACTTTTTCGAGCATTTCGGCCGGAATAGCCCGAATTTCTTCGGAAATGTTGTCTTCCAAAGCTGGAATAGTTGCTGGCTTATTTCTGTAGACTTTAGACTTGACGTAGCCCCACAAAAAATAGTCTAAAGGCGTCAAATCGCATGATCTTGGTGGCCAACTTACCGGTCCATTTCTTGAGATGAATTGTTCTCCGAAGTTTTCCCTCAAAATGGCCATAGAATCGCGAGCTGTGTGGCATGTAGCGCCATCTTGTTGAAACCACATGTCAACCAAGTTCAGTTCTTCCATTTTTGGCAACAAAAAGTTTGTTAGCATCGAACGATAGCGATCGCCATTCACCGTAACGTTGCGTCCAACAGCATCTTTGAAAAAATACGGTCCAATGATTCCACCAGCGTACAAACCACACCAAACAGTGCATTTTTCGGGATGCATGGGCAGTTCTTGAATGGCTTCTGGTTGCTCTTCACTCCAAATGCGGCAATTTTGCTTATTTACGTAGCCATTCAACCAGAAATGAGCCTCATCGCTGAACAAAATTTGTCGATAAAAAAGCGGATTTTCTGCCAACTTTTCTAGGGCCCATTCACTGAAAATTCGACGTTGTGGCAGATCGTAAGTCTATTCATGATGAAATGTCAAAGCATACTGAGCATCTTTCTCTTTGACACCATGTCTGAAATCCCACGTGATCTGTCAAATACTAATGCATGAAAATCCTAACCTCAAAAGAATCACCCTTTATATACTACGTATGGACTATGTGGTATATATTACGGTGATAGGAAGTTTTAAGATACCTTGCCATCGGCAAGTGTTACCGCAACCCAAGTAATTCGATTGTGGATGACAGTCTTCAGTAAAAGTTTCTACGCAATCCATGGTGGAGGGTACATAAGCTTCGGCCTGGCCGAACTTACGGTCGTATATACTTGTTTAACGCTAGGTTTGTTTTGGTAGTAAAAGTGTTAATACAGTTCAGTTCTTAAAATTCAATTAATTGACTTTGGTCAAATTATTCTATATTAATTTTCCTACTTTCAAAAAGTTGTCATTATATTCGTGAAACAAAATTCTTTTTATATAAATTAAAATCGATTTTATTTTGAATTTAATTTGTGATTTTAAGTTCATTTGCATTTCAGTTCTCTTCTATGGCCAAAAGGAAACTCATTCATGTAATGCAGTACTAACTTGATTGACTAACAACTGTGTACTCTAACATAAAGTTTTTCAAAAAGTTTAGCTAAGGCGAGGTCAACCAGAACACTCATAATTACGATGATGTGGTAAATTATATACGACCATATTTTCCTCTCTCTTATACACTCTGACAATCAATTTTAGTTTTCAACTTGAAGCGGAAAATCAAAATGAACACCATATTTTCCCAAAAAAAAATAACAAGAACAAGAACAAGAATTTCAAACATCGAGACTACGAATATGTTAAACTCACATAAGCGTAACCAGAACAAATGCCACGGAAATCAATTTTTTCTATTTGCCATTGTTCGGTATAACTGCCAAGCCAAGCAAAACCGAGAAAAACTCACACCTAACACAACTCAAATGGATGGAGGGATGGATGGATGGATGCTTTAAAAAAAAATTCAATCAGGTTTTCTAATTTACTCGATTGTCAAATTGTAGCTGTATTTTGGAATGAACAAAGTCATCATAGACATTGTTATGGTACAAGGGAAAGAAAAAGTTCTAATTAAAAATTTAGAACTTCACGGTTGTTTATGATATGTTGGCATCATTGTCATGAAATTATCAAACTCATCAAGCGTAAAGAAGTTTTATGAATGTCTTCAAAGATAGCATGAGTTCATCGAATAACGAATAATGGCATGGAAACAATATCGTCGCATAAAGGGATTTCCAATAAGAGATGTTATGTTTTTGATATTATATATTTCTTTGAATATATAATTTTTTGGATCAAGTTTATTTCGTAAATCGACGGAAAGTATTCTGTTAATAATGAAGAGCAATATCAATAATGCTTATGGGACGACGGGTATGGTCTTTGAAATTTTCGTTAACTAACTGTTGATTCAACCTAATTTTCGAAAATGTATGGTCCAATAATTCGGAGGAACCATAAGTAGCATCACACAGTCACACTTTAAAGATTCTCAATATAATTTTTTTGCATTTCTCAGGCCCACTTGCTCATTTCAAAACGATTCGTTCATGAAAGTGAATCAACACACATGTGGTATCAAACGGTGAACAGGCGGTGTCAATCTGACAACGATAAAATGACACCATGCGTTGTCAAAACAACAACCAGCGTTCATGATCTGAAAACGTTATGGTTACGTGACTCGAACCTATGTTTTCTGCACCATACGCGTTAACACTCGCCTTAGCACATTGCACCACCGAGAGAATTGCCATAATAATGTCTACAGATTATTTTTAGACTTTTCATGGCCAAAGAAAAACGAATGCCGTTCATGAAATCGTGAACGCCCGTGGACGAAATTGTGAACATTCCGTTTTGTGAACGTTTCCGTTTCATTTTGTCACCGTCCGATCACGACTATGGAACGTAATATTTTCTATTAGTGTACGTATGTGAATGTGGAAACGTGTCTCCATCGGCCTAGATGATCGAAAAATTCGGCCTACAATTTTTCTAGGAATTTAAAATTTTTAATTCTCTGCAGACAGCGATAACCAAATAAAGGGTGAATCCAAATAATACTTCTTATTGGAAACCCGACTAATTTTAATTTAAATAAAATTCCAATATTATTTTAATTCTTATTTTAATTTCAATTTAATTTTAATATAACTCTAATTTTAATTTAAATTCCATTTTTAATTTAAATATTTATGATTTTTATAGTATCAATTTGTTTTTTTGTTTTAATTTTTTATATGAGTTTTTCTCATAATTCTAATTTTCTCATTCTCATCGGCCTAGATGATCGAAAAATTCGGCCATATTTTTTCTAGGAATTGTAACGGGCAAATCACAAAAAACCTCTTATTGGAAACCCTAACTCCATTTAAATTTATTTCAATTTTATTTCTAATTTTAATTTCAATATTCAGCACACAATTTTTCTGAGAATTGTAATAATTTCAAACCTACGTTGACTGGACTACCGAAATACCGGGTAAACACCGGAGTTGGAAAACTTAACTCAAATTAAATTTATTTTAATTTTAATTTAAATATTAATTCTAAGTTCAATTTTACTTTCAATTTAAATTTTTACATTTAATATTAATGTTAAGTTTAATTGCAATTTCAATTTAATATTAATTCTAGTTTTAATTTTAATTTTTATACCCACCACCATAGAATGGTGACGGGGGTATAATAAGTTTGTCATTCCGTTTGTAACACATCGAAATATCGATTTCCGACTATATAAAGTATATATATTCTTGATCAGGTAGAAATTTGTAAGTCGATATATACGTCTGTTTGTCTGGCTGTCTGTCTGTTGTAATCACGCTACAGTCTTCAATAATGGAGCACTCGTGCTGAAATTTTGCACAAACTCTGCAGGCAGATCAAGTTCGAAGATGGGCTATATCGGGGCAGGTTTTGATATAGTCTCCATATAAACGACCTCCCGATTTGGGGTCTTGGGCTTATAAAAATCGTAGTTTTTATCCAATTTGCCTGAAATTTGAAATCTAGAAATATTTTATGACCATAAAGAGCTATGCCAAAAATGGTGAGTATCGGTCCATGTTTTGGTATAGCCCCCATATAGACCGATCTCCCGATTTCACTTCTTGGGCTTATAGAAACCGCAGTTTTTATTCAATTTACCTGAAATTGGAAATCTAGAGGTATTGTAGGACCACAAATACGTGTGCCAAAAATTGTGAGTATCGGTCCATATTTTGGTATATCACCCATATAGACCGATCTCCCGATTTTACTTCTTGGGCTTATAGAAACCGCAGGTTTTATCCAATTTACCTGAAATTGGATATCGAGAGGAACTTTAGAACCATAAAGAGGTGTGCCAAAAATGGTGAGCATCGGTCCATGTTGTGGTATGGTCCCCATATAAACCGACCTCCCGATTTGGGGTCTTGGGCTTATAGAAACCGTAGTTTTTAACCAATTTGCCTGAAATTGAAAATCTAGAGGTACTTGAGGACCATCAAAAGGTGTGCCGAAAATGGTCCGTATCGTTCCATGTTTTGGTATAGCCCCCATATAGACCGATCTGCCAATTTTACATCTTGGGTTTATAGAAACCGCAGTTTTTATTCAATTTACCTGAAATTGGAAATCTAGAGGTATTGTAGAACCACAAATACGTGTGCCAAAAATTGTGAGTAGCGGTCCATATTTTGGTATATCACCCATATAGACCGATCTCCCGATTTTACTTCTTGGGCTTATAGAAACCGCAGGTTTTATCCAATTTATCTGAAATTGGAAATCTAGAGGTATTGTAGGACCACAAATACGTGTGCCAAAAATTGTGAGTATCGGTCCATGTTTTGGTATGGTCCCCATATAAAACCTCCCACTTTGGGGTCTTGGGATTATAGAAACCGTAGTTTTTATCCAATTTGTCTGAAATTTGAAATCTAGAGGTATTTTAGGACCATAAAGAGGTGTGCCGAAAATGGTAAGTATCGGTCCATATTTTGATATAGCCCCCATATAGACTGATTTCCCGATTTTACTTCTTGGGCTTCTAGAATCCGATGTTATTATCCTATTTGCCTGAAATTGGAAATCTAGAGGTATTTTCTGGTCATAAAGAGGTGTACCGAAAACGAAACTACAACCCCTTGGGTTTCTAGAATCCGTAGTTTTTATCTGATTTGCTTGAAATTGTAAATATTCTGGTATTTTAGGCTCACAAAATCGTGTATCGGATTTAGTTTTTGTCGGTCCATTTGGTAATGCCTCCATATAGACCGACTTCACTTCTTGAGGGTGTAGAAGGCGCACTGATCATGAAAATTGCTTGAAAATTTCCAGATTTTACTTCTACAGATTTAAGATTTCAAATCAAGACATTGTTTTATAATTTTCTTGCACACTTACAAGAGATGTTAATGATTCCTCTAAAACTCAAACAAAAATGGTTCTTGTAAATCCAGAATCTGATGTAGTCCTCATAGGTGAAATTTTTAAATTTATCTTCGGGAAGTGTCCTCAAGCTCTCCTGAAATTTCAAAGGAAACCCTAATAATTGGTTCATTGTGGTGGGTATTTAAGATTCGGCACGGCCGAATTTACTACTGTATATACTTGTTTTTTTTTTGTTTAATTGATTATGAATAAAGATAAACAAAACAAAATTAATTTTGATATTAATTTTAATTTCAACTTTAATTTTATTTTTAATTTTAGTTGTAATTTTATATTAATTTTAATTTTCTCATCACTTTACAATTTCTCTGGGAATTGTTAATAATTTCAATTCTGCGTTGACAGGATTACCAAATTACCGGGCAAACACCTCTTATACGAAACCCTAAGTGAATTTAAATTTATTTTAATTTTAATTTAAATATTTATTTTAATTTTAGTGTTATTATTAATTCTAATTTGAATTTTACCTTAAATTTAAATTGTAGTTGTAAATTTAAATTTCAATTTTAAGATTAATATTATTTCTAGTTTTGATTTCAAAATTTAATTTCAATTTGAATTTATATTTCAATTTTAGTTTTCACATAAAAATTTAATTTTATGTTACTTTCAATTTTTATTCTAATTTAAAATTATGTTTATTTTAATTATATTTTTATTTTAACTTTATGTTTAATTTTTATATAAATTTTAATTTAAATATCATTTATAATTTTAATTTTTGTTGTAATTTATATTTAATTTTTGTGTAATTTTTTAATATTAATTTTAGTATTAATTTAAATTAAAATTGTATTTTTATTATTCTTTTTCTTTATTAGTTTTTTATTCGTTTTTATCTCAATCTTTTAAATTTTTTATTCGTTTTTATCCAAATCTAATTTTTTATCTTAATCTTAATTTTAATTTTGAATTTATTTTAATTTTTAATTTAGTTTTTATTTTTTAACTTAAAATTTAATTTTATTTTGTAATTTTATTTTTAATTTTAATTTAGTTTTAAATTTCAAATTTAGAAAAATTTTAACTACAATCTAAAATTAAATAAAAATAAAATAAAAATTAAACTAAAACTAATTTAGTTTATTTTTAATTCTAATCGTAATATTACTTAAAATTATTCAATAAATTGAAACTATTCAATTTCATAAGATTTGATTTAATTCATTTTAGTTAGATTTAATTTACTTATTTTATTTTTTTGTTTAATTTAATTTAAACACTATATATTTCTTATTTTGAAATATTTCATTGCAATGTATTTATCTGCTTTGGCTTTAGTCAATTACTGACATTTTTAAATAGCACCTTGGCCACCATCATTAATTGTTTGTCGCTTCACTGTATGGGGCCTCAATAAACTCAATAGTCTTTGCCCCCAAAGAGTTCATGTACCGCAATACCAGCCCACAGAGCCCCTATGATGTAATATTAGCTAACATCTACCCATTGTCCTCGTTTTAAAGAAAAAAAATTAATGATTTTCTGGTGTTGCCATTTAATTAAGAAATCATCAATCATTTTTCCCTAGATCGGTGTCTATTTTTCTCTTTCATCCAGGCGACTGAAAAAATAGTGTACTAAGTGTTATGAAGGAAAATAACTCAACATTCGATGATAGTCTGTGGTTACACTAGAAGAAAAATATGTGTACTTTATAAAGATTCCGGTCAAAAAAGCAACAAGTACTCGTATACTACTGTACAAGAAAGGAAAAAAGTTTCACCGTTTGCCAAAAGTGGCAAATGGCTTTGGCATATATGGATCGATAAGAACTGAGTGTAATAATTTTATTCGTCCTAAATATTAGAATTTCTTTCAGTGTAAATAATGAAACATAAACTTTTTTCTGATTTCCAAGACCCGAAAGTGTGAAAATTTGGATTATGAGTTACTGCCAAACATTATCCGTATTTGTATTCAGACGCATCCATCAACATAGCAACGTAGTTGATGTCATGTGTCCGCATACATTCATCAAAACCAAAAACAAAACAAAAAAAAAAAAAGAAACGAGATATCTTTCAATATTCATGCTAGCTATAAAAATGTCCAAGTCTGATGAGGAGTGAATATGGAAAATATTTTCTCATTTGGTTCATTTTGTTTTTATAAGGGAGCTAGCCTATTAGGCTAGCATCACAATAGACTCAAATTGTGTTGATTGGCGGTGGAAACAAAGTAGCATTTTTCAAGGGGCTTGGAAGGGGGGAGAATTTCAAATATTCCAAATACTAATTATGCACGCACATGCTGATGACGATGATGATGATTTCACTTGGGGTTCTTTGTTAAGAAATTTCAAGATTTCCAAAAAAATTATATGTATGTAGCTTTACAATTTGAAACGCAATAGGTATGAATACTGCGTATGTTGAGATTTCTAATGGTCCCCCCAAAAATATGAAGAGCACCAAATATGGTATTCGTGTATTTTAATAATTGAGGTGGATTCGGAACAAATTCCATTTTAATTAGTATTATTTGTTTCGTTTTGTATGTAAGTGCTAATTAAGTTATAGTTCTTTTGAAATTGCGTGAGAAATTTATTTTGTGGTTTTAAATCTTTTTTTCTAATAAATTATGTTTTTTTTATTATATTTATAAATGATTTGTTTATGTAGTTTAGATGTATACTCACTTATGGAGAAGAAAATATTTTATAATCAATTTATCACGTACCTGAAAATAAAGAAGGTAGGAATAAAATTAGTTAAAAGTTTATAAACCAATAGGTCAAATAATGTTATCGACTGATATGGGATCTATGCATACAAACAAAATAGTTTTTGTCTTCAATCACGAAATTAATTGATCCAATTATTGTTTTAATTTAAATGTCTTCAATCACAGAAATTATTTAAAAAATTAATTAAAAAATTAATTGAATTTTGCGATTGATTTTTGTTTCAATTAAAAATTTTTTTGAATCAATAAAATTTTTAAGCGAATATATTTTAAAACTCCATTAAGACTTTAATTGGAAAAATGTTCGTGAAATTTACCTACATAAATGACAAGCGTTATTTATGCGATCGTAATAACTCAACAACCTTAAAGTTCATTGAAAAATATAAAATAAGAAAAAATAAGTATATACGGCCGTAAGTTCGGCCAGGCCGAAGCTTATGTACCCTGGATTGCGTAGAAACTTCTACGAAAGACTGTCATCCACAATCGAAGTACTTGGGTTGTGGTATCTCAAAACTGGTTGTTAATGATCATATACTAGCACAATGTACCAAATTTCAACTCACTCGGATGAAATTTGCTCCTCCAAGAGGCTCCAAAACCAAATCTAGAGATCGGTTTATATGGGGCTATATATGATTATGGACTGATATGGACCACTTTTGGCATGGTTGTTACATATCATATACGATCACCACGTACCAAATTTCAAGCAGATCGGATGAATTTTGCTTCTCCAAAAGGCACCGGGGATCGGTTTATATGGGAGCTATATATAATTATGGGCTGATAGGAACCAATTATTGCATGGTTGTTGGATACCATATACTAACATCACGTACTAAATTTCAACCGAATGGGAAGAATTTTGCTCTTCCAAGGGGCTCTGGAGGTCAAATCTGGGGATCGGTTTATATGGGGCCTATATATGATTATGGACCGATTTAGACCAATTTTTGCATGGGAGTTTGAGGCCATATATTAACACCACGTACCAAATTTCAACTGAATCAGATGAATTTTGGTCTTCCAAGAGGCTCTGGAAGTCAAATCCATGTGGACCAATTTTTGCATGGTTGTTAAAGAACATATACTAACACCATGTACCAAATTTCAGCCGGATCGGATGAAATTTGCTTCTTTTAGAGGCCTCGCAAGCCAAATCTGGGGATCGGATTATATGGGGTCTATATATAATTATGGACCGATGTGGACCAATTTTTGCATGGTTGTTAGAGACCATATACTAACACCATGTACTAAATTTCAGCCGGATCGGATGAAATTTGCTTCTCTTAGAGGCCTCGCAAGCCAAATTTGGGGGTCCGTTTATATGGGGGCTATACGTAAAAGTGGACTGATATGGCCCATTTGCAATATCATCCGACCTACATCAATAACAACTACTTGTGCCAAGTTTCAAGTCGATAGCTTGTTTCGTTCGGAAGTTAGCGTGATTTCAACAGACGGACGCACGACAATGCTCAGATCGACTCAGAATTTCACCACGACCCAGAATACATATACTTTATGGGATCTTAGAGCAATATTTCGATGTGTTACAAACGGAATGACAAAGTTAGTATACCCCCCATCCTATGGTGGAGGGTATAAAAACAACGAGTGTAAAAATTAAAGTCCAATTTAATAATAAAGATATATTCTGCTCACAAAAAAAAAAAAAAATATCACCAAAATATTTCCAATTAAAAAGTAGTTTGAAGTTGAAAAATTTTTCAATTAATAAATTAATTAATACAATTAACTTTTTAATCAACTCAGAATAAGTTAAAAATAGTAATGGATTTTTTTTTTTAATTTTTAAATAAAAATTTATTTCACACAATTCTTTAATCAAACTAACAACACAAAGTCAGATAGGAAAGTAATTGAAAATACGTTTTTACGTATTTTAATTCAAGAAATTAATTGAGTTTTGCAATCAATATCAATTAAATATTTAATCGAATCAATTACAAAATAATTGAAATTTTCTATCAAATCAAATAATTTTTTAATTAAATATTTTTTTTGCCCAATTAAAACTGTGACTGATACTATAATTTTCGTGATTGAAGACATTAATTGGATCAACTAATTTCTTGATTGAATCAGACTTTTTTTTTTGAAAAATTTAGCTCTGAAAATTTTAATGAAAAGTAAATTTGATTGTACAGCTAATCTCATTACTATTCGGATAACTTCAAATTGCTTTTATAATGGATAATTGTCCGCAGTCCAATAAACAAATTTATTCATTGAAAAGAGTATCGACTTTTTGTTAAGGAAAACTACTTTATATGAGAGAAATGCGTTTTCTATACTAAGCAAAATCGAATTCGTATTTCAATGTCAAGAAATCTGTGGCCTCACGTAATTGGCTCTGCGGTATGATGGCCTATTCCCGGCGAAGCACCGTCTATATACGATACTCCCCAAAATCCAAAAATCAAACGGATTGAGATCGCGATATTTGGTGGTAGTTGTACAGTAGAAATGAAGCGAGGAACCCCGTTTTCAAGTTTTTTGATTGAGATGTCAGCGGCCGAAATTTTTGTCCACCAAGGACTTCAAAACTGTCCTTAGAAGATTTTTCCCAATAATATTCGGCATTTATTTTTAACCCCTAAAATAAATACAAGTGGGAAATGATCAACGGCATTTACAGCGGTCCACACTATTAATATCAGCGGCGCCAATCGAATGTGTACATTTTCAGCTGACCTCTTTGGCAAGTAAGCTCGATCTTCACAAACTGTTCCAATTTGGAACGGTGACCTCCTGCACTTTTTGGAACTTCAATTGCTTTAGTCTAAGCTCAGTTTTCAATATGTACTGCATCCATTCTCGGAATATATGCTGCTCACGAGCAAATTTTCTACCACTGCGGCGTGGATTTTGATAAAATCTAGCCTTAAAATTGCGGATCATTGCTGGTGATGTTACCTTTTATTCGTCATCTTTTTGGACGCGATTTCGCTAAAAATTTATTCACATTTAATCGCTGTAGGACTCTCACAATAGCCACTTGCAGTTTTCCAGCAAAATCCAAAGCAATCACGCTTGAATTTCATAACGAATATCTTTATTTCTGAATGCAATAGATCAAAATGATCTTGTAAGCTTGAAATCAATTAGACCACTTAGATATTAGAAGAAAATTACGGAAAAACAGAACTTTTACAATTTAAGGTCCAGGGAACGAGATTCTAACTATCTATATTTAAGTATTCCAATATAATATAAGCTTCAAAATATGTCTTCTATATGACATGAGGTTAAGAATATGAATCAATATTGCCCATCTTAGAATATATGTATGAAACAAATAAAAACAACAAATATGAGCCAAAACTTATAATTATATTTATTTTTACATAAAACAGTTCGTCAGAGACACCCATCACACATGAGTGATTGATAAAATTGGGGAAGTCCTTGGTTTGGTATATGGACACAATGGATTAATCTCAAGTCCTTTTTAGTATTGCATACCAATGCATAGCGATATATAGTATTAACATATGTCTACATAGTGCTGTAGACAAAATCAAACCAACAACCGACTTTTGAATTATTCCACGAATATAATGTTACTGATATTGTATACAGAATTTCCTTGAAATGTATGATTTGTGAAGACATTTTTTGTAAATTTTATATGGAGTTTTCCCCCTTGTTCCAATTTAAAATCTTCCTCGATCTGACAAAGACTTAAGCAACTCCATTAGGTGCCGTCTTCAAATGTACAACATTCCTCATGGGGGGAGCCATTAATCAACCCTCCACGAAAGTAAACAAAATGCTACAACTAAAGATCTCCATTTCAGATTATCCTCTTTCAAAAAAAAAGAGCAACTTTAAAAGCAGCTGGAAATGAACAATCAGAATAAAAGCAAACTTTGACTGTCTCAATAGAATAAAAACTCGAAACCACATAGGTCTGGAGTTGACAATCCAAAAAAAAAAATGTATGCCAACAATGTCTGTAAATAAGTATGTCATGTCCAAGGAATCCATAGAAAAACGCATACACACACGCTCATACCAACAAATAAATTCCAAGAGGAAAATCAACAGTTAATATAAAAAAAAATAAAATCACGCAGAGATATAAACTCCCCACAATTTCACAACTCCTTCTTTTTTTTTGTCATAGATGGACTCTTAGAAGAAAGCAGCTTGGATGAAAAAAAAAATATGAACAACTGGAACACAGTGACAAAGACTGACGACGACCACTTCTTGTACTCTGAATAGTTTTTCCACTTAAGAAATATTTGTCATCTTATCATTAGATCTTGTAACATAGAAAAAACAAACCCATAGAATAAAATGAAATATAAAATACAACACGAACACACACACACTCTGGCATAGGAAAACATCTAAAGAACATTGAAAGCAAAGATGCGACATAGATACCAGGCACTTAAAAGATCTACAAGAAACCATGATGACGGTGAGAGAGAGAGATGCAATTGGAGGTCGTAGTGGTGCTGGTGGTATGCCGGTGTTTTGTAACCAAACGATTTTCGATTGCAGACATTAAACATAACACAAATGCAATTTACTTGTAAATAAGTTTCATCTCTCTTTCTCTCTTCGTCTATGTCTACTTGTTTCGAGATGTGTATTTGTAATCAATGTATCTGGAAATCTAGGAAAGAGTATCAATGTTGCTGTATCTCTCATGTTTTGTGGTGTGTTTGATTTAGAAGATTTTGCTTTTAAGTATAATGACATAAATACACTTAGAGGAAATAAGAGGTAGTGAGAGATATACTAAAAGAATGATTGAAGGATGTAGAGAATAATAAAGAGCAGCGAAATTCAGTTTAAACAATTAATAAATAAAAGGCAAGGCAAATTAAAATAAACAAAAACAAGTATATACGGCCGTAAGTTCGGCCAGGCCGAAGCTTACGTACCCTCCACCATAGATTGCGTAGAAACTTATACGAAAGACTGTCATCCACAAATTTCAACTCACTAGGATGAAATTTGCTCCTCCACGAGGTTCCAAAACCAAATCTCGGGATCGGTTTATATGGGGGCTATAAATGATTATGGACTGATATGGACCACTTTTGGCATGATTGTTAAATATCATATACTACCACCACGTACCAAATTTCAACCAGATCGGATGAATTTTGCTTCTCCAAAAGGCACCGGAGGTCAAATCTGGCGATCGGTTTATATGGGAGCTATATATAATTATGGACTGATAGGAACTAATTCCTGCATGGTTGTTGGATACCATATACTAACATCACGTATCAAATTTCAACCGAATGGGAAGAATTTTGCTCTTCCAAGGTGCTCCGGAGGTCAAATCTGGGAATAGGTTTATATAGGGCCTATATATAATTATGGACCGATATCGATCAATTTTTGGATGGGTATTTGAGGCCATATATTAACATCACGTTCCAAATTTCAACTGAATCAGATGAATTTTGGTCTTCCAAGAGGCTCCGGAGGACAAATCTGGTGATCGGTTTATATGGGGGCTATATATAATTATGGACGGCTATGGACCAATTTTTGCATGGTCATTAGAGACCATATACTAACATCATGTACTAAATTTCAGCCGGATCGGATGAAATTTGTTTCTCTTAGAGGCTCTGCAAGCCAAATCGGGGGATCGGTTTATATGGGGGCTATATATAATTATGGACCGATATGGACCAATTTTTGCATGGTCATTAGAGACCATATACTAACACCATGTACGGTATTTCAGCCGGATCGGATGAAATTTGTTTCTCTTAGAGGCTCTGCAAGCCAAATCGGGGGATCGGTTTATATGGGGGCTATATATAATTGTGGACTGATACGGACCAATTTTTGCATGGTCATTAGAGACCATATACTAACATCATGTACCAAATTTCAGCCGGATCGGATGAAATTTGTTTCTCTTAGAGGCTCTGCAAGCCAAATCGGGGGATTGGTTTATATGGGTGCTATATATAATTATGAACCGATTTTGACCAATTTTTGCATGGTTGTTAGAGACCATATACTAACACCATGTACCAAACTTCAGCCGGATCGGATGAAATTTGCTTCTCCTAGAGGCTCCGCAAGCCAAATCGGGGGATCGGTTTATATGGGGGCTATATATAATTATGAACCGATGTGAACCAATTTTTGCATGGTTGTTAGATACCATATACTAACACCATGTACCAAATTTCAGCCAGCTCGGATGAAATTGGCTTCTCTTAGAGGATCGGCAAGCCAAATTTGGGGGTCCGTTTATATGGGGGCTATACGTGAAAGTGGACCGATATGGCCCATTTGCAATACCATTCGACCTACATCAATAACAACAACTTGTGCCAAGTTTCAAGTCGATAGCTTGTTTCGTTCGGAAGTTAGCGTGATTTTAACAGACGGACGGACATGCTCAGATCGGCTCAGAATTTCACCACGACCCAGAATATATATACTTTATGGGGTCTTAGAGCAATATTTCGATGTGTTACAAACGGAATGACAAAGTTAATATAACCCCATCCTATGGTGGAGGGTATAAAAATCATATATTAATTACACTCAAAAAAAAAAAGTCAAGCCATATAGTTAAACTGCATTACAAATGCCGATATCACCACAAAAGTAAATATTTTCCGAGAAAATTGATTACACAAAATTAATTGTTTTTCTTGTTAAAGAAAATTTCGTAGTTTGAAGAAAACAATTGTAGTTCAAAACTGAAAAAAATTCTTTAACATCATAGTTAGTTTAGGATGGGCGCATTGCGAACTTTAAGAATTATTTTATGGGAACTACGAAATTGGTAAAATTTTATGCATCGCTGAATATAATAATTTCCACTTTTTGGTTTATTTAACTAGCGTTCACAAAACTTTATGAAATTAAAGCATACTTCCCCATATTAGAGACAACTATTTTGGCGATTTCGTTTTTTTTTTTTGATTTGTGTTTTGCGTAAAAGTTAGGACACCAATCTTTGAAATTTGTCTCCATCCGTCGTATGTCTATAAAATGAGGCAATTTTTTAAAGCAAAGGAAAATCATATTTGATTTAAAGAAATATGCCTGTATTCAAAACAATTTACTGACAGTTTATTGAAGGAATTTGTATGGGAAAAGTAGGTTTAAAGTTCAATTGTGTTCAAAAATGTCTGTATTTAAAAGAAATCGAATGAATACTAATATCCCTAAGAGAAGGTTAAAAATTCTCGATCCAAGCGTGTAAGAACAACAGCCTTTGGTAAAGAAACTTAATGAGATAAAAAAGAATTGAGAAGAACAAAATCTTAGCTAGGTGTTAATTATTGTCTTCATGTTCTTGGTGTATATGGCTTTACAATAAAATTATATAGGTTTTCTATTTTATAAAAATCCAAAATCTATATTCGGAACTAGCATTTCTTTGTCTGTCCACATGCTAAAATCTAGTCATCTGGTAAATAATGTGGACAACCCCAAATAAACGGATTTCAGCCTGTGAACTTAGTAATAGCGAATCTCTTTTTAGTCCACAATTTTTACGACATATTACGGCTGATATAATCCAAGAAAAAAACTCCATGAATAGTTTTTCAAAACACTATCGCAATTTCTTTAAGTGTAGCTCATAAAAACAACACACTTAGAATATTGAGGCAAAGACCTCACATTTCAAATCCATTAAAAGTGAATGAAGTGTGTTTGTTCGGTTTGTGTTTTTAGTATTTCATACTACAAAATTCTTTCTACGACAAGTTGTTGGGTTTTTTTCCTCAGCTTCTTTCAGCTGTCTATTTCATCTTGGTGGCTACTCCATCATCGACATCGTCATCATCGTCGTCTGTAAGAGAAGCAAAACCATAGCCCACATCATCATTGCCATGTGTTGATTGGGTAAAACGTGTGCAGTTTATTCTTTTCATTTGTCTTCTAAGCAAATAAAAACACTTTGACAATCTTTTCTCCTCGTCTCGAAGATTTTCCAATGGATGCTCCGATACTCTTGAGTAGAACAGTAAAGAAGGCTTTGCTAGTTACTAAAATTTTTCCCATTTTGTGGTTGTTGTTCTTTTTGGTTCTTTGCTCGAAGATTTTCCCTGATATATTTTCTTTTCGATGTTTATGTTTTGGGGGTAAAAACAGAAACTCGACTGCACTTCAAGGAGCATAGCTAATAAACCTCTAAGGAGGTTGTCTATCAAAGATAGTTTATTTTTCTGCAAGTAACATTGGATGGGTGTTATGTTTTCTTTGGAGAATGAAGTCAATATTTTTGTTAGGGTTTCTCAATTACATTAGGGTAAGGATGTTATTTTTATTTCAGCACTTTCACCATTTATTTTGTGAAAGAGAGAGAGAGAGGATGGACGAAAGGTAAAGTGGTTTAATGTATGTGTTACTGTGAAGTACCTACACAAAAAAAAAATCTGATTCAATCACGAAATTAATTGATCCCATTATTTTTATACCCTCCACCATAGGATGGGGGTATATTAACTTTGTCATTCCGTTTGTAACACATCGAAATATTGCTCTAAGACACCATAAAGTATATATATATTCTGGGTCGTGGTGAAATTCTGAGTCGATCTAAGCATGTCCCTCCGACCGTCCGTCCGTCCGTCTGTTAAAATCACGCTAACTTCCGAACGAAACAAGCTAACAAACTTAGCACAAGTAGTTGTTATTGATGTAGGTCGGATGGTATTGCAAATGGGCCATATCGGTCGACTTTTGCGTATAGCTCCCATATAAACGGACGCTCAGATTTGGCTTGCGAGGCCTCTAAGAGAAGCACATTTCATACGATCCGGCTGAAATTTGGTACATGGTGTTGGTATATGGTCTCTAACAGCCATGCAAAAATTGGTCCACATCGGTCCATAATTATATATAGCCCCCATATAAACCGATCCCCCGATTTGGCGTGCGGAGCCTCTAAGAGAAACGAATTTCATCCGATCCGGCTGAAATTTAGTACATGGTGTTGGTATATGGTCTCTAACAACCATGCAAAAATTGGTCCACATCGGTCCAAAATTATATATAGCCCCCATATAAACCGATCCCCAGATTTGGCTTGCGGAGCCTCAAAGAGAAGCAAATTTCATCCGATCCGGCTGAAATTTGGTACATGATGTTGGTATATGGTCTCTAACAACCATGCAAAAATTGGTCCACATCGGTCCATAATTATATATAGAACCCATATAAACCAATCCCCAGATTTGGCTTGCGAAGCCTCAAAGAGAAGCAAATTTGATCGGATCCGCCTGAAATTTGGTAAATGATGTTGGTATATAGTCTCTATCAACCATGCAAAAATTGGTCCACATTGGTTCATAGTTATATATAGCCCCAGATTTGGCTTGCGAAGTCTCCAAGAGAAGAAAATTTCATCCAATCCGGTTGTAATTTGCAATATGTGTTAGATTTGACCTCCGGAGCCTCTTGGAATAGTCAATATCGGTCTATAGTTATATATAGCCGATCTCCTATCACACAAAAATTGGTCCATATCGGTTCATAATCATGGTTGCCACTCGAGCCAAAAATAATCTACCAAATTTTTATTTCTATAGACAATTTTGTGAAAATTTTATTTCTATAGAAAATTTTGTTAAAATTTTATTTCTGTAGAAAATTTTGTCAAAATTTTATGTCTATTTTGTCAAACTGAATTACATACGTTACCGCAACTTAAGTAAGTCGATTGTGGATGGCAGTGTTTGGAAGAAGTTTCTACGCAATCCATGGTGGAGGGTACATAAGCTTCGGCCTGGCCGAACTTACGGCCGTATATACTTATTTTAATTGAAATGTATGCAATCGCAGAAGTGATAGTATCAATTAAAAAATTAATTGACAGTCAATTAAAAAATTAATTGATCCAATTAAAAAATAATTGATACTATTAATTTGTGTGACTGATTTTTATTTCAATTAAAAAATTTGTTGTAGCAATAAAATTTTTAATTGAATATTTTTTAAAACTCTATTAAGATTTAAATTGGAAAATTTTTCGTGAAATTTTTTTCTATGTAGACATATTCATTGGGAAGTTTAGTTACAAGGAAAAATTCTTTGTATCAAAGAAATAAGTCTACCAACTTTCCATTTGAATTTTAAGAACAACAAGAATCAGAAATCTTTGGCATCACGACAATATATATATTTTTTTTTTTCAATGAATAATTATGCAGCAATGATATATAAATAACATATTTCGAAAAATATTGAAATTGTAATTTTCCCGAAATATACTAAAGCTCTTAAACATTTTGCCACCTATTTTCTGGGATGTGTCATCACAAAATAATAACCAATCATTAAATTGAAGAAAATTGCTTTCAATCCCCAAACAACAATTTTGCAAAATACCAGCTACCAAATTATTTACGATACCTTAAGCAACAGTTCGTTGCTAACCCAAAGAAATCAGGCCAAGAAAACACAAAATAAGCATCTAATTTCAAATGAAGATGCTTGCAATCAAAATAAGCCACAAGCATTTATAAGTAATTTTTATTGGTTTGAAGCAACGAAAAATAAATGTTTATAAGGCTTCAGGAAACTGAGTTGAAGTCTTGAGTAAATGGAGAGAAAAAAACAAAACACGCGGCGCACACAATAAACGCCAAAACAGGAAAGTTGTTTGGTCACTTTGAGGTCTAAGATTTTGCGAATATTTTTTTCTGCATTGGTTTTTTTATTTTTATTTTTCTTACATTCATCTTATTCCAGATTTAAGTTTAATTTTTTTAGCTTGAAAAACTTCTCTGAAAAAAACTATACTTGGCAATAGTAAGCCATGAGTCAGTTTTACTTACAGATGTTTGTATCTCAAGTTTGTTTTATTTTTTGGATCTATTATTAAATTGGTTTTGTTGCAAATGTAATTTATTGTATTTCGATTGCCAAAACCAAAAACAAAACTTGCCCACAAATTTGAAGTATAAAACATGACACTTTCCTAAACATTAATCATTATTCGCAGTTAACTTGAAAACATCTGGGGGGTTTCTACTATTATCTGGTTTTGTAATGGAAAAACGACGCCTAGGGAGGTCAAACAACCTAAAATAAATATTATATATAAATATGGTTAATTATTAAAAATTAGTTTCAAATTAAAATTTGTCTAGAATTGAAAAATTGGCTTCGCTGTTGAAAAGGTTAAGGAAGAAAAATTAAACAAAAAAATAACTATAAAAATTATGAATATTGATTTAAGAATAAAACGGGGTTTCCTTCGAAGCTATTAATCTTTGGCATTTGACAAATATAAACAATTAAACAATCAAAACTATATATGTTTGTCAATTATGATCCATGAAGAGTCATTGAAATCACAAGATTCAATGGTCACTCCAAGGAATGAGTTTTTTGTCAGCAGGAGCTAAATCGTAGAATTCGTTCTTCGATGGCAATAACGAAAATGGGTTTTTTTGCCACTATCGAAAAACAATTTATTTCTATAGAAAATCTTGTCAAAATTTTACTGCAATGCGAAATTTTGTCAAAATTTTATATTTATAGAATTTTTTTTTTATTTCTATAAAAAATTTTGTAGGTTTCAATAGAAAATGTGTCAAAATTTTATGTCTATAGAAAATTTGTCAAAATTAGAAATAGAAAATTTTGTCAAATTTGTATTTCTATTTAAAATTTTGTCAAAATTTTAGTTCTATAGAAAATTGTGCCAAAATTTTATTTCTACAGAAAATTCTTCTATGTAGAAAGTTGTCAAAATTTTATTTCTACAGAAAATTTTATCAAAATTTTATTTCTATAGAAAATATTTGCAAAATTTTATTTCTATAGATAATTTGTGCACAATTTTATTTCTATAGAAACTTTTTGCAAAATTTAATTTCTTTTTTTGCAAAATTTTATTTCTATAGAAAATTTTATAAAAATTTTATTTCTACAGAAAATGTTGTCAAAATTTTATTTCTACAGAAAATTTTGTACAAATTTTATTTCCAAAGAAAATATTGTAAAAATTTTATTTCTAAAGAAAAATTTGTCAAAATTTTATTTCTGCAGAAAATTTCGTCAAAATTTTCTTTCTATAGAAAATTTTGTCAAAATTTTATTTCTATAGAAAATTTTGTCAAAATTTTATTTGTATAGAAAATTTTGCCAAAATTTTATTTCTATAGAAAATTGTGCCAAAATTTTATTTCTATAGAAAATTGTGCCAAAATTGTATTTCTATAGAAAATACTTCTATAGAAAATGTTGTCAAAATTTTATTTCTACAGAAAATTTTTTTATAGAAAATTTTATCAAAATTTTATTTATATAGAAAATTTTCTCTAATTCTTTTTTGTGTAGAAACTTTTTGAAAAAAATTATTTTTATTGAAAATTTTTAAAAATTTTTTTTTTATAGAAAATTTTGTCAAAATTTTATTTCTATAGAAAATTTTGCCAAAATTTTATTTCTATAGAAAATTGTGCCAAAATTGTATTTCTATAGAAAATTCTTCTATAGAAAATGTTGTGAAAATTTTATTTCTACAGAAAATTTTTATATAACAAATTTTATCAAAATTTTATTTCTATAGACAATTTTCTCTAAATTTTATTTCTGTAGAAACTTTTTGAAAAATTTTAAAAATTTTTTTATAGAAAATTATTACAAATTTTTTTTATAGAAAATTTTGTCAAAATTTTATTTCTATAGAAAGTTTTGTCAAAAGTTTTATTTCTATAGAAAATTTTGTCAAAATTTTATTTTTATAGAAAATTTTGTCAAAATTTTATTTCTATAGAAAATTTTGTCAAAATTTTATTTCTATAGAAAATTTTGTCAAAATTTTATTTCTATAGAGAATTTTGTCAAAATGTTATTTCTATAGAAAATTTTGTCAAGATTTTATTTCTATAGAAAATTTTGTTAAAAATTTTATTTCTATAGAAAATTTTATCAAAATTTTATTTCTATAGAAAATTTTGTCTAAATTTTATTTCTTTAGAAGATTTTGGCAAATTTTTATTGCTATAAAAAATTTTGTACACATTTTATTTCTAAAACAGCAATTGTCAAAATTTTATTTCTATAGACAATTTTTTCAAAATTTTATTTCTATAGAAAATTTTGCAAAAATTTTATTCTATAGAAAATTTTGTACAAATTTTATTTCAAAAAAAAAATTGTCAACATTTTTGTTCTAATGAAAATTTCATAGAAATTTATTTTTATTGAAATTTTGTTCACAAAATTTTATATTATTTTATTTTTTCTATAGAAAATTTCTTTTGTTTTTTTTTTTGTTTATTATGCCAAAATTTTATTTCTATAGAAAATTTTGCAAAAATTTTGTTTTTATAGAAAATTATGTCAAAATTTTTTTTCTACAGAAAATTTTGATATAGAAAATTTTATCAAAATTTTATTTCTATAGAAATTTTGTACTATTTTTTTTCTATAGAAAAATTTGCCAACATTTCTCTTTTCCATTCTTGATTAAGCTACACTTGTAGTTTAGTCAATGCATTATTTTAAGCTGAAATCAAAAACAACAACAATGATTAAAGGAAAAAAACCAACAATAACAAAACAAAACGAAAAATTTTATTTCTAGCGAAAGTATTATCAAAATTTTATTTCTATAGCAAACTTTGTCAAAATTTTATGTCTATAGAAAATTTTCTGAAAATTTTATTTTTATAGAACATTTTGTAAAAATTTTATTTCTATAGAAAATTTTGTCATAATTTTATTTCTATAAAAAATTTTGTACAAATTTTATTTCCAAAGAAAATATTGTCAAAATTTTATTTTTATAGAAAATTTTATAAAAATTTTATTTCTATAGAAAATTTGGACAAAATTGTATTTCTATAGAAAGTTTTGTAAAAATTTTATTTCCAAAGAAAATATTGTCAAAATTTTATTTTTATAGAAAATTTTGTCAAAATGTTATTTCTATAGAAAATTTTGTACAAATTTTATTTCCAAAGAAAATATTGTCAAAATTTTATTTCTATAGAAAATTGTCTGAAAGTTTTATTTCTATAGAAAATTTAGACAAAATTGTATTTCTATAGAAAATTTTATCAAAATTTTATGCCTATGGACATTTTGCCAAAATTTTATTTCTAGAGAGAATTTTGCAAAAATTTTATTTCTATAGGAATTTTTGCAAAAATTTTATTTCTATAGAAAATTTTGCAAAAATTTTATTTCTATAGAAAATATTATCAAAATTTTATTTCTACAGAAAATTTTTATATAGAAAGCTTTATCAAAATTGTATTTCTATAGAAAAAAAAAATAGAAAATTTGTGTAAAATTTTGTTTCCACAGAAATTCTTTTGCAAAACTTAGTTTCTTTTTGTTTGTTTTGTGCAAATTTTTATTTCGATAGAAAATGTTGTGAAAATTTTTTTTTTGCTATAGAAAATTTTGTCAAAATTTTATTTCTGTTGAAAATTTTGTACAAATTTTATTTCTGTTGAAAATTTTGTCAAAATTTTATTTCTATAAAAAATTTTGTCAAAATTTTATTTCTTTTGAAAATTTTGTCAAAATTTTATTTCTATAGAAAATTTTGTCAAATTTTTATTTCTACAGAAAATTTTGTCAAAATTTTATTTCTATAGAAAATTTTGTTAAAATTTTATTTTTATAGAAAATTTTGTCAAAATTTTATTTCTATAACATAGGGTAGCACTCATTGATAAAAGAGAAGGTCAACACATGTGGTATCCAATGCGAACGTAAATGTAACGTGCTGCCACCATACGTTAGAATTTTGAATATTTCCGAAACCAATGTTTGTATTCAATCTCTCTAAACAAAACTAGAAACGTTACAAAAAACTTAGTTTCATTATGGTCTCTAATTAAATTCTTTTTCATTTCAAATCACTGATGATGTCACTTGGCCACTCTTTCTATTAATCAAAACAAGCTTATGAATTCACTCATATTGCAATTACTTTACCATTCCATTAAATGAATATTTACTTCATTAGCCAATACTGACCAGCTGAGCAAGATGAAGAAAAAAACCGGAGATCATTGACATTAATCCAAATGATGGACTTCAGCTACTGGGTCTTTCGCTATATGCGAGTATAACGCACATAGTAAAAGACCTCCAACACAATTTATTTACTACCACGTTTTTACTAAATTGCACTTCAAAACTTGAATATCGGTGATAATGAATGACATCGCCAAAAAAGAAATAGACTCCAATATTTAATGAACATTTCAATTCAGAGTGTACAATGCAAACTTCCAATAAACCTTTCATTAAACTCGTTTCGTGGTTCCAAAGAAGTAAAAAAAAAAAACTGTAAGTGAGCATGCGTAAAATAAAACTTTTATGGCGTATTTTCATTATGGTTGCTGCGTCATTGTTTCAAACGCCATATTGAGGTTGCCAATATGGCTGGCGTTAGGAGAGCACGGAAAACAATAGTCAAACTGGAAATATTGAAGTTAATGCTAACTTCAGCCAATATTGCTGTTGAAGCAGATGATGATAAAGAAGCAGGTTCAAAAGAAAATTTGCATTAAATTGCGAAAATGAAAAGTAACGATGCCAAAGTGCACTCCACTATGATCCAATGCATAGATGAATATGTTGGGGCACAGTATTTCGAGCAATTTTACTTCTATAGAAAATTTTTGCAAAATTTTATATCAATAGAAAATCTTGTGAACATTTTATATCTATACAAAATTTTGTCACAATATAAATTTTATAGAATTTATTACTTTAGAAAATGTTTGCAAAATCGTATTTCTATATAAATTTTTTTCCAAATTTTATTTCTTTGGAACACTTTGTCCAACTTCTTTTTTCTATAGAATATTTTGCAATATTTAATTTCTATTAAAAATTAGAAAAAATTTTATTTTTATTATTTTTAAAACGTTCGCAAAATTGTATCTCTATAGAATAATTTTGCAAAACCTTATTTCTCTAAAAAAGTTTTGTCAATATTTTATTTCTGTAGAAGTTTTTCAAAATTTAATATCTATAGAAAATTATTGCAAAATTTTATTCCTACAGAAATTTTTGCAAAATTTTAGTTCTATAGAATTTTATTTCTATAGAAATTTTTGTCAAAACTTTATCCTACAGAAAGTTATGTCAACATTTTATTTCTATGGAAATTTTTTTAAATTTATTTTTTGTAGAAAATTTTGTCAAAATTTGTTATCTATAGAATTTTTGTTTTATTTTTAATTCTATAGAAAATTTTAAAAAAATTTTATTTCATTTAAAAATTGTATCAACATTTGTATGTTTTTTTGAAATTTTTGGAAAAAAATTATTTCCATTGAAACTTTTTTATTTCCTTTTAAAATTTCGTCAAAATTGTTTCATTATAGAAAATTTTATCAAAAATTTTATTACTATAGAAAATTTTGTCGATATTTTACTTATAAAGTAAGTTTTGTTTCTGCACAAAATGTTATTTTTATGGAAAAATTTACAAAAATGTTAATTCTATAGAAAATTTTATGAAAATTTATGTAAAAATTGTTTAAACAATTTTATTTCTATTGAACATTCTTTAAAATTTTATTTTGATAGAAAATTGTTGAAAAATTTTTTTTGGTTAAAAAATTTGGTAAAAATATAATTTCTATATAAACTTTTGTGAACGTTTTCTTTCTATAGAAAGTTTTCTAATAGTTTTATTTCTATAGAAAATATTTGCAAAATAGTATTTCTATCGACAATTTTTGTAACATTTAATATCTAAAAAAAATTTGCTAAAATTGTATTTCTATCGAAAATTATGTCCAAATTAAAATAAATATGGGCAAAATTTTATTTCTATAGATTTGTTTTTCAACATTTGATTTCTGTAGAAATATTTTTCACAATTTTTTTTCCATAGAAAATATTCTCAAAATTTTATTTCTATAAAAAGTTTTATCAAATTTTTTTCATGTAGAAAATTGTGTGAAAAATTTTATTTCTATAGAAATCTTTGTCAAAAATTTATTCTTTTAGAAAATTTTGTCACGACTTTATTTCTATATAAACTTTTTGCAAAATTTTGTTTCTATAGACAATTTTTACAAAATTTTATTTTTATTGATATTTTTTGCGTAAATAATTGAAAAAATTTTATTTCTATAGAAAATTTTTACAAAATCCTATTTCTATAGAAATTATTAAAAAATGTTGTGAAGTTTACTATACATAGAAAATTTTGTTAACATTTTATGGCTGTTGAAAATTTCTATAGATATTTTAATTCCTTAAAAAAAAATTTTCAATATTTTATTTCTTTGCAAAATATTATTTTTATAGAAAATCTAGGCAAAATTTTATTTCGATGGATTAGTTTTCAAAATTGTATTTCTATACAAAATGTTGTCAAAATTTTATTTCTGTAGGAAATTTTATAAAAATTTTATTTCTATACGAAATTTTGTGAAAATATTATTTCGTTACTTTTTTTTTAATTATTTCTATAGAAATTTTTATAATTTTTTTGGAAAATTGTATCATATTTTTTAGAAAATTTTGTCAAAATTTTATTACTATAGAAAATTGTATCAAATTTTTTTACTATAGAAAAATTTGTCAAAATTGTATTGCTCTTAAAATTTTGTCAAAATTTTATTTCTATGGAAAATTTTCTTAATATTTTATTTCTATAGAAAATTTTCTCAAAATTTTATTTCTACAGAAAATTTTCTCAAAATTTTATTTCTATTGAAAATTTTCTCAAAATTTTATTTCTATAGAAAATTTTCGAAAAATTTTATATCTTTAGAAAATTTCTGCAAAATATTTCTATAAACAATTTTTATAAACAATTTAATATCTGTAGAAAATTTTGTTAAAATTTTATTTCTATCAAAACTATGCCCAAATTTCCTATATCAATAAAATTTGGGCGAAATTTCTCTACACTCAAAAAAAATTTTACTTGGATCCAAAGATTTTGACCATCCCTTAAGGATTTTGGTATTGATTCCGAACCAAAAATGCGACTTCTTTAAAATAAAGAAATATGTTAGCGACCTATCTGGCTTTAAATCTAGGACCAATCAAATTAAAAATAGGGTACAGATCTCATTTATCAAATTTTCATTCTCTTTTCAAGGTTTATTAATAAAGGTAGTCACGTACAAATAAATGCCAGTTTAAAAAAAAACAAATTATAACGGATACTTCAAAGTAAAAAATGTTTTCTTAATTCCAAAAAAAAAACTTTAAACCAAAGACGCTAAATCCTCAAAATAAGTCATAGCCTATATTTGAAGCGTTTTTATCTTAAATCTAAAGTTTCAATATTTCTGTTAATTTAAGGACAATTTCTTTAAATCAAAAATGTGTTTCTTTACTTTAAGGAAAACTAGCCTTAGTTCAAAGACATGCGGCTTTAACGGAGGGATGCAAATTTAGAAAATTTGTGTCCTAAATTTAATGCAAAAATTTTTGAAGCAAAGATTAAAAACTTTATTTTAATTAAAATTTCATTATTTTAAAGAAATTTGTCCTTAATGTTTTGTAAATTTCGCATCCTAAAATTTAGGTTGCGTAATATTTAATATCACGTCAATATTTTTTTTTTCAGTGTAGAGTCAAAATTGTAATTTCTATAGAAAATTTTGTCGAAATTTTACTATAGAAAATTTCGTCAGTTCTTCATTAACAATTAGAAAATCTATTAGATAGCAAAAGCATATCTTTAAAAATTTGACTATTGGTGACTGAATCACCATACTGTGAAGAATTGCTAACGACAATTCCACGATCGACGTTAAGAAAACCCGCTCACGTGGATTTGCATAAAAATCAACTGCTTACTTTGATTTTCCTTATTGCTAGAGCTGCTGCCACACAGTCCCAAGTAGATAGAGCTGATGCTGTTGCCACTTTTTGTTGCAATAACAGCTGAAGTTTGCTGAAGTTGTAAAACAAGTTTAATTCATAATAAGACATAAACTCAGTCAGTCACAACCGCACTACATCCTCATTCAGCAGCGCCAGTATCAAATATTCACAGTAGAAAGAAAATGCAAAGCAACAATGATAATGGTTAACTAAAATAACCCAGCAAACATATTGAGTGTTCAATCTTGATATCTTAAGGAGGGACAAGTAATCACTACATATAAAAGTTCATGTGGTGAAAAGATATTGAGCGAACATCGGGGCACATCATTTTCTTTAGAGTTAAATATTAAATAGAAATTGTTGTGGTTAAAAATCCATTTTCAATAAATTTAGATACAATTCGATGTCAGGATACGGCTACCCATAGTTTCCATTCTTTTATATTGCTAACAACATTTTTTGCTGGACCTCACCAATGAACTGGAATTCACTGAGTGGAGTTAGAGTAACAAATCTATTTACTGAGAGTATGTGTCTCCTAAGCCTTAGTTTACAATGGTCAACTGGAATGGAATATCCCAATCTCTAACACTCACACAGCTATGACGACCCCCTACTATTAAAAAATTACGATGAATCACCTTAAGTAAAATACAACTACGTAGTGCAGTGCGAATGAAACAGTCAGAGGAGGAGAATCAGGGGGAACAATTAAAACAATCAAAAAGAAACCTCCAAATAGGAATAAAATGTGAACAACTGAATAGACCAAGTACTCGACCAAAGATTTCACCAAGTTTGTTTTTGCATTTTTGTTATTTTTCTTCTTCTTCGTCATCATTTACTCTTGTGTGATGCTGAGATCTCATACCTTCACATACATATACATCTATGGTTCAATAGTAAGAGGAATATTATTCTACACAAGCATTGAAGTAGGATTGCCACGTTTTAATAATTGGAAATAATTCGATAACTGACATTAAGACAATGGAGAAAATCAGACACTATAATTGAATTGTTAATGGAATCAGATAGAAGTTGTATGGTGATTCAGATACTGGTTTATCCACTTATTTACGAATCATGGTTCGGTGCCTGATTAATGAAGATGCACCCAGAGAAGGAATATGATCACCTCAAACATGGTTTAAGAGCAAAATGTTATTTTTGAGTGGTGACTATGTCAAATGGTCTTCGCAACCATGTTATTTTCTCGGAAATCATGTATCTGATTTCGGCTAGCAGGTTATATTTGACGAGAAAATAACATTTTAGTGACAAACATATTACATGTTCACCATACAAAAATAACATTTTGCTCTTGAAACATGTTTGAGGTGATCATATTCCTTTTCTGCGTGTGGGTTTAGAAAGGCTCTTTTCTGTTTGTTTTCACCGATTCATTAGGTGAAATTAATTTGATGTCCTTCTCCTTTATTATTTGAAATTCAGAAAATTTGCTTATTTATCATCTTTTTTATCCTTCTTTTATATTTAGCATCTTCTTCAAAACGTTGTATACAAACTTTAACACCTTTTTCTTCGTTACCTGACCGAACGCTTTCGTTCGACTGAAATGCAAAAAGCAAATGATTTTCTTTTATAAATGCAGATGTCTTGGACATCCTAGTCGAACGAAAACATTCGTTTGGAATATGAGAAATTGGCTGCTAATTTCTATGAGTGCACACAAAAAAAAATTTTTCTGATTCAATCACGAAATTAATTGATCCAATTAATTTTTAATTGAAATGTCTTCAATCACAGAAATGATAGTATCAATTAAAAAATTAATTGAAGGCCAATTAAAAAGTTAATTGATCCAATTAAAAAATTAATTGATGCTATTATTTTTGTGATTGATTTTTGTTTCAATTAAAAAATTTGTTGAATCAATTAAATTTTTAATTGAATATTTTTTAAAACTCAATTAAAATTTTAATTGGAAAAATGTTCGTGATTTTTTTTTTTTTTGTGTTTGTAATCGATTATTCCGTAGCTAATAGCAATTTTGGAAAAGTGGAGGCTTATTTTTCAAGACAGTATCCATTTAATTCGAAACGTTTTTTCGAGGTTTATAACTCTACGGGACACACCCCTCCCCAACGGTACAGGACCAGTCCCTGATGTGTATGGGCCTGCCCCTGTTCTGTTCGAAACGTATGGGAAGGACTTGTAATTATACCCACCACCATACAATCGTGATGGGGGTATAATAAGTTTGTCATTCCGTGTGTAACACATCGAAATATCAACTTCCGACTATATAAAGTATATATATTCTTGATCAGGGAAAAATTATAAGACGATATAAGCATGTCCGTCTGTCTGTTGTAAACACGCTAAAATCTTCAATAATTACGCTATCGTCCTGAAATTTTGCACAAACTCGTCTTTTGGTCTGCAGGCAGGTCAAGTTCGAAGATGGGCTATATCGGTCCAGGTTTTGATATAGTCCTCATATAAACCGACCTCCCGATTTGGGGTCTTGGGCTTATAGAAATCGTAGTTTTTATCCAATTTGCCTGAAATTTGAAATCTAGAGGTATATTATGACCATAATGAGGTGTGCCAATCGGTCCATGTTTTGATATAGCCCCCATATAGACCGATCTCCTGATTTTATTTCTTGGGCTTATAGAAACCGCAGTTTTTATTCAATATACCTGAAATTGGAAATCTAGAGGCATTGTAGGACCACAAATACGTGTGCCAAAAATTGTGAGTATCGGTCCATATTTTGGTATAGTCCCCATATAGACCGATCTCCCGATTTTACTTCTTGGGCTTATAGAAACCGCAGTTTTTACTCAATTTACCTGAAATTGGAAATCTAGAGGTATTGTAAGACCACAAATACGTGTGCCAAAAATTGTGAGTATCGGTCCATGTTTTGGTATGGTCCCCATATAAAACGACCTCCCGATTTGGGTTCTTGGGCATATAGAAACTGTAGTTTTTATTCAATTTGTCTGAAATTGGAAATCTAGAGGTATTTTAGGACCATAAAGAAGTGTGCCGAAAATGGTGAGTATAGGTCCATATTTTGGTATAGCCCCCATATAGACCGATTTCCCGATTTTACTTCTTGGGCTTCTAGAATCCCAAGTTTTTATGCTATTTGCCTGAAATTGGAAATCTAGAGGTATTTTAGGACCATAAAGAAGTGTGCCGAAACTGGTGAGTATCGGTCCATATTTTAGTATAGCCCCCATAAGAACGATCTCCCGATTTAACTCCTTGGGTTTCTAGAAACCGTAGTTTTTATTTGATTTGCCTGAAATTGTAAATATTCTGGTATTTTAGGCTCACAAAAACGTGTATCGGATTAAGTTTTTATCGGGCCATTCGGTAATGCCCAGGGTTGGCCTGTCACAAACTGTGACTTTTGCGACATACATTTGCGACGGTATAATACGTATGTCGTAAATGTCGTAAACCTACTGTAGAAAACCAAATTTTGAATAGAAGACATCCTGAAAATTTTTTAATTTAATTTGACAGTATTCGCTGTGAGTTTCTCCAGAAATTTGTGAAAGTTTTCCCATGGTCAAGCCTATTTTCTTAGGTGGTATCGAAATTCCCGTTGGTGAGTGTGCAAAATACCTTGGAGTTATATTGGACAGGAGACTGAACTTAAAGCTAAGAAAGGACGAGAAAATCCACGGTTACCCTGTACTCGTGCAAAAGGCAATAGGGAAAATGTGGGGACTAAAACCGAAAATTGTGAACATTCCTAAGAATTGAAACTTCTTCGTCTTGGATATCATCGAATTCGCTGCCTAGCCGACGCGACTAAAGTATTTTCAGTTTGCGACTTTTGTTACTTTTTCTACATTTACGACGCATATGTGACGTTTACAACATTGCGACAGTCGCAAACCGAAAAAAGTTTGATACAGACCATCTCTGGTAATGCCTCCATATAGACCGACTTCACTTCTTGAGGGTATAGAAGGTGCACTGATCATGAAAATTGCTTGAAACTCAATGTAAAATTTTCAGATTTTACTTCTCTGGTGAAAATCTACAGATTTAAGATTTCAAATCAAGACGTTATTTTATAATTTTCGTGCACACTTACAAGAGATGTTAATGATTCCTCTAAAACTCAAAAAAAAAAAAATGGTTCTTATAAATCCAGAATCTGATATAGTGGTCATAGGTGAAATTTTTAAATTTATATTCGGGAAGTGTCTTCAAGTCCTCAAGCCCTCCTGAAATTTCAAAGGAAATCCTAATATTTGGTTCATGGTGGTGGGTATTTAAGATTCGGCCCGGCCGAACTTACTGCTGTATATACTTGTTTTAACATAGGATTGTCATTGACGGGTTAAATTTACACTTTAAGACACGAATGGGACTCATTACAAAGGATATGGCCAGAGATATCTTAGAAGACCTACACCATAGATAGATCCTCTAGAAACACGAGGAGCCAAGGTGGGGCAATGGTTAGCATTGCATATAAAGGGTCATGGGTTCAATCCGAAAATTCAATAATCCTGGTGAAATTCCAGAGTGTTTTCTAGCTTTTCTAAGTGATTTCATCGTAATGTGAAACGCAGTTAAGGGCGTTTTCGTTTCGCAAAAAACATGTTGCCTTGGTGTTACACTACTTTTCCCTAAATGATAGTGTCATTCCAAAGTTATTGTTAATTCAAAGTATTGCGAGGGATCCAGGACCCAAAAGCAATGACAGTGTCGTGTCCTTCATATTTTGTATTCAATTTCAAGAATGTTGCACCTTTTTCCCCAATCAAAATCGCCATAGGTTAGGTTAGGTTAGGTTATGTGGCAGCCCGATGTATTAGGCTCACTTAGACTATTCAGTCTATTGTGATACCACAGTGGTGAAATTCTTTCTTATCACTGAGTGCTGCCCGATTCCATGTTAAGCTCAATGACAAGGGACCTCCTTTTTATAGCCGAGTCCGAACGGCGTTCCACATTCCAGTGAAACCACTTAGAGAAGCTTTGAAACCCTCAGAAATGTCACCAGCATTACTGAGGTGGGATAATCCACCGCTGAAAAACTTTTTGGTGTTCGGTCGTAGCAGGAATCGAATCCACGACCTTGGGTATGCAAGGCGGGCATGCTAACCATTGCACCACGGTGGCTCCCGCCATAAGTCTCGTCTATTAAAAAGATGTGCCTTGTCATTGCCCTAAACATATCGGTCAGCATTTATTCACGACATGTGGTATCACAATGGACTGTCTAAGTAAGTCTAAAATAACGAGCTCCCACTATACCTGATAAGTCTCAAAACACGATGTGCTTCAATTTATCTCAACGCGTGCAGTCCATTGTTTTAACCCTTTGACTACCGTTGTCCACTCAGGAGGACATTCGGAAACATCACCAAACTCTATTTTCCCACTAAGTTTCGATTTATTTCTCGATGTTATTTTAAAGGGGGTTTTCAATCTAAATAAGCTATAAATAATTTCATATTAGTGAACACTAAAATGTAAAAACAGAAGAAAAATTAACGTTTTTGTCATAAGGTTTATCTCGGTAGTGAAAGGGTTAATTGTATTTGAGATTAGATGGAGGAACCATACGAAAAAAAAAACTCCCATAAATCATGCTAAAAATCGTAAAACTCATCTTGGAAATAGCCTCACAGTTGCGCCAGAAAATTGATATCCATCGTGTTCTGAGGTTCACAATGTGCGATCTATATCGACTACCTGTAGAAGGATAAATCGATCACTCGGCTATACAATGCCGATTTTATGGGACGATACGATGCTGAATTGAATCCGCTTCTAGGGTTTAAGTGTTGCCTCGATTTATTTCATTCCCACTTGGAATCTGCCCATAGGTTAGGTTAGGTGGCAGCCCGATGTATCAGGCTCACTTAGACTATTCAGTCCATTGTGATACCACATTGGTGAACTTCTCTTTTATCACTGAGTGCTGCCCGATTCCAGTTTAAGCTCAATGACATAAATATGCCTTTTATTGTCCCGCTTAATGGAAAGAAATGGTTTCTTGATTTCAACCTACAGAGATCGTGAGTTTTTATCAATTTATTCTCAACTGCTCATTTGTCTTTCTCAACTGCTTATTTGTCTTTAACTGCATCGCATTTTCTCTCTATCATCAGGATATTTTAGTTTAATAGAATTTTTACCTTTAAGGAGTAAGGATAATCCGTAGCCACTGCGTCTAGTTTAATTATTGTGGGGGGTACTTTAGCCTGAGAATACTGAGGTTATGGCGATTAATTCTCTGTTCCATGCTTAGTCGAACTCTTACTCTTTATCTTCAGATGTAAGTACTGTATTTTTTTGCCTACACGGTGGTATATTTTCTTCTCCAATTACGGGGTAATTACGCGTAAATCTATTGTTCTATTAGGTTAGGTTAGGTGGCAGCCCGATGTATCGGCCTCACTTAGACTATTCAGTCCATTGTGATACCACATTGGTGAACTTCTCTCTTATAACTGAGTGCTGCCCGATTCCATGTTAAGCCCAATGACAAGGGACCTCCTTTTTATAGCCGAGTCCGAATGGCGTTTCACATTGCAGTGAAACCACTTAGAGAAGCTTTGAAACCCTCAGAAATCCACCGCTGAAAAACTTTTTGGTGTTCGGTCGAAGCAGGAATCGAACCCACGACCTTGTGTATGCAAGGCGGGCATGCTAACCATTGCACCCCGGTGGCTCCCATTGTTCTATTACATCATCAATTATCTCCTTCCATTCGTCGTTATCTTTTAAGTGTTAATCAAGTGTTTAAAGATTTTCTTTATCTTTTGCCTAATATCCCCATATTTCACCTCTACGATCGTATTTTCACCACGTTACACGGTAACTCTGCCCGAATATTTTCTCGTTTAAATGCAAATTCTGCAATTGTGCAAACTAGAAAAAGAATCCGCTTTAGCCCATTATTCTTTTTTGCAATAGCCAAAGCCAACGGCAAAAAAAAAATAAAAACAACAGCAAACCGAATTTCAACTGGGAAATTTCAAAAGAACATTGCAAAAGAAAATCAATTTATGACTCGAATGTACACTCACTGTCATTCGTATGCACTACGTAGTGAATTGCCAGCCAGGCATATGCATGAAATCATAGCAACCTGAACATTCGAACATGTTGAAGGTAAAAGGTGAAGTATGACGGCATGTGCACTGTATGGTAATGCAGCAGCACCATCATTCATACTCAATTTAAGATACCACCACAGTACTCATGTATATATGTCCGTCTGTTTGTCTGTCTATTTTTTTGGTCTAACGAAGCCGGATGAAATATGTTAAGACGGTGTTAGAAATGTTATTCTGTTGTTAGGGATTCTTCGTTATCTCTCGGTCACTTCATATCATCTGTTCTGTTTTCTAGCCATTACAGTTCATTTTGTGTGTTTGTCGGATTACTTCTTCTACATCTCTTCAAGTTTGTTTGTCAACCACTTATGTGAGTATTGCAGCTGCCGCCTTTAAGTCTATCTTTATTTTCTTCTATTCTTCTTTGTTTTCTTTGTTGATTCTAACGGATTTCTAAAAGCTTAGATGCATTTACAAATGCAAGTTTATCGGGGTTGTGTTGGTATGACATTTCCATGAATGAATCCATGAACCATGATAGAGAAAGAAAGCTCAGTGTAGAAAATTGAAGAAAGAATTTGGGTAAATTGCAATGCTTACTTGGAATTCTTCGACGACATTGGGTACACTAAAATACATCAGAGGCAAGTGAAACACATAATTGGTAAAATTACTTGTCTAAATATTTTCTTCTTGGAATTTGTTTTGGCCAAGTGTATGGTTGCAAGTTACTTCCAGATGATTATCTATATTTATGAGTAGAAACATGAAAAACGTGTCTCATAACTTTCAGAACAAATACAGCAACTTCAAGACAAAAATACGATTTTTTACAACCAAAGTAGACACTTCTTGCTTCGCAAGCCCTACTTTGCCAAAACTGTCTAATTTTTTCTTACATACATATAACGAGAATCTTGTTTTAAATAAATACGCTAGAAGCTGGCCTGGTTAATCAAAAAAAACTCTTGTAATAATCAATCAAAATAATAATGTAAATCGACGAACCAACACAGAAAAAAAATTCACGAAAATTTTTCCAATTAAAATCTTAATTGAGTTTTAAAAAATATTCAATTAAAAATTTAATTGAGTCAACAAATTTTTTAATTGAAATAAAAATCAATCACACAAATTAATAGTATCAATTAATTTTTTAATTGAATAAATTAATTTTTTAATTAACTGCCAATTAATTTTGTAATTGATATTATCATTTCTGTGATTGAAGACATTTCAATTAAAAAATTAATTGGATCAATTAATTTCGTGATTGAATCAGAAATATTTTTTTTGTGTGAAACATAAAATAATTGCCCAATATGGGGTTTTAATTCTGGTGCTATGAATAAAGACAATATGAAAATGAGCCTCAAATCCTAAATGAAATAGGAACCCTAAAAAATTATATGGAACACAACACAAAATGTTTATGTTTTTGGGGTTGCAACTTAATTTTATTATAGGGGCCATTGGCATTATGAAATTAAACCCCAATATTTCTTCGGGTTTTAATTTCAGAATGCAAATGGCCCCTATAATAAAATTAAGTTGCAAATGAAGTAGGAACCCTAAAAAAATATATGGAACACAACACAAAATGTTTATGTTTTGGGGTTGCAACTTAATTTTATTATAGGGGTCATTTGCATTATGAAATTAAACCCCAATATTTCTTCCGGTTTTTGTCCTAAGGGCAAACTTCAATGTGGGCCATCGCAAAACAATTGGGGTTTATTTCCAAGATGCAAACAAGTCCGCAAAAGACAAAACTAAGTAACTTCTCAAAAAATTGGTGTTGTTTTCTATGTTCCCATAATTTTTTGGGTCACAATTCATTTAGGTTTTGAGGTTCCTTTACGTGGGGTTATTCATTTTGGGCGTTATCAAAATGGAACACCCAGAAAATGAGCTTCAAATCCCAAATAAAACAGTGAGCCCCAATACATGAATATGAACCCCAATAAAATGTAACTGAAGCTGGAAAATCGAGCCCAAAACAAAATTAGGACTCATTTTCACTTATAATTTAAATAAATGTATTTCAATGGACCCCAACTGATGGAAAATGAAACACGTGTTACTGATTACGAAAAATATTAATTTTTGTATTTTGTATTCCCGCAGCAAAAAAAAAAATACAAGTTCTTCCAAAGGCACAACTTGAAAAGCACTTCCAGAAGATGCACAATGATGTTCTTTATTTTAAGTACCCAGGAAGTTCTTTTAATTCAATTTTTTATAATTTGGTTTTTTCATACTTTTAATGGGTAGTTTTAACTGTTTTTGTTTCAAATAGGTTAAAAACAGGGTAAGTATTCATATAATGGTACAAATCATTTAAAATGTGTCGAAAAAAAATGCTAAATCCAATCTGAAAAAATTGTGAATTTTTGAAAATATTTGAGGTCGAACGTTTCCGACAAGCGTTAGAATCCATTAAAAATTATAAAAATTATTTATTTGACAAAATATCACAGAATTTTTTAATTTACATCCAAAATATTGAATTCGGATCACACCTAAAGAAGTGATGCAAATTCAGTGCAACGGCTGTTGAAATGGAGGACTTCCTTATTAAAATGAATCAATTTTAATAAGTCTATCCATAGGGGAAATCTAAATCCACGGATGCAGGCTGGCGACTTATATCACTTTGAAATTGCGTTAGCCCGCATTGGTCTCGGTCCATAGGAGAAAGTCTCAAGTCCCGGTCGAAGTCCCGAACTTACACCACTTTGCACTCACGTTAGCCCACTTTGGAAAACAAAACCTTGAACTCCCACCAAGGGTCATCCTCCGTTATTGTGTTAAGTGCACGTTAGCCCACCTCACCATCCATTTCAAATCTGTTGCAACATAATTCTATTCCAAAACCAAAAAAGTTCGTTTGCCACCATTGGCAAATCCCAAACAGAAACAAGTAAATTCGGCCGTAAGTTCGGACAGGCCGATTCTTATGTACCCTCCACCATGGATTGCATAGAAACTGGTACTAAAGACTGTCATCCACAATCGAATTACTTGGGTTGCGGTAAAACTTGCCTGTGGCAAGGTCTCTTAAAACTTCTTAACACCGTCTTATCAGTTGTAAGTTAGTCCATACGGGGTATATATTAAACAAAAAATAGCAATAACATTTTGACAAAATTTTCTATAAAAATAAAATTTTGAAAACATTTTGTATAAAAATAAATAATTTTGACACAATTTTCTATAGTAATAAAATTTTGACAAAATTTTCTATAGTAAGAAAATTTTGACAAAATTTTCTATAGTAATAAAATTTTGACAAAATTTTCTATAGTAATAAAATTTTGGCAAAATTTTCTATAGACCGATATGGACCAAATTTGCCATGGTTGTTAGCGGTCATATACTAACGCAATGTACCAAATTTCACCACATACATAATTTCAACCGGATCGGGTGAATTTTGCTTTTCCAAGGGGCTCCGGAGGTCAAATCTGGGGATCTGTTTATATGGGGCTACATATAATTATGGAACGATATGGACCAATTCCTGCATGGTTGTTAGAGACCATATACTAACACCATGTACCAAATTTCAGCCGAATCGGATGAAATTTGCTTCTTTTAGAGGCTCCGCAAATCAAAATGGGGGATCGATTTATATGGGGGCTATATATAATTAGAGACCATATACTAACACCACATACCAAATTTCAACCGGATCGGGTGAAATTTGCTCATCCATGAGGCTTCGGAGGTCAAATCTGGGGATCAGTTTATATGGGGGCTATATATAATTATGGACCGATGTAGACCAATTTTTGCATGGTTGTTAGAGACCATATACCAACACCCTGTACCAAATTTCAGTGGGATCGGATGAAATTTTGCTTCTTTTAGAGGCTCCGCAAATTAAATCGGGAGATCGCTTTATACGGGGGCTATATATAATTATGGAGCGATATGGACCAATTCCTGCATGGTTGTTAGAGACCATATACTAAAACCATGTACTAAATTTCAGCCGGATCGGATGAAATGTGCTCCTTTTAGAGACTCCGCAAATCAAATCGGGGGATCAGTTTATATGGGGGCTATATATAATTATGGAGCGATATTGACCAATTCCTGCATGGTTGCTACAGACCATATACTAATACCATGTACTAAATTTCAGCCGGATCGGATGAAATTTGCTTCTTTTAGAGGCTCCGCAAATCAAATCGGGGAACGGTACTAACATCATGTACCAAATTTCAACTGGAGCGCATGAATTTTGCTCCTCCAAGAGGCTCTGCAACCAAATCTGAGTGTCGGTTTATATGGGGGCTACATTGAAAAGTGGTCCGATATGGCCCATTTGCATTACCATCCGACCTACAGCAATAACAACTACTTGTACCAAGTTTCAAGTCGATAGTTTGTTTGGTTCGGCAGTTAGCGTGATTTCAACAGACGGAAGGACGGACGAGCGGACATGCTTAGATCGACTCAGAATTTCACCACGACCCAGAATATATATACTTTATGGGGTCTCAGAGCAATATTTCGATGTGTTACAAACGGAATGACAAAGTTAATATACCCCCCATCCTATGGTGGAGGGTATAAAAATATGTGTTGTCTTCAATCACGAAATTAAGTGATTCAATTAATTTTTAATTGAAATGTCTTCAATCACGAAAATGATAGTATCAATCACCAAAGTCAATTAAAAAATTAATTGTTCAAATTAATTTTTGTGATTGATTTTTGTTTGTTTGTTATTGAACCAATTAAATTTTTAATCGAATATTTTGAAAAACTCTATTAAAATATTTATTGGAAAACTTTTGGTGATAATTTTTTCTGTGCAGCGAAAATATGTCCCACGTGAAAACGAAGCAAAATGCCAATGAGGCAAATGGACCCAATAATAAAATGAAGTTACGAGTACAATGCAGAAAAAATAAATAATTGGTGTTGATGTCAATATTACGAGGTTCTATTTCATTCGGGCTAATTTTCATGAAGTTTGAATTTTAATAATAAACCCCAATATTTCCAATGAAAATGAAGCTTAAATTCCTTTTAAGGATTGTGCTTCATTTTCATAGGGGGTCTTATTTCATGTTGCCCAAAAATGTTGAAATTAATCCCAACTTGCTGATTGATTCAACTCAGTGCTGGAAAATACTTTATTTTAGGTATGATTTTCAACACTAAGGCGTTGTATGCATAGATTTCTAAGGAAAAAATGTATACTAGTTTAAAGTCTTCATTGATAGACTTTAAACAAGTATAATTGTTTTTTTAATTTACTTTTTACGATTTTATCATTATTCCTTTTAAGGCAGATTGTAGATTTCACTATATTTTTCAATATGCACTGAATTTATTCCATGATGTCATTAGAGTTTCACATAATCCAATACGAATTCCCAACTAAATACCTAAATACTCAATATTCTATTTCTCACGATGTTGTTTCTAGTTTCCTTGCTCTCGAATGTCAATATCTAGTAACTAGTAATTATAGATTGTAGTTGTATAGTTAACCTTGAACTTGATGGAGAATATCTAAACATAGTTTTATTTTTCAAATTGATTCAGTTACGATGCAGGTCTCATTGAGTATTTCAAATAACTAAAACGTAACCGAAAGTTAATTGATAGCCCGAAGATTATATCAGATTTAGTAATTAGATCAGCTTATCCACATAGTCATTTTATAGAAATAGCTTGAAATTGATTTTATGTTAATAGGGATTTAATTAAATTATCCCACTGACATTTGTAAGGTTGCCCAATAGAATTATCTGACATGCTTGCTTGCTGGCTTATTCGTTTGTAACTATCAGTCCATATGCTATGCGAAATGAAACATTGTCTAAAAGTTTTGGAATGACAGTTTCATTTGAGTAATTATTGATCATTAACATTTGCCAGATAATTATCGAACATTCATGGTGTTAACTGTTTAGTGACTTGGTTTAAAATTGGTCTTAAACATTTAGCTAACAGCTAATAGGGTTGCATAATAACGCTAGAGAACCTTGATTATTATGTATTTAACGTGGGTCGAGAACACATTAACAGAAGGCCGAAGAGAATGTAGACAGAACAGAAATAGATTTTATTTTAACTATACAATAAAATTAGTTTAGAGTGGTAATGAAAATTCTTTGTAAAAAGTTTTTTACTTAAACTATCAAAATCCAAAAATTGTAAACCTCGAAGTTTGTTATACGAAATTGGTATATTTATATTTTGATATGGCTAGACTTCACGGCGGTATGAAAATGGAAAATGAAAAATGGAAATGGAAACAGGGTCACAAATGTGAACGCTTTATAATAGCTCATTCACATTAGGCTCGAAATCTACTAAAAGTGGATTTGAAATCCCTTTTTTATAAGGCAAATGACAGTTGAAATCTAGTGGATTTTGGAAGTATAATGTGTATGAGGTATAAGGAATATTAGTCCCACGGAAATGAGCTCCAACAAAATGAATGACTTAAGCATAACCTAAGCAACATAAAATTAGGGCCCATTTTCACTCTTGATTTAAAAGTAATGAACTCCAACTGATGCTTCATAGTGAACAACATATGAACCCCAACACTAATATAACTGAAGAAAGAAAATCGATCCCAAAATAATGTTAGGGTTAATTTTTACTATTGATTTAAAAGACTGTGTGAACATGAACCCTAACTGATGGCAAAAATTTGAAGTTTTAAGAAAAAACTTATATAAGTTACTAATTACGAATCTCTTGGGAATCGTCTGTCCATAGAAGAATGTCTTAAACCCCGGCCGGAAAAAAATAGGCCACACGTGAAAACGAACCACAATCCCAAAAAGGAAATTGGGGTTCATTTTAATTTGAAATATGGGGATTTATTTTCATAATGGAAAAGAACCCATAAAAATGAAGTTATGGAAGAACTCATGGCGGAAATTAAAATAAGCCTCATTTGAAAACGAAGCACAGAATGAACGAAGTTACTGAATACGAATCTCCGGGGAATCGTGTTAGTCCACTTTGAACTCTGTCCATAGAAGAAAGTCTAAAACCCCGGCCTGGTGAGGTTTATTTTCATAATATAAACGGGCCTCAAAAATAAAATGATATTACGGAATAACTCTGTCCATAGGACAAAGTCTTAAACACCGGCCGGAAAGAAAATAGACCTCAAGTGAAAACGAAGCACAAGAGGAAATTTTTATTTGAAATATGGGAGTTTAATTTTCATTTGAAATATGGGGGTTTAATTTTCATTTGAAATGTGGGAGTTTATTTTAATAATGGAAACAGGCCCCAAAAATGAAATGAAGTTACGGTAGTACGAAAATGGGCCCCAGAAAAATGAGCTCCCGACCCCAAATGAAAGCGGACCATAAATGTGGACGACGGTTCGTAATGAATATGAGCCCTAATAAAATGGAACTAAAGCATGAAAATGGGACCCAAAATAAAATTAGGGCTTATTTTCACTTTTGATTTAAAGGTAATGTACCCTAACTGATGGACAAATTTTAGGTAATCCCACTTTGGACTCTGTCCATGGGAAAATGTCTTAAACCCCGGCCATCCACGCAAATAGCACATCTGATTCAAACAAAAAAATGGGAAATAAACAACAAATGGTGTTATTGTTTTCCGTATAATTTTTGGGTTGCTAATTCTTTTAGGTTTTGAGGCTAATTTTCATGGGGCCCATATTCATACTGCCATAAATACGGTGAAGAAAGCCTTCAACTCATTGTTGGACTCACTTCGATCATAGTAAAGCCAGGAGGTTAGGTGGCAGCCCGATGTATCAGGCTCACTTAGACTATTCAGTCAATTGTGATACCACATTGGTGAACTTCTCTCTTATCACTGAGTGCTGCCCGATTCCATTTTAAGCTCAATGACAAGGGACCTCCTTTTTATAGCCGAGTCCGAACGGCGATCCACATTGCAGTGAAACCACTTAGAGAAGTTTTGAAACCCTCAGAAATGTCACCAGCATTGCTGAGGTGGGATAATCCACCGCTGAAAAACTTTTTGGTGTTCGGTAGAAGCAGGAATCGAACCCACGACCTTGTGTATGCAAGGCGGGCATGCTAACCATTGCACAACGGTGGCTCCCAGGAGGTATTGAATAATATTGAATCAATAAAACCTATTTTCACATGGTTTTCACATTTAATACAAGGTAGCTGATATGTAATGCAACAGTGTAAACCGCAATATTTTTCATTTTAAAGCTAACAGTAACGGAAATACCATCACTTTTTAAAATCGCTTTAGATTTGTTTGAATTGGTTACATATGGCACGAATTATGGCCTTCACACTTGGCTCTGCAGTTTTTTGTCCCATTTCCTTTTTGATTTTTTTTAGTTCCAAAATGACTCAGGCGCACTAGTTCAACAGATTGACATCCGGAGATTTGGGTGGCCATTGTGTGGCAGAAATCAAGCGAGGAACCTCATCTCTAAGCCAATCTTAGTTGACGCGCAATGAGTGCGATGATGCTGAGTACTTTTGAAATATCCATGGTCAGCGGTCACGGTTGCCATTTATGCCAAAAATAATCTACTAACATCTAAAGAAAGTCCTATCTACCAAGTTAACAAAATCTTATTTGGAAGTTTTTAATAAAATTTGTGTGGGATATGTTTTTTTTTTTTTGGAAAGAAGCATTGCAATGTTATATGTTATGATATCTTCTATTAGCGACAATTTTTTGGGCGTATAACCATCAGATAGAAATGTTATATAGAAAATTTTCTAAAATTTATAGCAAATATTTTAAAAATCTAATTTCTATAGAAAAATTTTGTCAAAATTTTATTTCTATAGAAAATTTTGTCAAAATTTTATTTCTATGGAAAATTTTGTCAAATTTTATTTCTATAGAAAATTTTGTCAAAATTTTTTTTCTATAGAAAATTTTGTCAAAATTTTTTTTCTATAGAAAAATTTGTCAAAATTTTATATCTATAGAAAATTTTGTCAAAATTTTATTTCTACAGAAAATTTGTCAAAAGTTTTTATCCGTAGAAAATATTGTCAAAATTTTATTTTTATAGAAAATTTTATCAAAATTTTATTTATATAGAAAATTTTGTCAAAATTTTATTTCTATAGAAAATTTTGTCAAAATTTTATTTCTATAGAAAATTTTGTCAAAAATTTTATTTCTATAGAAAATTTTCTCAAAATTTTATTTTTATAGAAAATTTTATCAAAATTTTATTTATATAGAAAATTTTGTCAAAATTTTATTTCTATAGAAAATTTTGTAAAAATTTTATTTCTATAGAAAAGTTTGCCAATATTTTTTTTTCTATAGAAAATTTTGTCAAAATTTTATTTCTATAGAAAATTTTGTCAAAATTTTATTTCTATAGAAAATTTTGTCAAAATTTTATTTTTATAGAAAATTTTGTCAAAATTTTTTTTCTATAGAAAATTTTGTCAAAATTTTATTTCTATAGAAAATTTTGTCAAAATTTTATTGCTACAGAAAATTTGTCAAAATTTTTTATCCATAGAAAATATTGTCAAAATTTTATTTTTATAGATAATTTTATCAAAATTTTATTTATATAGAAAAGTTTGTCAAAATTTTATTTCTACGGAAAAATTTGTCAAAATTTTATTTCTATATAAAATTTTGTCAAAATTTTATTTCTATAGAAAATTTTCTCAAAATTTTATTTCTATAGAAAATTTTGTAAAAATTTTGTCAAAATTTTATTTCTGGAAAATTTTGTCAAAATTGTATTTCTATAGAAAATTTTGTCAAAATTTTATTTCTAGTAAATTTTGTCAAAATTTTATTTCTAATATAAATTTTGTCAAAATGTTATTTCTATAGAAAATTTTGTCAAGATATTATTTCTATAGAAAATTTGTCAAAATTTTATTTATATAGAAAATTTTGTCAAAATTTTATTTATATAGAAAATTTTGTCAAAATTTTATCTCTCTAGAAAATTTTGTCAAAATTTTATCTCTCTAGAAAATTTTGTCAAAATTTTATTTCTATAGAAAATTTTGTCAAAATTTTATCTCTCTAGCAAATTCTGTAAGAATTTTATTTCTGGAAAATTTTGTCAAAATTTTGATTCTATAGAAAATTTTGTCAAAATTTTATTTCTATAGAACAATTTTTTCGAAATTTTATTTCTATAAAAATTTTATCTAAATTCTGTTTCTATAGAATTTTTTTGTCAAAATTTTATTTCTATAGAAAATTTTGTCAAAATTTTATTTCTATAGAAAATTTTGTCAAAATTTTATTTCAATAGAAAATTTTTTCAAAATTTTATTTCTTTAGAAAATTTAGTCAAAATTTTATTTCTATAGAAAATTTTGTCAAAATTTTATTTCTATAGAAAATTTTGTCAACATTTTATTTCTTTAGAAAATTTTGTCAAAATTTTATTTCTATAAAAAATTTTGTCAAAATTTTATTCCTATAGAAATTTTTGTCAACATTTTTATTTCTATAGAAAATTTTGCCAACATTTTATTTCTGGAAAATTTTGACAAGATTTTATTTCTATAGAAAATTTTGTCAAAATTTTATTTCTGGAAAATTTTGTCAAAATTTTATTTCTATAGAAAATTTTGCCAAAATTATATTTCTGTAGAAAATTATTTCTAAAGAAAATTTTTTTCAAAATTTTATTTCTACAAAACATTGAAGTATTTCTTAGTTGGAGAGGAATATTATGCAAAATCTTCCAAAACGTCGAGAGTTCTACCAATCTACCAAACAGTACAAAATATACAATTTTTGGTAGAATTTTATAGATCCTAGTTTTAAAACTAAATAGCTCCCCAAAAAATATCCTTAGTTTAAAGAAGAGCATCTTTGGCTCGAAATAAATACCAAAATATTTAAAAGACTGTCAAAATCTTTGGATCCAAGCAAAATTTTTTTTAGTGTAACACTTCGTTTTATTTATCGGGTATAAAGAATAATTTCTTTATATCCGAATTTTATTTCTTAAATTCCATCACCCCACTGACTAATAGGATCCCTATATCACCCGACATATGCAATCCAATTTAATCATTTGAAATGCCTGAGTAATTTTTGTGTCGTCCTATTTCATAATAATTTTTCATCAAGTCAGCAATGATTTACCCCATTATCGTATGTATAACGAATGAACAATTTAGCATTATTATAATTATTGTTAATATTAAAGTAGTCGTTTGTTTTTATGCATATTGCTGCATAATACTTTATTAAATATTTAATTGCTTTCATAGGTCCCATTATAAATGCTGACGTATACTATGTCAGTTGCACCAGTTTCATTTCATTGATGTGAGTTTATTTTTTTTTTTTTGCAATTTGTAGCATATTTAATTATTCATTAGCAAAATAGCAAATTAATTGTGCTTTTGTGCGGTGTATTCGTAGTTTTCTAGCCTCAATTATAAAAACATATGCCGCTTATTTTCACTGATCGATTGTTAAAACCGGTTAAGTCACATTAAGAAAGTGGTGATAGTGGCGATATTAATAATGAAGCTTTGTATTCTTTATGGAAATGAGTAATACATTAAATTATTAATTATAAAAAAAAAAACAAAAACAATCATTCTATGAATGTTATAGTAACCTAGTTTTCAGAACAAAGAATTTGTTTGTTCGTAGAGAAATTTTCGATAATAAAGTGAAACTATTCTCATTGGTTTATGGGAAATAACAGAGGATTATTTTCATATGCGACTTTCGAAACAATAGCTTTCATATGGAGATACATTGTTTTGTAGCTTGATTTATAAATCTGACAACTACTGATTTGAAAATGGGTAAAACTAAAGTAATTTTTTTTAAATTTTTCTATCTATTCCAGTCATTTATAGAGTCTATAAATTAGTCAATTATATTATTATGTATTAATTTAAAATATTATCTCCAAATGAGTTAATAACTTTCTACTTAGATTTATTACAATCTTTTGGATAATCTCTCATTGTCACCTGTATATGTTAATTTTAACTCAATATCAATTTATTTCATAAGTTTTAATAAATTACATTCATTGAGATTTTAAACATGTTTATTAAAATCACAGGGATTATATTCCCAGCACGTTTATGTGAAGATGCAAATAAAAAATGTCATACAAAACAGGGCAGGTGTATTGTAATTAATGTGTGGGAATAATAAATATGATGATTTGCATTACTATTCATTCGGGTTTAGAACAAATAGTTGGCTTTCTAGTTTTTTTTTTTTATTTTTTCAAAATAAAAATGCAATTCATGTGAGAAAACAAATCTGTTTTGTAGGTTTTTTGTTTTGCTTACCACATAACTGACTGACTGTTCGTATAAACTGAGTCAGGTTAAAGTAGTTTTGACATTTAACATTTTATGAATTCAAGCAAAGTCTAACTTAATAGTAGACAAAGTTGAAAAATGTGTTAATAATTGTCTAGCAACTCCCATCAAAATAAATTAGCGGTTTACTCAGATCGATATATGTGCTTCGTATTGAGATTGAAGTTGCACCCAGATCACTGAATAGAATAATTAACGTCATTATAGTTTTGTTCTTTTTATAGATAATTTGAAGTATACGAGTTTCAAGAGCAAATCAAAGGGGAAGTTTTCATACTAAACACTATACATGGACCCACCATGAAAAAATGTTGGTTTATTAAAAAAATGTTTATCAAAAAATTTGGAGCAAAAATTTGCTAAAATCCCCTTGAAGCTATACGAAGTTCAAGATGAACACATTTTTGATAAAACTTACTAATACGAAATACTACGAAAGTTCGACCGAACACCAAAAAAATTCAGCGGTGGATTATCCCACCTCACCCAGCAAAAACTCCTATTACCAGGTATGAGTACAAGTATGCCTGCGCCAAATTGGTAACAACTTCCTCGTACATATATCAGTAGTAATACTTTTACACGGGCATGACATTGGAGGAAAGTACTTCCGTACAAGCATACCAGCAGTCGAAAAATAAGTACTTCTTCGCATGCATACCAGCTCCCCAAAAATAATATCTTCACCATAAAGATACCCAAAAAGTGCGAACTCACCCCTGTTGTTTTGTAATCCAACACACTAACATATACCACGTTCCACGACATGGATATATTCAATGATATTATTTTGTAATATAAATTATGTACTATACAGCTTTAGAAAACAAAGATATATTGTATTAGCAATTTTTTTCTGAAATGTAATTTGGCATTACTTATCGCTACTATTAACGGTGCCCACTGTACAGCCGAACCCGGACCTCAAGATATGATTTTGATTACCGGTATTAATAGAAAGAATCATTTGCCTACACAGGTAAGTTATTATTTTTAAATCCCAGGTAATACTTCAAGTAGTAACTTTTTGATTACCGGTATTACTGAAAGAATCACTAGTGCTTACCAAATTTTTGCTGGGCAGTAATGCTGGTGACATTTCTGAGGGTTTTAAATCTTCTGTAAGTGGTTTCACTGCAATGTGGAACGCCGTTCGGACTCGGCTATAAAAAGGAGGTCTCTTGCTTAATATGGAATCGGGCAGCAGTCAGTGATAAGAGAGAAGTTCACCAATGTGGTATCACAATGGACTGAATAATCTAAGTGAGCCTGATACATCGGGCTGCCACGAATCACATTATTTCTGAAATAAAATTTTCGATATGTATAAAATTTTGAGAAAATTTTCTATAGGAATAAAATTTTGACAAAATTTTCGATAGGAATAAAATTTTGACAAAATTTTCTATAGAACAAAATTTTGACAAAATTTTCTATAGGAATAAATGTTTGACAAAATTTTCCATAGAAATAAAATTTTGACAAAATTTTCTAAAGAAATAAGCTTTAGTCGGAATTTGGTATAGAAATAAAATTTGGATAAAATTTTCTATAGAAATAAAAATTGACAAAATTTTCTATAGAAATACATTTTTGACAAAATTTGCTGTAAAAATAAAATTTTGACAAAATTTTCTATAGAAATAAAATTTTGACAAAATCTTCTATATGTTAGGTTAGGTGCAGCCCGATGTATCGGCTCACTTAGACTATTCAGTCCATTGTGATACCACATTGGTGAACTTCTCTCTTATCGCTGAGTGCTGCCCGATTCCATTTTAAGCTCAATGACAAGGGACCTTCTTTTGACAATATTTTCTATAGGAATAAATTTTTGACACAATTTTCTATAGAAATAAAATTTTGAGAAAATTTTGTATGGAAATAAGATTTTGGAGAATTTTCAATAGAAATAAAATTTTGAGAAAATTTTTTTTTGAAAAAAGATTTTGAGAAAATTTGCTATAGAAAAAAAAATGTTGATAAAATTTTCTATGGAATAAAATTTTGACAAAATTTTCCAAAGAAATAAAATTTTGACAAAATTTTGTATAGAAATAACATTTTGACAAAAATTTCTGTAAATGCAAAATTTTGATAAAATATTCGATATGAATAAAATTTTGAGAAAATTTTCTATAGGAATAAAATTTTGACAAAATTTTCTATAGAACAACATTGTGACAAAATTTTCTATAGGAATAAAATTTTGACAAAATTTTCTATAGGAATAACATTTTGACAACATTTTTCATAGAAATAAATTTTTGACAAAATTTTCTAAAAAAATAAACTTTAGTCAAAATTTTGTATATAAATAAAATTTGGATAACATTTTCTATAGAAATAAAAATTGACAAAATTTTCTATAGAAATAGATTTTTGAGAAAATTTGCTGTAAAAATAAAAGATCAAAACAAAATATGAAATAAAATGTTGAAAAAATTTTCTATAGGAATAAAATTTTGAAAAATTTTCTATAGGAATAACACTTTGACAAAATTTTTTATAGAAATGAAGTTTTGACAAAATTTTTCATAGAAATAAAATTTTGAAAAATTTTCCATAGAAAAAAATTTTGACAAAATTTTCTAAAGAAATACATTTTTGACAAAATTATATAAAGAAATAAACTTTAGACAAAATTTTGTATAGAAATCAAATATTGACAAAATTTTCTATAGAAATAAAATTTTTACAAAATGTTCTATAGGTTAGGTGGCAACCCGATGTATCAGGCTCACTTAGACTATTCAGTCCATTGTGATACCACATTGGTGAACTTCTCTCTTATCACTGGTTGCTGCCCGATTCCATGTTAAGCTCAATGACAAGGGACCTTCTTTTTATAGACGAGTCCGAACGGCGTTCCACATTCCAGTGAAACCACTTAGAGAAGCTTTGAAACCCTCAGAAATGTCACCAGCATTACTGAGGTGGGATAACCCACCGCTGAAAAACTTGGTTCCTAGCCTTGCTAACTCATCTGCTTCGCAGTTCCCCGGTATATTCCTATGGCCAGGCACCCATATTAGGTGAATATTGTACTGCTCAGCCATCTCGTTGAGAGATTTGCGGCAGTCGATGGCAATCTTAGAATTATCGTATTTTCAGAACCACCCTTCCCAGGATTGCACTGGACTGCTCTTCAAGCGTCTCATAATTCTCAGCGATATGTGGTTCAACCTTTTCATTTTACCCTTCCTGATCATTTCCTTCTCGTAGCCGTCGATTTCCCAATTCTATTACCTCCTTGAGTATATACACCAAGAGAAGGATTATGATCACCTCCTAAGACAGACTATATTTTTTGTGTGGACGATTAACATATAACATGTTTTTTGGAACTATGTTGTTTTCTTCGACATTATGTATCTGATTGCGACAGTCATTTTATGTTTGACGAGAAAATGACATTTTGCTCTAGGAGGTGATCATATTCCTTCATAACGTGAAGTTGATCTCGTTGCGTTTTAAGTTCTCTAAGGTGAGGAACATCATTACAAGATCGAATATATCCTTGACCGCCATTCGAAAGGCGGGAAGACTTTAATCTCCCTGCACTGAAAAAAAAGCATACTCGGTTCCAAAAATTTTGTCTTTACTTTAAAAAATTTGGTATTGATTCCGAGCCAAAGAAGCGGAGAATACAAGTAAGGATACTTTTAAGACACAATTCTCTTTTAAATTTAGGTTTTGTGTACTTGCTTCTAGGAAGCAAATTTTAATTTTTCGCTATTTCAGCTTTTTTTCTTCATATGCCATCAAAGTCCTTTAAAAACGAGTTAACGGCAACTTTATTTTCCAAATTAGGACTCGACTTCCAGTAGAAATTATGCTATGTTTGAAGTAAAAAACTTCTTTAAAATAAAGTTTCGAAAAACATGTCCTATATTTGAACGATTTTTTGCTTTGTAGTCAAGATGCAAAAAGACAACAAATTTAAAGACAATTTCATTAAATTCAAAGAATTTTTTTGAATTATTAAAGTCAAGTTGACCTTAGCCTATAAATTTTTTCTTTCATGTTAAGATACCCATTTTTAAGTCAAATCACTTAATTATAAGGACAATATGACTTCATTGAAAAGTTTATCGACTTTTGGACAAGGAAAATAACTTTATTTTAGAGAAATGCGTCTTCTATGCTAAGCAAAATTTTTATTCGTATTTTAAAGACATGAAATCTTTGACCTCACGACAATATTTTTTTCATTGTGATACCTTTCATTCTCCCCAATCTTCTTGTCAAGGCCTATAATTTTGATTTTTTTCCCCACCTTCGGCTCTTGCAAAGCTTCACTCAACTACAGGTTCTATGTTAACTACTTTTGAAGGAGATTCAAGGTTAGATAGGTATAGCCGTTAATTCAGGCTCACTTTGAGTATTCAGTCCTCAGTGATACCACAATTTGTGAACTTATTTCTAGCAACTCCCATCAAAATAAATTAGCGGTTTACTCAGATCGATATATGTGCTTCGTATTGAGATTGAAGTTGCACCCAGATCATTGAATAGAATAATTAACGTCATTATAGTTTTGTTCTTTTTATAGATAATTTGAAGTATTCGAGTTTCAAGAGCAAATCAAAGGAGACCTTTTTATACTAAACACTATACATGGACCCACCATGAAAAAATGTTGGTTTATTAAAATAATGTTTATAAATTTGTGAACTTATTTCTGAGACATTGGAGATCCAATATCAAAGTAATTATAGCTTTAATCCAAAGACCATTTCTCTAATTTTTGAAAAGTCTATTTTATAAAATGTTGATAAAGTCGACTTTAAACTTATGGTATTTGGTAAAGGTCGATTTTTGACAAAGTCTTTTTAACTCACTTAGCGACATTTTAAAATTTTGAAAAAGTCTTTTTTTTTGCCATTATAAAAACATCAACTTTTGTTGAGAAATATTTTCTTTTTATTTTCAACTTTCATGTCAAAGTAGTTTTTTTTATATATTTCATTGTATTTATTTTTTATTTAAAAATTGATTTTGGTCACTATAAAAAGTCAATTTGATTAAATTAAAAAAGTCGATTAGTCGAATTTAACGATTACAAAAAGCGTTGTTCGATTTCTTTTTTTTTTTTTTTTGTTTTTGACATAAAATCGATTGATCCAAATTTTAATGTAACGTATGTCCCATGTGCTTCCACCCACATTGTTCCGTCTGCTTTTATTCATATGGGCAAATGACCTTTTAGTAAAATGTTTTCTTCAATCAAGTTTGAAATCTTCTGATATAAAAAAAAACAATAATTAAATTGAAACCTTCGCCGAAATATATAAAAATACCGCAAAACAACGAAAACAAGAAGTTGCAAATTATTATGTTTTTAACACAAAAGTTTGTGTATTTAATTAAACTTTATATTTAAGCAAATAAATTTTGATTACAAACTTGTTTTGCCACAAAAAAAAAAAAAAAAAAAAAAACGAACGAAAACAACAAATCAAAAACGAAAAACCAAGAAACAAAAAAGTAATAATGGCATTTTTTATGACTTTTTTCAGTTTTATGCCTGGTTCCGCTGCACACCCATCATCCATGTACACGAATCGTGACAGCTTTATAGTCAAACAGCATCTAAACCAGATTTGTTTTGTTTTTTGGTTTTTGCCTACCAAAAACCACACTCACGCGCATTGGGAATTTCTCTTGGCCGTCTCCCTCACTTTCAAGTTCAGGGTAAAAGTTTACATAAAAAATAAAACAAACAAAATAAAATTTCTTGTTATTTTAACATTTAGCTTGCATCGAAAAACTCGATTCGATGTGGTATCATGGCATGGTAGATCTAAAATTTGCATAATATGAAATTTTTAATCTGGTTAAAAAAATAAAATCGCTAAATTTATGAGAAACCGAAACACATATAGGATGTGGGAGATGGTCTGACTATGTGGACTAACTGATGATTACGAAGAGATGTTGATGGTGGTGATACTCGTAGATTTTCACTGTTAAAAAAAAAAAACAAAAGTAGTGGAGAGATTTTGAAAGTAGTATTGCCAACTATGAGGAGACTGTTTTAAATAGGGATATACGAATATAGAATTATAGTCCGATATGTCGGATATAAAGTCTGATACATATTCAGTGTGGCCCTTTAGGCTAAGACTATTCAGTCTATTGTGGTACCACAAGTGGTGAACTTCTCTCTTGTCAATGAGTGCTGCCCGATTCTATGGTTAGCTCAATGACAGGGAACCTCAGTCTCATAGTCGAGCCCGAACGGCTTTTCAAATTGCGGTGAAAAAGCTCTGAGAAGCTTTAATCAATCTCTGAGTATTTTTTGGTGTTCTGGTTGAATCAACTCCAACCCATGCACAACGGTTGCTCCCGGTTTTCACAAAAGTAGTCAGATACCGAAATTTTCGAACTTGCCAAAGAGGTCTGCTGAAAATTTTCACCATCGATTGGTCTCCATAACTCAAGCAATGTCAATGTGGGACGCCGTAATGGCCTATGGTCGCTACAAGCACGCATTTTCCACACAGTAGCAAAAGCACCATCACACTCTGCAAGCGTCCTTCAAGAATGGCTTACAAAGGAGACTCCTTGCTTCATTTCTAGCGCAGAATGGCCACCAAAATCTACTAATCGCAATCACCATTGCCACAGTTGGTAGAATTATAACAAAAATTTTAGATTTTTTTAAATGTTTGGCATTAGTTAAATTCTTTATTTTTAATAGGTTTTACAATATAGAAATAAAATTTTGACAAAATTTTCTATAGAAATAAAATTTTAACAAAAATTCCTACAGAAATAAAATTTTGATAAAAATTTCCATAGGAATAATATTTTGATAAAATTTTCCATTGAAATAAAATTTTGAAAAAAAATTCTATAGAAATAAAATTGTGACAAAATTTTCTACAGAAATAAAATTTTAACAGAAATGTCTACAAAATTAAAATTTTGATAAAATTTTCTATAGAAATAAAAAATTTCTATAGAAATAAAATTTTGACAAAATTTTCTATAGAAATAAAATTTTGACACAATTTTCTATAGAAATGATATTTTAACAAACTTTGCAATAGAAATAAAATTTTGACAATATCTCCTATAGAAATTTTCTATAGAAATAAAATTTTGTCAAAATTTTCTTTAGAAATAAAGTTTTGACGAAATCCCTATTTTCGATCTATTTTCTATAAAAATAAAATTTTGACAAACTTTGCTATAGAAATATAATTTTGACAATATCTTCTATAGAAATTTTCTATAGAAATAAAATTTTGACAAAATTTTCTATAGAAATATAATTTTGACAAAATTTTCTATAGAAATTAAAATTTAATAGACTTTTCTATAGAAAAAAAATTTTGACAAAATTTGCTATAGAAATAAAATTTTGACAAAATTGTCTTTAGAAATAAAATTTTGACAAAATTTTCTATAGAAATAAAATTTTGACAAAATTTTCTAAAGAAATAAAATTTTGACAAAATTGTCAATAGATTTAAAATTATGACACAATTTTCCATAGAAATAAAATTTTGACAAAATTTGCTATAGAAATAACATTTTGACAAAATTGTCTTTAGAAATAAAAAAAAAAGTTTTGACGAAATCCCTATTTGCGATCTATTTTCTATAAAAATAAAATTTTGACAAAATTTGCTATAGAAATAAAATTTTAACAATATCTTCTATAGAAATTTTCTATAGAAATAAAATTTTGACAAAATTTTCTATAAAAATATAATTTTGACAAAATTTTCTATAGAAATTAAAATTTAATAGACTTTTCTATAGAAATAAAATTTTGACAAAATTTGCTATAGAAATAAAATTTTGACAAAATTGTCTTTAGAAAAAAAATTTTGACAAAATTTTCTATAGAAATAAAATTTTGACAAAATTTTCTAAAGAAATAAAATTTTGACAAAATTTTCTATAGATTTAAAATTATGACACAATTTTCCATAGAAATAAAATTTTGACAAAAATTTCTCTAGAAATAAAATTTTGACCAAATTTTCAATAGAAATAAAAATTTTACAAAATTTTCTATAGAAATAAAATTTGTACAATATCTTCTATGGAAATCTTTTATCGAAATAAAATTTTTACAAAATTTTCTATAGAATTAAAATTTTGACAAAATAGAAATAAATTTTTGACAAAATTTTCTATAGAAATAAAATTTTGACAAAATTTCTTTAGAAATAAAATTTTGACAAAATTTTCTATAGAAATAAAATTTTGCCAAAATTGTATATAGAAATAAAATTTTGAAAAAATTTTCTACAAAAATAGGAAATGTCTACAGAAATAAAATTTTGCCAAAAGTTTCAACAGAAATAAAATTTTGACAAAATTTTCTATAGAAATAAAATTTTGACAAAATTTCTACTTTCGATCTATTTTCTATAAAAATAAAATTTTGACAAAATTTGCTATAGAAATAAAATTTTGACAATATCTGCTATGGAAATTTTCTATAGAAATAAAATTTTGACAAAATTTTCTATAGAAATATAATTTTGACAAAATTTTCTATAGAAATAAAATTTTGATAGACTTTTCTATAGAGATAAAATTTTGATAAAATTTTCCATAGAAATAAAATTTTGAAAAAAAATTCTATAGAAATAAAATTGTGACAAAATTTTCTACAGAAATAAAATTTTAACAGAAATGTCGACAAAATTAAAATTTTGACAAAATTTTCTATAGAAATAAAAAATTTCTATAGAAATAAAATTTTGTCAAAATTTTCTATAGAAATAAAGTTTTGACGAAATTCCTATTTTCGATCCATTTTTTATAAAAATAAAATTTTGACAAAATCTGCTATAGAAATAAAATTTTGACAATATCTTCTATAGAAATTTTCTATAGAAATAAAATTTGGACAAAATTTGCTATAGAAATAAAATTTTGAAAAAATTTTCTTTAGAAATAAAATTTTGAAAAATTTTCTATAGAAATAAAATTTTTACAAAATTTTCTAAAGAAATAAAATGTTGACAAAATTTTTTAAAAAAATAAAATTTTGACAAAATTTTCTATAGATTTAAAATTTTGACAAAATTTTCTATAGAAATAAAATTTTGACAAAATTTTCTACAAAAATAAAATTTTGACAAAATTTTCTATAGAAATAAAATTTTGACAAAATTTTCTATAGAAATAAAATTTTGACAAAATTTTCTATAGAAATAAAATTGAGACAAAATTTTCTATTGAAATCAAATTGTGGCAAAATTTAATATAGCAATAAAATTTTGGCAAAACTTCCTATCGAAAAAAAATTTTGACAACATTTCCTATAGAAATAAAATTTTGACAAAATTTTCTATAGAAATAAAATTTTGACAAAATTTTCTATTGAAACAAAATTTTAACAAAATTTTCTATAGAAATAAAATTTTAACAAAATTTTCTATAGAAATAACATTTTGACAAAATTTTCTATAAAAATAAAATTTTGACAAATTTTCTATAGAAATAAAATTTTGACAATATTTTCTATAGAAATAAAATTTTGACAACATTTTCAATAAAAATAAAATTTTGACAAATTTTCTATAGAAATAAAATTTTGACAAAATTTTCTATAGAAATGAAATTTTAACAAAATTTTCTATAGAAATGAAATTTTAACAAAATTTTCTATAGAAATAAAATGTTGACAAAATTTTCTATAGAAATAAAATTTTGACAAAATTTCCTATAGAAAAAAAATTTTGACAAAATTTTCTATAAAAATAAAATTTTAACAAAATTTTCGATAGAAATAAAATTTTGACAAAATTTTCTATAGAAATAAAATTTTGACAAAATTTTCTATAGAAATAAAATTTTGACAAAATTTTCTATAGAAATACAATTTTGACAAAATTTTCTACAGAAATAAAATTTTGACAAACTTTTCTATAGAAATTTTTTTTTTTAGAAATAAAATTTTGACATAATTTTCCATAGAGGTAAAATTGGGACAAAATTGTATATAGAAATAAAATATTGACAAAATTTTCTATTGGAATAAAATTTTGATAATTTTTTTAAGATAAAATAAAATTTTATCAAGTAGAAGTTGGCCCCTTATCCGTTTTGGAATTGCTCGCTTCAAACAATTTATATTACAACATTTTTATTTATGACTTAATATCTTCAATTTAGCTTAAACAATTCAGTGAAATTTAAAAGAAAAAAATAAATTGAAAGCGGAATCATTGTCGCATGGTATATGAATAACACATAATAATCGAGTAAATATATCAGTGAGTTAACTTTAAGGTATTACAGCATAAATTCGAGCAAATTACAAAGGAATTATATTTGCCATTTGTGAACATGTTTCCAGTACAATACGAAGCAAACATTTTGCCGTAATGCCTACAAAGACGGTTTTCTGCTCAATGCTTGCTGTTTTTTCATTTTTCGTTGAAATTGTTAAAAATAAAAGATGTGTTCATCATAGAAAGTGAAAGTATGCTGCAAATAAAATAACTCCAATCCAAAACAAACAAAAAAACTCAAAAAGCCAACCATCGTACTCTTGAACTCCAGAAAGAAAACAACGTTTGCAGTAGATGGAAAAAAAACTGTTTACAATAATACCAGAAAATATAACAAAAAACAAAAGAGAAAAAGCCAACAATCAGCAAGCGAAAAAAATAACCTCAACAACCGCAACGGTGCAAAAGTTGAAAGGGGTAAAAATAAAAGGCTCTTGAAATGAACGGAGTCATATGAAGCATTTGGTTACCAAAAGCGGTAAATGGCACTGAAAGAAATTTTATTTTGGATGTCTAATAAAATAAAATTGAACTTAATATAATTTACTTCGGTTTAAATTATTATTTTAATAAAATTCAAATAAATTACTTTTATTTATAGTTTTTCATTTAATTTAATTTTAACTTAAAATATTTTTTATTTCGATTTCAATTATTATTATTTTAATTAATTTAAAATAAATTACTTTTATTTATATTTTTTTATTTAATTTAACTTTAAATTAAATAAAATTAAATCATTTATTAAATTTAAAAAAAAAAATTAATGTGATTTAATTCATCTTAATTAATTTTGTATAATATAATATTGAATTTTCTTTAATTATCGATATTATTTTTTTTTGGTTTATTTATTGTTGCTTTTTACACAATATGCCCCTTTGTGGTCACCAGTTTTCCCACCGTGTAGTTTATCGACCAGTTGTTTTAACCACAAACTCCAAAATCCATGTTGGGCTAAACCAACCGACCAAACAATCTGAGCAAGCTTAATCACTAAGTGTCCGTCCTTCCGTCAGTCAGGCTGCCTGTATGATATGCTTTTTTTTCATGAAATTGCTATACAATTACAATGATCTTTGTTTGCCCTCTTTGTTGTTGTTTTCTTTCATTTCAAGCCATTCAAAACGGTTTATTTTCTGTTGATTTTGCATTATTCTCCATTTTTATGATTTTATTTTTTTTCTCAATTTTTTCTTTATTATTTTTTCCTTTGTAAGCTAAGAGAAGAAAAACATGGCTAATATTTCACAAAACCAAGCGGGCACAGTAACACTACAAGAAATCCATAAAATTTGTTAAGAAATATTGCAACGTCATTGCTGATATTGTTGGCATCGAACAAGAGATGTGATTATGCGCCAGCGCAAATGCAGTCACTCTTAAACAGAAAATAACCACCTTCTTGCTACCAAATAACCAGAATGCAGTTACTAAGCCAGGCTAAATTAAGTTTCGCAAAAAAAAAAAACAGCAATGATTTAAAAACCAAGTTTTATTGTTTGTTGAATTTAATCCATAAGTTATGGCTCATTTTCGAAATTCAAAAAAAAAAATGATGGTATACAAATTGTCTGAATGTTAATAATCAATGGAATAAATAAAAATTTTGCAATGATCACCCGCCAACGAACTCACTTTCATTGTAATCTTTCGCTTTTAGAAGGTATGAGAGTAAGTGATATTCCATTGAGAAGACCTTTCATTTAATGGTCTGAAGTAGGATTGGGAATTGTTTTGTACTTTTGGACTGACAGAGTGAAGGATAAGAAGATATATTAGGAAAATGAAAACTAGAGGGTATACCCAAAGGTATGTATGTTAGGTATGGTGACAGTCAAGGCCGTATTCAGGGGGGGATGAGGGGGATCAAACCCCCCCCCCCGAAATGAATGAATATTTTTATATAAATAAATATATATTTTAGCTGCATAGAAAAATCTTATCGAAGATGTTGAAGAAAAGCTGGAGGTTTTATTTTGAAAAACGCTTACCTATAAAACTTGCACAAATCATAGAATACTAGTTGAAAAGCCCGTCAAACGACGGTCGAAAAAAACAAATTATTTTTGTTCTCGCATCACAAATTTCATTTTTGGAAAATGTATTTCTGCTTTTTATGTGCGTTTGTTGTTATTTTTGTGAACATGACTCGCTTTGTTTGGCCATAGCAACAACAACGAAACAGCCAAACACACATGTGTAAATGAAATGGCGCAAAACCTGCGAAAAGAACCTGCCTAATTCAGCGATGGAAGCAATAAGGAGATTTTTCCAAACGTGCATATTCTTTTAAAAATGTTGGTCACTTTGCCAGTTACTCAGGGATGGAAAATGCAATTTTTAAGAAAGTACAAAAAAAGTATTTTTTGAGCGGAAAGGTACTTTTTACTAAATTTCAACAAAAATTTCACTGGAAGATTATTGTCAAAAGACTGAATTTTAAAGAAAAAAAATTTTTACAAAATTTTCTATAGAAATAAAATTTTGCAAAAATTTCCTATAGAAATAAAATTTTTACAAAATTTTCTATAAAAATAAAATTTTGCAAAAATTCTATATAGAAATAAAATGTCGACAACTATTTCTACCGAAATAAAAAATCGATAATATAGAATCGCATTCTTTTTTCGACTAAAACTTTCTTGAAGTTCAATAAAATCCTGTTTTTGACTATGTCTTTTACAAAATCGAGATTTTCTTCCCACATGAATATGTCTGTTTTGCCATATTTGTAAAAGACTATTAGCAAATAAGGTTGATAAAGACTTTCTCAAAATATTAAAATATTTTGTCAAAGCTATTGTACCATAAATCTGATATCGACTCAAAAATGTCTACACAAAAGGTACTAAATCATTCGCGTGGGGTACTACGGTACTGACCGGGGTGAAAAAGGTTTGAAAAAAGTACTATAGTACTGCATTTTCCATCCCTGCAGTTACTACGTGCTCATCCGAACGTTCATTTTCAACAATGATTCTGGATTTATAAGAACCATTTTTGTTTGAGTTTTAGAGGAATCATTAACATCTCTTGTAAGTGTGCAAGAAAATTATAAAATAAAGTGTTGATTTGAAATCTTAAATCTGTAGAAGTAAAATCTGGAAATTTTACATTGAGTTTCAAGCAATTTTCATGATCAGTGCGCCTTCTACACCCTCAAGAAGTGAAGTCGGTCTATATGGAGGCATTACCAAATGGATCGATAAAAACTTAATCAGATACACGTTTTTGTGAGCCTAAAATATCAGAATATTCACAATTTCAGGCAAATCAGATAAAACCTACGGTTTCTAGAAACCCAAGGAGTTAAATCGGGAGATCGTTCTTATGGGGGCTATACTAAAATATGGACCGATACTCACCGTTTTCGGCACACCTCTTTATGACCCGAAAATACCTCTAGATTTCCAATTTCAGGCAAATAGGATAAAAACTTCGGATTGTAGAAGCCCAAGAAGTAAAATCTTGAAATCGGTCTATATGGGGGCTATACCAAACTATGGACCGATACTCACCATTTTCGGCACACCTCTTTATGGTCCTAAAATACCTCTAGATTTCCAATTTCAGACAAATTGGATGAAAACTACGGTTTCTATGAGCCCAAGACCCCAAATAGGGAGGTCGTTTTATATGGGGACCATACCAAAACATGGACCAATACTCACAATTTTTGGCACACGTATTTGTGGTCCTACAATACCTCTAGATTTCCAATTTCAGGTAAATTGAATAAAAACTGCGGTTTCTATAAGCCCATGAAGTAAAATCGGGAGATCGGTCTATATGGGGGCTATACCAAAACATGGACCGATAATCACCATTTTTGGCACACTTCTTTATGGTCATAAAATACCTCTAGGTTTCAAATTTCAGGCAAATTGGATAAAAACTACGATTTCTATAAGCCCAAGACCCCAAATCGGGAGGTCGGTTTATATGGGGACTATATCAAAACCTGGACCGATATAGCCCATCTTCGAACTTGATCTGCCTGCAGACAAAAGACGAGTTTGTGCAAAAAATTTCAGTACGATTGCTTCATTATTGAAGACTGTAGCGTGATTACATCAGACGGACAGACGGACATCGTTATATCGTCTTAGAATTTCTCCCTGATCAAGAATATATATACATTATATAGTCGGAAATCGATATTTCGATGTGTTACAAACGGAATGACAAACTTATTATACCCCCGTCACCATTCTATGGTGGTGGGTATAAAAATATTGTATACATACCTATGCATAAATAAAATTTTCTACACATGAGATTATATGAATATTTTTTTTTAAAGTTGAACCCCCCCCCCGAATTAAAATCCTGGCTACGGCCTTGGTGACACTCTCTTATTTGAGAATCACCTAAAACTTCCAATTCATTACTTTGTTAAACTGCTCTCATACTATACTAATTACTGATGCTGATGCGAACGTCATGATTAGAGGCCCTTATAGTAAAAATTCCGATTAATAATAATAGACTTGCTGTTTAGCTCGATTCTTGCTAGACTAATGAAGCTAATTTACTGGGCCCTGAAGTTGTCAATCGATCGATGGCAGCATGCAAAATTAGTTGGCACCTACCACTACCACTAAAATCAAATAAATTCTGATTAAAAAAGCACATCTGTTTAGCACAATGGTTAAATGGTTAATGTACCCAGTGGGTTAGGGCCTTGAAGTTGTCTATAAATTTTTTGCCTGTTGGCTTCTGGCGCAACCGCAATCAAAGTTCATAATTAGTACGTATTACGGAAACACTGAAATTAAAAAATCCTTATAATACAGCAAGTCTGTTCAGCTTGACGGTTGAATGACTAGCGGGCTTTAATTACAGGTCCCTGAAGTTGATATCCGTTTTTAATCTTAGTTTATTGTAACAACCCACTCGAAATCCGTAATAAGAACCTATTACGTTGACACTGAAATTAATAATTCCAATAAATTTCTGTCTAACACGATGATACAATGACTGATGTACCTAAATTACTGTGCCTTCAAGTTTGTGTGCATGTTGGCTTATTGTAGCACCACAATCGAAGTTCAGGTACCTATTACGGAAACACGAATTAAAAAAATCTATTACTACAGCGAGTCAGTTCAACATGACGATTGGCCTTAAATTACAGGGCCCTAAAGTTGAAAGCCGTGTATAATAAGCTTGTCATTCCATTTGTAACACATCGAAATATTGATTTTAACCAATATAAGGTACATATATTTATTCTTGACCACACCGAAAGAATTCTCTTCGTTAATTTTACGAAGAATTCTTCATTAACTATTCTTCGTGAATTCTTCATTAAAATAACGAAAATTTTCATTCATTTTCGTAAATTTTACCAAGAACATTTTACGAATATACGAAACTTCTACGAAATATTCTACATTACGAAATATTCTACGTAAAAATTTCGTACTTTTAACGAAACTTTCTTCAAATTTCATGAATTTTGCGTTAAAATTTCTTCATAAAAAGTAGGAAACATTTTCTTTGAGATAACGAAGAAATTTCATTGAAGTTGTAAAATTTCCGTTCGCGACATAAAATTGTCTTTTATAATGTGCTTGAGTGCATGCCTTTATTCTATTTTTTATGCAAGTCTATGCTACCTAGGGTTTCCTTATGGATAACTTTCAAAAGAGAACTTTCGCTTTAAAAAAGAGAACATTTTAACTAAAAAAGAGTTTACAATAAAAAAATTCTTTTTTAAATAATTAATAATTTTATTGAAAATAATAATAGTTTCTAATGATAGAAACAACGAAAAAAAATATGATAAAACAATAAAAAGCAAAAAGAATCAAATTTTCTTAAAAAATAAAGAGAATAAATTCAAAAATACGCTGTCAAAAATAAAACACAAATGTTCCTATGATCTCGCCCACAATTGACGACGACAACGTATTGGCGTATATACGTCGTATTTTCAATTACATCTAATTTTTACGTAGTACGTCGAAACGTCGCAATTGTGTTCCGGCCTTTAATTTGTCAACAGACTTAACCCAGTAAACAATTAGTGGCAAACAATTGTGGGGAATTCCTACTAAATAAATAAAATTCCATCAATCTAGGAGTTTTTTTGAAATAGAGTACATAAAGAGCACTGTTGGACATAAAACGACGGCACCAAAAAAAGAGAGTGAACAAAAAGATACGAACACAAAAAAGAGAACATGTTCTCTTTAAAAGAGATGTAATGGATAGCGCGCTATGAATAAAAGTGAAGCAATACAACTAAAAATTATTCAAAAAATTAAGATGCAAAGTAGTGATGTCATTTTTCACACTTGTAACTACAACCAAATGCACTTTCGACTATATTTTTTTTTTCTAAAAGTGCGAACATTTTTGATAAACAAGTACAAAGTTTTTCATAAAAAGTACGAAAATTTTTCAGAAAAAGTACGAAACAATTTCATAAAAAGAACGAAATTGTTTCATAAAAAGATTTTTCATAAAAAGTACAATTTTTTTCTTAAACTACGAAAATTTTGGAAGAACTTTGCTTTGTAAAAAGTACGAAATATTTTTTATCTTTAATGAAATGGTTGTGAAACAATGACAAATTTCGTACTTTTAACGAAATTTTTCTTTTTTTTTTACGAGGAAAATTCTTTCGGTGCAGGAAAAAATTGAAAGATGACATAACTATGTCCGTCTGTCTGTTGTCATCACGCTATAGCCTTCAATAGTGAAGCCTGAAATTTGGCAAAAACCCGTCTGTTGTCTGTCGACCCATGTTTCGATATAGCTCCTTATAAACCGAGCCATTGATTTAGGGCTTGACCATCCGATTTGTTTGAAATTTGAAATCCAAAGGTATTTTACGTGTGTTAAATTTTGTATATATCTTGATATAGCACCCATATTGACCGATCTCCCGATTTAACTTCTTGAGGGAATGCAACTCGCAATGTTCATTCGATTTGCTTGAAATTTGATGGAGTAAATTATATGAGTTCTATAGTGGTGGGTAATTAACATTCGGGCCGGCCGAATTTTTCGCCGCATGTACTTGTTAATATTAGCATATTGTATCAACCCACTAGAAATTCTTAATAAGAACCTATTACGGCGATACAATTAAAAAATTCCGATTATTAAAGCACTCCAGTTTAACTTGACGTACGAATAAATAATATGGATCTAGAAGAGAAGGTTATAAGGTGGACTGCAACGGAGGCCTTTGAGATTACTTGCCGAAACTATCTGTCTGTTAAATCGGATAATAAATTCTGAAGAGCAGTTTCAGTGTTGGCAAACGTATTTTCGCTGGAACGCCCTTCCAAAAGCAATAGAAACAGATCTCATATTTGTAAATTTCCCTCATCCTTATGTTTTTTTAGCATACCTTGTGTTTGCATACACAAGGTCGTGGGTTCGAAATCTGCTTCGACAGAACACTAAAAAGTTTTTCAGCGGTGGATTGTCCCACCTCAGTAATGCTGGTGACATTTCTGAGAATTTTAAAGCTTCTCTAAATGGTTTCACTGCAATGTGGAACGCCGTTCGGACTCGGCTATAAAAAGGAGGTCCCTTGTCATTGAGCTTAACATGGAATCGGGCAGCACTCAGTGATAAGAGAGAAGTTCACCAATGTGGTATCACAATGGACTGAATAGTCTAAGTGAGCCTGATACATCGGGCTGCCACCTAACCTCATCCTTATGTTTCCAATCATATAAACTGTTCCATAGCATAGGACAGTACTTATTGATAAGAGAGAAGGTTACTACTGTGCTATTACAATGGACTGAGTAGTCTAGGTGAGACTAAAGGATCGAATTGCCACTATATTTAACCTGACCTAACTACCCGACCCGACTTCCCGACCGACTGAGCAACGCAATTGAAAACCGACTTATCCGCGAGGGAAGTAACAGAAGTCGAGCCCTGAGGTTTCGCCACACCATCAAATGATTCAAATGGCAATGTCAGCCCTGCAACATCTCAAGTATTTCCTAGAGAAGTGAAAAAATTGTCTTTCAGACCAAGTCCCGGAAGGTGTTGAAGGGAGTTAAACATTTTAGAACTGTTTTCTTAAAATTTTTATGAGATATATTGTAAATAGGATTATGGAATGATTCGAATTATTAAATACCCTGTTATTTGGAATACAACTGTCAATTGTTAAATGAAATTAAATTTAAAAACTACTATTTCCCAAATTAGGAGGCAACGTAAATTGCTATTCGTTTTTGAGCCAAGGTGACTTGGCTCATTAACGATAAAAAAATTGAATTCACGTATAAAATAAACCAATGTAAGTTAACCCGAAACTCCTAATTTTTCCTCGTCGCAATATTTTATCTTCCAGAAGAACTTAAATAAATGTACACTCATTCGTTTGTCTGAACAAAAAAGATTTCAATTTCAGTCCCTTCTAGACAGAGAGAGAGGAGTATTTCAAGAAAAAGTTGATAGAACTGCAGGTTGTGAAGTGACTTGTTTATAATATTTTCGTATTTTTTTTTTTTGTAATTTTTCTATCCCCAATAAAGAAAATTCTTTGTATAGGTTTTAATCCTCAAGATGCTGAATAACGTTATTAACATATAAGGGAACCCATATAAGATTAATTGCAAATCCTAACGTCAATGTTTTCTTAAATATTCAATAGTAAGCAGTAAATGAATTAACCAACGAACTTGAACTGTTTCTTCATGTATCATTCTAGCAGTTCAAATTAGCGGATATGTCTTTCATAAATGGAAAGAAACAACAAACAAAAAACTAAAACATATTAAAAACTTTCTCTTTTAAGGCGAATGGATACAATTTACGATTATATTCACATGGATTAACTTCCTTATCGATTAGTTATGAAATCAAAATTTATTTTCTTTAATGTCATGTTGTTTCGTTTCTTTCTTCGTTTTCTCAAGAAAGTTATATTAGTTCGATATTGTATTTTATGGACCATGTTTATGGGCTTGCTTCCTTTTTCAGCTTACACTAATGAGTTGGCAATATTTATAATATATTTTTTGTAGCATTATCCCCTTTAATAAATGCTTTTAATATCCCAAAACTGAAGTAAATGGTCATTTGGAGGAAAGGTTTAGCAAAAAACAGCAGATTAAAGTATTTTATATTTATTTTCTTTTTCCTCTGATTCAAAGGAGTTGGAGTTTTATAGCATTTGGAGTTTTGATTTTACTTTTGACTTTGGCTAGTTGGTTAACCCGCATCTAAATGTCAGTTGGTAAGCCATTTTAATCGCATCTAATGTTAAGTAAACTATATTTCAGGTCTGTCATGTCTGGAATTGGTTGGTTCATGGTTGAGTAAAAGGGAATTTAAAGCCCAGCAGCTGTATGACGAAGAAATGAATGAAAATCCTAAACAAAAAAACAACCAGAGGTGATCTAAAACAATCAGTGTGAGTGTTTTCACAAATGAGTGGATATCATCCAAACAGAAATATGGTTACAGAGATGGACAGACAGCAATGAATAGATGAACGAATATGTGCAGAGATTCAACCATCTCAATGTCTAAGACAACTAAAATTGGTCGTCACCATCATTATCGTTGTATTCATGCACAGTGGATTTGAGAAGAAGATACCGAAACCGCAGTTACCATCATCTATCTGTTTGTCTGCAGTGCTAAGAAAAATCCAAACATGAATGGAAGTTAGGGGAAATCTTTAACCTCTAAGCAAAAAAAAAAAAAATCGGTTATCTAATGGAAGTTAAAAACTTCGTACCAAAATCAGTTGTACCATACCCCTAGAAATACTTTGGGAATCAGTTCTTATTCTTACCAATTTGAAAAGAAAGATTATTTGTCAATAAAAGTGTTTACCGCAATGAATTTGCTTTTATAAAAGAAAGAACCTCATTTTTATGGATGAGTCCGAACGGCGATTCACTTTGAACCTTTGAGGCTCTCAGAATTGTCGCCCACATTACTGGGAGGAGATAATGAACCGCTGAAAAACATTTTGTTATTTGGGATTGAATCCATGACCCTTTGTATGTTAGGCGGTCATGCTCACCATTGCACCACATGATTTCCAAACTGAGAGGTAGCGGATCACTCATCTAGAAATGTCAGAATGTAGCTAAGACATCGGTGATCTTATATCGCTAGGAAGTTGTCTCTAATCGTCGTTACCAAGTGGGGGTCTTCCACCCTGTGTATTGTTGCACTGGTTTTTGATCTGCAAGAGTTAGCTTTACCAAATGCCTCCTGGATTCTCCTATATCTGGTGCCACCGATTTGATAATTAATTCTCGATCACTTCTGAAGTCGTGAATTATTGTTTGCAGCGCGGGCATGCTAACCATTGCACCACAGTGACTTCCAAAGACATCAGCGATCTGATATGGCTGGGCGCAATCGTCGTTACCAAGTGGGGTTTTTTCATCCATTACAATGTTGCAATGGAAGATGTTCTGAACTGCAAGAGTTAACTTTCCCAAAACCCGCCTGAATTCTCTTACCCGTTGATCCTTCGATCGGACGATTAATTGGTTTTCGATATCTTCTGATGTCGTGAATTGTTATTTGATCTTTCACAGAAACTAGAGTGGACTAATTCTGCCCTGCCCTGCTTCGGAGTCTTGGTGTGACGTAGAGTGGCGAAATATCGGAATTGGGTCTTGTTAAGAATGAAGCCTAAACAAAGACATCAGCGATCTGATATGGCTGGGAGCAATCGTCGTTACCAAGTGGGGTTCTTTCATCCATTAGAATGTTGCAATGGAAGATGTTCTGAACTGCAAGAGTTAACTTTCCCAAAAGCCGCCTGAATTCTCTTACCCGTTGATCCTTCGATCGGACGATTAATTGGTTTTCGATATCTTCTGAAGTCGTGAATTGTTATTTGATCTTTCACAGAAACTAGAGTGGACTAATTCTGCGAGCCCTGTTTCGGAGTATTGGTGTGACATAGAGTGGCGAAATCTCGGAATTGGGTCTTGTTAAGAATGAAGCCTAAACAGGGTCCGCGGACTTAGCGGGGAATATACTATTCATCGTTTGTTTCGTCACCATCTCCTTGACCGTTTGAAGATAGCTCATTTTAGACTCCCTACTATTGGGAATCAAACCGGATTCTGGATAACCGAAAAGGGAACGATTTATCGTATTTTGAATCGTCTCCTCATAGTTTCACATTTGCAGATTTTTCTATTCGGTCTCATTAATACTGGGACTCCAAACGAGATCAGCATTTGAATTTGGTTCATATCGTGACATAGTTTTTTTTTTAACTCTTAGGGCAAAGAAGCCATCAATTGTAGGGAGGTTAGCATTAATCCTCACCCCAAGCCCCTTAAACTTTCCACCTGCCTTAACTATGGAACAATCCTGCACATAGGTGATCTTCTGGTAGTGGTAGAGAGATCCTTTCCACGTAAAAATTGTAGAAGGCCGACCCGTTTGCTCATCTTGGGACTATATGTTTTGCTCCGGAATTCTACATTACAATGCCTACCGCTCTTATAACTAACGAAGCACCTCTGAAGATAATTATGAAGAGAAGACTACCAAACATCTCTTTAGTGGATTCTAAGGACTTCGACAATTCCAATGAAGGAATAATCGAACTTCTATGCGATCTTTCACTATACAATCCCTCTATAAAATTCAGGAAAAATATTCAGTTAAGCTTTCGCTTTTCCAAATACGAATTGCCGGGCCTCACGCTTGACACCTGCCATCAGATTTTGTACAACCACCTTGTCCACCTTCTTCGCCGCAAAAAGCCAGTTTGCCTTGAACTGCTGCTCGTCCTTAGCAGTTTTTTTGGTCTTCTTTAGGTTCCGCTTGACAATAGCCTAGTATTTCTCAATTGGGCGCAGCTCTGGCGTGTTGGGAGGTTTCTTGTCCTTGGGAACCACCTGCACGTTGTTGGCGGCGTACCACTCCATGGCCTTTTTACCGTAATGGCAAGATGCCAAATCCGGCCAAATCAGTACGGAACAACCATGTTTCTTCAGGAAAGGCAACAGACGCTTATTCAAACACTCTTTCACGTACATTTCTTGGTTGACAGTCCCGGAAGCTATGAAAATGCTGCTTTTCAAGCCACAGGTACAGATAGCTTGCCAAACCAGACATTTCTTTGCGAACTTTGACAGTTTTATGTGCTTGAAAATATCCGCTACCGTTCACCTTCCTTTTGCCGTATAAAACTCCTGTCCCGGAAGCTGATTGTAGTCGGCTTTGACGTAGGTTTAGTCGTCCATTACCACGCAGTCAAACTTCGTCAGCATCGTCGTGTACAGCCTCCGGGATCGCGCTTTGGCTGTCGTATTTTGTTTATCATCGCGATTTGGAGTCACTACCTTCTTGTAAGTCGATAGTCCGGCTCGTTTTTCGATTTCCCCCCGATCCAGACTTCCTGGCTGTCGACAAACGTTCCCCAAACACTTTAATTACATCTGTAACGGTTGATTTGGCAACTTTTAGCGATTTTGCCAGCTTTGCGTGCGAGTAGCTGGGATTTCCGCGATGCTCGAGCAAAATTTTGATACGCTGCTCTTCTTGCTTGGACGGCATTTAGACAACTGAAGAGTGAATTCCAAAATCAAAATAGGAGCAACATTCTACACCCACACACCTTCAAAATGAGGGGTGTTCAGGTTTTCTAAATGCAAAATTGAAAAAAATACGTCAAGTTTATATTGACCAAATTTTGACCGTATCACCCTTTAGATTGTACTTATGTCCCACCGGAAAACATACCACCGTGGTGCAATGGCTAGATTGCCCGCCTTGCATACACAGGGTCGTGGGTTCGAAGTTTTTCAGCGATGGATTATCCCACCTCCGTAATGCTGGTAGCATTTCTGAGTGTTTCAAAGCTTCTCTAAGTGGTTTCACTGCAATTTGGAACGCCGTTCGGACTCAGCTATAAAAAGGAGGTCCCTTGTCATTGAGTTAAACATCAAATCGGGCAGCACTCAGTGATAAGAAAGAAGTTCACCACTGTGGTATCACAATGCACTGAAAAGTCTAAGTGAGCCTGAAATATCGGGCTGCAACTATACCTAAGCTAACCTAACCTAATATTCGATATTCAACGAAGTAGGGCTTCCGAAAAAAGTATATTTGGCTTTTGCGAGTCCGTCAAGTTTGCCTATTTCTTGGGTTCAATACTGAAACAATCATTCTTATGTTTCAAATGTCCTGAATTTTAAGAATGCCAGGAATCCAGTGCCACTTGTTTCCGATGTCTTTCAGCATCCTCCTTCTCAGGTAATTTCGGATAATCAGGCTTTTTAAATTTGGCATTTCCACAATTTCGGATTTGATGCCCGCTATTCCTTTTTGTTTTGTTAATGATGTCTATCTACAAGAGAAGAAACTATGCATTCAAAATAAGGCCTAGAAGCCCCTAAGCATTTTTCTCTTAATGTTTTAAAGAAATTTTGATTCATCTTTGATTTATTTAATACTTGCGGCAGTGATGCGATGAATGTTAATTTTCTCCTCAAAACCCACTGTATAAGTGTAATGCCTTAACCACACGACAATGGGATGAGCAGAGTTATAATAAAAAGTGTTGCTATTGTACGGTACGATTATATATCCATCTATTCATCCGTTTGTCCGTCCGTCTGTCTTCAGAGTTCAAATGTAATTTCAGCCTTTTTTTCTATTTACTGTTGTTGTTTTCATTTAAAGTCGTTAGGCCGTTACTCTAGACTTCGGATGCTGATGTTGCTTTTTTTTTTGGGTGTAGTTGTTGTTGTAACCGACAAACACAACAAAGGCAAAATCACAAAAACTTTCTTTTAACATTAATTTTTATAGGTTTGACTTTTTAGTATTGTCGACTTGAGATGAGTATGAAATCTCATTGGAGGTTGAAAATTAGATTTTATTTCTTGGCGGTTAAGTATAGAGTTGGCGTCCCATGAAACCAACAATTGTCTGTATCGCCTTTCGAAAAAATCAAAAACAAAAACACCTTTTCAAACTAAAGGAATCAACCTTACTGAGACTTATTTGTAAATCTTTGCAGGCCTTCTTGTTTTTCAAATTTAATGAAGAAAAACTTTTCTTCTTTGTTGTATTAAAAATATATTAAATTCCTTAAGCTTTCAGCTGTAGGCCAGCACAATATCAATTGACAATGGATTGAAAACGTGAGGCAATGATGATGATCTTCACAGGAATCATCAACACCAAATCTGGTCTAGAAATGTAATTAATCTTAATCATAAAATAAAATACATATATATGTATGTATGTATGTAAGAGCATAAACAATTATGTAGTTGACTGTTTCTGTGAATAGTTGGCATTGATTTATGAAATATACTGAACAAAATTTCCATTGGAAATGATTCATTTTCTGGATTCTTGATTTCTTTAGCCTTCAGAAACTATGATACTACAAGATAAGGTTAAGCTAATATAAGATATTCAGCGAAGTAAGGCTTCCAGAATTTTCGTCACAAGGGAATTAAGAATATGTTAAAGTGGATGTTAAATGTCTAGAGTGTCTACTTCCTAGGTTCTATATCGACACAACCTTAACTATGTTTGTGTATATCCGGAATTTTGAGAATGCTGATCTATTGAAGGTGTGGGCTGGAATTCCATAGTTTTGCAATCGAATTTGTGTCAGCATCATTTCAGTCGTGCTTCAGACTCTATGATAATACATGATAAGGTTAACAAGATGATCTGATTTTTTTCCGTTTCATGTAGGCAGATAATCACCTTATCCGATTTGTTCTGTGCTTGAATACTCACTTCAAGTTTTCAACTAATTACGAATTCTCCTACTTTATTCCTATCTCTGAAATCATATAAGGTCAATGTTTTTTTCTCCTCCTATTTAAGGCGATTTTTGTCTCCTTAAACCTGCGAGAGTTTCCTCGTACTCTCCCGGTGTCAAAAATACGCTAACGCTCGTCACTATACTCCACGATGACGGATCTTTGGTCTTCGTTTTACTGTCTCTGACGTTTCCTCGTCCTTTTCCGACGCCATACATACGATAACTATCGTCACTACACTCCACTCTGATGGCTTTTACTATCTCCATAGCTTTGTCGTCTTCTCCCGACACCATACGATCATCACTACATTCCACTATGACGGCTCTTTTTGTCGTGGTTTTGCTATCTTGAATTAGTTCCCGGATTTAAATTTCTTTCGTGTTCCTCCTAAAAGGTGATACGGTCAAAATGTGGTCAAGGGAAAAATCGCTGCTTTTCAAGCCACAGGTACAGATGGCTTGCCAAACCAGATATTTCTTTGCAAACTTTGACAGTTTTATGTGCTTGGAAATATCTGCTACCTTTCCCCTTCCTTTTGCCGTATAAAACTCCTGTCCCGGAAGCTGCTTGTAGTCGGCTTTGACGTAGGTTTCGTCGTCCATTACCACGCACTCAAACTTCGTCAGCATCGTCGTGTACAGCCTCCGGGATCGCGCTTTGGCCGTCGTATTTTATTTCTCATCGCGATTTTGAGTCACTACCTTCTTGTAAGTCGATAGTCCGGCTCGTTTTTTGACTCGATGCACGATACACCCAGCTTATTTGTGGCATCTCGGAGAGAGAGGTTAGGGTTTCGCTTGAAACTACCGGCAAATCTTTGTCGAAACTACCGGCAAATCTGGGAGCCACCGTGGTGCAATGGTTAGCATGCCCGCCTTGCATACACAAGGTCGTGGGTTCGATTCCTGCTTCGACCGAACACCAAAAAGTTTTTCAGCGGTGGATTATCCCACCTCAGTAATGCTGGTGACATTTCTGAGGGTTTCAAAGCTTCACGGCTATAAAAAGGAGGTCCCTTGTCATTGAGCTTAACATGGAATCGGGCAGCACTCAGTGATAAGAGAGAAGTTCACCACTGTGGTATCACAATGGACTGAATAGTCTAAGTGAGCCTGATATATCGGACTGCCACCTAACCTAACCTAACCTAACCTTTGTCGTCTCAGCGTCTTCCGGTTTTCGATTTCCCCCCCCCCCCCCCCCCCCCCCCCGATCCAGACTTCCTGGCTGTCTACAAACGTTCCCCAAACACTTTAATTACGTTTGTAACGGTTGATTTGGCAACTTATAGCGATTTTGCGTGCGAGTAGCTCGGATTTTCGCGATGCGCGAGCAAAATTTTGATACGCTGCTCTTCTTGCTTGGACGGCATTTTGACAACTGAAGAGTGAGTTCCAAAATCAAAATAGGAGCAACATTCTACACACACACACACCTTCAAAATGAGGGGTGTTCAGGTTTTGTAAATGCAAAATTGAAAGAAATACGTCAAGTTTATATTGACCAAATGTTGACCGTGTCACCCTTTATAATGTTCATAGCGTTTCGCTATTCCAAAATCCTATATTTACCCCCAGAGTCCATTCCTTAACTCTTGCAATTTGGCGTTGATAATGTTCTTGCAATCCACCTTGGTTCGTGATCGTACCGTAAGTTCTGGATATCTGTTCGACTATACATATATTCATCCCCATCGCATTTCTACACGTTCTAAGCTTTCATTCCGATTCTCCGATCACTCTGATTGCACCCCGAAGATTTCACATATGAACCCAATGAAGGAACAGAATTACGGATCGCTCACGTTCATCCCACACCCTTGAACTACCTTGATAACATTTAGCTCACGTTATGGGGTCTTAATGGGTAGCTTTTCAGAGCCATCATTCCGATATCGCTCTGGTTTCATACTGAAGAATGCAAACATGAACCGGCTGAAGGAACAGAATAGCACATCAATCCACTATCAATACCTTGGTAACATTTGTATGATGTTGTGGGAACCTTAACGCATTTGGAACTCTATGTATCTCGATGTTTGGATCCATCGGATGTAATCGCAAACCCACCCTCTTCTCTTCTCTTGACCAGCGTGGATAATTGCTCTTAACTTTTGGTAAATTTCTTATGAGATCCAGCATGGTGCAATGTTCAGCATTTCTGCTCTACAATCAAAGGGCCATGGGCCAAGGTTTGTATAGTGTCAGCTCGCTATTTTAGGCTAACTTAGACAATTCAGTTCATTCAGTTCATTCATTGCATCTCTGTTATCATTGAGTGATGCCTGAATGATGACAAGGGACTTCATTCTTATAACCGAGACCGAACGGGGATTCACTTTGCCGAGAACCCACTAAGAGCAGCTTTGAAGCAACCAAAAATGTTACCAGCATTACTGAGAGAAGATAATCCACCGCGGAAAAATAGTTTGAAGTTTTGGCCTAACTCCAAAAATCTGTTGGCAGTGCTGAGTGTTTCAAGGTTCTTCTCTTCGAAGGAGCAGTATTTCTCCTTGTTACCCGATGAAACCTACGATAGTTCGCCTTAGTTCTTTCCTTGGGTCATTTATGGTAAATGACCCAAGGAAAGAACTAGAAAGAACATTCCGAATCAAGTTTAGTCTAGTAGAGAATTTAGAGCAGTATCTCCATACGTTCAATGTTCAATATTGACCCTAACTTCCTTGTAAACGCTATCCCTATTACCTCATATTTATTTTCTATGATACTCTTAATCTTAAAGTTTTTCAGTGTATCAACATTATTCGATATGAACATAAATCTCTTTTCCTTGTATGGGGTTAAATGAGACAATGCACGATGATAATTAGCCAAGTGTTATTATTGCTTTTATTTGTCTGTCCGTCTGTTGAACGATTTTGTGTATAGACTCTAATGTAATGTAGTACAATAGTGGTGAATGACAGCGTCGAAGGAGGTGAGCTTTTGAGAAATAATTACTTGTTAATAGGTCTCTTTCAATATATGGAAGTTAAGAAAATGTGTCAGGGTATAGACGTCATTAAAATTAATGTTATTCTCTGCCTTTTTTAATCTCTTCAATATTCAATGATTATTTCTATTTGATGGGATGTATTGAAACCGATGTATAAACGTTACTGTAAACTAGTCCAATTGATAGGAGATGAATAAGCGATAATTCTGAAAGTATTTTGAGCTTAAACTATGTTCAATATTCTGAATAAAGTCTGGAATAATGGGAAACCGAATGCTAAGAAAATTTTCTCAATCAACAAAATCTCTTTTGTTGCAGTCTTAGGAGGTCGTTTCCGTTTTCTCTAAGAACCTAAAAACAAGGTTCGATTTTGTCATCTTTATTTTGACCTCTCCTAAGCGTAGCAAGAGGCGGGACCTTGTGGAGTGCTTAGGGTGCCTTAAGTACGTCCTAATTTCGAAGCAAGCATATTTGTATATCTTCCATTTCCCAAATATACGAGTCGATGCAATACAATCAATAACATGGGATAAGTCCCGAAAAAACAAGTAATACGTTTATTTGGTTTCTCATTCGTCTAGCTCATCCAAAATATATGCAAATTTAATTTACTAATTTCGATGGGGCATGAGTTTAATGGCTGTCCTAGAATATCGAACATGGGGAACTATATGAGATTGGAGTGATCTTGTTTAACTCGTTAATTTCAGCTACTATGGAACTACTTCGTTTACAAATCGTTGGAGATTGGAGTGATATTGTTTAACTATGGAACTACTTCCTTTACAAATCATATAAATCCTTCGACAAAATCGTATAAATCCTTCGATATTAATCAGAATTCTTTTCTAAACCAATATAAAAATTCCCACAAAGTTTATCATTACAGATTCCAAACGCAGTGGAATAACATGCGGACCTTGTGGTGTCTTCGCAATTGGATCATTTGCATATCGAGACCAAGATTTTCACCGTGCGTAGACGTAATAATATGTTGTCAAAACAGAATCTCCTGACTTGTTATCACCCAACTATCCAAATCACAATGTTGTGGAAGGACAACCACCACACAGGAATGTAGGATTTGATCTTCACTGTCTAAAGCCGGAGATCTAATAGTACAAAATAGAGCTTCTAAATCTGAAAGGGACTCCTGAGGAGACTGTAGCTGAAACGGTGAGAAAAGCTACAAGGCAACTCGTGTTCTCCGAGTCCAACTACCGCACTGGAGAAATAGACCTCCCACAGCAAATCAGGGTAGTTCTGGCCCAACTGAGACCAAGCAAGTGCAGACGTGTGGCTGATAGGACGTACCGAAGTGTCACTTGAAACGTATAATCTTTTCACTTGCTACGAAACTCACCACCAGCATCCCATCTTGGTCATAGAGTATTTCGATCGGATAAAAGCTGATGCATTAATAGAGCAACACGTACCATTCTTGTCAAGTATGTAGTGCTAGCATAATGTATTTCTGTTTGAAATTTGCAAGAGAATATCTAGTAGGCATTCCATTTTTGTTGCTTGCCATAATTTTCCAATACATATTTTCTTTGAGTTAGTTAGAAGATATTTGTAGACGTGTTAAAAAGAAAAAATAAATCTACCATCTTTTTTTGTAAAATTTGTGTTTCAATTTTTGAATTACAAAATACCACGTCAATTGGTGACCCCGACAAACGATCGAATTATAAAAAGATGTTTCGTTCTCCAGTTCTAAATCCTAGAAGAGAGAACGAAACCCGAGACAATCAAGAAGAACTGGTAGCAGGAATGTCTCCACCAATGGCTCAGGGAAATATATCGATGAATTCTATTTTGGACGACCCGATACCAACAGGAGCGGTTGAAATATCCCGTGTTTCTGTGAAAATTCCACCATTCTGGCGAAATAACCCGGCGATTTGGTTCAAGCAAGTTGAGAGTCAATTCATTACATCTGGAATAATATCGGATTCAACCAAATTTCATACAATTGTTGGAGCCATTGATGCAAACGTTCTCTCTGAGGTAAGCGACTTAATGATAAATCCACCCGAAACGGAGATGTACGAAACCTTGAAAAGAAGTATTCAAGAACGTAATTTTACACCAACAATACGGCCAGGATATAGAAAAGAGTATTCATGAAATTGTCCTTAAAAAAATTTATATCATGACTCCCAACTAAGAATCACAGTCTAAGTCGATCTTACCCTGCTTGTCCGTCTGTCTATTTTTTTTTTTGTGAGACGTTCCAATGAGTTTTTAAAACTGGTCATGATAATCTAGCACCACCTTTGATGAAAGATTCATAAGATATTCCTAACCGGCACAAACACCTGGCAACGTTGGGACGAGAGCAGTGTTGCCAGGTAATTTTTGATTCTTCCCCCCAAATCTTAAGAAAAAAAACCCTAAATTGGTCTAAACTTTTTTCAAAAACCCCCAAAAATTTTAAGTATGTAAATAATACAAAAAGAGACCCAAAATTTAGTTAAAAATCCTGTGATACACTTAAAAAATTAAATTTAACACAAATATATAAACTGAAAGTAGATTTTTTCTGAGGAACAAAATTTTAGACAAAATAAGTTTTTTATGCTAAAAATTTTCTTTTGAAGTAAATAAAAATCATTAGATAAAATCATTACACCACTTGTCACAAATTCGGGTTCGATTCCTGCTTCGACCGAACACCAAAAAGTTTTTCAGCGGTTGATTATTCCACCTCAGTAATGCTGATGACATTTCTGAGGATTTCAAAGCTTCTCTAGGTGGTTGCACTGCAATGTGGAACGCCGTTCGGACTCGGCTATAAAAAGGACTCGTAGCAGGAATCGAACCCACGACCTTGTGTATGCAAGGCGGGCATGCTAACCATTGCACCACCGTGGTGCAATGTTTAGCATGTCCGCCTTGCATACACAGGGTCGTTGGTTCAAAACCAGTATCGACCAAACACCATAAAGTAAAGCGGTGGATTATCCCACATAAGTAATGCTGGTGGCATTGCAGAGTGTTCCAATGCTTCTCGATGTGGTGGCAATGTGGAACGCCGTTAGGACTCGGCTATAAAAAGGAGGTCCCTTTGTCATTGAACTTAACATATAATCGGGCAGCACTCAGTGATAAGCGGGAAGTTCACCACTGTGGTATCACAATTGACTGAATGACTATGTGACATCTACGAACTGGAAGAAAACGCACAGCACATAATTTTCCCTTGAAAACGAAAGAAAGAATTTCCAACGTTTTAATAAATATGCAAACGTAGCTGATCTTCTAAAAGCATGCGACCCTCTCAACTTGAAGGACCTAATTCAATATATTCAGAAATATAAATTAGAAATCTGAGAAAAATCTGCCTTCAAACTCTTGTCTGCACCAACGGCAGAATAAACGGTAATAACTAACTGTAAAATCTGCCCTGGTATATGAGAATCTACATATTCAATCAATCAAAATCTGAGGCGGACATAATAAAAAAATAGGGACCCTACCTATGAACAGGGACACGGTTTTTGTAATAACGCACAAATTTGAAAAATCTCTCACTCTAAAAACACTAAAGAAGAAGAAAAATCCCGCTCTAGAAGTACTTATTTTTACTAAGCTGATAAAAAACAGCTGATTTGCTCCTACTCAGCTGATTAAAACAGCTGATTTGTTGCAAAATAACCTTATTATACTATCCAGTAATAAACTCACACTTACCTTCTCATAATCGGCAATGGCAATGTAAATCTGCCATCATTAACCATTGGTGTGGCACCTGGTATAGGAACCGTTGATATCACCGATGTCAGCATTGTTGTACCCGCTGGTGGCGGTGGTGGTGGTGGACCCAATAGAGTAACACCCGCCGTAGGTGGTGGCGGTGGACAGGCATGAGTAAATTGTGACAATGTCGTAGCATTCGGATGGCTAGACATACTGGCACTTACACCCATTGTAGGTGGTGGTGGAGGTGGTTGCGAGGGTAACGCACTATATGGGGGCGGGTAATGATTGTGTAAAATGTCGGGCAACATAGGTCGCATCATGGCAACATTATGGGGATTTTGAACCAAACCCGGATGTAAATGGGGTGGATGTAATATGGGTGGCAATGGTGGAGCCGGCATAGAATGACGATCCAAATGAGAATGACGCCCTGGATGATGTGAGTGAGTGGGAGCAACCATCATCGAGGCGGTATGATGTAGATGACGTCGTTCACGTCTCTCACGGCGTCTTTGATCACGATTATTGCCCAGTGTTGCCGAGGCGGTAGAATCCCGTGAGGGCGTTTGAGCTTGTCCGTGAGATCTGGGCGATCTTAATTGGACCGAAGATAGATCATCAGTTTGACATTCTGTCGAGGTAAAAGTACGAGAAGGTGATGTCGTTTGACCATTGATTTGAATGACATTAACACTGGTATTTGGCCCATTTGAATTATCCTTGATCGTAGGGTTACCATTTGCATTTTTCACTTGGTTATTTTTTGTATTTTCATTATTTGCATTATTATTATTTTCAATATTTAACACTTTAGGCACTGAACTATGATTGGATGGGGTGGTATTGGAATTTTTCCCCCCACCATTTCCATGTATATCACTACGATTGCGATTATTTTTTGAAGGGCTATTATCACTGTTACCATTACTACTACCGCTCTTTATTCGTTTCGTAGGTGTTGGAGGATTTGTGGTAATCACTTGAGAGCTATTTACATAAGAGATATTGAGATTTGTATTTGTTGACATATCGCTTAGATTGGTAATACTTCTGTTGTTGTTGTTGTTGTTACTATTATTATTGGTATTATTATTATCATTATTAGTAGTTGTTGTTGAAGAATTATTCACATAATTACAATTTATCACACTAACACCATTTTTAGCCATTGTTGTTGTTGCTTTTGGCGAATTCACTATGGCCTGATTTAAATGAATTTGGGAAGCATGTTCCCCAACATTGTTGTTATTGTTGTTATTGACACTATCATTGGTAACGGCGTTATTCACATTCGTATGACTTGGATTCTGATTCACTTGTATGGTTAAACTTGGTGTACGTTGACATGGATTTGTTAAGGCCGTTACACTATTTGTTGTTGTTAGGAAAACACTACTGGTACTTGGATTCACTTTATTTGTGGTATCAACACCACCACTATTATTTTTGGCGCTTCCACAAACCTCCGAAGAAGTTGTAGAGGTGGTGGTGGTGGTAGAAGTGATGCCATTGCCCGTGGCAGCGGCTGGTACATTGAGACGCATATTTACCGCCGTATTTTCGCACGAATCAACCGTCCCCGCTACGTTTTCGCCTTGCGTTTCGCGTAAACGTTTTTCTCTTAAACTTTCACTGGCCCGAAATTCGGCATATAAACGTTCCAATTCTGCTAAACATTTATTGGGTGTTAAATTATACGTGGTCGTTGTCTCAGTGTTTGTATTGGTGGTGGAGCTACTACTGTTACTACTATCACCCGACGTGGTGTTCTTTTTTGATGCTGTTGCTCCAACGAAACTTGTTTTAAACGTATCCGCTGTATTATAAAAATGCGATGGATGCGACGACGCGCTTAATCCTCCTCCATACGATGTGTTTACCTCAAATGAACGCGTCAAACTGATCGGCAGTGGCAATGCCGTTGTCTCATACGGTGGCAATTCTCCTCTCAGCAACAACGCATTGCTGTCGCTATTTCTACTATGGCAATACACTGAGTACATGAATTCTCTCGGCTCTCTGTTGTAGAGAAAATGTTTTGGTGTGTATGCATTCATTTGTTGTAACGTAGTGGTTAGAGGGTTCATTTTATCATACTCCATGCTTTGGTCATATATTTCGCTAGTGCCCAACACTTGATAGAGCATTTGGTGAGTGTGCTCGTGATGGGGGTTGTGGTGGTGGTGGTGCTGAGGTTGATGTTGGAGAGGTCGTTGCTGATGGTACCATATAAAATTATTATTTTGTTTATTTTCTGTTTTCGTTTGCTCTTGTTCTTCGGTTTGTTGTGATATGGTATTCGTCTTTTTGTGTTGTGTGTTTTGATCATGGTCCACCAGCACCAGCTGATTTCTTTGATGAATCAGTGCTTCTTCGCTTTCTGCTTCATTATCACTATGTGTTTGTTGGTGTTGTTGTTGTTGTTGATATAGTTGTACTGCAGGCTCTGTGCTCTCGTTTATTGTGGTAATTGAGCAGCTGATGACGTTGTTGTTATTATTATTACTATTGCTGTTGTTGTTATTAATAGTGTTTACGATATGTTCATTATCAACATTGATTGTGGCAACATGTTGCTGATTGCAATGTATCGAAGAAGCACGCTGTAAATATACACAGAGAATAGAGATTGTGGCTGTTAGACTTCAACACTAGAGTGAAACAAAAGGGTTTGAATATAGGCTATGTGTGGAGGCGATTTTAGTTGTTATAAAAAAGTGTGTGTGTGTTTTTTTTTTATTTTTTCATTTGTAATTTCATTTCATTTCTTTGAGATTGATATTAAGTTTGCGTTATGGTATAAATGATCTTAATCGGAATGTAGATTTCAGACTATATTAAGTACATTTATTCTTTATTATTTAGTCTTCCTATTAATACTTACCGGAGGATATACTACAGGTTAGCAAAAATAATCTATGGGATCTAGGGCTGTCATTTGGGATAAAACCTGTTTTTTTGGGGACGGAATTAATCCTGAATCCCGGGATTTTTTATTTCGAGTCCCGGGATTTTCCGGATCCCAAAAAATAATACCAATTTGTTAAATTTATGTCTTTTTAGGAATGTTTATAATTTAAATGAAGTCTTCATTCAGTGCGAACGCTCCTTAGGTTTCAAATTGAGTTAAGAAACATTTATGGTACACCTTGAGTAAGAATTTATTATACATGAGTAAACGATCGGATCCTCCTTTGAATGATGAGTTCATGTGAAATGGAATTCGTGCCACATAAAATAAAAATCAATGGTTCGTCGACAATATGACAAAATCACGTTTATCTGATAAAATTTGGATGCCTTGGTGACTTTAAGAATTTACCGAAAACGATGAACTACAAAAAGATTAACACAAGTGTACGAAAATGTACCTAGTATAATAAAAATCCTTAAAAACTTTTGTTGGGTAAGATAGCGATATGCAATTGTTTTTATACCCTCCACCATAGGATGGGGGTATACTAACTTTGTCATTCCGTTTGTAACACATCGAAATATTGCTCTAAGACCCCATAAAGTATATATATTCTGGGTCGTGGTGAAATTCTGAGTCGATCTGAGCATGTCCGTCCGTTCGTCTGTTGAAATCATGCTAACTTCCGAACGAAATAAGCTATCGACTTGAAACTTGGCACAAGTAGTTGTTAGTAATGTAGGTCGGATGGTATTGCAAATGGTCCATATCGGTCCACTTTTACGTATAGCCCCCATATAAACGGACCTCCAAATTTGGCTTTCGAGGCCTCTAAGAGAAGAAAATTTCATCCGATCCGGCTGAAATTTGGTACATGGTGTTAGTATATGGTCTCTAACAACCACGCAGAAATTGGTTCATATCGGTAAATCATTACATATAGCCTCCATATAAACCTGTCCCCCGATTTGGATTTCGGATCCTCTAAGAGAACCAAATTTCATCCGATCCGGCTGAAATTTGGTACATGGTGTTGGTATATGGTCTCTACCACCCATGCAAAAATTGGTCCACATCGGTCCATAATTATATATAGCCCCAATATAAACCGATCCCCCGATTTATCTTGCGGAGCCTCTAAGAGAAGCAAATTTCATCCGATCCGGCTGAAATTTGGTATATGGTGTTGGTATATGTTCTCTAATGACCATGCAAAAATTGGTCCACATCGGCCCATAATTATATGTAGCTCCCATTTAAACCGATCCCCAGATTTTACCTACGGAGCCTCTTAGAGGAGCAAAAGTCATCCGATCCGGTTGAAATTTGGTACGTTGTATACGAATATGGCCTGTAATAACCATGCAAAAATTTATCCATATCGGTCCATAAATATATATAGCCCCCATATAAACCAATCCCCAGATTTGACCTCCGGAGCCTCTTGAAGGAGCTAAATACATCCGATCCGGTTGAAATTTGGCACGTGTTGTTAGTATATGGTCTCTAACAACCATGCAAAAATTTATCAATATCGGTCTATAAATGTATGGAGTCCCCATATAGTCCGATCCCCAGATTTGATCTCCGGAGCCTCTTGGAGGAGCAAATTTCATCCGATCCGGTTGAAATTTGGTACGTGGTGTTAGTACATGGTCTCTAACAACCATACATGGTCTCTAACAACCATGCTAAAAACAAAAAAACAAAATCGATCGCCAATCGGCCCGGCCGAACTTGTTTTTAGTTCATGGAATTATTATGTTTGGAGAAAGTTTTCTTTACTCTAATAATTTTTTTCGTGAGGTAGTTAAATGAACTAATAAACGGGAAAAAATTATACACAAATAAAGATTTACTAAATTCGTACTACTCACAAAATAGTTCATTATACACACCACCATAGAATGGTGACGGGGGTATAATAAGTTTGTCATTCCGTTTGTAACACACCGAAATATCGATTTCCGACTATATAAAGTATATATTCTTGATCAGGGAGAAATTCTAAGACGATATAACGATGTCCGTATGTCTGTCTGTTGTAATCATGCTACAGTCTTCAATAATGAATGAATCGTGCTGAAATGTTGCACAAACTCGTCTTTTGTCTGCAGGCAGGTCAAGTTCGAAGATGGGCTGTATCGGTCCAGGTTTTGATATAGTCCCCATGTAAACCGACCTCCCGATTTGGGGTCTTGGGCTTATAGAAATCGAAGTTTTTATCCAATTTGCCTGAAATTTGAAATCTAGAGGTATTTTATAACCATAAAGAGGTGTGCCAAAAATGGTGAGTATCGGTCCATGTTTTGGTATAGCCCTCATATAGACCGATCTCCCGATTTTACTTCTTGGGCTTATAGAAACCGCAGTTTTTATTGAATTTACCTGAAATAGGAAATCTAGAGGTATTGTAGGACCACAAATACGTGTGTCAAAAATTGTGAGTATCGGTCCATATTTTGCTATAGCCCCCATATAGACCGATCTCCCGATTTTACTTCTTGGGCTTATAGAAACCGCAGTTTTTATTTAATTTACCTGAAATTGGAAATCTAGAGGTATTGTAGGACCACAAATACGTGTGCCAAAAATTGGTAGTATCGGTCCATGTTTTGGTATGGTCCCCATATAAAACGACCTCCCGATTTGGGGTCTTGGGCTTATAGAAACCGTAGTTTTTATCCAATTTGTCTGAAACTGGAAATATAGAGGTATTTTAGGACCATAAAGAGGTGTGCCGAAAATGGTGAGTATCGGTCCATTTTTTGATATAGCCCCCATATAGACCGACTTGCCGATTTTACTTCTTGGGCTTCTAGAATCCGAAGCTTTTCTCCTATTGGCCTGAAATTGGAAATCTAGAGGTATTTTCGGGTCATAAAGAGGTGTGCCGAAAACGGTGAGTACCGGTCCATATTTTAGTATAGCCCCCATAAGAAGGATCTCCCGATTAAACTCCTTGGGTTTCTAGAAACCGTAGTTTTTATCTGATTTGCCTGAAATTGTAAATATTCTGGTATTTTAGGCTCACAAAAACGTGTATCGGATTAAGTTTTTATCGGTCCATTTGGTAATGCCTCCATATAGACCGACTTGACTTCTTGAGGGTGTAGAAGGCGCACTGATCATGAAAATTGCTTGAAACTCAATGTAAAATTTCCAGATTTTACTTCTTTTATTTTATAATTTTCTTGCACACTTACAAGAGATGTTAATGCTTCCTCTAAAACTCAAACAAAAATGGTTCTTATAAATCCAGAATCTGATATAGTCTTCATAGGTGAAATCTTTAAATTTATCTTCGGGAAGTGTCCTCAAGTCCTCAAGCCCTCCTGAAATTTCAAAGGAAACCCTAATATTTGTTTCCTTGTGGTGGGTATTTAAGATTCGGCCCGGCCGAACTTACTGCTGTATATACTTGTTATTTCTATAAATTTGTAAATTTTACTATAAATGCGCCCATCTTGAAGTTCGTATGACTCAAAAGACATTCTTTCAATTTTGAACTCCAATTTTATCCTTCAAACTACAAAATTTTCTTAAACAAGTGAAAATTGGGAGCCACCGTGGTGCAATGGTTAGCATGTCCGCCTTGCATACACAAGGTCGTGGGTTCGATTCCTGCTTCGACCGAACACCAACAAGTTTTTCAGCGATGGATTATCCCACCTCAGTAATGCTGGTGACATTTCTGAGGATTTCAAAGCTTCTCTAAGTGGTTTCACTGCAATGAGGAACGCCGTTCGGACTTGGCTATAAAAAGGAGGTCCCTTGTCATTGAGCTTAACATGGAATCGGGCAGCACTCAGCAATGGACTGAATAGTATAAGTGAGCCTGATACATCGGAAAACCACCTAACCTAACCTAACCTAACCTAACCTAAACAAGTGAAAAACATTAATTATGTCAAATGAATTTTCTTGAATTTGTCGAAAAAATATTTTTTGTTTTGTTTGTGATAACGGTGTGATGTCAGCTTTTGTAATATTATTGTTTAGTTATAATTTTCTAAAAATAATTTAAATTTTCTAAAATTAATAATTTTGTTTTTTTGTCACCGTTCTTTTCAGTGTAGGCTTCCAGTGGGGACCTCGTAGGATAATATAATTTTATAATCCTAGTCCACCTTAAGTATAATTGTAGGTACTCATAGTAATCTTTTTGGAATCTAGCAATTAGTCACAAAATAGCAACTTTTTGCTTATATCACTCTAGTGCGATTAAGCATTTAATGTGAAAAGACAAATAAGTTAATTAAATCATATTTCTCATTTAATTACTGGCGTGTGCCAACCAAGTAAGACTATAATATGCAAGCCTACACAAAAGGACTAGCATGGACATTTCTCCAGGACATATACTCAAACCATAGGATATTAGACACTAATTTGTAATAAACTTTTATTCGTTTTGTTTTTTTTTTTTTGGGATAAAAATAACAAAAACTCTCTAGCATATAATATAAATATGTTCAATTTATCTTAAGTAAGGGCCAATTTGGTGCTGGTTTTGCTATAGCCTTAAGATAATTACGTTAATAACAACCCTCCACCCTCTACATCAAAATGAAAAAAAGGCTAATAACAATTTCGTGTAGACACACGGTCCTCGGACTCTGGGTATTATGGGCAAGAAGTAAATGGTAGACCACAACATATGCATAAATAAATGTCCAGTAAATTGATGGCTATAAATATGTATTAGCAAATAACAAGAAAGGACCTTTTACTCAAACCCAAATGCCAAAGGTAAGCATTTTCATGCGAAATAAAGGTGTATGTATCACATAGGTGGGGATTTTTGAATTTTGTTGATAAAGAAAGAGAGGGTGGCATTAGATAGCAAAGAAACTGCAATAATAAAAAAAATAAAAATGTATATCCGTTTTGTCTATCCACTAAAACCTACCACCGCCACTTAAGGAGTTGCTAAAGCCCTTATTACAACCACCTCGCCTCCAAATAATTGCTGTTTTCCGCTATAACCACCAGACAGTTGAAAATGACTGTGAAGAACATAAATTGTTAATCAACTTCGTTTATCCAATCGTAAAACTTTAGTACAAGTAATGGAAATGACGGGTTATTAGAATTGGCGTAAAAGTTGACTCTCGAGAGGAAATGCTAGAGGTAATTATACTTTTACAATTTTCTTTTACATAGAGAAATCAAATGTTGTAAACATTATGAAATTGCGTGTTGGTAAGTTGCTATATATATGCTCAAGTACACTACAAAAAATATCGAAAAAATAATTATTACCTCCCAAACGACAAGCAAATATCGTTTCTCATTTGCTTTTCGCTCTAAGGAAAATTATTTGGAAGAAAAGTATATATTTTTTCTGATAAACGTTGATTCGAGATTACGTCAAAAAAATAAAATTTTCTGGCAAATTGTATCTTCCCTCACATCTTTCACACTTCGTATTTAGTTCTAAGCACCTTATTCTGTAATGCCAACAATGTAGAAGAAATTATTTGATTGTATATATTTTTGTTTTTAAATTTATCTTTCACCTGGACGGAGAATCGAACCGCGGACCTTACAATTTGTAAGTCACTGGGCTACGTTGCTGTTATTGTCATCAACAGACAACGTTATGACCATCAACGCACAAGCAACTTCTACAGTTATAAGGTTATATTTATAGAGCATAGCTTTGGGCGCCTACGAGCCGATGTAAAGAAACTTTATTTAACAGAAACATACATTTAGTTGGCCACTTTCTTACAATTACAACTTTTGGAAACAAATAAAAAGTGTATGGCATTACATACTACTATAATATATTTTTACTATGAAACTTCAAAATGAGTCTTATTAAAGACATACATTCAGAAAGGAACAGTGCTCGATATACACCAAATGATTTTGGACAAAAATAATTTTTTATTGCATAAATAACGTATTTTTTTTCTTTGCATGTAGTGTGGCAATCTACCGACTATATATACGGCTGTAATTTCTACATATCGAGACTATTTCAGATTCTGCAAATGCAAGAACCATTTTTGTTTGAGTTTTTGAGGAATCTTAGATTAGATTTTGCAACAATTTTCTATAGAAATAAAATGTTGAGAAAATTTTCTATAGAAATAAAATTTTAAGAAAAGTTTCTATAGAAACAAAATTTTTACAAAACTTTCTATAGAATTAAAATTTTGACAAAATTTTCTATAGAAATAAAATTTTGGCAAAATTTTCTATATAAATACACATTTGAGAACATGTTGCACAAAAATAAAATTTTGAGAAAATTAAATAGAAATAATTAAATTTTATAGAAATAAAATGTTGAGAAAATTTTCTATAGAAATAAAATTTTAATAAAAGTTTCTATAGAAACAAAATTTTTACAAAACTTTCTATAGAATTAAAATTTTGACAAAATTTTCTATAGAAATAAAATTTTGGCCAAATTTTCTATATAAATACACGTTTGGGAACATGTTCCACAGAAATAAAATTTTGAGAAATTGTTATATAGAAATAAAATTTTGACAAAATTTTCAATAGAAATAAAATTTTGGGTTTGTATGATAATTATGGATCGATATGGTTCACTCTTTGCAGGATTGTTGGAAGCCATATACCAACACCAAATTTCAACCGGATCTGATGAAATTTGCTCCTTCTAGAGCCTCCGCAAGCCAAATCTGGGGGTCGTTCATATGGGAATTTTGAGAAAATTTGCTATAGAAATGAAATTTTGACAAAATTTTCTGTTAAAATAAAATTTTGACAATGTTTTCTATAGGAATAAATTTCTGACACAATTTTCCATAGAAATAAAATTTTGAGAAAATTTTGTATGGAAATAAAATGGTGGCAAAATTTTCTATGGAAATAAAATTTTCAGAAAATTTTCTATAGAAATAATTTTTTGAGAATTTTAAGAGAATTAAAAATAATGTTGATAAAATTTTTATGGAATAAAATTTTGACAAAATTTTCACAAAATTTTGTATAGAAATAAAAATGTGAACAAATTTTCTATAGAAATAAAATTTTGAATCGGCATCCACTCTTAGCTTTCTTGTGAGTTTTATAGAAGTTCTTTAAAATTTTGCCAGCAAAAATTTTTCATTGATACAAAGAAACAGGTCCGTTAAGATCAGTCTTACCGTTGTGCGACTTTAGTCGCATTTTGCAACCTTTCTAGCATCATGCGACTTTAGTCGTATTTTGCAACCTTTCTTACGTCATGCGACTTTTTTAAACATGAAAAAAGTGTGTCTTAAGTCGCACAAAAGGGAAGAGCTTCAATTTGAAGCAATTTTTATAAATGGGAATTCATCACCGCGCGCCTTATGTGGGAGCTACCGTTGTGCAATGGCCCTCATTGCTCATGAATTCAACCCCAGTTTCGACCAAACAGCAAAATGTGTATCAGCGGTGGATACTGAGTGTTCCAAAGCTTCTTCAAGTACTTCATCGTAATATGAAACGCCGTTTGAACTCGGCTATAAAAAAGAGTCCACTTGTCATTGAGCTACCCATAGAAGCACTCATTACTAAGAGAGAAGTAAATCACGTATAGTATCACAATAAACATCCGACCTATGTACCTAACTTACACGTTGTTCTGGTTGGTTCATTTCATTTCAACCACTAGATCCGTTAAATTTTGTTGATAATTATCACAAATGTTTACTGTTTTTAATGTTGACAAAATTTTGTATAGAAATAAAAATTTGAAAAAATTTTCTATAGAAATAAAATTTTGAGATTTTTTTACAGAAATAAAATTTTGCCAACATTTTCTATAGAAATTAAATTTTGACAAAATTTGCTATAGAAATGAAATTTTGACAAAATTTTCTGTGGAAATAAAATTTTGACAAAATTTTCTGTGGAAATAAAATTTTGACAATGTTTTCTATAGGAATAAATTTCTGACACAATTGTCTATAGAAATAAAATTTTGAGAAAATTTTGTATCGAAATAAAATGTTGGCAAAATTTTCTATGGAAATAAAAAATGTTGATAAAATTTTTATGGAATAAAATTTTTGTCAAATTTTTCACAAAATTTTATATAGAAATACAATTTGACCAAATTTTCTATAAAAATAAAATTTTTGCAAAATTTTCTATAAATAAAAAATGTTGACAAAATTTTGTATAGAAATTAAAATTTGAAAAATTTTTCTATAGAAATAAAATTTTGACAAAATTTTCTATAGAAATAAAATTTTGACAAAAATTTTCTATAGAAATAATTTTTTGAGAATTTTTATTTTTTGTTGAAAAAAGATTTTGAGGAAATTTGCTATAGAAAAATAATGTTAATAAAATTTTTATGTAATAAAATTTGACAAAATCTTATATAGAAATAAAATTTTGTCAAAATTTTCTATAGAAATTAAATTTTGACAAAATTTGCTATAGAAATGAAATTTTGACAAAATTTTCTGTGGAAATAATATTTTGACAAAGTTTTCTATAGGAATAAATTTCTGACACAATTTTCTATAGAAATAAAATTTTGAGAAAATTTTGTATGGAAATAAACTGTTGGCAAAATTTTTTATGGAAATAAAATTTTCAGAAAATTTTCTATAGAAATAATTTTTTTTTAAATTTTTATTTTTTGTTGGAAAAAGATTTTGAGGAAATTTGCTATAGAAAAATAATGTTGATAAAATGTTTATGGAATAAAATGTTGACAAAATTTTCCATAGCAATAACATTTTGACAAAATTTTCTATAAAAATAAAAATTTGACAAAATTGTCTATAAAAATAAAATTATTGCAAAATTTTCTATAAATACAAAATGTTGACAAAATTTGGTATAGAAATAAAAATTTGAAAAAATTTTCTATAGAAATAAAATTTTGAGATTTTTTATATAGAAATAAACTTTTGACAAAATTTTCTGAAGAAATACAATTTTTACAAAATTTTCTATAGAAATTAAATTTTGACAAAATATTCTATAGAAATAAAATTTTGACAAAATTTTCTGAAGAAGTGAAATTTTGACAAAATTTTCTACAGAAATAAAATCTTGACAATATATTCTATAGAAAAAAAAAGAAAATTTCCTAAAAAAATAAAATTTTGAGAAAAATTTTCTATAGAAATAAAATTTTGAAAAATTTTCTATAGAAATAAAATTTTGAAAAATTTTCTATAGAAATAAAATTTTGACAAAATCTTCTATAGAAATAAAATTTTGATAAAATTTTCTATAGAAATACAATTTTGACAACATTTTCTATAGAAATAATTTTATGACAAAATTTTCTTAGAAATAAAATGTTGGAAAAATTTCCTACAGAAAGAAAATTTTGACATTTTCTATGGAAATAAAATTCTGATAAAATTTCCTATAGAAATAAAATTTTGACAAAATTTTCTGAAGAAATAAAATTTTGATAAAATTTTCTATAGAAGTAAATTTTTTACAAAATTTTCTATAGAAATAAAATTTTGACAAAATTTTCTAAAGAAATAACATTTTGACGAAATTTTCTATAGAAATAAAATTTTACAAAATTTTCAATAGAAATAAAATTTTGGGTTTGTATGTATAATTAAAGATCGATATGGTCCAATCTTTGCAAGATTGTAGGAGGCCATATACCAACACCAAATTTCAACCGGATCTGATGAAATTTGATCTTTCTAGATCCACCCCAAGCCAAATCTTGGGGTCAGTTTATATGGGAGCTATTCGGCCTACATCAATAACTACTATTTGTGACAAGTATCAGGTCGAAAGCTTCTTTCGTTCGGAAGATAGCGTGATTGCAACGGACGGACATCGCTAGACCGACTCAGAATTTCACTACGACCTAAATATATACTTTATGGTGTCTGAGATAAAGGTGCAAAACTATCCATAACACTATCGATAGCACTATCGATAGTTTTAGTTTTAGGGTACTATCGATATTTATTTTCCGATAGCGATACTATCGAAGAAACCCAGATCGCTATAAAAATACCGGCAATGCTACATACCAAAGTAGGTAGAAATAAACAAAAATTGGAAAATTCTAATTTATTTTAATGTTTGTCTTATTCCTTTAAAAAAGATTTTTAAATGGATTTTCTTTTATTCTGTACACAGAAAAAAATGAAGCAGAATAAAAATCAATTACTGGCATAATTGAATGAAAAAATTATACCAAGTACGATTTTTATTAAGTCAAATACAAAAATAATTGGTTGAATGGAAAACTGGAAAAAATATCCAAATTCCCCGATAATTGAATTTACAACACATCAATTACTATGTTCAATTGGACCAAGTGTAAAAGTTATTGATTTAATTATAATGCGTAATTGCCAGACAAAACTGATTATGACGTTGCTAAGTAACGAAAAATAAATAAATACAAACAATAAAATATCATTTATTGTTATTATTAGGAAACTTTCTAAGTACATGGTCGCGCAAATAAAAATCGGTATCGCGATTCCAAATGTTTAAATATTAATAACGCATCATATTTTATTTTTATCGTAGGTAAGTATGTTATATACTTTTATCTAAATCCGAGTTTTTTTGACAAACGAACTTATGTGCAAACTACTCTGAAAGAATTCTCTTCCTAAAAATTAACAATTTCGTTGTGAGTGTATCGTGTGTGAAGAACTCTCTCAAGCACATTCACGAAATACTCATGTATGTTTTCGCAAATACGATTAAAGATTCACAATAATTTTTCGTGACTTCGACTATTAGTCGGGATCACGACGAATCACGAATGTTTCACAGCACGAACTTTTTAGAATGGAAAGTTAATATAATATATTTAGTACATATTTCGTATATTCGTAAAAAGTTGTTCGTAAAATTTACAAAATTCCACCATTTCAAAATGAAAGACTTTTTTGTCAACAAGTTTTCAATAACTCTCAATGGACTTTAGTAATTAACACTTCAAATAGGGTTTTTAGTTTTTTATTCGTTTTAAATAATATAAATTTACTTATGAGTTCCAAACACACAAGAGAAAAGAGCAAACTTTTGTTTAAGGAAAAACATTTAAAATTAATTGTTGCAAAAAATCCGATAGTATCGATACTATACTTAAAACTATCGAATGGAGCGACTATCGATAGTTTTGCAGCTCTAGTTTGAGACGAATATTTCGATGTTTTACAAACGGTATGACAAAGTTAATATAACCCCTTATCCTATGGTGGAGCGTATAAGAAAACTGTTTGTGTGTACTCACAAACACTTTCAAATATTTTTTTTTTCGTAATTTTTTGGTATAGTTTTCTTAGATAAAATTTTTTTTGGCACGCTTATATATTTTCCCGATTTTTTAGCTCATATTAAATAACAGCTAAAATATAATAAAAATTCATATGTAATTACCTTTGGATTCTCACTTTGTCACAATTGATTTGTCGTAGAATTAACCAAATTAAGTAATAAATATGCAAATTTTCGCTAAATAACCTTAACTGACTGACGCCCGTCTTTAAAACCTATTAAACACTTAATGCTGTAGTGAAGAGTCATCCCAAAACATATGACCAATTCATTTGCTCTATCTCGGAGATATAATCTCTTCATTAGAGATATAAATATGTGCACATGTTGTTACACATTGTTGTACTTATATTTGTATGTGTGTGTGTGTGTTAAGAGTGTGTATTGTAAATAACTTCATCTGCATACGAATTGTTGGGCCAGTAACAATGAATACGGCTTTACATTCTCATTAACTTTACATTCATTAAAATCACCCATTGTGAGGGGACACAGGCGATAGGCAGACAGACAGATCAAGTTGACATTTGACCGATACGCGTAAATAACATTGTGTGTATGCTATATCCCCCTCTCCAGCATGAATATGTCATTCTATAGAGAGTATAGTCGGTGCCGGTCTCTTGTCTGATCTAATGTCATCATGCATAGCTATTAGTGCTAGATTTATTCATTGTATTTGGTGTTGTACTATCCCATTCATGTGTACGAGAATGCAACTGATAAATTAAATTGTTGAAATTTATTATAGGGCACTCACGAAAACCAAAATACACACACACACACACACTGTCACATAAACAAATAATAATTATCTAAAAACAATACATTTGTTATAACGGGAATTATCGCCATACAAACTACAACAGCCATCAGAAGAGACACAATCAAGGCAACATACTAAATTACCTAAAATTTAGGAGAACAATACCCATAGATATTTTAATATGGAGTGGCTAATCTGGTTATCTACTGACATCAAGAGCAAACGGTACTTTCATTATAATAAACGAGAAAAGGGTTGCCATTTCATGGAAATATTTGTGATTTATATGGGCAAATGTCAACATTGGGTGAAACACTAAACCATGTTCAGCGCTCGTACATTGAAGCCAAGATTGGCAATCTTGGAAACAGAGAATGAAATTGTCTTCATTGGAAAAAGCGTCGAGGAAACAGAGTTCCTAAAGACAAACTACTGTAAGGGAAATGAATAGGCTGGAAGAAGGATTTTCTCCGCATTAAGCACAAAGATTTCATCTAAATAATCCCACATTTATTTATTTATGCATTATTTGTTGTGTGTATTTTTTTAGAATCCGAGTTTGCTTCCACTTCTATTTCCAACTTTTCAAACAATTCTTGTCATGAAATTAGTTAATTTTACTACAGCAACTCAAGTAACTAATAAGTAATTTATTAACAAGTATAAACGGCCGTAAGTTCGGCAAGGCCGAATCTTATGTACCCTTCATGGATTGCGTAGAAACTTCTACCAAAGACTGTTATACACAATCGAATTACTTGGGTTGTGGTATCTTAAATCGTTTTCTAAATTGTGAGTTAGTCCACACGTGGTATATATTAGACAAAAAGGTATGTAAGTCTACAAATAATTACGAATCGATATGGACTTTTGCACAGTACGTAGGGAGCCAGAATTGTAAATTGGGGTCGCTTATATGGGGGCTATATACAATTATGAAGTTGATATGGACCAATTTTTGTGTGATTGGGGATCGATTTATCTGAGGGCTATATATAACTATAGACCGATATGGACCTAGTTAGGCATGGTTGTTAACAGCCATATACTAGCACAATGTATCAAATTTCAACTGATTCGGAGGAAATTTACTCCTCCAAGAGGCTCCAAAACCAAATCTCGGGATCGGTTTATATGGGGGCTATATATGATTATGGACTGATATGGACCACTTTTGACATGATTGTTAAATATCATATACTACCACCACGTACCAAATTTCAACCAGATCGGATGAATTTTGCCTCTCCACAAGGCACCGGAGGTCAAATCTGGGGATCGGCTTATATGGGGGCTATATATAATTATGGACTGATATGAACCAATTCATGCATTGTTGTTGGATACCATATACTAACATCACGTACCAAATTTCAACCGAATCCGATGAATTTTGCTCTTCCAAGGGGCTCCGGAGGTCAAATCTGGCGATCGGTTTATATGGAGCTATATATAATTATGCACCGATTTGGACCAATTTTTGCATGCTCATTAGAGACCATATACTAACACCATGTACTAAATTTCAGCCGGATAGGATGAAATTTGCTTCTCTTAGAGGCTCCCCAAACCAAATCTAGGGATCGGTTTGTATGGGGGCTATGTATAATTATAGACCGATGTGGACTAACACCATGTACCAAATTTCAGCCGGATCGGATGAAACTTGCTTCTCTTAGAGGCTCCGCAAGCCAAATCGGGGGATCGGTTTATATGGGGGCTATATATAATTATGGACCGATGTGGACCAATTTTTGCATGGTTGTTGGAGACCATAGGATAGGATGAAATTTGCTTTCTTAGAGGCTCCGCAAGCCAAATCTGGGGATCGGTTTATATGGGGGCTATGTATAATTATAGACCGATGTGGACCAATTTTTTCATGGTTGTTAGAGACCATATACTAACACCATGTACCAAATTTCAGCCGGATCGGATGAAACTTGCTTCTCTTAGAGTCTCCGCAAGCCAAATCAGGGGATCGGTTTATATGGGGGCTATATATAATTATTGACCGATGTAGACCAATTTTTGCATAGTTGTTAGAGACCATATACCAACACCATGTACAAAATTTCAGCCGGATCGGATGAAATTTGCTTCTCTTAGAGGCCCCGCAAACCAAATCGAGGGATGGGTTTATATGGGGGCTATATATAATTATTGACCGATGTGGACCAATTTTTGCATAGTTGTTAGAGACCATATACCAACACCATGTACAAAATTTCAGCCGGATCGGATGAAATTTGCTTCTCTTAGAGGCTCCGCAAGCCAAATCGGGGGATCGGTTTATATGGGGGCTATATATAATTATGTTCCGATGTGGACCAATTTTTGCATAGTTGTTAGAGACTATATACCAACACCATGTACAAAATTTCAGCCGGATCGGATGAAATTTGCTTCTCTTAGAGGCTCCGCAAGCCAAATCGGGGGATCGGTTTATATGGGGGCTATATATAATTATGGACCGATGTGGACCAATTTTTGCTTAGTCATTAGAGACCATATACTAACACCATGTACCAAATTTCAGCCGGATCGGATGAAATTTGCTTCTCTTAGAGGCACCGCAAACCAAATCGGGGGATCGGCTTATATGGGGGCTATATATAATTATTGACCGATATGGACCAATTTTTGCATAGTTGTTAGAGACCATATACCAACACCATGTACAAAATTTCAGCCGGATCGGATGAAATTTGCTTCTCTTAGAGGCTCCGCAAGCCAAATCGGGGGATCGGTTTATATGGGGGCTATATATAATTATTGACCGATGTGGACCAATTTTCGCATGGTTGTTGGAGACCATATACTAACACCATGTACCAAATTTGAGCCGGATCGGATGAAATTTGATTCTCTTAGAAGGTCTGCAAGCCATATTTGGGGGTCCGTTTATATGGGGGCTATACGTAAAAGTGGACCGATATGGCCCATTTGCAATACCATCCGAACTACATCAATAACAACTACTTGTGCCAAGTTTCAAGGCGATAGCTTGTTTCGTTCGGAAGTTAGCGTGATTTCAACAGACGGACGGACGGACATGCTCAGATCGACTCAGAATTTCACCACGACCCAGAATATTTATACTTTATGGGGTCTTAGAGCAATATTTCGATGTGTTACAAACGGAATGACAAAGTTAATATACCCCCCATCCTATGGTGGAGAGTATAATAATATTAGTAATACATTAGTAGAATACGTATATAACTTTTTTAATAGAACTTAATTTTAAAAACTCAATCAAAACCATCTTTTGCGATATTCAATATCGATTGGCCGTCATTTATTCATATCCGAATTAAGAAATTTTCAATATATTATTCCACCATCATGGCAACTCTGTCATTTGCTAAATAAACGAGTGTTTGTGTGTTAAAACTAAAAATTATTAATTACTTTAGAACCAAAAGCATTTCACAAATATACGTACGAGTATATCGACGCAGAGTCATTCTATATGTATGAAACTCTTACACTCTTGTTAGTCTCTTGACTCTGTCGGTAGAGATCTATTGGATTTGTAGAGTCACCAACCAACCATTACCGCTTTGTTGCTACTATAGCTGTTGCCTCTGCTCTTGCTGCTGCTGCTGGTGTTGCTGTTCAAGTGATATCAAACATTGTAACTGATTTGACAACAGACGTCAAGTGCAATCAGCATGATGACCCCAATCCCCAATATGAGTGTATGAGCTGATTATATGGAGAACTCACATCATAGTACGGAAGGCAGGGTGCTGCCATGTCTGTATGTTTGACTATGGCTTGTGGTTATGGATGCGGATGTCATGAGTTTCAATTTTAATCTGAGCTTCTGAATTCTATACTCACATGAGTATTTGGCACTGTTTTGGGTGACTGGCTGGCGCTATTCGTTTTTCATCATCCCCGACATTTGTTAAGTATTTCGTTTAAGTATCAAGTGTTTGTCGGTAAATGAGATACCCTTTTAGTTTTGGGATTTTGAGTTTTAATCGAGCTCTAGTTCTTTTTGTTTGTTTGATAATACTTGGGGTGTTGGAGTATTGACAAAATGGTTTTCGAAACCATTATGTTGGCGATATGGGGCATAACTGAAATATTTGTACAACTTACACACACACAGAAGAAATATGGTTGTCACGATCACGATATTCGAAGAACAAAATTATATAATTGGAATTTTTTTTTGTGTAACATTTTTATTACTTCGTCCATTGAAAGTAGTGCTAATAAAAACAACATGCTGGCCAATGCTTTGATCCCGATGAAAACAATGTTGTTCGCATTAAAAACCATGGTCACAAACAAAAATGTTTTGAACTTGAAGAAAATAGATTCTTTCCCAAAATAAGAACATGGTCACAGTCTAATATGTTAGACTAAGTGGTTTCACTGCAATGTGGAACGCCGTTCGGACTCGGCTATAGAAAGGAGGTCCCTTGTCATTGAGCTAAACATGGAATCGGACAGAACTCAGTGATAAGAGAGAAGTTCACCAATGTGGTATCACAATGGACTGAATAGTCTAAGTGAGGCGGATACACCGTGCTGCCACCTAACCTAACCTAAATATGTTATGTTCTTTATAAAAAATTTTCCCAATTTATTGGGAGCGCACACCCTCAAAAAAAAATCGCTTCTGTAACATATACCCCAAATATATTTTGCTTCAAGCATATATATATATTCAGAATTGGTGCAAACAAAATATTGTTTGTATTCGTCAAACATATTATGTTCCACCTTACGGCATACACTGGTAGTAAAAAATTTTAATGAAATTTTCTTTGTGTGGATATATTTGTAAGGCGCCAATTGGTTACTTCCATTATTTTACTTGCAGCATACTCTCTAGGTCTCTCGTTCTAAACACATATATGTTTATAGGCTATTTCCAAATTAATATATGTTTGCATCTAAGCATATTATATTTACAAACATTTTATGTCCCAAACATAATATGTTCTAACATATTAACATATATGTCCCAAACGTGTTATGATAGTTTATGAACATTATATGCTTATACTTAAAAATATTGTGTTAAAAAATTTGAGTTCCAAACATATAATTTTTACACCCAAACATATGAAAACAGCCTTTTTCGTCCGTGCAGAGACTAAATTAGGGAATCGGCCCAATTTTTGGCTTCCTCATAAGAACGAAAATGCTAATCAGCCTGGTAATGTGGAATCACTCGCAAGAAGTAATCAAAAGGAGCAATGTCTGGGCTATATGGCGGGTGGGATCGGACTTCCCATTTGAGTGTTTCCTAATAAATCTTTACAGGCTTTGCAACGTGTGGCCAAGCATTATCGGGCTGGAAAATCACATTGTGGAACATTATTTTGATATTGTGGCCATATGTCATGCAATACTCGGCATCAATTGAATTGGAGACACATCTCCTGTGATTGTTTCACTCAGCTGGTCCCACCAAATACATAACATAAACTTATTTTCATGGATATTCGGCTTGGTTGTCAATATTGAGGGATGATCGCCTTTCGATGTTATAGAAGTGGTGATTTTGATGTGGAGGATAAAGAAGCTCCAAAGCAGCCAAAGAAGATTGAAGATGCTGAATAGGATGCATTACTCGATAAGGATCCATGTCTAACGCAAGAGGAATTTGTCAAGTCGTTCGAAGTTACATGTCAAGCTGTTTCCCATCGAACGAAACTATTGGGAATGATTCAAAAGCAAGGAAATCGGCCGACAAAACCATCGCAGGCTGTTCGAAAATGGCTCTGTGGTATTTTGATCCATTCTCGGAAAAACAGCGACTTGAGATGATCGACACATTGGCAGTGCCAAACCAATCCCAGGCGCAAAAGCCCAACGGATTGAGATCCGCAAATTTTGGTGGCCATTTTGCAGTAGAAACGAAGCGAGCAACCTCCTTTTTAAGCAATTATTGGTTGACAGGAGCTGAGATCTGTTTGAATGCCATTGTCTGCGGCAAAAAAAATTGTTTGCTCACATGCATGGAATGAATAAGATCATCCCAAGACGAATATAATTAAGGTTGGCTGATAAGTCCCCGGTCTGACACATAGATGGCGTCGCTAGTATTAAATGCATATTATTTTTATATAGGACCAACCTTCAAATGATTCGTGTCAAAATTTGACGTCTGTAAGTCAATTAGTTTGTGAGATCGATACTGTTTTCTGAAGGGGAAAACTACGGTGGAAGCAAAAACTTGGCTTGATAATGAGTTTCCGGACTCTGCCCCAGGGAAATCAACAATAATTGATTGGTATGCAAAATTCAAGCGTGGTGAAATGAGCACGGAGGACGGTGAACGCAGTGGACACCCGAAAGAGGTGGTTACCGACGAAAACATCAAAAAAAAATCCACAAAATGATTTTGAATGACCGTAAAATGAAGTTGATCGAGATAGCAGAGGCCTTAAAGATATCAAAGGAACGTGTTGGTCATATCATTCATCAATATTTGGATATGCGGAAGCTCTGTGCAAAATGGGTGCCGCGCGAGCTCACATTTGACCAAAAACAACAACGTGTTGATAATTCTGAGCGGTGTTTGCAGCTGTTAACTCGTAATACACCGAGTTTTTCCGTCGATATGTGACAATGGATGAAACATGGCTCCATCACTACACTCCTGAGTCCAATCGACAGTCGGCTGAGTGGACAGCGACCGGTGAACTGTCTCCGAAGGGTGGAAAGACTCAAAAGTCGGCTGGCAAAGTAATTGCCTCTGTTTTTTGGGATGCGCATGGAATAATTTTTATCGATTAGCTTGGGAAGGGAAAAACCATCAACAGTGACTATTATATGGCGTTATTAGAGCATTTGAAGGTCGAAATCGCGGCAAAACGGCCCCATATGAAGAAAAAAAAAGTGTTGTTCCACCAAGACAACGCACCGTGCCACAAGTCATTGAGAACGATGGCAAAAATTCATGAATTGGACTTCGAATTGCTTGCCAACCCACCGTATTCTTCAGATCTGGCCCCCAGCGAATTTTTCTTGTTCTCAGACCTCAAAAGTATGCTCGCAGGGAAAAAATTTGGCTGCAGTGAAGAAGTGATCGCCGAAACTGAGGTCTATTTTGAGGCAAAACCGAAGGAGTACTACCAAAATGGTATCAAAAAATTGGAAGGTCGTTATAATCGTTGTATCGCTCTTGAAGGGAACTATGTTGAATAATAAAACGAATTTTGACAAAAAAAATTTGTTTTTTTTTTTTGTTATACCGGGGACTTATCAGCCAACCTTTTAGTTCATAGGGAACTTATAACATGGTTGTCGCAATCGCAAACTATGTATCTGATTTCGGCAAGCATGTTATGTTTGCCGAGAAAACAATATTTTTGAGAAAAAAAAACTGTTCTATGTTTCCCGTGAAAAGGGAACATTATACTATTGAAACAGGTTTAGAGTGGTCATATTCCTACTCTGGGTGGAGGGCTTAAATAAGTTAGCACCTGTCAGGTGTCAGACGAGCGGCTTAGAAATAATAGCTACTCGAAATTGATTGCACTATATATATATATGTGCCAACTTTTGTAATATCCGGTAAGCGTCAAAAAGGTCAAATCACCCACAAGACTAAAATCAATCTTTGGTCTTGGAATGCCCCATAATGTTAGAAACTACAAGAAATTACTCACTTCAAATACACCCAAAGTGACACAAAGACCTCTTAGGGAAAACTATAATTTACAAAGATAATCCCAAACGATTGTTTATAACCATGGACTATGTATGTGACATTTAGTGACTCAAGGGGCCAGACAAACTTACAAACAGACACTCATCTAGTCAACCATCCCGAGTACCTAAAACTTGACAAGTATTGACATCACTTTGAACCCAAACGGATATTTTTGACATATGAGGCAACATTTGATTCTAACCGACAGCAATTCAAAATGCAATTCATTTCGATAAGACCACAAACTAATCCACACACAACACAGTGACACACACACACACACTCTCAAACACCCACATATAAGCTCATCAAGCACTCATACACAAACAAGGAAACCACAATGTTACATATATGACAGTATTACATGAAAAACACCCACTTAGTCCAACTAATCTCCCCCTTAAAAGCAAACCGCCTGTTTGAGAGCCAGTCATTGAAAAGTGAAGCTAATATTGGTTACACATCCATAGGGATGCAAATGAGTGAATCAAAGAGGACACTTGAGCCATTTTTCAATGTCCGAAAAAAAAAACACAGGAAAATTGCTATTAGAAATTTTATTGGGCTTTTCTTAATTCTCAAATATGCAGTTCAATGAGTGGAAAACTCACTGAAAATGTAATAAATTAATGATTATTTACTTGTGGCAGTTTTGAATTGCAAAACATTTCAATTTGGAAATGTGAAGTGATTCTGCAGGAGAAGAAGAAGGATGTGACCATTGAAAATAAAAAGGAAATCTCATATTTTTTTAAATCTATCAAAAATGGATTTTTATTTTTTTTTTAATTATATGTTATAAAATCCCGAAACTTCTCTCGGGTAAAGGAGTTGACAGTCTCTAACCGAATGTGGGATGGGGAGAAAAGATGGACGCTTTAAGGCATCCATCTCAGGAGGCTCATTAGAGTCTTTCGCGGACCAAACAGGATACAAAACATCCAAATGAATATTACACGAAACTATGATACTCCTACCGCACAAGGGGAAGGTCTCCCAATGGCGGCAGCCAGCGATCAATCGTCGAATCAAGAAGCGTCAAACTCAGGCAATCGTAGACCTCATAAAGGAGTAGACGACTTGGTAGTTGAGGAAGGTTACAAGCACAGCTTCTATAGGTGTGGCCAACTTGGCACCTGTAGCTGAGGATAATGCTACATGAACGACTAGCTATGTAGCTGTTAGCAAGAGGCATGAGAAGGATGAAGAGCCTCAGGGGAGGTTAGGTTCCTTATTCCCCCGAAATGTGGTAGAGAATTTGAATCCAACTTGGATGTCAATGTTACTAAATATCTTGGCAAACCCAACATATGACGGGGCTAGCGAGTAGAGGTGTACACGTGAGTAATAGATTACTCACGCTCACGCACACTCACGACTGAAAAATCATACTCACGCACGATATTTTTTGGTAGGACTCACGCACACTCACGAAAAGAAAATTTGTATTCACGCACGAAAACGTCGTGACTCACGAAAAAACCTGACTCACGAAAAATAACGTGACTCACGAAAAATATCGTGACTCACAAATAATTTCTATTGCTAACCAGAAATCGAGGATCTGGTTAGCAATAGATTCTTGGACTATGTCATCGATATGAAAAATTGCAGTAAAATTTAATATACCAAGAAAAACTAGCAGAGATTTAAATTCAATTGAAAATTTCCTATGTTTTTTTCGCAGACACTTTTCTGACTTTTTTAAATTCCTTATACATACAAATATCAAATGTACGAATCAAATTTCCTCTTTCATTGATATCAGCATATCAGTACCTAAAATCATCAACATTACCACTGTTCATCATCGTCTCTATTATCATCATCCTTGAGTATAACATTTGCATCAATGAATATTTAATTATTTAATTAAATGAGTAACATTTGGATTTGAAGTTGAACAAAATGGAATAAAACACCAAACCAGACATATCATCATAGAGACATATCTCTGTGTATATATATATCCTTCTAATAAAAACATTAGAACATCCATATAGACATATTTGTTTACTATATCACCCATTCCAGGAGCAAGTATTTGTAATGTATACAAATATCCTCTAGAATGGATATTTGTTAGTGTAATGACATTTAATGGCTACTAAAAGAGATATTTAGATAGAGATAATGTACACACACAGTGACTGGACAAAGGCAATGTTTTAATAGTTCCGCCATATTGTTGGTCGTCCAATTTATGTCCTCACATTAGGCATCTGACTAACGCAGTATGTGTCATTTGTGATAGCTTTTAGACCATCATACATTTAGTTAATATTAGGTTGATTTTACACAACAAACAAAAAAAATTGCTAATTGCTTAATTAGACTCCCAATTGTCTCTAAAAACAGATATGTGTGGGGTTATATGCATTTTATTCTACTTCAAAATATGCTGTTTTTTCAAAATATTTTTTTAATTTAATATGTGTCACCCTTTTACTGATTTCTTAAAGAGAAAACCAGTCACTAAGCGAAAATTTGATTGGGGATAGTATTGAATTTTAAATTATATAAAATTGTATATAAATGGGAAATATGATAATAATCCATCTTTTATCTTATGATCCTTATTAAATGAACTCCACTCAATAGGAATCTTTTTTATTTTATATAAAACAAGTACACACAAAAAAGTTGTTCTGATTCAATCAAAAAATTAATTGATCCAATTAATTTTTTAATTTAAATGTCTTCAATCAAGATCAATCACAGTTTTAGTTGGGCATTACAAAAATTCTTGATTTCATTAGCAAATTTAAATTAATTTTTCTTTGATTAAATTAAATGTTTAATTGATGTTGGTTGAAAAATTCAATTAATTTCTTAATTAAAAACGTAACTATTCTTAATTACTATACTATATTTCAATCACTTTTTAAAACATTTTTAATTACTTTTTAGTTTGATTAAAATTTTTTATAGAAATAAACTGTTGACAAAATTTTCTATAGAAATAAAATGTTGACAAAATTTTTCGCAGAAATAAAATTGTAACAAAACTTTCCGTAGAAATGAAACTTTCACAAAATTTTCTATAGAAAGAAAATTTTAACAAAATTTTCTATAGAAATAAAATTTTAACAAAATTTTCTATAGAAATAAAATTTTGACAAAATTTTCTATAGCAATAAAATTTTGTAAACAATTTCTATATAAATAAAATTTTGACATAATTTTCTATAAAAATAAAATTTTTACAAAATTTTCTATCAAAATAAAATTTTTACAAAATTTCCTATAGAAATAAAATTTTGACTAAAATTTTCTATAGAAATAAAATTTTGGCTAAAATTTTCTATAAAAATAAAAGTTTGTCAAAATATTCTATAGAAATAAAATTTTGACAAAATGATCCTAATACCCAAATCGGGTAAGAAGTTTGTATGTTGGCGGCTTAAAAAAGTTAAAAACGGCGTTTTTTTAGTAAAAATGTGGTAGAAAAAAACCATATAAAAATTCATATAAAATATAAAACACGATGCTAACAGCAATTTTGTTTTTTTGCATATAGCTGAAATTTTTACAAAGAAAATAAGCCCTTACTTAACAAAATCTTACAACAAATAGCGGACTTATAACTTTTTTGGTAAAATTGCTGTTAGCATCGTGTTTGTTATTTTATATGAATTTTTATATGTTCTTTTCTGCCACATTTTTACTAAAAAAACGCCGTTTTTTAACTTTTTTAAGCCGCCAACATCCAAACTACTTACCCAATTTGAAAATTTTCTTAGAATGAGTTATAGACGGCTCAAGTTTCTTTAATTTGAGTAGCACTAGGATCAAATAGGTCAAATAAGACGAAAGATATGCTCAAAATTGTAGGTGTACCTCCAAAAATTAAAAAAAAAATTAAAAAAATTAATTAAAACTCATTTTCGTGTTTAGTAGGTCAAAATCAATAAGAAAAAATATGCTAGAAACAAATCACAGAGAAAATTTTGTTATTTGTTACCTAGTGAATTTTGACAAAATTTTCTATAGAAATAAAAATTTTCTATAGAAATAAAATATTGACAAAATTTTCTAAGAAATAAAATTTTGACAAAATTTTCTATAGAAGTTTTGTTTTTGTTTAGTATTTTTGGGGTAGAATTTTGGAAAATTTTAAACGTTTGGAAAAATTTAAGATACACGCACTGTGTAGCAGAACGCGTTAGCCCACTCAGCCACAAACGCCATTGAACACGAAGAGTCGAAACGTCAATTGAAATGTTTGTGATATGATCATTATATGACACCGAGGCATAACATTCTAACTACTTCTCGAGATATTCTTCATTAGTATGAATGAAAAAAATTAAGAACAAAGATTCAACACTCACTAGTGGCATTTATTTTTATAAAATAAATTTAAAAAATTGTTTTTTTTTTTTATGTTGTACATCACTTTTATTCTGTCATTTTCGGCATATATTTTTTTAGAAGTACCTATATAAAAAACTCAATAAAAAATTTACAAATTGTAGTAATTTGCAAAACCTTTGCAAACGAATTTCCATGGAAGTGGAGAAATCAACAGGCACAGGCTCGGATTTTCATTTTCTTTTTACTTTTTGTGATTTTCTGTTATTTTTTATGTCATTTTATTGTCCAAATTTTGACTAAATTTGACCAAATACAGTATATTCAAAGGCTGGTCCAACAAACCTTCATCCGAAGAGGAAAAAAATTGATGTAGGTTCTATGGTTGCCACAGTCACAATATGTAGAATTCTACGAAAAATGTTAGATTTTTTAGTGTTTGGTAGATTGGTAGAATTTTCAATGTTTTGGTAAAATTTGCAAAAATGTTATATCTTTTAGATTTTAACAAAATTTTTAGATTTTAACAAAAAAAAAATTTTTACAAAATTTTCTATAAAAATAAAATTTTTAAAAAAATTTCTATAAAAATAAAATTTTTACAAAATTTTCTATAGAAATAAAATTGTAACAAAATTTTCTATAGAAATAAAATTTTTACAAAATTTTCTATAAATAGAAAATTTTGATAAAATTTTCTGTAACAATAAAATTTTGACAACATTTTCTATAACAATAAAATTTTGATAAAATTTTCTATAAAAATAAAATTTTGACAACATTTTCTATAGAAATAAAATTTTGACAAAATTTTCTATAGAAATAAAATTTTGACAAAATTTTCTATAGAAAATTTTCTATAGAAATAAAATCTTTACAAAATATTCTATAAAAAGAAAATTTTGATAAAATTTTCTATCAAAATTAAATTTTTACAAAATTTTCTGTAAAAAAAGAAAATTTTGATAAAATTTTCTATAAAAATAAAATTTTGACAAAATTTTCTATAAAAATAAAATTTTGACAAAATTTTCTATAGAAATAAAATTTTGACAAAATTTTCTATATTTAGATATACAATTTTGACAATATATTCTATAGAAATAAAATTGTGAGAAAATTTTCTATAGAAGTAAAATTTTGAAATAAAATTTTGACAAAATTTTCTATAGAAATATATTTTGACAAAATTTTCTATAGAAATAAAATTTTTACAAAAATTTCTATAAAAAAAATTTGATAAAATCTTCTATAAAAATAAAATATTGACAAAATTTTTTATAGAAATAAAATTTTTGACAAAATTTTCTGTAGAAATAAAATTTTGACAACATTTTCTGTAGAAATAAAATTTTGACAAAATTTTCTATAGAAATAAAATTTTAACAATATTTTCCATAGAAATCAAATTTTGACAAAATTTTCTATATAAATAAAATTTTTACAAAACTTTCTATAAAAATAAAATTTTTAAACAATTTTCTATAAAAATAAAATTTTGACAAAATTTTCTATAGAAATAAAATTGTAACAAAATTTTCTGTAGAAATAAAATGTTTACAAATTTTTCTATAAATAGAAAATTTTGATAAAATTTTCTATAAAAATAAAATTTTGACAACATTTTCTATATAAATAAAATTTTGATAAAATTTTCTATAGAAATAAAATTTTGACAAAATTTTCTATAGATATAGAAATAAAATTTTGACAAAATTTTCTATAGAAATAAAATTTTGACAAAATTTTCTATAGAAAATTTTCTATAGAAATAAAATTTTTACAAAATTTTCTATAAAACGAAAATTTTGATAAAATTTTCTATAAAAATAAAATTTTTACAAAATTTTCTGTACAAAAAGAAAATTTTGATAAAATGTTCTATAAAAATAAAATTTTGACAAAATTTTCTATAAAAATAAAATTTTGACAAAATTTTCTATAGAAGTAAAATTTTGAAATAAAATTTGGATAAAATTTTCTATAGAAATAAAATTTTGACAAAATTTTCTAAAGAAATAAAATTTTGAATAAAATTACTATAGAAATAAAACGTTTGACAAAATTTTCTATAGAAATAAAATTTTGATAAAATTTTCTATAGAAATAAAATTTTAACAATATTTTCAATAGAAATCAAATTTTGACAAAATTTTTTATAGAAATAAAATTTTGACAAAATTTTCTATAGAAAATTTTCTATAGAAATAAAATCTTTACAAAATATTCTATAAAAAGAAAATTTTGATAAAATTTTCTATCAAAATTAAATTTTTACAAAATTTTCTGTAAAAAAAGAAAATTTTGATAAAATTTTCTATAAAAATAAAATTTTGACAAAATTTTCTATAAAAATAAAATTTTGACAAAATTTTCTATAGAAATAAATTTTGACAAAATTTTCTATAGAAATAAAATTTTTACAAAAATTTCTATAAAAAAAATTTGATAAAATCTTCTATAAAAATAAAATATTGACAAAATTTTTTATAGAAATAAAATTTTTGACAAAATTTTCTGTAGAAATAAAATTTTGACAACATTTTCTGTAGAAATAAAATTTTGACAAAATTTTCTATAGAAATAAAATTTTAACAATATTTTTCATAGAAATCAAATTTTGACAAAATTTTCTATATAAATAAAATTTTTACAAAACTTTCTATAAAAATAAAATTTTTAAACAATTTTCTATAAAAATAAAATTTTTACAAAATTTTCTATAGAAATAAAATTGTAACAAAATTTTCTGTAGAAATAAAATGTTTACAAATTTTTCTATAAATAGAAAATTTTGATAAAATTTTCTATAAAAATAAAATTTTGACAACATTTTCTATATAAATAAAATTTTGACAAAATTTTCTATAGAAATAAAATTTTGACAAAATTTTCTATAGATATAGAAATAAAATTTTGACAAAATTTTCTATAGAAATAAAATTTTGACAAAATTTTCTATAGAAAATATTCTATAGAAATAAAATTTTTACAAAATTTTCTATAAAAAGAAAACTTTGATAAAATTTTGTATAAAAATAAAATTTTTACAAAATTTTCTGTACAAAAAGAAAATTTTGATAAAATGTTCTATAAAAATAAAATTTTGACAAAATTTTCTATAAAAATAAAATTTTGACAAAATTTTCTATAGAAGTAAAATTTTGAAATAAAATTTGGATAAAATTTTCTATAGAAATAAAATTTTGACAAAATTTTCTAAAGAAATAAAATTTTGAATAAAATTTCTATAGAAATAAAACGTTTGACAAAATTTTCTATAGAAATAAAATTTTGATAAAATTTTCTATAGAAATAAAATTTTAACAATATTTTCAATAGAAATCAAATTTTGACAAAATTTTCTATAGAAATAAAATTTTGAAATAAAATTTTGACAAAATTTTCTATAGAAATAAATTTTGACAAAATTTTCTATAGAAATAAAATTTTGACAAAAATTTCTATAGAAATAAAATTTTGACAAAATTGTCTATAGAAATAAAATTTGTACAAAATTATCTATAAAAAGAAAATTTTAATAAAATTTTCTGTAAAAATAAAATCTTGACAACATTTTCTATAAAAATAAACTTTTGATAAATTTTTCTATAAAAATAAATTTTTGACAAAATTTTCTATAGAAATAAAATTTTGACAAACTTTTCTATAGAAATAAAATTTTGACAAAAATTTCTATAGAAATAAAATGTGACAAAATTTTCTATAGAAATAAAATTTTGACAAACTTTTTCTATAGAAGTAAAATTTTGAAATAAAATTTGGATAAAATTATCTATAGAAATAAAATTTTGACAAAATTTTCTATAGAAATAAAATTTTGACAAAATTTTCTAAAGAAATAAAATTTTGAATAAAATTTCTATAGAAATAAAACGTTTGACAAAATTTTCTATAGAAATAAAATTTTGATAAAGTTTTCTATAGAAATAAAATTTTCTATAGAAATAAAATTTTGACAATATTTGCTATAGAAATAAAATTTTGACAAAATTTCTACAGAAATAAAATTTTGACAAAATTTTCTATTGAAATAAACTTTAGACAAAATGTTCTATAAAACTAAAATTTTTACAAAACTTTCTATAAAAATAAAATTTTTACAAAATTTTCTATAAAAATAAAATTTTGACAAAATTTTCTATAGAAATAAAATTTTGACAAAATTTTCTATAGAAATAAAATTTTGGCAAATTTTTCTATAGAAATAAGATTTTGACAAAATTTTCTATAGAAGTTACATTTTTACAAAATTTCTATAGAAATAAAATTTTGACAAAATTTTCTATAGAAATAAAATGTTGACAAAATTTTCTATAGAAATAAAATGTTGACAAAATTTTCTATAGAAATAAAATTTTGACAAAATTTTCTATAGAAATAAAATTTTGACAAAATTTTCTATAGAAATAAAATTTTGACAAGATTTTCTATTGAAATAAACTTTAGAAAAAATGTTCTGTAAAACTAAAATTTTTACAAAATTTTCTATAAAAATAAAATTTTGACAAAATTTTTTATAGAAATAAAATCTTGACAATATTTTCTATAGAAATAACATTTTGACAAAATTTTCTGTAGAAATAAAATTTTGAGAAAATTTTCTATTGAAATAAAATTTGAGAAAATTTTCTATAGAAATAAAATTTTGCCAAATTTTTTATAAAAATAAAATTTTGATAAAATTTTCTATAGAATAAAAAAAATAATTTTTGGTCGGATTTTCCTCAAATTTTGGTAGATTATTTTTTGACTCAAGTGGCAACCGTAATAGAATCTTAGAATGCTCTTTAATCGTTATTGTTGTTGTTGTCTTTTTTTTTTTTTTTGATCTCATCTTAAAGCCATGCATTGACTAAACTACAAGTGTAGCTTAACCAACAGAGGAAAAGTATGCTTGTCAAATTTATTTGGGCAAAGCCCTATAAAGGGTGATACGGTCAAAATTTGGTCAATATAAACTTGACGTATTTCTTTCAATTTTGCATTTAAATAACCTGAACACCCCTCATTTTGAAGGTGTGCGTGTGTAGAATGTTGCTCCTATTTGGATTTTCGAATTCACTCTTCAGTTGTTAAAATGCCGTCCAAGCAAGAAGAGCAGCGTATCAAAATTTTGCTCGCGCATCGCGGAAATCCGAGCTACTCGCACGCAAATCTGGCAAAATCGCTAAAAGTTGCCAAATCAACCGTTACAAATGTAATTAAAGTGTTTGGGGAACGTTTGTCGACAGCCAGGAAGTCTCGATTGGGGGGAAATCGAAAACCGGAAGCCGCTGAGACGACAAAGAGAGTTGCCGGTAGTTTCAAGCGAAACCCTAACCTCTCTCTCCGAGATGCCACAAATAAGCTGGGTGTATCGTCTACAACCGTGCATCGAGCCAAAAAACGAGCCGGACTATCGACTTACAAGAAGGTAGTGACTCCAAATCGCGATGATAAACAAAATACGACGGCCAAAGCGCGATCCCGGAGGCTGTACACGACGATGCTAACGAAGTTTGACTGCGTGGTAATGGACGACGAAACCTACGTCAAAGCCGACTACAAGCAGCTTCCGCGACAGGAGTTTTATACGGCAAAAGGAAGGGGAAAGGTAGCAGATATTTTCAAGCACATAAAACTGTTAAAGTTCGCAAAGAAATATCTGGTTTGGCAAACCATCTGTACCTGTGGCTTGAAAAGCAGCATTTTCATAGCTTCCGGGACTGTCAACCAAGAAATTTACGTGAAAGAGTGTTTGAATAAACGTCTGCTGCCTTTCCTGAAGAAACACGGTTGTTCCGTACTGTTTTGGCCGGATTTCGCATCTTGCCATTACGGTAAAAAGGACGAGCAGCAGTTCAAGGCAAACTGGCTTTCTGCGGCGAAGAAGGTGGACAAGGTGGCTGTACAAAATCTGATGGCAGGTGTCAAGCGTGAGGGCCGGCAATTCGGATTTGGAAAAGCGAAAGCCTAACTGAATATTTTTCCTGAATTTTATACTAATTGAACTTGAAAATGAAATTTAATTTGATTTTTTAAATAAACGATTTCACCGATTTACACGCGTTTTCCCTTGACCAAATTTTGACCGTATCACACTTTAGATATAAAATTTTGACAATATATTCTACACAGAAAAAAATTTCATAAAAATTTTTCCAATTAAAATCTTAATTGAGTTTTAAAAAATATTCAATTAAAAATTTAATTGATCCAACAAATTTTTTAATTGAATTAAAAATCAATCACACAAATTAATAGTATCAATTAAATATTTAATTGGATCAATTAATTTTTTAATTGACTGTTGCGGCCCTTTAGTTTAGGTTCATCATTATTAAATAATTATCGATAATTTTAAATTGAATTGAAATATATAAAACTCTGCTATTTTTATTGCCTATGATGTACTTCTTGTAAGCAGAGAGACTTGATCTCTCAATGTTAATCTGTTATACCACTGGTTCTTTAAACTACTGCATTCCATTGTTGTTTTTGTATTTTGTACATAAATCTGGCTGAATATATAGGAGACAAACAGAACAGTAACAAATGATTTAAAACGGAATAGACATAAGCGTGAAAAATAAAAATTGAAATAAATTTAGTGTTACATCGACAAGCAAACCGTTTGAAGTTCATTTTTTTTTGCGAACTCCTCCATTTTTTTTGGTTTATCACTGCGGTGTAGTTACTCCGTTTGGAAAAAAGCTTCCCAGCGTAATCATTGGCGCCCGAGAAGGGACATAACAAGGTCCAAAAAGAAATTTTAAGATTTATACGAACTTTTTGTAAATCTCATCGTAAAAATTGAATTGTCTCACTAGCGGCCATTTATTCCAGTAACCCGAGTATTATTATACAAGACTACAAGTTGCTCTAAATAGAAGTTGTGAGTATATTGTGCCATTTCTCTGGAAACGCTTGAACCTATTATAAAGAAGGGTTCCAGTTAAAAGGTATTAATTTGTAGTAAACAGAAAAGGCAATATATACTTTCGGTATACGCGTGATAATGGTTAAAGGGGCTAAAAGGGAACAAGATCTTCCAAAATCAAGGGATTGTTTGGTTAATTCCTTGAATCGAAGCAAATCGTACATTTTTAAAAATCATGCCTCAATGAATTTGTCCGAGCTTGAAACTCGCTTAAGTTTGATCGAATCAGTATTTACTCAATTATGCACGATTCAAACATCAATTGAACAAGAGTCGGAAGAGGATAGTGAATTAGACAAGCGTCAACGTTTTGAGGAAATATATTGTGATGTAAAATCAAAAATTTTGACTGCTATGAAGCAAAAGGACAGGCGTGCATCTAATACTCATGAGTCAGTATTATGTAATCAAACTCTAAATAATACTAATGTGGTGCCAAGTCGATCATCTAATCTGCCAAAGTTAAAATTGCCTAACTTTTCTGGCAAATATACCGAATGGACAAACTGGTTTAATACGTTCTCCTCAATTGTAGATTCTGACCATGATTTAGATGACTTGTCGAAATTTATTCATCTTAGATCTTGTTTAGGTCCGATCCCTTTGGGAACTATAGAGTTTTTGGAGCTCACAGGAGCTAACTATGTTAAGGCATTGGGATTACTTAAGAAACGGTTTGAGAACAGATCTGTGATTTTTCAGTCCCATGTGAAGGAATTATTTGATTTGGAACGAATATCTGTACCCTCTTCAGAGTCAATTCGTAGGTTGATTGATGTAATAAATTCTCACTTGCATTCTTTGGAAAGTTTAGGTTCCCCTGAGGAGTTGAAGAATATGATGGTTTTCTATTTGGCTCGTTTGAAGCTAGACGATGTGACTTTGGCGAAGTGGCATGAGTGCTCCAAGGTCGAGGAACTGCCATCGTGGAATATTTTGGAATCATTTCTTGTCAAAAGGTGTTTATCTCTTGAAAGCTGCGAGGCGAATTATGATCATAGTGGAAGTAGTGGCATTAGGCGCAATTCTTGTAAATTTTCAGGGCGTAAGGCAAAGGCAAAGGCTCTTTCCGTATCGGTTGGAGGGGGCAAATTATGTTGTCCTTCTTGCAATGCCTCGCATAAAATTTTCCAATGTCCGAAATTTGTAGCTCTTTCCCCTCAACAAAAATATTTTGAGGCCAAGAAGTTTTCGATTTGCATTTTGTGTTTGGAGGCTGATCATGCCGTTAGAGAGTGCAAGAGTAAGAAGTGCGAGAAATGTGGGAAACCTCACCATGTTCTGCTACACAGAGAAAATGTCAGGATGTCTAAGTCTTCGGAAGAGACAGATCTAGTGGACAGTGGATTCAATGCAGCTCTTTACAGTCCAATGATTTCTAAGGCTACGTCAAATTTTTTGGCTACGGCCAGGATTTTAGTTAGGGGTAATAAAGGACAGTTTCGAGAAATTAGATGCATTTTGGACTCGGGAAGTCAATTGAACTTCATCACTTCAAAACTCGTTAGTATTCTTAAGTTACCTAGTGAAAGCTCTTCTACTTTAGTAAGTGGCATAGGGAATTCTAATTCCCATATAGAGGGCAAAGTGAATACGCTAATGAAGTCTAGGGTAACGGATTTTTGTTGCAAACTAGATTTGCATATATTACCGGTTATTACCAATTATTCACCTACCCCTGAAGTAAATGTGGAGAATTGGAATTTGCCAAATAACATAAAGTTAGCTGATCCCTACTTTCATCAGCGAGGTGAAATTGACGTTCTCTTAGGTGTTGGGGTGTTTTTCAAGTTGTTGGCAGTTGGACAGATTAAGTTGGCAGACCATCTCCCGATATTACAGAAGTCTTTATTAGGGTGGATTGTGGTTGGAGACTGCAATACTGATTCCGAAGTAACTTCCCTTGTAGCCTCCAATGGCATTCGCGACGATGATGGTAAGTTGCGAGAATTAGTGGAGCGTTTTTGGTATTGTGAGGAACTTTCACCTGAGTTTGTTTCCCCTCTTTCTCTAGACGACCAAATGTGTGAAGATATATTTATTTCTACTGTACAACGATCTCAGTCTGGGCGTTTTATTGTTCGTTTGCCGTTCCGTGAGTTAAACTGTTCACTTGGAAAGTCGTATAATATTGCACTTAAACGATTTTTGAATTTAGAGCGTAAACTGGAGCTAGACTCAGAATTGAGGAACGAATATTTAAATTTCATCGATGAGTATGAGTCTTTGGGACACTTAGAAACTCTATCTGATGATGTCGACATAAATTCAGTCAGGTACTTTATGCCTCATCACCCTGTTTTTCGGTTGCAGAGCTCAACGACTAAATTGCGTGTCGTCTTTGACGCATCGTCTAAAACCGATAACGGTTTCTCCTTAAATGATCATTTACTGGTCGGGGCTCGCCTCCAGCCAGACATTTTTGATATTTTGATACGTTTTCGCTCATATAGGTACGTTATAACGGCAGATGTGGCCAAAATGTTTAGGCAGGTCTTGGTCCACGAGGACGATTGCATGTATCAATGCATTTTGTGGCGTCCTAAAAAAACGGATGCAATCAAAGTTTTGAAATTGAGAACAGTAACTTACGGCACTAGTGCCGCCCCTTTTTTAGCGGTTAGGTGTTTGAATTATTTGGCCGATCATTTTAAGGAAAAGTGTCCATTGGGTAGCCAAGCTATTTTGGAGAATTTTTATATGGACGATATGCTTGCGGGTTCTAATTCTATGGAAGGGTTATTGAAGTTGAAAGATGAAATCATTGAAATTCTTAGTTCAGGAGGGTTCGATCTACACAAGTGGAGATCTAATTGTATCAACCTCAATTTCACACCTGAATGCCTTAATATAAAAACCGAGGATTGTGCGAAGGCCCTCGGGATAATGTGGGACTCAAGAAAAGATATTTTTTCATTTTCATATGTTGATGTTCAAAATACGAAATGTTCGAAACGAATTGTACTTTCCGAGGTGGCCAAACTATATGACCCATTGGGACTAATAAATCCTGTTGTTGTTTTAGGAAAGATTTTTCTGCAACATTTGTGGTGTTTGAAATTGGATTGGGATGAGTCACTGCCTCAGGAGTTAGTTACCCGTTGGATACGTTTTAGGAAGGAAATTCCTATTCTGAGTGAGATTGAATTTGATAGATCGTTTTGGAGTACGGGTGAAATGGTCTCGATAGAATTACATGGATTTTCGGACGCTTCTCTTAGGGCATACGGAGCTGTTGTATACGCTAGGGCATGCGACGCAGATGGAAAAATCACGGTGGTTTTAGTAGCGTCTAAATCGCGAGTGGCCCCATTGAAGTCTCTATCGCTGCCGCGATTAGAGCTTCAAGGTGCGGTGTTATTAGCTGGTCTTATGAATAGGGTGAAGAAATACATTGCCTTCGGTAACCCTGCTACCTTTTATTGGACTGACTCGACACTCGTTTTGCAATGGTTAGCGTCACACCCATCTAGATGGTCTACATTCATAGCTAATAGAGTGAGCAAGATTCATAGTACATCATTAGTCCAGGATTGGTACAAAATTGAAGGTCGTGATAATCCAGCAGACATTGTTTCTCGCGGTATGTACCCCTCTGAACTGAAGACTTCTGAACTTTGGTTCAAGGGTCCAAAGTTTTTGAACAATTTGAAGGAGTCGTGGCCAATAATGGGTTCTGAACCATTGCAAATTTCTGAAGAGATGGAGGAGCGCAGGGCGGAATTTACTTTAACAGCTACTGCTAGTGATGAACGTATTGACTTGGTGTCCACCCGTAAATTCAGTAATAATTTTCCTAAATTACAGAGAGTATTTGCTTACATATACCGATGGCGCATGAGCATTAATTCAAAGCTCACCTCTAGCCACAAATCTTTTTTAACAATTCCAGAATTGAACGGTGGTTTAGAGTACATAATTTTCAATATACAAAATATTCATTTTTTTGAAGAGAAACAGAATCTAATATTAAATAGAAGTGCAAATTTAGTATCTATTCAAAAGCTAAATCCATTTTTGGACAACTCGAGATTGCGTTTACTTAGAGTTGGCGGTCGCTTGACAAAGGCAGAGCTTCCTTTCGAAGTAAAACATCCTATCCTATTGCCGGGAAATCATGTTATCATTACTTCGTTAGTCGATTATATTCATAGATTTAATTTACATCCAGGAGCTACCGCCTTAATGGCCTTTGTTCGCCAGCGTTTTTGGATATTAAATATTAGAAAAATAGCGCGAAGGGTTGTTCGAAAATGTTTGCGTTGCTTCAGACATAATCCTAAGCCTCTTGTTCAATTTATGGGTGATTTGCCTTCACACCGTGTAAATAAAAATGAAAATCCATTTTTTCATTCAGGTATGGACTTTGCTGGACCCATATCCGTCCATTACAAAATAAGAGGCAAACGTCCGTATAAAGTATACCTTGCTATTTTTGTTTGCTTTCAAACGAAAGCCTGCCACTTAGAAGTGGTAACCGATCTGAGTACCGACTCCTTTATATTAGCATTAAAGCGTTTCTTCGCCCGAAGAGGTTTATGCTCGCACTTGTATTGCGACAACGCAACTAATTTTGTGGGAGCTGCTAGAAGATTGAACAATACTATGAGAGCAGTATTCGACGAAGATGGAAAACGAAATATTGATCAGGAGTGCGCACAGAGAGGCGTGCAGTTTCATTTCATACCCCCACGAACACCACATTTTGGAGGATTGTGGGAGAGTGCCGTAAAAATTGCCAAGCAACTAATTGTGCGACACACCAATGCAGCCTCATTAACCTACGAAGAACTGAATACTGTTGTCACCCAAGTTGAAGCTGTGATGAATTCACGTCCTCTCTGCCCTCTGTCGCCTGATCCCAATGACTTGGATGCACTTACCCCAGGGCATTTTTTAATTGGGAGAGCACTCAATTCCTTACCAGACCACTCTGAAGAAAATGATCTAAATATCTCCCACTTTAACCGATGGAAACGAATTTCAGCTGTACATACTGTCTTCTGGAGAAGGTGGTCAAAAGAATACTTGACTTTGATGCAAGTCAGAATGAAGTGGCATACGAAGGAGAAGAGCGTCAGTGTGGGAACACTTGTACTTATATCCGAAGATAATTTGCCACCCACCTACTGGATGTTGGGACGAGTTGTTGAAACTCATAGTGGTGCTGATGGGTTGATACGTGTGGTGACACTGCGAACCAAAAGAGGAATACTTAAGAGAGGCATTAATCGCATTTGCCCTTTACCATTAGAATAGCCGCAATGAATTCGTTTGTTTTGGAAGAAACTTCCAAGGTGGGGACTATGTTGCGGCCCTTTAGTTTAGGTTCATCATTATTAAATAATTATCGATAATTTTAAATTGAATTGAAATATATAAAACTCTGCTATTTTTATTGCCTATGATGTACTTCTTGTAAGCAGAGAGACTTGATCTCTCAATGTTAATCTGTTATACCACTGGTTCTTTAAACTACTGCATTCCATTGTTGTTTTTGTATTTTGTACATAAATCTGGCTGAATATATAGGAGACAAACAGAACAGTAACAAATGATTTAAAACGGAATAGACATAAGCGTGAAAAATAAAAATTGAAATAAATTTAGTGTTACATCGACAAGCAAACCGTTTGAAGTTCATTTTTTTTTGCGAACTCCTCCATTTTTTTTGGTTTATCACTGCGGTGTAGTTACTCCGTTTGGAAAAAAGCTTCCCAGCGTAATCATTGACTGTCAATTAATTTTTTAATTGATACTATCATTTCTGTGATTGAAGACATTTCAATTAAAAAATTAATTGGATCAATTAATTTCGTGATTGAATCAGAAAAAAAAAATTTTGTGTGTATAGAAATAAAATCGTGAGAAAATTTTCTATAGAAGTAAAATTTTGAAATAAAATTTTGACAAAATTTTCTATAGAACTAAATTTTGACAAAATTTTCTATAGAAATAAAATTTTTACAAAAATTTCTATAAAAAAATTTTTTGATAAAATCTTCTATAAAAATAAAATTTTGACAAAATTTTCTATAGAAATAAAATTTTGACAAAATTTTCTATAGAAATAAAAATTTCAATAAAATTTCTATAGAAATAAAATTTTGATAAAATTTTCTATAGAAATAAAATGTTGACAAAAATTTCTATAGAAATAAAATTTTGATAAAATTTTCTATAGAAATAAAATTTTGACATAATTTTCTGTAGAAATAAAATTTTGAGAAAATTTTCTATAGAAATAAAATTTGATAAAATTTTCTATAGAAATACAATTTTGCCAAATTTTTTATAAAAATAAAATTTTGAAGAAATTTCTATAAAAATAAAATTTTGACAAAATTTTCTATAGAAATAAAATTTTTACAACATTTTCTATAGAAATAAAATTTTGACAAAAATTTCTATAGAAATAAAATTTTGATAAAATTTCCTATAGAAATAAAATTTTGACAAAAATTTCTATAGAAATAAAATTTTGATAAAATTTTCTATAGAAATAAAATTTTGACAAAAATTTCTATAGAAATAAAATTTTGACAAAATTTTCTATAGAAATAAAATGTTGACAACATTTTCTATAGAAATAAAATTTTGACAAAATTTTCTATAGAAATAAAACGTTTGACAAAATTTTCTATAGAAATAAAATTTTGACAATATTTTTTATAAAAAAAATGTTGACAATATTCTATAGAAATAAAATTTTGACAAAATTTTCTATAGAAATAAAATTTTGACAATATTTTCTATAAAAAGAAAATTTTGATAAAAGTATCTAAAAAATAAAATTTTGACAAAATTTTCTATACGAATAAAATGTTGACAATATTTTCTATACAAAAAAAAATTGACAAAATATTCTATAGAAATAAAATTTTGACAAAATTTTCTATAGAAATAAAATTTTGACAATATTTTCTATAAAAAGAAAATTTTGATAAAAGTATCTAAAAAATAAAATTTTGACAAAATTTTCTATACGAATAAAATTTTGACAATATTTTCTATACAAAAAAAAATTGACAAAATATTCTATAGAAATAAAATTTTGACAAAATTTTCTAAAGAAATAAAATTTTGCCTATATTTTCTATAGAAATAAAATTTTGACAAAATTTTCTGTAGAAATAAAATTTTGAGAAAATTTGCTATAGAAATAAAATTTGATAAAATTTTCTATACAAATAAAATTTTGCCAAATTTTTTATAAAAATAAAATTTTGGTAAAATTTTCTATAGAATAAATTTTTTTTTTCGTCGGATTTTCCACAAATTTTGGGTAGATTTTTTTTCGCTCGAGTGGCAACCGTTATAGAATCCCAGAATGCTCTTTAACTTTAAAAGAAGTGTTTGTGGAACTACTTCTATTTATTTCTGGGAAATTTTAAGGTATTCGAATTGCTATGAGGTTAATTGTACAACCAATCTGGCCAAGTCTTTATTGCAACTTTTCCATTATTTTGACAAAAATTCGTTTAGGCTAAAGTAAATTTCTCGACTTTTGTAGAAACCACCAAGCAAAAGAACTTTCCCTGCCCTCTATTATAATTTTCAAATTCCCTTTTTAAACTATAATAACCTAAATGAAGATTTGCCAAAGTTTTGTGTTCTAGTCCTCTTCTGAGTTTGTTTTCGCCTAATTGCCTGAGTAGTTGAAAACGATTTTATTTAACTTTTAAGCGACTCTACAATTCAACACCTTTAACCACATTTTATAAGATTCTCTAGTATAGTCAGACAGATGATGGGTGCTTTGCTAACTATGTCGCCACACATAATCCTTGTAGCCAAGTCTGGGTTTTATTTACCGACAAGTCTTTCACAAATGACGAGGGTCTCAGTTTTGAATGGTGCTGATGCAGGTGTAGGAGGTGTCTTTTTTAAACAAAATGAAAATCAACTTACCTCAGTTAGAAAATCATCACTAAATGAATGAACCAGATGTGTTCCAATGCTGGTGACACAACCACCATTATTCGTTGATTCACAACTGTTGCCAACGTTTCGTAGAGGATTATTGCTGGGACTACCAATGCCTGTACTATTGCTGCTCCTTTGAGTACTGCTACTACTACTGCCGATGTTATTGTTGACGTTGGCGTTGTTGATGTTATTGCTTGTATTCGTATTAACGCGACGACTGTTATCCTGTCGCCTGGCCAAAAACGTGGATGATGAGGTGGAAGAGGCGGCGGAGGTGGATGACGATGTTATGCTCGAAAAGCGACCCTGTGTAATTGTTGACACATTTGCTTTTAATGTCTCCAGCACCGGCTTGAATATATTCAAATGTTTGCTGCTGTGGCGAGCTATACGAGTGACATGACGACGTCGTGTTCGCTGGTGTTCTTGTTTTTGCTGTTGTTGCTGCTGTTTTGAATACAAGGACTCATATGAGGGTGGCTCCTTGGCCTCAGATGCTGTGGTAGTCATAGTCATATTGGCTAATGGCATTGAGCCTGCAATTCCAGATGATGGTGATGAGGAGGATGACGGCATTGACGATGATGAACTCGCTGGCAAGGTAACTGTAGCTGTATTATTTGTGCTAGAGGAGGGGTGTGGGGCGGGTAGGGAATTAGAGTTGGCAGTTGTTGATGAGTGCGAGTTGGAAGAGGAGGACGAGGAAAACCATTTGCTTAGCCCTGCTATACGACCATAGGAAGGATATGAACAACGATTTTTATGACTCTCTAATGATGCTGCAAATGAGGAACTCATTGTATTGTTGTTGTTGCCGTTGCTGTTGTTACTCGCTAATGTACTCTCATTAGGATAACAATTATTGTGTGCATCTTCGACAGCTACCGCAATCAGATGACTAGAGTTCCCCATTGTGGTGGTGGTGGTGGTGGCGGCCGCCACAAGCTCCTCTGGCCCAGTGACAGCTGTCAAATGTCCATGTTGGGCACCCAACACAAGACTGGAAAAAGGCACTAATGGTGTAGTTACAGATGCATCACATATCTCATCCGTCCCATAATAGCTGGATGTTGGCTCTGCAGCAATAGCAAGTAGACAATTACTTGTTGCCACTATAGGAGGAACCGGTGGAGCCGGTGGTAGGTTAACTAAATGCGTTGGAGTTGGTATATAGGCCACAAGATTTGTGACTGCTGACGCCGGTCTCATTATCCTGGGTGAGGGCGATGGTATTGGCGATGGTGGTGGTATAGTGGGTACACTCGTATAATCATATTGACTTTTGGATTTTCTCAATTGCTGACGATGCATTGCAGAGTGATGATGAAGATCATCTTCATCCTCCGATGAGGTATCCGTATTGGAGGCTCTTTCATATGGTGTCCATAACATCGAGGATAAGGCCTCTTCGACGTCAGGTGGGCGACGTTGGGAATGTGAATGGCCATAATTTGTGGCTCGTTTTGTGGCCATATTGCAGCAGGGAAAATGTCACTGATATTTGTGACTTTGGTAGTAAAGGAAGAGGCGGTAACGGTGGTGGTGGTGGCGGCGGCTGTGACTTTTGCTGGTGGGTGGCTTTGTGATTGGATATAGTTCTAATATGGGCAGTGATGGATATTGTGCGTCTTGTTGCCTTATCATCAAATTGAGACATTTCACTATTGGTATCAATTGTGGTTACCCAAGAATTTCATTCCTCTTCCTAATACATCCAAAATGGAATATGAAACGTACACAATTCTTGTTCTGGCTCAATAACCAAGTAGTGCTCTCTCTATCTCTCTCTCTCTCTCTCTTTTGATTACATTTCGAAATGTGAACAAATATTTGATATTTTACAAATATTTTCCATAGTCCAATGATTTAGGGGAAATGTAAAATTCTGCCCTGAAATTCAATATCTACAACGAATATTTTCTCCTTCATGGGGGAGGGGGGGGATGGAATGTCATCAACCTGCAAGAAATTTAAATGGAAATTTATGTGTATGTGAGAAAAGAGATCCTTTTTGTAGTCCTTTGATGCGTATACAAGAAAATTGTTATTGACATTTCTTTCGTTTCGTTTGTTTCGGATAAAAGTATTAGACACCAATAAGGGGTAGTAAAATGTAAATAAATTCTCTGGTCTACTTCATCCCGATACAATCCTTGGACAGGCCAAAAACAAGAAATGCGGGGAAAACCAATCTAACCATATCATTTTTGGTTATATTTACATATTTGTCTCCAATTTCTAAAGACGTATACATGTGTGTGTGTGTGTGTGTGTGTGAGTATGTGCATGTTTTTGCATTGGTGGGGAAAGATTTATGAAAAAAAAAACGGAAAATTAAAAACCAAAAAACATTTTTCATAAAAATATTTTAAAATTGAAATTCCCTTCCCCCATTTTGCCAAGCAGATATCAGACATCTTTTTTGTGTATCTAAGATATGTCTATGTATTGAGGATATTTGTATATTGACAGAGGTGATGATGTTTTCCTGGATCCTAATCCTATTTACTCTACTCAAAGTTATTCCATGAAATTTGATATGTGGTATATGACCCTTCCTTTTTTGTTTTTGATGGGGGTAAGTAAAGAAAAATTGATTTTAAAACCTAATATCAACTGACAATGTCCATGGACATGATGTTTGAATATTGAATTGAATTTTTGGGGTCGTTCATATTGTTGGATATTTTTTTTTAAATTTATAATCTTTCTTAATATTTGTCTTGTGTGGGCACTATATGCTTTCTTACAAATAATCAAGAGGACAGGAAATCGAAACAGGGGGGTAGTTGTAGGATTACGAAAAAAACCTTAAACGGGCAAGGAAAAAGAGTGGGGAATAAATCCATGGATTTTGGGATAGCTACACCACCATCAACAGAGAAAAAGAAACGGGCAGTTACAATTAATATATTGGACATCCTTTCATCAGGAGGGGGAGGGAGTATTGTAGGGACTTTACTGTATAATATTTTTACTTTGTTTATTTAGTTTTAAATAATTTGTATACCATTCCTTGTTTGGTCATAGAAATTTTATATACACTGAAAAAATATTGACCTAATATGGAAGATCAAACAACTTAAATTTTAGAACTCGAAATTTACGCAATGCTAAGGACAAAATTCTTTAAAATAATGACATTTAATTAAAGGAAAGTTTATAATCCTTGCTTCAAAATTTTTTTCCATTAAATTTAGGACATAAATTTAGAAATTTTCCGTCTCTCTGCTAAAGTTGTAGATCTTTGAAGTAAGACAAATTTTCCTTAAAATAAAGAAAAACATTTTTAATTTAAAGAAATCGTCTTTAACTCTTTAAATTTAAGGTTTTTAAATTTAAGATAAAATCGCTTCAAATATAGGCTAAGACTTATTTTAAGGATTTGCATCTTTGGTTTAAAGTATTTTTAGCGTTAAGAAAACAGTTTTTACTTTGAAGTACTTGGCATAATTTGGATTTTGAAACTGGAATTTGTTTGTACATGAATACCTTTATTAATATATCGCAAACAGAGAATAAAAATTCGATGAATGAGATCTGTATCCAATTTTAATTTTATCGATCCTAGATTTAAAGCCAGGGAGGTCCCTAAAAAAATGTCTTTATTTTAAAGAAGCCGCATCTTTGGCTCGGAATCAATACCAAAATCCTTAAAGGAAGGTTAAAATCTTTGGATCCAAGTAAACTTTTTTTTGAATGTAGAGCTTTCATAGAAAATCATTATTGTAATCGGAATACAGAAAAAAGATACAATTTACTTAATTACAACCATCCTCTACTGAACTTTCTGGTGTTTTTGGTCCGATTTTACGATAAAAAAAATTGCCAAAATTTGCGAAGAAAAAAATGCTATCTCGGCTAACTCTTTTCTCGCCACGGATAATTTGACTTACTAAATGTTGCTCTATAAATTTGATTTTACTTTCTGTGCAACCGGGCAAACTCTATTCTCGCCACGGATAACGTGACTTACTAAATGTTGCCCTATAAATCTGATTTTACTTTCCGTGCTACCTGATAACAAATATCATGTACTAGTCCAGTACAGGAGTAGTCCCTTGTCTGTATGGACCTGTCTCAGTTCTGGTCAAAACGTATGGAAGGGATCAGTCACTTGAATATGGGTTTGCCATTGAAAGAGTGTATGTACATTTAGGACACACGTAGACTCATTCCAATGGGCACATCCTGGGACAGTTTAGTTGAACCACAATTTAGGAAGCCACAATGGATTGCGCAGAAACTTCTACTACAGACTGTCATCCACAATCGAATTACTTGGGCTGTGGTAACACTTGCCGATGGCAAGGTGTCTTAAAACTAATTTTTCTATAGAAATAAAATTTTGACAAAATTTCGTTAAGAAATAAATTTTTGGTAAAATTTTTATAGTAATAAAATTTTGACAAAATTGTCTATAGAAATAAAATGTTGGTAGACTATTTTTGGCGATATGGACCACTTTTTGTGTGATTGGGGATCGGCTATATATAACTATAGACCGATATGGACCCTGTTTTGGTATGGTTGTTAGCGGCCATATACTAGCGCAATGTACCAAATTTCAACCGAAATGGATGAATTGTGCTACTCCAAGAGATTCCAGAGGTCAAATCTGGGAATCGATTTATATGGGGGCTATATATAATTATGGACCGATATGAACTAATTTTTGCATGATTGTTAGAGACCATATACTAATACCACGTACCACATTTCAACCGGATCCGATGAATTTTGCTCTTCCAAGAGGCTCCGGAAGTCAAATCTGGGGATCGGTTTATATGGAGACCATATACTAACACCACGTACCAAATTTCAGCCGGACCGGATGAAAATTGCTTCTCTTAGAGGATCTGCAAGCCAAATTTGGGGGTCCGTTTATATGGGGGCTATACGTAAAAGTGGACCGATATGGCCCATTTGCAATACCATCTGACCAACATCAATAACAACTGCTTGTGCTAAGAGTCAAGTCGATAGCTAGTTTCTTTCGGAAGTTAGCGTGATTTTAACAGACGGACGGACATGCTTAGATCTACTCAGAATTTCACCACTACCCAGAATATAACAGGTTGGTTGATCAGTTCCCGGTCTGACACATAGATTCGTGACAAAATTTGACGTCTGTAAGTCAATTAGTTTGTGAGATAGAGCGTCTTTTGTGAAGCAACTTTTGTTATCGTGAAAAAAATGGAAAACAAGTATATACGGCCGTAAGTTCGGCCAGGCCGAAGCTTATGTATCCTCCACTATGGATTGCGTAGAAACTTCTACTGAAGCCGATGGCAAGGTATCTTAAAATTTCCTAACACAGTAATTTATACCACATAGTCCATACGTGGTATATATTAAACTAAAAAAAAGGCCGATTAAATACGTATATAATTAAGTTTAAAGTTTCTATAGAAATAAAATTTTGACAAAATAAAATTTTGACAACATTTTCTATAGAAGTAAAATTTTTACAAAATTTTCTATAGACATAAAATTTTGACAAAATTTTCTATAGAAATAAAATTTTGTCAATATTTTCTATAGAAATACAATTTTGACAAAATTTTCTATAGAAATAAAATTTTGACAAAATTTTCTATAGAAATAACATTTTGACAATGTTTTCTATAAAAAAAATTTTGGTAGATTAATTTGAGCTCGAGTGGCAACCATGATTATGAACCGATGTGGACCAATTTTTGTGTGATTGGCCAATTTTGGCATGGTTATTAGCGGCCTTATACTAACACCACCTTGCAAATTTCAACCGGATCGGATGAACTTTGCTCGTCCAAGAGGCTTCGGAGATCAAATCTGGGGATTGATTTATATGGGGGCTATATATAATTATGGACCGATATGGACCAATTCTTGTATGGTTGTTAGAGACCATATACTAACACCACGTACCAAATTTCAACCGGATGAATTTTGCTCCTCTAATAGGCTCTGGAGTGTAAATCTGGGGATCGGCTTATATGGGGGCTATATATAATTATGGGTAGATGTGGACCAATTTTTGCATGGTAATTAGAGAACATATACCAACACCATGTACCAAATTTCAGCCGGATCGGATGAAATTGGCTTCTCTTAGAGGCTCCACAAGCCAAATCGTGGGATTGGTTTATATGGGGACTATATACAATTATGGACCGATGTGAACCAATTTTTGCATGGTAATTAGAGGCCATATACTAACACCATGTACCAAATTTCATCCGGATCAGATGAAATTTGCTTCTCTTAGAGCAATCGCAAGCCAAATTTGGGGGTCCGTTTATATGGGGGCTATACGTAAAAGTGGACCGATATGGACCAAATTTTGCATGGTTGTTAGAGACCATATACTAACACCATGTACCAAATTTCAGCCTGATCGGATGAAATTTGCTTCTTTTAGAGCAATCGCAAGCCAAATTTGGGGGTCCGTTTATATGGGGGCTATACGTAAAAGTGGACCGATATGGCCCATTTGCAATAACATCCGACCTACATCAATAACAACTACTTGTGCCAAGTTTCAAGTCGATAGCTTGTTTCGTTCGGAAGTTAGCGTGATTTCAACAGACGGACGGACGGACGGACATGCTCAGATCAACTCAGAATTTCACCACGACCCAGAATATATATACTTTATGGGGTCTGAGAGCAATATTTCGATGTGTTACAAACGGAATGACAAAGTTAATATACCCCCATCCTATGGTGGAGGGTATAAAAAAGGAATTTCGTGTTTTGATAAAATACTGCTTTCTGAAGGAAAAAAATACGGTGGAAGCAAAAACTTTTCTTGATAATAAGATTCCGGACTCTGCCCCAGGGAAATCAACAATAATTGATTGGTATGCAAAATTCAAGCGTGATGAAATTAGCACGGAGGACGGTGAACGCAGTGAACGCCCGAAAGAGGTGGTTACCGACGAAAACATCAAAAAAATCCACAAAATGATTTTGAATGACCGTAAAATGAAGTTGATCGAGATAGCAGAGGCCTTAAAGATATCAACGGAACGTGATGGTCATATCATTCATCAATATTTGGATATGCGGAAGCAAAATGGCTCACATTTGACCAAAAACAACAACGTGTTGATGATTCTGAGCGGTGTTTGCAGCTGTTAACTCGTAATACACCCGAGTTTTTCCGTCGATATGTGACAATGGAAGAAACATGGCTCCACCATTTCACTCCTGAGTCCAATCGACAGTCGTTTGAGTGGACAGCGACCGGTGAACCGTCTTCGAAGCGTGGAAAGACTCTAAAGTCCGCTGGCAAAGTAATGGCCTCTGTTTTTTGGGATACGCATGGAATAAATTTTATATATTATCTTGAGAAGGGAAAACCATCAACAGTGACTATTATATGGCGTTATTGGAGCGTTGGAAGGTCGAAATCGCGGCAAAACAGCCCCATATGAAGAAGAAAAAAATGTTGTTCCACCAAGACAACGCACCGTGCCACAAGTCATTGAGAACGATGGCAAAAATTCATGAATTGGGCTTCGAAGTGCTTCCCCACTCACCGTATTCTCCAGATCTGGCCCCCAGCGACTTTTTCTTGTTCTCAGACCTCAAAAGGATGCTCGAAGGGGAAAAAATTGGCTGCAATGAAGAGGTGATCTCCAAAACTGAGGCCTATTTTGAGAAAAAACCGAAGGAGTACTACCAAAATGGTATCAAAAAATTGGAAGGTCGCTATAATCATTGTATCGCTCTTGAAGGGAACTATGTTGAATAATAAAAACGAATTTTGACAAAAAAAATGTATTTTTATTTGTTAGACCGGGGACTTATCAGCCAACCTGTTATATACTTTATGGGGTCTTAGAGCAATATTTCGATGTGTTACTAATGGAATGACAATGTTAATATACCCCCATCCTATGGTGGAGGGTATAAAAATTCTAATAAACTGAGGAGTCGTTACTCATTCTGTGATAGATCCTTCACACTAATAGAACAAATTACGTTCCAAAATCGTAAACGGACGGTGACAAAATGAAACCGAAACGTTTACAAAAAAAAATCAAAACGGAATGTTCACGATTTCGTCCACGGTCGTTGACGAGATTATGAACGGCATTCGTTTATCTTTGGCCATGAAAAGTCTTAAAATAATCGTTAGACATTGTTATGGCAATTCCGCCGGAGGTTCAATGTTCTAAGGCGACTGTTAACGTCTATACAGACAACACTGGTTCGAGTCACTTTAGGGGGAAATATTCTTGTTATACCCACCACCATAGGATGGGGGTATATTAACTTTGTCATTCCGTTTGTAACACATCGAAATATTGCTCTAAGACCCCATAAAGTATATATATTCTGGGTCGTGGTGAAATTCTGAGTCGATCTGAGCATGTCCGTCCGTCCGTCCGTCCGTCCGTCTGTTGAAATCACGCTAACTTCCGAACGAAACAAGCTATCGACTTGAAACTTGAAACAAGTAATTGTTATTGATGTAGGTCGGATGGTATTGCAAATGGGCCATATCGGTCCACTTTTACGTATAGCCCCCATATAAACCGATCCCCCGATTTGGCTTGCGAGGCCTCTAAGAGAAGCAAATTTCATCCGATCCGGTTGAAATTTGGTACATGGTGTTAGTATATGGTTTCTAACAACCATGCAAAAATTGGTCGACATCGGTCCATAATTATATATAGCCCCCATATAAACCGATCCCCCGATTTGGCTTGCGAGGCCTCTAAGAGAAGCAAATTTCATCCGATCCGTCTGAAATTTGGTACATGCTGTAAGTATATGGTATCTAACAACCATGCAAAAATTGGTCCACATCGGCCCATAGTTATATATAGCCCCCATATAAACCGATCCCCCGATTTGGCTTGCGAGGCCTCTAAGAGAAGCAAATTTCATCTGATCCGGCTGAAATTTGGTACGTGATGTTAGTATATGGTCTCTAACAACCATGCAAAAATTGGTCCAGATCGGTTCATAATTATATATAGCCCCCATATAAACCGATCACCAGATTTGACCTCCGGAACCTCTTGGAAGACCAAAATTCATGTGATTCAGTTGAAATTTGGTACGTGGTGTTAATATATGGCCTCAAACTCCCATGCAAAAATTGGCCGATATCGGTCCATAATTATATATAGGCCCCATATAAACCGATCCCCAGATTTGACTTCCAGAGCCCCTTGGAAGAGCAAAATTCTTCCCATTCGGTTGGAATTCGGTACGTGATGTTAGTATATGGTATCCAACAACCATGCAGGAATTGGTTCCTATCAGTCCATAATTATATATAGCTCCCATATAAACCGATCCCCAGATTTGACCTCCGGTGCCTTTTGGAGAAGCAAAATTCATCCGATCTGCTTGAAATTTGGTACGTGGTGGTAGTATATGATATTTAACAACCATGCCAAAAGTGGTCCATATCAGTCCATAATCGTATAATCCGAGTGAGTTGAAATTTTGTACATTATGCTAGTATATGGTCGTTAACAACCATGCTTAACTAGGTCCATATCGGTCTATAGTTATATATGACCCTCAGATAAATCGATCCCCAATCACACAAAAATTGGTCCATATCAAGTTCATAATTGTATATGGCCCCCATATAAGCGACCCCCATATTTCAATTCTGGCTCTCTACGTACAAAAAGTCCATATCGATTCGTAATTATATGTAGACTTAACTATACATAACTTTTTTGTCTAATATATACCACGTAAGGACTAAATCACAACTTAGAAAACGATGTTAAGAAGTTTTAAGATACCACAACCCAAGTAATTCGATTGTGGATGATAGTCTTTCGTAGAAGTTTCTACGCAATCCATGGTGGTGGGTACATAAGATTCGGCCTGGCCGAACTTGCGGCCGTATATACTTGTTTTTAATTTTTATACCCTAAACCACATAGTGGTCAGGGTATAATAACTTTGATCTGCCAAAATATGTGCCTACCAGAAATATTGATTTTAGACCCCATAAAATATATACCGATCGACTCAGTATCACCTCCTGAGTCGATATAGCCCTTGGTTTCCGTCCGTCCATGTATTTGGTGTTCGCAGGATTCTGATCGCATTTATTAACCGATTTCGATGGAATTTGGTACAGAGTGTTGTTTTCACACACGACGTACGCTGTTGAATTTGGAAAAAATCGGATGAAATTTAGATATAGCTCCCATATATATTTATCGCCCGATTTCGATAAATCGAGTCAGATTGCGTTCATTTACCTACCGTTCATTTACATTGCTTCAAGTTTGCCTAAATGTAATCTAACTGACCACCATCTAAGTGTTCCAAATTTCATTGAAATAGGTTCAGATTTAGATATAGCTCCCATATACATGTATCGCCCGATTTTCACAAATTCGGCTATAAGTCCTTTATTTATCAACCGATCTTACTCAAAGTTGGCCAAATCTTATTTTCGCTAGTTCTACTATATGTGCAAAAAATCATCGAAATCGGTTCAGATTTAGCTATAGCTTCCATATATATGTATCACCCGGTTTTCACAAATTTGAAGTACTGCTAAAAGTAACTTATGTTTGTGACAAAAACTATTTTGTTATACCCTCCACCATAGGATGGGGGTATATTAACTTTGTCATTCCGTTTGTAACACATCGAAATATTGCTCTAAGACCCCATAAAGTATATATTCTGGGTCGTGGTGAAATTCTGAGTCGATCTGAGCATGTCCGTCCGTCCGTCTCTTGAAATCACGCTAACTTCCGAACGAAACAAGCTATCGACTTGAAACTTGGCACAAGTAGTTGTTATTGATGTAGGTCGGATGGTATTGCAAATGGGCCGTATCGGTCCACTTTTACGTATAGCCCCCAAATAAACGGACCCCCAAAATTGGCTTGCGATTGCTATAAGAGAAGCAAATTTCATCCGATCCGGCTGAAATTTGGTACATGGTGTTGGTATATGGTCTCTAACAACCTTGCCAAAATTGGTCCATATCGGTCCATAATTATATATAAGCCGATCCTCAGATTTGACTTCCGGAGCCTCTGAGAGGAGCAAAATTCATCCGATCCGGTTGAAATTTGGTACGTGGTGTTAGTATATGATCTCTAACAACCATGCAAGAATTGGTTCATATCGGTCCATAATTGTATATAGCCCACATATAAATCGATCCCCAGATTTGTCCTCCGGAGCGTCTTGGAGGAGAAAAATTCATCCGATCCGGTTGAAATTTGGAATATGGTGTTAGAATGTCGTCTCTAAGAAACACGCAAGAATTGGTCCATATCGGTCCATAATTATATATAGCCCCCATATATACCGTTCCCCAGATTTGATCTCCGGAGCCTCTTGGAGGAGCAAAATTCATCCGATCCGGTTGAAATTTGCAGCGTGGTGTTTGTATAAGGCCGCTAATAACCATGCCAAAATTTGTCCGTATCGGTCTATAGTTATATATAGCCGATCCCCAATCACACAAAAATTGGTCCATATCGGTTCATAATCATGGTTGCCACTCGAGCCAAAAATAATCTACCAAAATTTTATTTTTATAGAAAACATTGTCAAAATGTTATTTCTATAGAGAACATTGTCAAAATGTTATTTCTATAGAAAATTTTGTCAAATTTTTATTTCTATAGAAAATTTTGTCAAAATTTTATTTCTAAAGAAAAATTTTTCCAAATTTTATTTCTATAGAAAAATTTTTCCAAATTTTACTTTTATAGAAAATGTTGTCAAAATGTTATTTCTATAGAAACTTTAAACATAATTATATACGTATTTAATCGGCCCTTTTAGTTTAATATATACCACGTATGGACTATGTTGTATATATTACGGTGTTAGGAAGTTTTAAGATACCTTGCCTTTGGCAAGTGTTACCGCAACCCAGGTAATTCGATTGTGGATGACAGTCTTCAGTAGAAGTTTCTACGCAATCTATGGTGGAGGGTACATAAGCTTCGGCCTGGCCGAACTTACGGCCGTATATACTTGTTTCCGTTAATTTTTATTTTTTTTTAAGAATTTTTTAACAGCTTAATGTCTCAAAAAATCGAATGCCAATCAAGGCCGATAAACTTTACCTACACTTTTCAAAAATAGTAAGAATGGACTACAGCGTGGTTACTATAATAATTATTTGGAGCCAATGTTTTTCTGTTCTTTACTTGTAGTTAATTTTTGCTTTAAGAATTTCGTAAATTGTAATTAAAAATTCATAAATCTCAGTATTTTATCATTATTTTAACATTAGCATTATGGAAATCTCTAAAATTGGAATATAATATAGTTTAAAATTGGAAAATAATATAGTTTAATTTTCGCACGAGAAAATTCATTATTTCACTTCATCTGCCAACCCTGAACCGGAATAAAGAAATTCCTTATATTCTAAATATTTTCCAATTAATTTTCGCAAATCCCAATGCTACATTCTATAGACAAATTTATAGTATAATATCACATAATTTCCCCTTCGAGTTGAAAACAAAAATATGTGAGATAACCGAAAATAAACCCTCTCATTGAAATTAGTTAATCATGATCAATTTATCACGAAGTGTAATTTAGGCCAACATCCATTATTCTATTTCTCTGCTTTAGACTGAACCACAAGTTAATTTTAAGCACCAATTATGACACATTTGGCAAGGGTACTGCCAACTAATACACATACACTCACACGACTATGTGTATGAACCAAAGCCTTTAAGACCATTGACTTTTCAACATTTTATTTTAGGTTATTTTTTCAGACTCTTTCTCTCTCCCTATCTCTCTTTTGCTATATAAAATAACCATCACACATAGACATTGTGAAATGTCCTCAAGATGTTTTCACAAATACTAATGCTGGTGCTACATAGCTCCTGTCTTCAACTACTCCATACTGCAGAATAAAATGTGCAAAGTCTTTGTGGTTATATTAAGCCTACTTAAATGTTTTCTACTCTCATCCGTATATATGTACGTACTATATTATGATGACACATAGGCAATGTCACTGTCCTGACAGTGTTAGAAAAAAGAGAGACTTGGGGCACAAAAAAAAAGGAATGAAATAAAATAGAATTTTGAATTATGGACATGTTTCTAAAACATCATAATGAATCATAATGGAAACGCCTCATACACTGAAAAACAAACATGCCCGATCCCAAAGATTTTGTCTTTACACTAATGATTTTGCTATTGAATTCGAACCAAATAAGCCGAGAATTAAAGTAAGGATACATTTATAACATAATTTTCTTTTAAATTTGAGTTTTGTGTACTAGATTCTAGGAAACAAAGTTTTATTTTTTCGTTTTTCGGATGTTTGCTTCACGTCCCATCAATGTATTAAGGTTCATGGGTCCATAAAGGGGGTCGTGGGCGAAATCCCACGAACTTCGAAAATCGAATTTTTGTTAAAAAAAAAACGGAACATAAAATTTTCATAGTCATCAAAATGAGATGATCGACTTTTGATCTCTCTGAAAAACTTGTCAAATCTGCTTTTGATGTGAACAACACTCGATTAAAATACTTTCAACGAGAACTGGAAAAATGGGTATTGAATTGCAAAGGGAATGTGCCGAAAGTCGAGATTTTCGAAGAGCCATTTTTTTTTTAAATTTGCGTAACGTCAACACTTGCGCCGGTCGAATTGTTTTTTGTTGTCCCTTCGAGATAATCGACGAAATAAAGAAGCACTGGTATAGTCACGAAATGTTTACTTGTATCCAAAAATTCTGACTTTAATTTAAGTGTTTTCATCATTTTAAGGAAAATTTTCCTATCTTCAGGGATACATGACTACGGCTGTCACTGTTGGTAGAATTCTGCCAAAAAGCATAGAGTTTTTACAGTTTAGTACATTGGTAGAATTCTTGATGTTTTGGTAGATTTTGCAAATTATTCCTGTCCTACCTCACAAATGTTCTATAGAAATAAAATTTTGACAAAATTTTCTATAGAAATAAAATTTTGACAAAATTTTCTATAGACATAAAATTTTGAAAAAGTTTTCTATAGAAATAAAAATTTTAAAAAGTTTTCTATAGAAATAAAATTTTGACAAAATTTTCTATAAAAACTAAATTTTGACAAAATTTTCTATATTGACAAAATTGTTCTATTTTGACAAAATTTTCTATAAAAATAAAATTTGGCAACATTCTCCACAGAAATCAAATTTTGACAAAATTTTCCACAGAAATCAAATTTTAACAAAATTTTCTATAGAAATAACATTTTGACAAAATTTTCTTTAGAAATAAAATTTTCTATAGGAATAAAATTTTCTTTGGAAATAAAATTTTGACAAAATTTTCTATAGAAAAGAAGATTTTTTTATTTGGTAGTTTATTGCTAACATCTATTTTATTTAGAATTTAGAAATAATATTTTTACACACTGTTCTATAGAAATAAAATAATAAAATAAAATTTTGACAAAAATATCCACAGAAATAAAATTTTAACAAAATTTTCTGTAGAAATAAAATTTTAACAAAATCTTCTCTAGAAATTTTCTATAGAAATAAAATTTTTAAAAAATTTTCTATAGAAATAAAATTTGTACAAAATTTTCTATAGAAATGACCATTTTTTATTTGGTAGTTTTTTGGTAACATCTATTTTATTTAGAATTTAGAAATAATATTTTTACACAATGTTCTATAGAAATAAAATAATGAAATAAAATTTTGACAAAAATTTCCACAGAAATAAAATTTTGACAAAATTTTCTATAGAAATAAAATTTTGACAAAATTTTCTATAGAAATAAAATTTTGACAAAATTTTCTATAGAAATAAAATTTTGAAAATTTAAACAGAAATAAAATTTTGACAAAATTTTCTATAAAAATAAAATTTTGACAAAATCTTCTCTAGAAATAATACGGTCAATAGAAAAAAAAATTTTGACAAAATTTTCTGTAGAAATAAAATGTTGACAAAATTTTCTATAAAAATAAACCAATATTCCTTGTTTGGTAGTTTTTATGGTATTTATTTTATTTAAAATTTAGAAATAATATTTTGACAAAATTTTCTATAGAAATAAAATTTTGACAAAATTTTCTATAAAAATAAAATTTTGACAAAATTTTCTATACAAATAAAATTTTGACAAAATTTTCTTTAGATATAAAATTTTGAAAAAATTTTCTATAGAAATAAAATTTTCTATAGAAATAAAAATTCGACAAATTTTCGATAGAAACGAAAATTTGTTTATTTGGTAGTTTTTTGGTAACATCTATTTTATTTAGAATTTAGAAATAATGTTTTTACACAATGTTCTATAGAAATAAAATAATGAAATAAAATTTCGACAAAAATTTCCACAGAAATAAAATTTTAACAAAATTTTCTGTAGAAATAAAATTTTGACAACATTTTCTATAGAAATAAAACTTTCTATACAAATAAAATTTTGACAACATTTTTTATAGAAATAAAATCTTGCCAAATTTATTATAGAAATAAAATTTGCACAAAATTTTCTATGGAAATAACATTTTGACAAGATTTTCTATGGAATAAAATTTTGACAAAATTTTCTATAGAAAGAAAATTTTGACAAAAATTTCCACAGAAATAAAATTTTACAAAAATTTTTAAAGATATTAAATTTTAACAAAATCTTCTCTAGAAATAAAACTTTCTATAGAAATAAAATTTTCACAAAATTATCTATAGAAATAGAATGTTGACAAAATTTTCTATAGAAATAAAATTTTGACAAAATTTTCTATAAAAATAAATTTTTTACAAAATTTTTTATAGAAATAAAATTTTTACAAAATTTTCTACAGAAGTAAAATTGTGACAAAATTTTCTATAGAAATAAAATTTGACAAAATTTTCTATAGGAATAAAATTTTGACAAAATTTTCTATAGAAATAAAATCTTGACAAAATTTTTTATTGAAATAAAATTTGAACAAAATTTTCTATAGAAATAACATTTTTACAAGATTTTCTATGGAATACAATTTTGACTAAATTTTCTATAGAAAATTTTGACAAAAATTTCCACAGAAATAAAATTTTGACAAAATTTTTTATAGAAATTAAATTTTGACAAAATTTTCTATAGAAATAATTTTTTTACAAAATTTTCTACAGAAGTAAAATTGTGACAAAATTTTCTATAGTAATAAAATTTTGACAAAATTTTCTATAGAAATAACATTTTGATAAAATTTTCTGTAAAAACAAAATTTTGACAAAATTTTCCATAGAAATAAATTTTTGACAAAATCTTCTATAGAAATAAAATGTTGACAAAATTTTCTATAGAAATAAAATTTTGACAAAATTTTCTATAAAAATAATTTTTTTACAAAATTTTCTATAAAAATAAAATTTTTACAAAATTTTCTACAGAAGTAAAATTGTGACAAAATTTTCTATAGGAATAAAATTTGACAAAATTTTCTATAGAAATAAAATTTTGACAAAATTTTCTATAGGAATAAAATTTTGACAAAATTTTTTATAGAAATAAAATCTTGACAAAATTTTTTATTGAAATAAAATTTGCACAAAATTTTCTATAAAAATAACATTTTGACAAAATTTTCTATGGAATAAAATTTTAACAAAATTTTCTATAGAAAGAAAATTTTGACAAAAATTTCCACAGAAATAAAATTTTACAAAAATTTTTATAGATATTAAATTTTAACAAAATTTTCTATAGAAATAAATTTTTTACAAAATTTTCTATAGAAATAAATTTTTTACAAAATTTTCTATAGAAATAATTTTTTTACAAAATTTTCTATAGAAATAAATTTTTTACAAAATTTTCTACAGAAGTAAAATTGTGACAAAATTTTCTATAGAAATAAAATTTTGACTAAATTTTCTATAGAAATAACATTTTGACAAAATTTTCTGTAAAAATAAAATATTGACAAAATTTTCTATAGAAATAAAATTTGACAAAATTTTCTATAGAAAAGAAGATTTTTTTATTTGGTAGTTTTTTGGTAACATCTATTTTACTTAGAATTTAGAAATAATATTTTTACACAATGTTCTATAGAAATAAAATATATAGATAAAATTTTGACAAAAATTTCCACAGAAATAAAATTAAAAAAAAAATTGTATAGAAATAAAATTTTGACAAAATCTTCTGAAGAAATAAAACTTTCTATAGAAATAAAATTTTGACAAAATTTTCTATAGAAAAAAAAAAAAATTGACAAAATTTTCTATAGAAATAAAATTTTGACAAAATTTTCTATAGAAATAAAATTTTGACAAAATTTTCTCTACAAATATTTCTTGTTTGGTAGTTTTTATGGTAAAATTTATTTTATATAAAGTTTAGATATAAAATTTTGACAACATTTTCTATAGAAATAAAATTTTGACACAATTTTCTATAGAAATAAAATTTTGAAAAAAAATCTACAGGAATAAAATTTTTGAAAAATTTTGTAGAAATTAAATTTGACAAAATTTTCTACAGATATAAAATTTTAACAAAATTTTTTATAGAAATAAAATTTTGACGAAATTTTCTATAGAAATCAAATAAGAATTTTGTTTGGTGGTTTTTTGGTAAATTTTTCTCTAAATTTTGGTAGATTATTTTGGGCTCGAGTGTCAACCTTGCATATGACTTAACGGGGAGTCGTACATTTCAAAAATTTCTGTCCTGAATTTAATTTTAAATGTTGGATTGGTATTACCAAAGAGAAAAACAACATAGCACAAAAAGGAAATAAAATCTTCAAAAGCCAAACATTTCTAAACTCAGAAAAAGTATTTTGAGTATTTTGAGAAATGTTTAATTTAGTTGTATTCCCAACGCCGATATTAAAAAAATTAGAAAATGTTTTTTCAAAATTTTTTTCGATAGAAATAAAATTTTAACAAATTTTTTTATAGAAATAAAATTTTAACAAAATTTTTTATAGAAATAAAATTTTGAAAAAAATTAGTATAGAAATAAAATTTTGACGAAATTTTCTATAGAAATCAAATAAGAATTTTGTTTGGTAGTTTTTTGGTAAAATTTTCTCCAAATTTTGGTAGATTATTTTGGGCTCGAGTGTCAACCTTGTATATGACTTAACGGAGAGTCGCACATTTCAAAAATTTCTATCCTGAATTTAATTTTAAATGTTGAATAATACCAAGCCAAAGAGAAAAACAACATAGCACAAAAAGGAAATAAAATTTTTAAAAGCCAAAAATTTCGACACTTAGAAAAATATTTTGTATATTGTAAGAAATGTTTAATTAAGTTGTATTCCCAACGCCGATATTATAAAAATTAGAAAATGTTTTTGTCAAAAATTTTGGAAAATTTATACAAAGTAATTAATTGATGAAGGTTTGGAAATTGGAATTCAACTTTTTTAAAAATGTGTACCCAAAGAAAAAATACTCTTCTACGCAACGAAACTTTAGACAAACAGAAACCCCTTCCTTAAAAAAGTAGTATCTTTTAGAACAAAGAAACCCGAGTGATTCCGACTTTTTTATTTGCCTTTAGAGAAAAATTTTTAGCTTGTAAAGAAAACTTTGATTGTCTGAAATTTCGTTCTTCAGGAAAATAAATCTTCTCTTAGTATACTTACAAAGATCAAGATAGATACATTTCTGATAAAATGGGTTTACACAGTTTTAGCCGAATTTAGCATCACCTAAAGAACTCTTGAATAATATGGCAACAATGCCCTACATATAGTGAATTAGATGTAAACGAAAATTCGTTTGCTGGAACAATAAAACCGATAATTTTCCAGTTAGTTTAGTATCTCATATCGTATCACTAGAATTTTCCACACCCTTTCGATAAAATATCCCGCCGTACACTATTTCTTTAAAATTCGTCTATTTTTAGATTGTTCTTCGACTTCTTTTGGGCTATTTAATTTTCTAAATAGAATTTGGTTTGAACATTTGTGTGTCATGAATAAAATATGGAGTCCTTGGCATATCCCCATCAACATTCTTGTACACGTACATATACAAATACTAAGCCATACACACACAGGCACACTAAAAAAAACTCAAACGTAAACATAATTTGGCACAGAAAATAATTCCAAGGAAGACAAACAAATAAAAAAAAAAAGAAATTTGCAGAAATTGAAGAAGACTTAAGACCAGGGAAAAATAAATGTAGCAATATAGTCGTGTCTAGAGGAAATACGGGTGTGTTAGAAAATATTCGCAATGAAATAGACATCACATAGTGCCTCCATAGGCCTAACAAATCAACCAGTTTTCATTTTTTTCGTTCTTTCTTTCGTTCGTTTTTCTGGTCTGACTGTTAAAGCTGTGAAGAAAACCATCAGCAGCCAACCAACCAGATAGCCGGCCAGCCAAGTAGCAAACCCAACAGGCAGGAAGGAAGGACATTTTTGTTCATTTCATGAAAACTTAACAAAAACGAAAAAACAAAACTTGAATGAATTGAAAAAATAAGAACATGAGAAAACTAACAAGAAAAACTACTTTAAATTATTAAATGTTTTTCTAGGATATTGGGGAATATGGTTGCTCAATAAAATAAATTTTAAAGTGAGCAATAGAAATATATTTTATTTTTTTTTTTTGTGAGAATATTCTTCAATAAATTCGAAGCAGTTAAACTTCCTTATGAGCTCGTATAAATTTCATAGCAGAGTCAGGTCAGTAGAAAAGTGACATAGTCGGTCAAGGATTTTGAATTTTATATTCAAAAGATGCGGCAATATACAAAAATCAAAATTTTAAAACATTGGCATTTTTCTGAATTATTAAAAATTCTATATCTCAATATGTTTGCCAAATGTCTGTTTTGATTTTTTAAACTCGGCTACCCAAAATGTATATAGTAGCTCAAAAATTGGTTCATTCCTTGAGAGCTTCCTAAAGTATCTCTAGCGCTACATTATTATTATTATTATTAAATAATTCCTAATTTTAATTGCAAACGTATGCTGTTAATTACCCGACAAATTGCAACATGCAAATCCGTTTTACTCTCACACTAAAGTGACATTGATGCTTTTAATTTGTGATTTATTGTCTGGTATTAATTAAATGCAAAATGTTTGCATGCGGAGAAAATTTGGATTAGCTGAATATTCTCACGCTTTTCTTTTCAACAGTCACTTATTTATTCACACATTGTCTTAGACAAGCTCCTAAGGTGGGGTGTTGTTACAAATTGTTGCTCGAATGCCGTACAATTCAAATTTAGTTGCATGTTGTCTATCTACTTGCAATATTTTTGAAATGAATATGTCCGTCTTTCCATGTGGCTGTCTGTCTGTCTTACTTTCTGTCCATGGCTTTTTTCAGTAGCTTATCAAGAAATTGTTTTACATATGATGGCCACATTTGTCATTTCCTTTTGAATGAACATTACAGATTAAATGTGGAAATGCTCGAGAGAAATGGATGTCACAATAACAAAATTCAAAACCACAAGTGGCAATTACATTTTAAAGTGTGTGAAAAATGCATTGATGTGATTTTTTTCATCTTAAAAATTAGGACTTATCTATCCGACAAAATTAATAGTTGAAATATAGATTTATGAAATTTTTATACAGTAGGATGTTTTTTTTTTTTGTCAAATGGAAAATTTTTATTTGGAAATTAGAGATTCTTGAACGGATAAATATTTTTTTATCTCAAAGACCATTTTGATTATAATTTCCTGTAAAATGTTAAAATGTTTGCGTTTCGAAATGTACATAGAAAATTCAGTGAACACTGGAAAAAATTGATATAATATGAAAGAATATGTAATCGAATGTATATGAAATTTATACAATATTAAAAAGAGAAATTTAATTTAAATTAATTTTTTTTTATTAAATTTAAAACACGAATCTTTCACTTTGCGTCCCTCGCTAAAAGTAGTATGTTTTTGAAATAAAACATATTTTTCTTAAATTAAAGAAAAAAGTTATGACTTAGAGAAATTTAATTAACTGAACTATTGAATGAAGTTTAAAATATAGGCTAATTTTGAGGAGTTTTCGTCTTTGGTTTATGTTGTTTTCTTTAATTAAACAACAAAAAATATTTTTTTCTTTCAAGTATATATATTATTATTAATTTTTTTTGATTTTCAAACTAATATTTATTTATAAATAAATAACGTTTTTGATATATCGTAAAAACTTTATTTTTGTGATATATTTGGCCCGAAAGCAGTATCAAAAATCTTAAGAGAATGCATCCAATTTATTTATTTAAGTAGAATACTTTAAATAAATTTATTTAAAATTTATTTAAAGTATTCCACTTCAGAATATATTGCTCAAAAATTCGGCTTTAGTTTTCTTTAGAATTTCAAAAATTTTAAGTTATGAAATTTGTATGAAAAAATTAGTTAACCAAAGTTATAAATTCAGTTTTAACATGCTGTTCGTAATCTTTTATTCACATTACTTAATAAAGACAACTTTTATTCAAGTCGTTTTGTCCTCATAGTTAAGTGATTCGACATAAAAATGTGTATCTTTACCTTAAAGAAAATTTCGTTGAACTGATGTCCACGTGGCTTTAATAATTCTAAAAATTCAAAATCATTGAAATCGTCTTTAAAATTTTTTATATTTTGTATTTTGACTACGAAGCAAACAAAAAACAAGTATAAAGGGTGATACGGTCAAAATTTGGTCAATATATACTTGACGTATTTCTTTCAAGTTTGCATTTAAAAAACCTGAACACCCCTCATTTTGAAGGTGTGTGTGTGGAATGTTGCTCCTATTTTGATTTTGGAATTCACTCTTCAGTTGTCAAAATGCCGTCTAAGCAAGAAGAGCAGCGTATCAAAGTTTTGCTCGCGCATCGCGAAAATCCGAGCTACTCGCACGCAATGCTAAAGTTGCAAAATCGCTAAAAGTTGCCAAATCAACCGTTACAAATGTAATTAAAGTGTTTGGGGAACGCTTGTCGACAGCCAGGAAGTCTGGATCGGGGGGAAATCGAAAACCGGAAGCCGCTGAGACGACAAAGAGAGTTGCCGGTAGTTTCAAGCGAAACCCTAACCTCTCTCTCCGATATGCCGCAAATAAGCTGGGTGTATCGTCTACAACCGTGCATCGAGCCAAAAAACGAGCCGGACTATCGACTTACAAGAAGGTAGTGACTCCAAATCGCGATGATAAACAAAATACGACGGCCAAAGCGCGATCACGGAGGCTGTACACGACGATGCTGACGAAGTTTGACTGCGTGGTAATGGACGACGAAACCTACGTCAAAGACGACTACAAGCAGCTTCCGGGACAGGAGTTTAATACGGCAAAAGGAAGGGGAAAGGTAGCAGATATTTTTAAGCACATAAAACTGTCAAAGTTCGCAAAGAAATATCTGGTTTGGCAAGCCATCTGTACCTGTGGCTTGAAAAGCAGCATTTTCATAGCTTCCTGGACTGTCAACCAAGAAATTTACATGAAAGAGTGTTTGAATAAACGTCTGCTGCCTTTCCTGAAGAAACACGGTTGTTCCGTACTGTTTTGGCCGGATTTGGCATCTTGCCATTACGGTAAAAAGGGCATGGAGTGGTACGCCGCCAACAACGTGCAGGTGGTTTCCAAGGACAAGAACCCTCCCAACACGCCAGAGCTCCGCCCAATTGAGAAATACTGGGTTATTGTCAAGCGGAACCTAAAGAAGACCAAAAAAACTGCTAAGGACGAGCAGCAGTTCAAGGCAAACTGGCTTTCTGCGGCGAAGAAGGTGGACAAGGTGGCTGTACAAAAGCTGATGGCAGGTGTCAAGCGTGAGGCCCGACAATTCGGATTTGGAAAACCGAAAGCCTAACTGAATATTTTTCCTGCATTTTATACTAATTGAACTTGAAAAAGAAATTTAATTTGATTTTTTAAATAAACGATTTCACCAATTTACACGCGTTTTCCCTTGACCAAATTTTGACCGTATCACCCTTTCTTATTATGGACTGATAGGAACCAATTCCTGCATGGTTGTTGAATACCCTATATTAACATCACGTACCAAATTTCAACCGAATGGGAAGAATTTTGCTCTTCCAAGGGGCTCCGGAGGTCAAATTTTGGGATCGGTTTATATGGGGCCTATATATAATTATGGACCGATTTCGACCAATTTTTGCATGGTTGTTTGAGGCCATATATAAATACCACATACCAAATATCAACTGAATCAGATGAATTTTGGTTTTCCAAGAGGCTCCGGAGGTCAAATCTGGTTATCGGTTTATATGGGGGCAATATATAATTATGCACCGATGTGGTCCAATTTTTGCATGGTCATTAGAGACCAAATACTAACACCATGTACCAAATTTCAGACGGATCGGATGAAATTTTCTTCTCCTTAAGGCTCCGCAAGCCAAATCGGGGGATCGGTTTATATGGGGGCTATACATAATTATGGACCGATGTGAACCAATTTTTGCGTAGTTGTTAGAGACCATATACTAACACCATGTACCAAATTTCAGACGGATCGGATGAAATTTTCTTCTCTTCTTCTCTCAAATCTGGGATCGGTTTATATGGGGGCTATACATAATTATGGACCGATGTGAACCAATTTTTGCATGGTTGTTAGAGACCATATACTAATACCATGTACGAAATTTCAGCCGGATCGGATGAAATTTGCTTCTCTTAGAGGCCTCGCAAGCCAAATTTAGGGGTCCGTTTATATGGGGGCAATACGTAAAAGTGGTCCGATATGGCCCATTTGCAATACCATCCGACCTACATCAATAACAACTACTTGTGCCAAGTTTCAAGCCGATAGCTTGTTTCGTTCGGAAGTTAGCGTGATTTCAACAGACGTACGGACGGACGGACATGCTCAGATCGACTCAGAATTTCACCACGACCCAGAATATATATACTTTATGGGGTCTTAGAGCAATATTTCGATGTGTTACAAACGGAATGACAAAGTTAATACCCCCCATCCTATGGTGGAGGGTATAAAAATTTTAAAAATATGAGATATTTTTCAACGCTTTATTTTAAAGATTATTTTTATTTAAAACATAGTTAATTCCCGCTTGAAGTCGAGTATGAAATTGGAAACACGTTTAAAGGACTTATAGCTCATGAAGAAAACAGTTGAAAAAATAAAAAAACAATTATGTTAGATTAAAATTTTTTCTACAATCAAGTACGCAAAACTCAATCGGAATCAAAATCAAAATCGATGTAGCCAAGTATGCTTTTTTTCAAAAATATTTTTGTGTTATCGTTTGCTCGAAATCAATATAAAATTTTTTAGGGGAATGACAAAATCTTTGGATCCAATTAAAATGTTTTTGATTGTTGGAGAAATTTTTATTTGAAAATTTAAATTTCTCGAAGGGACGAATATTTTGAAAATATTCTACTTCAGAGTATAGTGCTAAAAATTTTGGGTTTAGTTTCCTTTAGAATTAAAAAAAAAAGATATGTTATTTGTAAAAAACAGTTAACCAAAGATATATATTCAATATGGTTCTCACAATATTTTATTCAAATTACTTAATAAAGATAATCATGTTGGACAATTTGTGTACTAACCTATATTCCTAATGAGAAATTGCTCCCAGTGAGCCGAAAGCAGTATCAAAATTCTTAAGAGAATGCCAATATATTTGCATTCAATTTATTTATTTAAGTACCTCTCATAAGTGATTTTAAAGCGACTTTGCCATGAGTCGACTTTTTGTAAACTCCAATCGACTTGTGATATTTTTGAAAATGCCCTAGTAGATTTTTGATGTTGAACAAAATCGACAAATTGACTTTTAACTAAAAATTCGATATTAAATGAAGAAGAGGAATGTGATGACGAGAGTATATGTACACAATATCAATTATTTTTAAAAATTTGTCAAAGGTGATAAATAAACCTAATGAAAAAATATCTACTTTAAAGACATTTCTCTAATATAACGATATTTTACTTAAATAAAGATATTTTATAAACATAGCACTGAAGAAATTTTGGAATTAATACCCAAATGTTTGAAATCATTGGATTTTGATAACATTTTTTGCCGTGTATATTAACATTAAGAATACAGGAGAGAAAGAAAAGATTAAATATTTGCCAACAGAATTATAGGAAACAATAACTGCCTTTCTTTACCTGCCATGGCTCTGTTTACACACTTATATTTCTGTCATACCACAACTGAGGCTGATATATCAAATCAGCATTGCAGGAGATTTTCTGTATGTGATTAAAATATCTGAACTTTTCAATTAAATTCACTCAATGGGGTATCTTGGCATTTTTAGAAGCTTTCGCTAATATAAAGACATATATTAGAATATGCCGATATTATAAACATAAATTAATTTGTTAAAAAAATAAGCACAAATTGAAATATTTTCCAGAGAATAATTAAAAAATTTTAATTAATTAGAAAATAATTAAAAATTTTAATTAAATTAAAGAGAATGACAGAATCTAAGATTATGCCATATCATGGGTTTTGAAAATTATTCCATGTTGAATAAACTAAAACTATGTGACACAAAATGTCCCTTAGTCATTTAAGTGCTTGATGTAATTTAAAGCACTATGTAGTCAGGATATAAGAAAATATTTGTATAAAAATAGGCCTATGAAAAATAAAGGTTGAATTTGAATTTTCAAATATTTGCAAATATGTATCGGCATAATTAAAAATTGGTCAGTATCACTATCCAGCAAAAACTAAATTTGGAAGTTCTTACTTAGTCATTACTTACTTAAGTCATCCAGAAATATTCTTCAGATAATGGACTTAATTTTCTCTTTACCAAAAATTCTTTTGAAATTTGGTACGTTTTGTTATGTTAGTATATGGCTTCTACCAACCATGCGAAAATGGGTCCATATCGGTCCAGATAAACCGACCCCCATATTGTACTTCTTGAGCCTCCTGGATAAGCAAATTTCATCTTGCCCTGCTAACTATCATGTAAACCGACCACCATATTTCATATTTTTTGATGAATTTTTGTAGATAATTTTTAACTTGTGTGGCATTGTGGTAATGAAGCCTGTTTTCATCGAATCTGCTTCAAAATTCGGTACGTTTGTAGTCTATATATTAGTCCATATAGACCGACCCTTCTACAAAAATATATTAGACCGCTAAAACACGGTTGCCATTCGAAAAACTGTTTCTTCGAAAGAAATGATTTATTATTTTATTTCAGAAATTTACTTTTTATTTTATGATCATTTCTAATACCAAAAATTTATTTGGGTGCATAAATATCCCTTGTTTAGAAATGTTTCGAAATTTTAAATATTTTTAAATTGCACCTGCAAGGAAAATAGCTATTTCTAAAAAACAGAGAACTTACTCACACTTTGGTAGTATGATCTAATGAGAATTATAATTCTCACAGATGTTGACTTAATATTGACGTTATAGAAAATTTAGTCAACATTTTATTTTTATTAAACTTTTCTATAAAAATAAAATGTTGACTAAATTCAAAAAAAATTCAAAATTTTATTTTATTTTTATAGAAAATTTTCTTTTATATAGGAAATTTGTCAAAATGTTATTCCTGGAGAAAATTTGGCAAAATTTGACTGGTAGAGAAATTTTTGTCAAAATTTTATTCCTAGAGACTATTTTGTTAAAATTCTATTCCTAGAGAAACTTTTGTCAAAATTTTATTCCTAGAGACTATTTTGTTAAAATTTTATTCCTAGAGAAAATTTGGCAAAATTTTTTCGCTATAGCCCTTTTTGTCAAGATTTTACTCCTAGACACAATTTTGTTAAATGTTGTTCCTTAAGAAAATGTTGTCAAAATTTTATTCCTAAAGAAAATTTTATCCAAATTTTATTCCTAGAGCACTTTTTGTTAAGATTTTACCCCTAAAGACAATTTTGTTCCTAAAGAAAATGGTGTCAAAATTTTATTCCTAAAGAACATTTTTTTCCTAGAGAATTTTTTGCAAAATTTTATTTCTAGAGAAAATTTTTTTCAAAATTTTACTCCTAGACAAAATTTGGCAAAATTTTATTCCTAGAGCTCTTTTTGTCAAGATTTTACTCCTAAAGACAATTTTGATAAAATTTTATTTTTATATAAAATTTTGTCCAAATTTTATTTCTATAGAAAATTTTGTCAAAATGAGAATGACAATTCTCACAGATGTTGACTTAATATTGATTTTGTAGAAAATTTAGTCAAAATTTTATTTTTATAGAAAAGTTTGTCAAAATTTTATTTTTATAGAAAATTTTAGTTTATATAGGAATTTTGTCAAAATGTTATTCCTAGAGAAAATTTGGCAATTTTTTTTTTTTTGCTAGAGCACTTTTTGTCCAGATTTTTTCTTTAAGAAAATGTCAAAATTTTATTCCTAAAGAAAATTTTGTCAAAACTTTATTCCTACAGAAAATTTTGTCAAAATTTTATTTCTATAGAAAATTTTGTCAAAATTTTATTCCTAAAGAAAACTTTGTCAAAATTTTATTCCTAAAGTAAATTTTGTCAAAATTTTATTCCTAAAGAAAATTTTGTCAAAATTTTATTCCTAAAGAAAATTTTGTCAAAATTTTATTCATATAGCACTTTTTGTCAAGATTTTAATCCTAAAGACAATTTTGTTCCTAAAGAAAATGGTGTCAAAATTTTATTTCTAGAGAATTTTTTTTTTTCAAAATTTTATTCCTAGAGAAAATTTGGCAACATTTTATTCCCAGAGCAATTTTTGTCAAGATTTTACTCCTAAAGACAATTTTGATAAAATTTTATTTTTATAGAAAATTTTGTCCAAATTTTATTTCTATAGAAAATTTTGTCAAAATGAGAATGACAATTCTCACAGATGTTGACTTAATATTGACATTGTAGAAAATTTAGTCAACATTTTATTTTTATAGAAAAGTTTGTCAAAATTTTATTTTTACAGAAAATTTTAGTTTATATAGGAATTTTGTCAAAATTTTATTCTTAGAGAAAATTTGGCAAATTTTTTTTGCTAGAGCCCTTTTAGTCAAAATTTTAATCCTAGAGACAATTTTGTTAAAATTTGGTTCCTTAAGAAAATGTTGTCAAAATTTTATTCCTAAAGAAAATGTTGTCAAAATTTTATTCCTAAAGAAAATTTTGTCAAAATTTTATTCCTAAATAAAATTTTGTCAAAATTGTATTCCTAAAGAAAATTTTGTCAAAATTTTATTCATATAGCACTTTTTGTCAAGATTTTAATCCTAAAGACAATTTTATTCCTAAAGAAAATGGTGTGAAAATTTTATTTCTAGAGAAAATTTTTTTCAAAATTTTATTCTTAGAGAAAATTTGGCAAAATTTTATTCCTAGAGCACTTTTTGTCAAGATTTTACTCCAAAAGACAATTTTGATAAAATTTTATTTTTATAGAAAATTTTGTCCAAATTTTATTTCTATAGAAATTTTTGTCAAAATGAGAATGACAATTCTCACAGATGTTGACTTAATATTGAATTTGTAGAAAATTTCGTCAAAATTTTATTTTTATAGAAAATTTTAGTTTATATAGGAATTTTGTCAAAATGTTATTCCTAGAGAAAATTTGGCAATTGTTTTTTTTGCTAGAGCCCTTTTTGTCAAGATTTTACTCCTAGAGACAATTTTGTTAAAATTTGGTTCCTTAAGAAAATGTTGTCAAAATTTTATTCCTAAAGAAAATTTTGTCAAAATTTTATTTCTATAGAAAATTTGGCAAAATGTTATTCCTAGAACACTTTTGGTGATGATTTAATTCCTATAGACAAATTAGTTAAAATTTTATTTCTATAGAAAATGTTGTCAACATTTTATTCCTAGAGCACTTTTTGTCAAGATTTTACTCCTAGAGACAATTTCGTTAAAATTTTGTTCCTAAAGAAAATGGTATCAAACTTTTATTTCTAAAGAAAATTTTGTCAAAATTTTATTCCTAGAGAAAATTTTGGCAAAATTTTATTCCTAGAGCACTTTTTTCAAAATTTCACTCCTAGAGACAATTTTGTTCCTAAAGAAAATGTTGTCATTATTTTATTCCTAGAGAAAATTTGGAACAATTTTATTCTCAAAGCACGTTTTGTCAAAATTTAACGCCTAGAAACTACTTTGTTAAAATTTTATTCCTAAAGATTTTTTTTCAAAATTTTATTCCTAGAGAAAATTTAACAAAATTTTATTCCTAGAGCACTTTTTGTCAACATTTTGCTCTTAGAGACAATTTTGTTAAAATTTTATTTCTATAGAAAATTTTATCAAAATTTTTTTCCTAGAGCACTTTCTGTCAAGATTTTACTCTTAGAGACAATTTCGTTAAAATTTTGTTCCTAGAGAAAATTTGGCAAAATTTTATTCCTAGAGCACTTTTTGTGAAGATATCACTCTTAGAGAAAATTTTGTTAAAATTTTATTTGTATAGAAAAATTTGTCAAAATTTTATTCCTAGAGCACATTTTGTCAAGATTTTATTCCTAGAGACAATTTTGTTAAAATTTTATTCTTAAAGAAAATGTTGTCAAAATTTTATTCCTAAAGTTAATTTTGTCATAATTTTATTCCTAGAGCACTTTTTGTCGACATTTTGCTGTTAGAGACAATTTTGTTTAAATTTTATTTCTATAGAAAATGTTGTCAACATTTTAATTCTAGAGCACTTTTTGTCAAGATTTTACTCCTAGAGATAATTTCGGTAAAATTTTGTTCCTTAAGAAAATGGTATCAAACTTTTATTCCTAAAGAAAATTTTGTCAAAATTTTATTCCTAGAGAAAATTTGTATAATTAGAAAATTTGGCAAAATTTTATTCCTAGAGCACTTTTTGTCAAAATTTAACTCCTAGAGACAATTTTGTTAAAATTTTGTTCCTAAAGAAAATTTTTTCATTATTTTATTCCTAGAGAAAAATCGGCACAATTTTATTCCCAAAGCACGTGTTGTCAAAATTTAACTCCTAGAGACTACTTTGTTAAAATTGTATTCCTAAAGTTAATTTTGTCAAAATTTTATTCCTAAAGTTAATTTTGTCAAAATTTTATTCCTAGAGCACTTTTTGTCAATATTTTACTCTTAGAGACAATTTTGTTAAAATTTTATTCCTAGAGAAAATGTTGTCAAAATTTTATTCCTAGAGCACATTTTGTCAAGATTTTACTCCTAGAGACAATTTCGTTAAAATTTTGTTCCTAAAGAAAATGGTATCAAACTTTTATTACTAAAGAAAATTTTGTCAAAATTTTATTCCTAGAAAAAATTTGCAAAATTTTATTCCTAGAATACTTTTTGTCAAAATTTAACTCCTAGAGACAATTTTGTTAAAATTTTGTTCCTAACGAAAATTTTGTCATTATTTTATTCCTAGAGAAAATTTGGCACAATTTTATTCCCAAAGCACGTGTTGTCAAAATTTAAATCCTAGAGACTACTTTGTTAGAATTGTATTCCTAAAGTTAATTTTGTCAAAATTTTATTCCTAAAGTTAATTTTGTCAAAATTTTATTCCTAGAGAAAATTTGACAAAATTTTATTACTAGAGCACTTTTTGTCAACATTTTACTCTTAGAGACAATTTCGTTAAAATTTTGTTCCTAGAGAAAATGTTGTCAAAATTTTATTCCTAGAAAAAATTTTGCAAAATTTTATTTATTATATTAATTTGGCAAATTTTTTATTCCTAAAGAGTATTATTTTACAAAATTTTATTCCTAAAGTAAAGTAAAGTTTGTCAAAGTTTTATTCCTAGAGAAAATTTTACAAAATTTTATTCCTAGAGCATTTTTTGTCAAGATTTTAGTCTTAGAGACAATTTTGTTAAAATTTTGTTCCTAAAAAAATGTTGTCAAAATTTTTAGTCCTAGATTAAATTTTGTCAAAATTTTATTCCTAGAGCGCTTTTTGTCAAGATTTTACTCCTAGATACAATTTTGTTAAAATTTTGTTATTAAAGAACAAAGTTGTATATTCGGTAGAAATTCCTGTATGCGGCCTACGGTGAAGTGTACAAATATTTCGAATGTATTCCTAGCTCATTTAATTTTTTGGCACAACAAATATTTTCGCTGAATACAAATCACACCCTAATATAAAACAAGCCAAGATGTTGAACATCGTAGACATGTAATTCACACGCGTGCTCTAAACTAAGTGTGTCACCAAAACACACACCAAAAAGAATTGCTCTTAAAGCAACCAAATAAAGAATTCGTTCGTTCGTTCGTTGTGTGAATTTGGACCCCCAGGGTTGAAAGAACCACAAGAATAAGGCAAGGAAAGGACATAAACCGGAACTCAAGCCATGGGAAGTAAAAGAAACATTTTGAGTCACAACTTTAAGATTTACGAGTGTTCATAAAGTCACGCCACTTAATTGTAAATGGAGGAGATATTTCATACACAAGGACTAACGCATAGGCATGATGCATGTCACACAGACACATACACCCCCGCATATAAATGTTCATTCACACGTACACTTCTAGTCACATGATTCTCCTCTTTTGGAAAAAGTGTTGCAATGTCAAATATTTTGTAACCTTCTGTATGTATGTAGAAGATTTTCGAGATTTTTTTTGGAGGAGGAGACGGAAATCTCTTCACCTCAAGTGTATAGACCTTGTTTTGTTTTTATGAAAGATGAAAAAATAAATTATTATTTTTAGATGTAGTTGTTGTTGTTGTTATGATGATTGTTATTATTTGTAGTTTGGCGTTATGTTTCTTCGGATTTCCCTCTTTCTTTCTAGTGCATAATCAAAACTAGAAAAAAATACACACAAATTTGTCTGTTTTTGAAGGACACGTGCCATTCATATGTCTTGCCACCACTCTACTACTCTTAGCCATTCTTTACACTTCAATTGAGTCTTTGTCTGTGAAACATAAAATAACTGCAATGGCATTGCCGCTAACGCCCAGAACGTCCTTCATCCTCGCACACTCTTTCTCTGTGTTGTAACCTTGTATGAATTGCAATGGTACATTGCTGGAGGGTGGGTTGTGTTTGTTGGTCTTTTGTTTTTGTTGATGTCTATTCAAATAGGTATTCACAAAAGTTATGTTTCATATTTTATAACACACTTTCACTAGTGAATTTGTAATTCTAGAAACTGTGTTGTGAAAACAAAATGCTATGGTGTCGATAAGAAAGTAATGTTGAGGAGGGATAAAACACAAAAAAAATAACTATATTACACTCAAAAAAATACACACGGTTATTCGTCATCTTATTACCTTTCATTTAAGTACCAACAACGTTATAATCGGACATTTCTAATTCGAGATATATTGTGTTTAGTGAAAAAAGAGCCAAAATTTAAAAATAACGGAATATCTCAAAAACTGTTCCATAAAAAATTTTAAACATTTTTAACTTCCGAACAAAACAAGCTACCGACTTGAAACTTGGCACAAGTAGTTGTTATCGATGCAGCTAGATCCGGTTGAAATTTGGTACGTGGTGTTAATATGTGGCCTTCATGCAAGAATTGGTCCATATCGGTCCATAATTATATACATCCCCCATATAAACCTATCCCCTGATTTTGCTTGCGGAACCCCTTGAAGCAGCAAATTTCACCCGATCCGCTTGAAATTTGGTACGTAGTATATGATCTCGAACAATACTGCACAAATTGGTGCATATCGGTCCATAATTACTATATATAGCCGCCATATACACCCAACCCCTGTCTTTGCTTGCGGACCCTCTTGGAGGAACAAATTTCATCCAATCCGGTTGAAATTTTGTACGTTGAGTTAGTATATGGTCTCCAGATTTGACCTCAGGAGACCCTTGGAGGAGCAAATTTCATCCTATCCGGTTGAAATTCGGTACGTGGTTTTTCTATACCGCCTTTAACGTTCATGCAAAAATTGGTCGATATAAGTCCATAATTATGTATAGCCGCCATATAAACCGACCCCCAGATTTGGCTCTCGTAGCCTTTTGGAGGAGCAAATTTCATTCGATTCGAAGTTCTCTGATTCGGTTGAAATTTTGTACGTGGAGTTAGTATATGGCCTATACCTACCATGCAAAAATTCATTCACGTGGTTAAAATCCCAGCAAACAATTTTGGAAGTTCTTCCAAAGGCACAACTTTAAAAGCACTTCCAGAAGATGCACCCCCAATGATGTTCTTTATTTTAACTACATAGGAAGTTCTTTTAATTCAATTTTTTATAACTTGGTTTTTTTATACTTTTAATGGATAATTTTAAGTTTTTTTCAAATAGGTTAAAACAGTAAGAATTCATAAAATGGTACAAATCATTTAAATTTTGTCGACAAAAATGCTAAATCCAATCTGAAAAAATAGTGCATTTTTGAAAATATTTGAGGTCTAATGTTTCCGACAATCGTTAGAATCCACTAAAAATTATAAAAACTATTTATTTGACAAAATATCACAGAATTTTTATACCCTGCGCCACACTGTGGAACAGGGTCTTAAAAGTTAGTGCATCTGTTTGTAACACCCAGAAGGAGACGAGACAGACACATGGTGTCTTTGGCAATAATGCTCAGGGTGGGTCCCTGAGTCGATATAACCATGTCCGTCTGTCCGTCCGTCCGTCTGTCTGTGAACACATTTTTTTGATCAAAGTCCAGGTCGCAATTTAAGTCCAATCGCCTACAAATTTGACACATGTTCCTAATTTGGTTCAAAATAGAACCCTATTGATTTTGGAAGAAATCGGTTGAGATTTAGATATAGCTCCCATATATCTTTCGCCCGATATGCACTAATATGGACCCAGCAGCCAGAGTTTTATACCGATTTGCTTGAAATTTTATACAAACATAACGCTTAGTCGTATAGTCAAGTGTGCAAAATTTGATTGAAATCGGTTCAGATTTAGATATAGCTCCCATATATATGTTTCGCCCGATATGGACTTATATGGCCCCAGAAGCCAGATTTTTGGCCGAATTTGGTTGAAATTTTGCACTAGGAGTACAATTAGTAGGTGCAAAATTTGATTGAAATCGGTTCAGATTTAGATATAGCTCCCATATATATCTTTCGCCCGATATGGACTAATATGGTCCTAAAAGCCAGAGTTTTGGCCCAATTCGCTTGAAATTTTGCACAGGGAGTAGATTTAGCATTGTAGCTATGCGAGCCAAATTTGGTAGAAATCGATTCAGATTTAGATATAGCTCCCATATATGTCTTTCGCCCGATATGCACTTATATGGACCCAGAAGCCAGAGTTTTATCCTGATTAACTTGAAATTTTGCACAAGGAGTAAAATTGGTAGTATAGTCATGTGTGCCAAATTTGATTGAAATCGGTTCAGATTTAGATATAGCTCCCATATATATGTTTTTCTGATTACGACAAAAATGGTCAAAATACCAATATTTTCCTTGTTAAATCGCCACTGCTTAGTCGAAAAGTTGTAAAAATGACTCTAATTTCCTAAACTTCTAATACATATATATCGAGCGAAACATCATAAATAAACTTTTGCGAAGTTTCCTTAAAATTGCTTCAGATTTAAATGTTTCCCATATTTTTTTTACTAAAATTGTGTTCCACCCTAGTTCATTAGCCAACTTAAATTTTGAGTCTATAGATTTTGTAAAATTCTATCAAATTCTGTCCAAATCGAGTGATATTTAAATGTATGTGTTTGGAACAAACCTTTATATATAGCACGCAACACATTTGATGGATGTGATATGGTATCAAAAATTTAGATCTACAAAGTGGTGCAGGGTATAATATAGTCGACCCCGCCCCACTTTAGACTTTCCTTATTTGTTTAGTTGACATCCAAAACATTGAATTCGGATCATACCTAAAGAAGTGATGCAAATTCAGTGCAACGGCTGTTAAAATGGAGGACTTCCGTCCTATGACTAGCCCATGTTAAATTCATCGCTTCTGCGTCAATTTTGTACCACTTCCGGGTCCAAAACGAACATTTTCATTACTTTTTTGGTGACGCTTTTTTGATGGGATGTCCATTTTTTGGAGCTAATGCTATTTCTTTACTTTTAGTTATTTTTTTTTTTCTTCTATAAGAGTGTTTAATTTTGTCAACTGCATTAAAAAGTACAACAGAGCATCGATTTAACAACGCTTAGTGGAAATCTCAAACTGTTGAATACAATTTAGTTCAATTTTTTGCACAAGTTAGTTTATTCTTATTATAAAACAATTGATTTTTTTTTCGGTGCATTTAGAATACGAATCTTTGACATTGTAGTATTTTCGTTAAAGACGTATGTCCTTCAGATAAATAGAACCACTTTTATTATTTTAAGAAAAAATCTTTAAATTGACTGTGACTGACTATCGTTTTACCAAAATATGGGCTTGTGCCATGAAGATCGTATAAGAAGTCCCATATATATTGCGAAAAACAAATAGATGTACAAATGGACGATACTGGACTTAAAACATGTAGAGGCTCGAAAGCAAAGCCGCCAAGGCTGTGACGAAATTGAAGGTGCTCGGAAACGTGAAATATGACAAACCATCAATGGATAATAGGAGAGTGGGTGGGTGTAATGCAACTATCCACGATCACATACCTGTGCTGGCCATAGCAGCTGACATTTTGGACCCCAGGACAGAATGGGACCCTAGAACAGAATGGGACCCCAGAACAGATGATTGGGCGCTGGAAACACATAAAACGATGTGAACCAGAGAACTGCAACCGGTGGCTTTTTTTCGTATTGCAATCTTACCCACAAAATGTCGGTGGTGGTGAGTAAGAACACCGGTGAGTAAAAACACCACTAGTATATAATAATGTTCGTATGCAATGTCTTGCAATCTTAAACCAATTGACATCGTAACAACGCTCGGTAAACAAAAAACTAGTGTGGCACTTAAGTGTGATTGCACTCAACAACAACAATTACCAGCAGTTGGCATTAGCTCAAGAGAATAGAGAGAGTAACAAATAAAAGAATACCCAATTGCAATTGGTGTTTTAAGATTGCAAATATTGGTGTTTACTAAATACACTGGTCGGTTGCGGTAGATTACAGCCGTTCTCTGATGTGAACCAAAAAGACGACGAAAATACTATGGGGTGACTCAGATAAGACCCTAAAGGTTTATAAAAATTCATGGCCGAAATGCTCCCCGTCCAATTCAGTTGCGTGAATTCGCCACATATTGGGAAAATTTTGGGTTTTAAAATTTTAGAGTGAATAATTTTCAAGTTCATTAAAGCCAATTTTTCAAGTTCATTAAAGCCAATTTATTTCACTAAAGCCAATATATATTAGTTGATTGAATTATTATGTTTGGAGAAAATTTCCTTTACTCTGCTAATTTTTTGCGTACGCTATATAAAAGAACTATACAAAATTATATACAAATGAAGCATAAATATTTATTAAATTTGTACTTTTCACATGATAGTTCATTAATTTAATTTGTAAAGTTTTATTACAAATGCGCCCACTTTGAACTTCGTATGGCACTAAAGACATTCTAGAAATTTTTAACTCCAATTTTTTTTCTTCAAACTACAAAATTTTCTTTAAGAAGTAAACAAATTAATTATTTATAATAAATATGACGAAAATTTTTTAATTATTTTTATGATATCGGCGGGATGTCAGCGTTTGTAGTACTGTTTAGTTAAAATTTTCTAAAAATACTCTAAATTTCCCAAAATTTTTCTTCCTAGTGGGTTCACTGGTTTTTCAGTGCATTTGGTCATTACTTTATTTAATATGTCTCTCGTTATTCTGGAGTTTAATTTATGGAATCATTGACTTCTCGAATAGTAGAAAAATATTTAATTATTTTTATGATATCGGCGGGATGTCAACGTTTGTAATACTGTTTAGTTAAAATTTTCTCAAAATAATCTAAATTTTCCAAAATTTTTCTTCCTAGTGGGTTCACTGTTTTTTTTTCAGTGCATTTGGTCAATACTATTTATTTAATATGTCTCTCGTTACTCTAGAGTTTAATTTATGGAATCACTGGTTTCTCTAATATTTTTTGTTCACAAATAGTATTCCAAAGAATTCCATAATTTCTAATGTTCCCAAAGATATCACATTATTATCGTTAGTCCTACCTCCACAGCTTACAATATATGGCTGTCCTTCTATCCAAAAGGTTCACCACAAAATATAATACAAATGTATATACAATCATGACTAATTGAATTAAGGACATAATTACACCTTATAGGGTTTTTGCATGGAGGAGAGCTCTTCAAACCAACCCCTCGCCCAAAACACAGAGTATGCCAAAGTATAAGAAATTCTATGCAACCTAGTGTCTAGTTTAACCTCATTTCTCTTGCATTGTTCTGCACTTCCATCTGCACGCCAAGTGCAATTGTTTCGAGTTCTTTTTTTTTGCTGAAACTGAATTTTCCATTTCCATTGGGTGTAGGTGGTGTTTGTGATGGTTTGAATTACTTTTAGTTTTTCTCTTTTCAATGTAGAAGGGGGAAAAAAAACAACAGCTTCACGACCTTTAATTGAAAAAAAAAGAAAGCTACCTTCCTCCACCACCCCCTCCTCCACAGCCATCAGAGGTTCATTGAGAGATATGGCAGAATGCATTGCATCTGCTTTCATGGAAAACAACACAATTAAAATCTGAATTCTGCTGCAATGCTGGTCTTCACACTTCTCCTTCCACTACAACCGATGGTTGGGGTATTGCATTAAGAGCTGCACTTATCCAGTGTGGAACACAACTGTTCTATCTCTATCTAGGCAAGAACATCAGCTGGGAAAACACAGCATAGTATTAAACACACAAACTTTGAACATTTCCCTCATCTCTTGGAGAACATATGGCATGGTGCAGTTTTTAGTCACTGTCGTGGGATTTGGCTTTCAATTGATTGCAGCAGCTAGTTTTGCTTGAAGCTCTGGTGCAAGGAGAGTACGGTTGTAAAGTTTGTTCTGGTGAAAGTGTTTTGTGACACTGGGATTTAATACATAACATTTCGTATACGAAGCAATTGGAAAACATGTTCTGTGAATAGCAAATATTTTTGATTTAAAGTTTAGAATTCACTAAAAGGAATACATTGAAATTCATCCAAAAATATTTCAAAAAATTTCGCATACATATTATCTTTAGAAAGCTTCTCTAATTTAGTATTGCTGTTAAAATTAAAGTAAAATATCTTGAATTATTTTCACTAAAATTTGCAATAAGCCTCTTGAGGGGAACTTTAATTTCCCATCTCCTGTCATTATGAAATAAAAATAAACACCGACATTGTCTTTGTAACCACGATTTTCACTCTGGCTAGAATCCTATTAAAAGCGGTAGACATTTACTGTTTGGTATTATTAGTTTTAATCTTCATTAAATTATCGACTTAAAGTCGTTAACTATAGTGGAAGTCCTATATTTTAGCCTTATATTAATTTTAGAAAAGTTTAACTAAACTGTATTACAAACGCAGATGTCACGCGGATTTCACAAAAATAAAGTAAATATTTTTCGAGAAATTCACGAAAATTTATTTGACGTAATTAAGTTTTTTATACCCTGCGCCACACTGTGGAACAGGGTATTATAAGTTAGTGCATATGTTTGCAACACCCAGAAGGAGACGAGATAGATACATAGTGTCAATAATACTCAGGTTGTGTCCCTGAGTCGAGCTAGCCATGTCCGTCTGTCCGTCCGTCCGTGAACACATTTTTGTGATCAAAGTCTAGGTCGCAGTTTAAGTCCAATCGCCTTCAAATTTGGCACAAGTTCCTGTTTTGGGTCAGAATAGAACCCTATTGATTTTGGAAGAAATCGGTTCAGATTTAGATAAAGCTCCCATATATATCTTTCGCTCGATATGCACTTATATGGACCCAAAGGCCAGAGTTTTACCCTAATTTACTTGAACTTTTGCACCAAGAGAACAATAAATACTATAGTCAGGTGCGCCAAATTGGATTGAAATCGGTTCAGATTTAGATATAGCTCCCGTATATATATATCTTTCGCCCGATATGGACTTATATGGCCCCAGAAGCCAGAGTTTTACCCTAATTTACTTGAACTTTTGCACCAAGAGAACAATAAGTACTATAGTCAGGTGCGCCAAATTGGATTGAAATCGGTTCAGATTGAGATATAGCTCTCATATATATCTTTCGCCCGATATGGACATATATGGCCCCAGAAGCCAGAGTTTTAGCCCAATTTTGTTGAAATTTTGCACTAGGTGTATAATTAGTAGTATAGTCAAGTGTGCTAAATTTTATTGAAATCGGTTCAGATTTAGATATAGCTCCCATATATATCTTTCGCCCGATTTTCCGTCATATGACCACAGAGTTCAAAGTTGTAGACCGATTTACGTGAAATTTTGCACAGTAGTAGAATTAAAATACTAAGTATGCATGTCACATTTGCTTGAAATCGGCTCAGATTTCAATATAGCTTCCATATATATGTTTTTTCCGATTTGGGCAAAAATGGCCAAAATACATACATTTTCCTTATAAAATTGCCACTGCTAAGTCGAAAACTTGTAAAAGTGACTCAAATTTTCCTTTATTTCTAATACTCATCTATCGACCGATAAATCATAAATACACTTTTGCGAAGTTGCCTCAAAACTGGTTCAGATTAAAATGTGTCCCATATTTGTTTACTAACATTGTGTATCATCCCGGGGCATTAGCCGACTTAAGTTTTAAGTCTATAGATTATAAATTTTGTTCAGATGGAGTCAGATTTAAATGTATGTGTTTGGGACAAAAACCTTTATATATAGAACCCAACACATTTGACGGATTTGATATAGTATGGAAAATGTGGATTTACAAAGTGGTGCAGGGTATAATATAGTTCACCACTGTGGTATCACAATGGACTGAATAGTCTAAGTGAGCCTGATACATCGGGCTGCCACATAACCTAACCTAACCTAACCATAATATAGTCGGCCCCGCCCGACTTTAGACTTTCCTTGCTTGTTTTTTGTTTTCAAGTGTTAAAGAAAATTTCTTAGTTTGAAGGAAAAAATTAAAGTTCAAAATTGCAAAAATGTCTTTAGAACCATACGAAGTTCAAGATGGGCGCAGTATTAGTAAAATTTACAAATTCTGAGAAATTCTGAACTATTTTGCGAAAGACACGAATTTATTGATTTGTGTATAATTTTGCCCCTTTTTCTGCCAATTTAATTAACGTACACAAACAATTATTAAATTCAAGGAAACTTTTTCAAAAGAAAATAATTCGATGAACCTAAAGAGAATTAAATTGGCTTTGGTATTGATTCAGAGTCATGGAAGCGGAACATTTTTTTCAGATTCCAATTAATTTTTTAATTGAAATGTCTTCAATCACGAAAATTATAGTATCAATCACAGTTTTAATTGGGCATACAAATTTTTTGATTAAAAAATTAATTAATTTAATTTGAAAATTTCAATTAATTTTTTTTTATTGATTTAATTAAAAATTTAATTGATGTTGATTGCAAACCTCAATTAATTTTTTTAATTAAAAATGTAACTATTTTCAACTAGTTTCTAAGCTGAATTTTCTTTTAGTTTGATTTTTGAAAAATTTGATTGTTTGAAATAAACTTTTATTGAAAAATTAAAAAAACAAAATCCATCACTTTAACTGACTTAGTCTTCCGAGTTTGATTAAGAATCCAGCAAAAAAAATCGAAGTTCTTCTTAAGTCACCACTTTAAAAGCACTTCCAAAAATGGCCTCCCAAAGATGTTCTTTATTTTAATTGCACAGAAAATTCATTTGAGTCCATTTTTTTCAACTCGATTTTTTCATATTTTTAATGGTAAATTTAAATTTGTTTTTGTTTCAAATAGGCTAAAAATAGATTAAGAATTAATAAAATGGTACAAATTATTTAAATTTTGGCGAAAAAATTCTAAATCATTTCTAGAAAATTAAGCCGATATCCTAAGTTTCTAGTTGCTTTTTGTTATATATTTATTATAATTTGTAATTATAGTAAAGAATTTAATTAATAAATAAAATAAAAATTTCTAGAAAAATTGCAAATTTTTAAAAATATTTGATGGCAAACGTTCCAGACATGCGTTAGAATGCAGTTAAAATAAACAAAATAATTTTTAAATTATTTTCAATTATGTGACAAAATATAACAAAATTCTTAATTCACATATAAAACACTGAATTCGCATCACACCTTTAGAAGTGATGCAAATTCAGTGCAACGGCTGTTGAAATGGTAGACAAGCCCATGTTAAATGCATCGCTTCTGCGCCACTTCCTGATCTCAAAAGAACATTTTCACTGCTTTTTTGGAGACGCTTTTTTTTTGCTGGGAAGTTAATTGTATTAATTATTTTTTTAATAAAAATTTAAAAATTTTCAATAATTGACTTAATTAACTGAATGCTTGTATCTTGATTGTAATTGTATCAATTAATTTATAAATTGAAAAAATTTTAATTGCAAAAACGTCTTTAGTGCCATACGAAGTTCAAGATGGGCACATTATTGGTCAAATTTATATATTTTATGAAATTCTCAACAATTTTGTGGGAGACACGAATTAAGTAAATTGTTATGCTTTATTTGTGTAAAATAATATTTTAAACATTTTTGGTTAATATCCCTAACGTATACAAGAAATTATTAAAATCAAAACATTTTTGCATTGGGGAAATTTTAATTAAAGCAAAATCATATTCACGAACTTCAATATATTGTTAAATTGCATTTAAAACCCTGGAGGGTTCACTTTTTTTTGAGCATATAAACATGATCCCGGCTGAATATTGAGCTGTTCTCACGTGGTAATATCTTAGTGGAACAAAAACAGTGAATCCGCCAGTAAGGCAAATTTTGGTTAATTTTAGAAAAGTTTGCTTTATTTTAGAAAATATTTTTCGTCAACTTCAAGAAAATTTTATTAGACACAATTACTTTTTTTCACTCGTTAAAAACATTTCGTAGTGTAAAAAACAAAAATTGGAAACAAAATAGAACAAGTATATACGGCCGTAAGTTCGGCCAGGCCGGAGCTTATGTACCCTCCACCATGGATTGCGTAGAAACTACTACTGAAGACTGTTATCCACAATCGAATTATTTGGGTTGCGGTAACACTTGCCGATGGAAAGGTATCTTAAAACTTCCTAACACCGTAATATATACCACATAGTCCATACGTGGTATATATTAAACTAAAAAAGGCCGATTAAATACGTATATAATTAAGTTTAAAGTTTCTATAGAAATACAATTTTGACAACATTTTGTATAGAAGTAAAATTTGGAAAAAAATCTATAGAAATAAAATTTGGAAAAAATTTTCTATAGAAATAAAATTTTGGCAAAATTTTCTATAGAAATAAAATTTGGAAAACATTTTCTATAGAAATAAAATTTTGGCAAAATTTTCTATAGAAATAAAATTTTGACAACATTTTCTATAGAAGTAAAATTTGGAAAAAATTCTATAGAAATAAAATTGGAAAAAATTTTCTAGAGAAATAAAATTTTGGCAAAATTTTATATAGAAATAAAATTTTGACAAAAGTTTCTATAGATATAATATTTTGACAAAATTTTCTATATAAATAACATTTTGACAATGTTTTCTATAAAAATAAAATTATGGTAGATTAGTTTTGGCTCGAGTGGCAACCATGATTATGAACCGATATCATATGCTGACACCATGTACCAAATTTCAACCGGATCGGACGAAATTTGCTTCTCTTAGAGGCTCCGCAAACCAAATCTGGGGATCGATTTATATGGGGCCTATATATAATTATGGACCGATATGGACCAATTCCTGCATGGTTGTTGGATACCATAAACTAACACCACGTACCAAATTTCAACCGGATCGGATGAATTTTGCTCCTCTAAGAGGCTCCGGAGGTCAAATCTGGGGATCGGCTTATATGGGGGCTATATATAATTATGGACCGATATGGACCAATTTTGGCTTGGTTGTTAGAGACAATATACTAACACCACGTACCAAATTTCAATCGGATCGGATGACTTTTGCTCCTCTAAGAGGCTCCGAAGTTCAAATCTGGGGATCGGTTTATATGGGGGCTATATATAATTATGGGCCGATGTGGACCAATTTTTGAATGCCCATTAGAGAACATATGCCAACACCTTGTACCAAAATTTCAGGCGGATCGGATGAAATTTGCTTCTCTTAGAGGCTCCGCAAACCAAATCTGGGGATCGGTTTATATGGAGGCTATATATAATTATGGACCGATGTGGACCAATTTTTGCATGGTTCGTTAGAGATCATATACTTACACCATGTACCAAATTTCAGCCGGATCGGATGAAATTTTATTTTCTTAGAGGCTCCGCAAGCCAAATTCGGGGATCGGTTTATAAGGGGGCTACATATAATTATGGACCAATGTGGACCAATTTTTGGTTGTTAGAGATCATATACTAACACCATGTACCAAATTTCAGCCGGATCGGATAAAATTTGCTTCTCTTAAAGCAATCGCAAGCCAAATTTGGGGGTCTGGTTATCTGGGGGCTATACGTAAAAGTGGACCGATATGGCCCGATTTGCAATACCATCCGACCTACATCAATAACAACTACTTGTGCCAAGTTTCAAGTAGATAGCTTGTTTCGTTCGGAAGTTAGCGTGATTTCGACAGACGGACGGACGGACGGACATGCTCAGATCGACTCAGAATTTCACCACGACCAAGAATATATATACTTTATGGGGTCTTAGAGCAATATTTCGATGTGTTACAAACGGAATGACAAAGTTAATATATCCCCATCCTATAGTGGAGGGTATAAAAATGTCTTTAGTACCATACTAAGTTCATTATGGGTGCATTGATAAAATTTAAAAATTTTTAGCCTATTTTGCACTATTTTGTGGGAGACACGAATTTATTAAAACAATTGTTTCAATTGTTTATAATTATTCCCCCTTTCTTAGTTCATTTTACTAATGTACACAAAAAAATATTAAAGTTGAGAAAACTATGTCAAAACATAATAATTCCATGAATTAAAATATAATTAAATTGCCTTTAGTACCATAGACAATTAATTTTTATAGTGTATTTATATATTTTAAATATTTATTATAAACAGATAATTCATAATATTTTTATTTTTCAAAATTTCTATCTAAGACACTGTTATATTTCCTGGCCAAAAAAATATTTAAAAAAAAACACAGAAATCTAGACAAACCTAAATTGGGACCAAGACACATAAATAATATACGGAAAATTGCACCATAAGGGAACTATAGTGACCTTGGACATTAAGTTTGTCTATGGTTCCTATAAGAAGCACTAATAAAGAAAAGTAGTGGTATCATGCTCAATATAAACAGGAAAAGCTTGTAGAAGTAGCAAAACTTTATGTTTTGTTCAAATACACGTTCAAGATAAACACACACACGCGCGCACTTACACTCATGACACACACATAGGTATGGAAGAAAAAGGTAGCAAGGAAGGAAGTGGTACTTGATTATTTACTTGATTACTTGTGTAGAGCTACTGGCTCGCTACTTTAATGTAAACATTGGTATGAACGTGAACTTAAACGTAAATTGGGCACACGCCACAAAAACACAGACACAAACGCACACGCACATACAGGATAACATTGGCACACTCACTTGTAATGTGGCATCAATGTACACACTTCAGTTAAACGGCCTTTTTGAGGTCCTTTGTAAAGGACTGTTTTGTTTTTATTTTTTCTTTTGATGCTTTTTTTTTATTCTATTTTATTTTATTTACTCTTCTGAGAATTCTTTTCCAACTTTATTTTGAAAAAACATTATTTTTTGAAGTTTCAGCTCTTTCGCTTTATTGTTGGTTGTTTACATTTTTTTTTTTTTGTTTTTGCTCCTTTGAGTTGAATTCACTTCCACTTTTCACTTTCACGTCGTAAACGTTATTCGTTTGTTAATGGTACTCCAAGCAAAGGACTTTTCAAGTCCTAATTGGTTCCGTAACGCGGCCACATTTCTTTCGTTAGTTTGTATTCCGTATGCACGTTGTATCCTTTGCATTGGCGTTTGAACACTGTTCGCCGGAAAAATATTTCGGATCTATGCTCCTTCTGCTGCTGCTTGGAATTTACTTTCATTGGACTTTCATATTTGTAAGGCCAATGTGGCATAAATAATTTCCACACATCACACAGCCCAGGCAGCAACATCAGCAGTAGCAGCAGCAGAACAATCATATCTGATTAGTTTCACACTCTTGTTAATGCATCCCACCATGAAATCCACAAAATTTTGTTGAGTTTGCGCAGTGCCAAGAGCGTGTAAGCGTTAGAACTCAAAAGGACACTTTCCTCTAAGAGTATGACTTCCACATTCAATGCCATCACATTGTCGTTAGTTGCTTTTGGTACTCTAAAGAGGCAGGTTAGAAAAGAGGGTAAAATTCGTTCATGTTTTCTTCAAGTCAAGGCCTTGCACTCGTACAAAATCACGCTAATTTCACTGCAAAACGGAAGTAATATAGTTTAATTTTCTCCAAGAGTCAGGGATCAGGTCACCATGAAGGTGGCATAACAAAACATGTGGTTTTGTTGTAAACTTTTTTACGAGCCTCTTTGCCATGTGCTAGCGTTCATGTTCAAGGCTCGTCTTAAAGAGAATTTTGCTAATTTATCCAAAACAAAAAACAAACAATGGTTTCATTTTATGGTTATAACCATACGCCACGAGGATGTCATCATTGGAACGTGGATGTGATTTTATTATAAATTTATAAGGGTGCGGTAAAGGTTACCGCACTACACTTATATATATGCCAAGTTACTTAAATTGTTATTGATCTGAGGCAACAAAAAATTCAATGCTTATTTTATTTTGTTTTCGTTTTAGTGTTTTGAAGAGGTTTATTTTTGGTTTTACTTGGAAGGAGTTTACTGGTTCTTTGAAAAAAACAAAAAAACAATCGAATGACCTTTATGTGATACATATGGAATACTTCATTGCATGTATACACTGAAAAAAATATTTACGTGATATTAAAGATTACGCAACCTCAATTTTAGGAAGCGCAATTTACACACTATTAAGGACAAATTTCTTTAAAATAATGAAATTTTAATTAAAAGAAAGTTTATAATCTTTGCTTCAAAAATTTTTTTCATTAAATTTAGGACACCAATTTTGCAAATTTGTGTCCCTCCGTTAAAGTGGCATGTCTTTGGACTAAGGCTAATTTTCCTTAAAGTACAGAAACATATTTTTGATTTAAAGAAATTGTCCTTAAATTAACTGAAATATTGTAACTTTAGATTTAAGATAAAATCGCTTCAAATATAGGCTAAGACTTATTTTGAGGATTTAGCATCTTTGTTTTAAAGTTTTTTTTTTTGGAATTACCAAAATATTTTTAACTTCGAAGTATCCGTCATAATTTGAATTTTTAAACTGGAATTTGTTTGTACGTGAATAGCTTTATTAATATACCGGAAAAATAGAATGAAAATTCGATTTATGAGATATGTATCCTAATTTTAATTTTATAGATCCTAGATTTAAAGCCAGATAGGTCGGAAAAAATGTCCTTATTTTAAAGAGCCCGCATCTTTGGCTCGGAATCAAAACCAAAATCCTTAAAGGAAGGTCAAAATCTTTGGATCCAAGTAAAATTTTTTTGAGTGTATGTAATAACTATAAAGTACACTGAACAATTTTGACCTTAATATGAAGGATTATGCAAACTAAATTTTTGGACATTCTATTAAGGACGAATGTATTTAAAGTAAAAACCGTTCATAATATTTGTTCAAAAAATTGTTGTCTTTAAATTTACGGCGCGAATTTGAATTTGAAATTTACGTCCCACTGTTAAAGTTGTATGGCTTTAAGAAAAAAAAAAAATACTTCAAAATTTTCTCAACATTTTATTTCTATAGAACATTTTGTCAAACTTTTATTTCTATAGAAAATTTTCTGAAAATTCTATTTCTAAAGGAAATTTGATCAAAATTTTATATCTATAGAAAATTTTCTGAAAATTCTATTTCTAAAGAAAATTTGATCAAAATGTTATTTCTATAAATTTTTTTCTCAAATTGTATTTCTTAGAAAAATTTCACAAATTTGTATACCCTGCGCCACACTGTGGAACAGGGTATTATAAGTTAGTGCATATGTTTGCAACACCCAGAACGAGACGAGATAGACACATGGTGTCTTTGGCAAAAATGCTCAGGGTGGGCTCCCGAGTCGATATAACCATGTCCGTCTGTCCGTGAACACATTTTTGTAATCAAAGTCTAGGTCGCAATTTAAGTTCAAACGCCTTCAAATTTGGCACATGTTCCTAATTTGGGTCAGAATAGAACCCTATTGATTTTGGAAGAAATCGGTTCAGATTTAGATATAGCTCCCATATATATCTTTCGCCCGATATGCACTAATATGGACCCAGCAGCCAGAGTTTTATACCGATTTGCTTGAAATTTTGTACAAACATAACACTTAGTCGTATAGTCAAGTGTGCAAAATTTGATTAAAATCGGTTGAGATTTAGATATAGCTCCCATATATATCTTTCACCCGATATGGACTATATGGCCCCAGAAGCCAGATGTTTGGCCGAATTTGGTTGAAATTTTGCACTAAGAGTACAATTAGTAGTATAGTCCAGTGTGCAAAATTTGATTGAAATCGGTTCAGACTTAGATATAGCTCCCATATATATCTTTCGCCCTATATGGACTAAAATGGTCGTAAAAGCCAGAGTTTTGGCCCAATTTGGTGCCAATTTTGCACAGGGAGTAAATTTAGCATTGTAGCTATGAGTGCCAAATTTGGTTGAAATCGATTCAGATTTAGATATAGCTCCCATATATATCATTCGCCCGATATGCACTTATATGGACCCAGAAGCCAGAGTTTTATCCCGATTAGCTTAAAATTTTGCACAAGGAGTACAATTGGTAGTATAGTCATGTGTGCCAAATTTTATTGAAATCGGTTCAGATTTAGATATAGCTTCCATATATATTTTTCGCCCGATATGGACTTATATGGCCCCAGAAGCCAGAGTTTTGGCCCAATTTGGTTGAAATTTTGCACTAGGAGTACAATTAGTAATATAGTCATGAGTGCCATATTTGGTTGAAATCGGTTCAGATTTAGATATAGCTCCCATATATATGTTTTTCTGATTTCGACAAAAATGGTCAAAATACCAAGATTTTCCTTGTAAGATCGCCACTGCTTAGTCGAAAATTTGTAAAAATTACTCCAATTTTCCTAAACTTCTAATACATATATGTTATATCGAGCGATAAATCATAAATAAACTGTTGCGAAGTTTCCTTAAAATTGCTTCAGATTTAAACGTTTCCCATTTTTTTACTAACATAGTGTTCCACCCGAGTACATTAACCGACTTAAATTTTGAGTCTATAGGTTTTGTAGAAGTCTATCAAATTCTGTCCAGATCGAGTGATATTTAAATGTATGTATTTGGGACAAACCTTTATATATAGCCCCCAACACATTTGACGGATGTGATATGGTATCGAAAATTTAGATCTACAAAGTGGTGCAGGGTGTAATATAGTCGGCCCCGCCCGACTTTAGACTTTCCTTACTTGTATGTATTTATATGTATAGAATATAGTTCGAGAGCTAAATTAATTTCAGTTAATAACATATACGACTATGAATTAAATCTTGATTTAATGAATTAAATCTTGATCACATAATGTTGGCACGAGAGTAGACGTGTTTTTAGAGCGGTGCACAAAAACTTAAAATAATTGTAGATAAGTTATAAATCTCAGTTGTGAAGTAATTAAATGATGACCAATAAACTTGAAAAATCCAGTGAAATTGACATTTAATTGATACTGTTTGGTTTAATTACAAATAATTGAATTTTAATGTGGTACATTTATTGAAATGTAATTTATTTTTCCCATGCTCCACAAAAAAAACGAAAAACGGTCAAAGAATAACAATCAATGAGAGATGTGATGTGATCTTTGTTTTTAATACTCTAAATATGCTAACGAAGAGCAGAAAATAAATAATTATACTCAACACATAAATTTGTCGTGGACAGTAGACGCTACTCTTATACAGTTGTAACTGTTTATAAATGAATGTATAAGAGATTTTGAAAGTGATAGCACAACAAATTATGTATAAACTATTGGGCAGAGAGAAAAAGAGTGCCGCAAAAATATTGTAATGTATTACTGCTTTTACCGTTCAGTGAGCAATAACATTTAAAGCACAACAAACTGTCAAAAATAAATATTGATAGAGCCAAAAGATTCAGATTGAAATAAAATTTTGAGACAATGAGTAGCTGCGTAGCGTGCAAGAAAAAAGTCCAAGGGGCTAAATTTGTTGAATGTGGTATTTGCAAAACGTCGTATCATACGAAATGCGCTGCAACTAATGTTCCTGGGTTAACGGAGGTAGTAGTTGATTGGATACGGACTAGCAAAGGAGGTGTATTTTTCAAATGTCAGTCTTGCATCGAGTCATCGCAACAGGGAAGAACTGGTATTTCTGACATGTCTTCCAGATTAAATACTCTTGAGGCCAGCATACAGCAGTTGTCTAAGATAATATCAGAAGATGTTTTGACTCAACTCAAAGGCATAAGAGACGATGTTACTAAATGCGTGTTGAAGAGTGAGGCAACAGATCGATATGTAAAAACCAAAGTCAAGCAGTTCGAAGTGGAATACAATGGGCTCAAAAGGCAACTTAATAGGTCTGATATCTTAATTAGTGGCCTTCCAAATAATTTGAGTGCAGAAGAGCTACACCAAGGAATTTACAAAATTGGAAATTTACTGGATGTCAATATAACTGAGCCGGATTTGAATCTCTGTACCTATATACGTGGAAAAAAGGTTGTTCTGGTTAAATTTAATAGCATTTACAAACGGGATCTCGTATTCAAGAAATATATCTCCAAGAAAAATTTAACGTTAAACCAAGTTATGTCGACTGATATCCAGGCCAGAATATTTATGAATGACAACCTGACACCACTTGCTGCTCGAATGAAATTCTTATGTAGAAAGATGATGAAAGAGAAAAAAATTAGAAAATTTATGCTGTTGAACAAAAATCAACCTGAAGTAAAAATAACATTTAATGATGGCGCCGAAAAAGTTCTAAATGATGAAAAATTGGCCGATTTGGTGAAGGAGCCTGAAATGGAAGAAGTTATTGATGCATAGATATATTTTGAGTCTATTGAATTATATAGTTGCATTGAATTCATTATATTTATATACGAATTAAAATACAGAATGAAATATAATAAATTTATTCATATTTATAGATATATTATTTAATTTAACTCAATTTCGTTATGTGCAAACCTAAGGGTGTGTATTTATAAGATCACCGATTATTTCTACAAAACGTAATGCTATTACGGAAAAATTAAATGTATATTACAGAAGCCTATTTGATTCATACAAAGAACTTTTAAAGATCACGGACAGCATGGTTCACCCGTTGTAAACCCATTGTCAATTCTGTTAATATTACATACCTCTGTAAATAGTGATTGAGTAGTCTGTTAAAAAACTAATACTCGGTTATGGTTGGGTAAATTTCGAGCCTTTTTTTCATAATAGCGTTTTAGCTGGTATAACAGATTGTTTAATTTTTTTTTTTTTTTTTTGGATTTGCTATGGTCGATATTTAACCTGCATCGAAGAATATGAGATAACCGTTTTAGGATGTATTACAAATACTGTAATAAGGGCGTAGTTTGTTTATATTAGCACGTATTATCTTGAGGTCGGTACTGGGTTCATAGTTCGCAGTGGAATGCATTAGTCCTAGTTATAAAAAGGATTTTCCAAGATAATCCATTAGTTTAAATTCTTTTGCTGTACTTTACTTATAAATTCATGTATAGAGCATGGACTTCAGTACCTTCTTTATGAGTTGATTATATTCGTCTATAATTGTAATTTGGATTTTAAACAGAAAACTGCTTTTAAATTGTATGTTATAGTAACACAGAAAAAAATCTCATGACCATTTTTCCAATTAAAATTTTAATAGAGCTTTAAAAATATTCAATTAAAGATTCAATGGATTCAACAATTTCTTTTTTTAATTGAAACAAAAATCAATCACAAAAATTATTAGTATCAATTAATTTTTTTTTTTTTTTTTTTTTTGATTGATACTATGATTGAGGGCAATTCAATTAAAATTAATTGGATCAATTATTTTCGTGACTGAATCAGAAATATTTTTTTTTTTTTTTTTTGTTGTGCGAAAGTTCAAAATACTACGGTGCATTATATCTGAAATGAAGCAATAACTGTTGTTGGAACAACTAAAGACGACAAATGTTTATTAGCCTTTACACAAAAGTTCCTTTTCCTCGTATTTAGGATTAATTAATTATTATAGTGGATAGCAAAATATTTTTATTTCAAGGAAATTTATTTTATTCGTATTATCTCAATCTATGGCATTGAAAATTCTTTTCTGCTATCTCGGGTATTTAATGTTTACCAGCATACCACGACTTATGTCAACAAATTCTGTTTTTGTGTACATTCTGTAACTATAGACTACTTTTATTATGCAAATGTACTTTTATACATGCTGTCTCTATTTGGCAATGGGCTTCTGTGATATATTTTGCCTATCGATGCAAAAATTTCTATATTGGTTATAATTTTTTTTGTATCTAACACTTGTTTTTTTTTTTTGGTTTTTATTTTATTTACTTATTTTTTAATAATACTCAAGTTTTTGCCAATTGTTACTTAACTTTCTGATCGACTGCTTTGAATTAATTATTACTTAATATATTTTTTCTAATATTGTGAGTCATATTCATCGATTCTTTATTTTTATCTACATTATTGAGGATTTTTGTGAACTGCTTTATTATCGCATTAAATTTTTTTACAATGACATTTTTTGAATTATTTTCATCTAGTTATAAGTTATACAATAAGTTAAATAGCTTACGTTTAATATCGGTGGAACGAATTAGGATGACAGTGTATCGATATGTCTATACCTAATATTTTAGGGCCAACCATTAGCTCGGATGCCTTAAAGGATCTACATCTAACTAACATCAATCTTAATGTTATACACTTTAATGCTCAGAGTATTGTTCCTAGCCGCACTTCTAGCAAAATTGATGAAATTCGATTGGTATTCTCTAACAATGTATTTGATGTTATATGTATATCGGAAACCTGGTTAAAAGAGCACATTGGGAATGAGGCAGTTGCTTTAGATGGTTATAATCTACACAGAATGGACAGAGTAGCATCTCGGGGTGGGGGTGTATGCGCTTATATTAGAAAGTCTTTAAAGGCAAGAGTTGTAGGAAGTCTTACCGACGATTGTATTGCTGAGGGGATTTTTATAGAAATCGAGTCAGTTGGCGGCATTAAGGTTTTGTTAGGAATAGTATACCTACCTCATGGTGGTTTTACAAATTGTGAAGGCGTGTTACAGGAAATTTCGGCAAGATACTTGCACACTATTATAGTTGGGGATTTTAATGTGGACCTATTTGGGCGGGAAATTGAAATCGCTAGATTTTCTTCTTCATGTGGTCTTGAGGTTGTTCATAATGCGATGCCGACACATATTGTGCCCAATACAGGTGGGGTATCATTAATTGATTATTTTTTGGTGACTGATCGTAACCTAGTGGAGTCAAGTGGTCAATTTTTATTTCCGTCTTTGAACTCGCATCACGCTGCAATATACGCTTCGATCGCGGTTAGGAAACGTATTATACCTGTGGCCAAGCAAATCCGAGACTATTCCAGGCTGGATACGACCAGATGTTTTGAGGATCTCTCTAATTCGAATCTCGATTACATATTCACGGTGAATGACCCCAATTCGCAACTGGAAGTGTTTAATGATGTGGTACAGGATGTATATGACCGTCATGTTCCTCTCAAGTTTGTACGTAATAGAGGGACTTCCAATTGGTACGAGGATCCACTTATAACTACTGCTCTTAACATGCGTGATTTGGCATATAGAGCTTTTGTCGAAAATCGGAATGATTTGAACTGGAAGATATACTGTAAGTATCGGAATCGAGCAAAGACAGTTATTAGGAGAAAGAGGGCTTTTTACTATCGGCATATTTTTACGGCCGTATCTTCGAAAGATTTGTGGAATGAGCTTCGAAAAGTGGGTTTTGTAGACAGCTCTCGGGTAGTAACGAACATTAATGTCGATGAGTGCAATAGATCATTTATACTGCCGCCGGTGAACGATCAGCAAGATTTGGCTATTCGACGTAATTTGGCTATAGATGAGAATGCCTTTAGTTTGAGGAATGTCGATGTGCATGAAGTTTGGGACAGTATATGCAGGATAAATTCGAACGCTGTTGGTTATGATGGGATACCACTGAAATTCATAAAGATTATTTTTTCAGCTATTGGCAGATACCTAGTACATATATTTAATACTATATTGACGACATCAACTTTTCCCCGGATATGGACACGTGCCAGAGTAGTTCCGGTGCCAAAAATAAGGTCACCTCAGCTAATCTCTGACTATCGGCCTATTAGTATTGTCCCAGCTCTCTCTAAAGCTTTGGAGAGTCTAATTAATGAGCAGATGACTTCTTACCTTAATGAGAGGAGACTGTTGTCGGTGTATCAATCGGGATTTCGGAAGGGGTGTAGTACAACGACGTTAATGACAGATTTGGTTGATGGGATTAGGGAATTGATTGATGGGAGGAATGTCGTTGCCTTGGTTAGTTTGGATTTTAGTAGGGCCTTCGACTCGATAAGTCATATAGTTCTTTTGAACAAGCTGTATGAAAAGTTTCATTTCTCGTCTTCAACCTGTTTCCTATTGAAGTCATTTTTGAGTCATAGAACTCAGTTTGTGCAGTGTGGTGATGATGTTTCAGATGTATGTGAAGTGTACCGTGGAGTACCGCAAGGATCAATTTTAGGCCCTCTCCTTTTCTCTCTATACATTAATGATATTTTTGATAATTTTAATTTTATGAAGGCACACTTGTATGCAGATGATCTGCAATTGGTCGCGCACTCTTCTGGTGAAGATTTGCAACATTTCGAAGCAAAGGTGAATAGAGAATTGGGTAGTATTTCTGATTGGTGTCGAAGTAACTACATCGATATTAATATAGCGAAATCTAAATCTATGATCTTTGATTGTTCGTTCGTCTCTTATATACATTTTGCTTTGAACGGTTGCACTCTTCAGAATGTAAAGTTTATGAAGGTTTTGGGATTTTATGTTGATGACAAGCTAAAATTTGACGTTCATGTGTCTAGGATAGCTTCGAGATTAGCCTACCTCTTGCGAAGGTTATATGCCACAGGGGTCTCACTTCCACTTGAGGTCAAGAAAGTAGTGGGAAAGTCCCTATTATTGCCACATATATTATACGGAATTGAGGTTTACTCGGGGGCCCCTTTGGGTACGCTTGATCGCCTCCGGTTACTATTTAATAGGATTGTTCGCTATGTTTATGGTTTGAGTTACTACGACCATGTCAATTCTTATGTGTTGCAGTTTCTGGGGTGTAGTTTTGGGAATATGGTTGATCTAAGAGTACTTTTATTGTTGTATAAGGTCATGAAGCACGATAATCCACCATATATGGCTTCGAATTTTGTGTTTGGGTCTTCAACTAGGACTCATTCATTGCAGCTGCCTCAGTACCGCTCTCTAATTATGCAGCGTTCATTTCGTGTCCGGGCAATACGATTATGGAATTCGGTAGTACCATATGATAATAGGAACTTTTCGTATTCATGCAACCAATTCCGGGACATTGTTCTGCAGTGTTTTTGATGGCCTTCTTGGATTTTAATTATGCTAATGGTCCCATAGATATTCGATTTCGTCATCCATTTTCGTTCCACTAATTACTTTAGGATAAGCATTAGTTTATAAGTTTGTATTTTAATTTTTTAAGGATTTTTTATTAATTGTGCCTATATATATTAAACTGCGTAATCAATTAGGCCGAATACGGCTCACAGGTTATTGAATGAACAAATAAATGAAATGAAATAAATGAAATGATTTTTTCGTGAGCGTGACTTTGCAGAAATTTTATTCACGCACATTCACGAACCTATTTTATTTCTCAATGTTTTTTTGTGAATGTAGGATAAAGTAGAAAACTTTTTTTGTCCTTGTAGGGTAAACCGCAAATTTTCCCTAACAACACTGATTAACTTTGTAATTCTGTTTCTAACACATCGAAAACTTTCGGGTTAGTGGTGAAATTCTGAGTCGATCTAGCGATGTCCATCCGTCTCTTGAAATCACGCTAACATTCTAACGAAATAGGCTATCGAAATATTTACAAGATATTAAAGATTGCGCAACCTTAATTTTAGAATGCGCAATTTACACAACGTTAAGGATAAATTTCTTTAAAATAATGAGATTTTTATTAAAAGAAAGTTTATAATCTTTGCTTCAAAATATTTTTTCTTTCAATTTTTGAAAATTGGCATCCCTTCGTTAAAGTCGTATGTCTTTGAACTAAAGAAAAATTTCCTTAAAGTAAAGAAACACATTTTTGATGTAAAGTAATAGTTCGTAAATTAACTGAAATTTTGGATCTTTAGGTTTAGCTTAAACGCTTAAAATATAGGCTAAGAATTATTAGCATCTTTGGTTTTAGCATCTTTGGTTTAAAGTTTTTTTTGGAATTAAGAAAACATTTTTTATACCCTCCACCATAGGACCCCAGTATATATATTCTGGGGCGTGGTGAAATTCCGAGTCGATCTAAGCATGTCCGTCCGTCCGTCTGTTGAAATCACGCTAACTTCCGAACGAAACAAGCTATCGACTTGAAACTTGGCACAAGTAGTTGTTATCGATGTAGGTCGGATGGTATTGCATGGGCTATATTGGACCACTTTAACGTATAGCCCCCATATAAACCGATCCCCATATTTGGCTTGCGGAGCCTCTTAGAGAAGCATATTTCATCCGATCTGGCTGAAATTTGGTACATGGTGTTAGTATATGGTCTCTAACAACTATGCAAAAATTGTTCCATATCGGTCCATAATTATATATAGCCCCCATATAAACCGATTCCCATATTTGGCTTGCGGAGCCTCTTAGAGAAGCATATTTCATCCGATCCGTCTGAAATTTTATACATGGTGTTGGTATATGGTCTCTAACAACCATGCAAAAATTGGGTTCACATCGGTCCATAATTATATATAGCCCCCATATAAACCGATCCCCGGATTTGGCTTGCGAGCCTCAAAGAGAAGAAAATTTCATCCGATCCGGCTGAAATTTGGTACATGGTGTTGGTATATGGTCTCTAACAACCATGCAAAAATTGGTCCACATCGGTCCATAATTATATATAGACCCCATATAAACCGATCCCCCGATTTGGCTTGCGGAGCCTCAAAGAGAAGCAAATTTCATCCGATCCGGCTGAAATTTGGTACATGATGTTGGTATATGGTCTCTAACAACCATGCAAAAATTGGTTCACATCGGTCCATAATTATATATAGACCCCATATAAACCGATCTCCAGATTTGGCTTGCGAAGCCTCAAAGAGGAGCAAATTGCATCCGATCCGGCTGAAATTTGGTACATGGTATTGGTATAGGGTCTCTAACAACCGTGCAAAAATTGATCCACATCGGTCCATAATTATATATAGCGCCCATATAAACCGATCCCCAGATTTGTGTTGCGGAGCCTCAAAGAGAAGCAAATTTCATCCGATCCGCCTGAAATTTGGTACATGATATTGGTATGTGGTCTCTAACAACCATGCAAAAATTGGTCCACATCGGTTCGTAATTATATATATCCCCATATAAACCGATCCCCAGATTTGGCTTGCGAAGACTCCAAGAGAAGCAAATTTCATCCAATCCGGTTGTAATTTGGAACATGGTGTTAGTATATGATCTTTAACAACCGTGCCAAAATTGGTCCATATTGGTCCATAATTATATATAGCTCCCATATAAAACATTCTCCAGATTTGACCTCCGGAGCCTCTTGGAGGAGCAAAATTCATCCGATCCGGTTCAAATTAGGAACGTGGTGTTAGTATATGGTCGCTAACAACCATACCAAAATTGGTCCAATCACACAAAAATTGGTCCATATCGGTTCATAATCATGGTTGCCACTAGAGCCAAACATTTTATTTCTATAGAAAATTTTGTCAAAATTTTATTTCTAGAGAAAATTTTGCTAAAATTTTATTCGGTTCATAATAAAATTTTCATCATTGTCAAAATTTTATTTCTATAGAAAATTTTGTCAAAATTTTATTTCTATAGAAAATTTTGTTCAAATTTTATTCGGTTCATAATCATGGTTGCCACTCGAGCCAAAAATAATCTACCAAGATTTTATTTCTATAGAAAATTTTGTCAAAAGTTTATTTCTATAGAAAATTTTGTTAAAATTTTATTTCTGTAGAAATTTTTGTCAAAATTTTCTTTCTATAGAAAATTTTGTCAACATTTTTATTTCTATAGAAAATTTTGTGAAAATTTTAGTTCTATAGAAAATTTTGTTAAAATTTTATTTCTGTAGAAGATTTTGTCAAAATTTTATGTCTACTTTGTCAAACTGAATTATATACGTATTGGATCGATCTTTTTTGATTTAATATATACCACGTATGGACTTACATGCAATTTAGAAGATGGTGTTAGGAGGTTTTAAGATACCTTGCCATCGGCAAGCGTTACCGCAACTTAAGTGATTCGATTGTGGATGGCAGTGTTTAGATGAAGTTTCTACGCAATCCATGATGGAGGGTACATAAGCTTCGGCCTGGCCGAACTTACGGCCGTATATAGTTGTTTTAATTGAAGACATTTCAATTAAAAAATTAATTGGATCAATTAATTTAGTGATTGAATCAGACGATTTTTTGTGTGTGTTATTTTTAAAATTTTGTAAGAAATTTTCCCCAGCCCAGACGATTTTTTCTTTATTCCAATTCAAAAATTGATTTAAAAATTTTATGAACTAAATACAAATTAGTTCAATTTTAAATAAACCGAAGAAGTTGTTCGTACACTTCTCAAAAATAGTAAGAATGGACTACAGCGTAGTTAAAATGGGAATGATCTGGCACCTAAGATTTTATCTTTATTATACCCACCACCATAGAATGGTGACGGGGATATAATGAATTTGTCATTCCGTTTGTAACACATCGAAATATCGATTTCCGACTATATAAAGTATATATATTCTTGATCAGGGAGAAATTCTAAGACGATATAACGATGTCCGTCTGTCTGTCTGGCTGTCTGTCTGTTGTAATCACGCTACAGTCTTCAATAATGAAGCAATCGTGCTGAAATTTTGCACAAACTCGTCTTTTGTCTGCAGGCAGGTCAAGTTCGAAGATGGGCTATATCGGTCCACGTTTTGATATAGTCCCCATATAAACCGATCTCCCGATTTGGGGTCTTGGGCTTATAGAAATCGTAGTTTTTTATCCAATTTGCCTGAAATTTGAAATCTAGAGGTATTTTATGACCGTAAAGAGGTGTGCCCAAAATGGTGATTGATCTCCCGATTTTATTTCTTGGGTTTATAGAAACCATTGTTTTTATTCAATTTCCCTGAAATTGGAAATCCAGAGGTATTTTAGGACCACAAATACGTGTGCCAAAAACTGTGAGTATCGGTCCATATTTTGGTATAGCCCCCATATAGACCGATCTCCCGATTTTACTTCTTGGGCTTATAGAAACCGCAGTTTTTATTCAATTTACCTGAAATTGGAAATCTAGAGGTATTGTAGGACCACGAATACGTGTGCCAAAAATTGTGAGTATCGGTCTATGTTTTGGTATGATCCCCATATAAAACGACCTCCCGATTTGGGGTCTTGGGCTTATAGAAACCGTAGTTTTTATCCAATTTGTCTCAAATTGGAAATCTAGACGTATTTTAGAACCATAAAGAGGTGTGCTGAAAATGGTGAGTATCGGTCCATATTTTGGCATAGCCCCCATATAGACCGATTTCCCGATTTTACTTCTTGGGCTTCTAGAATCCGAAGTTTTTATCCTATTTGCCTGAATTTGGAAATCTAGAGGTATTTTCAGGTCATAAAGAGGTGTGCCGAAAACGGTGAGTATCGGTCCATATTTTAGTATAGCCCCCATAAGAACGATATCCCGATTTAACTCCTTGGGTTTCTAGAAACCGTAGTTTTTATCTGATTTGCCTGAAATTGTAAATATTCTAGTATTTTAGGCTCACAAAAACGTGTATCGGATTAAGTTTTTATCGGTCCATTTGGTAATGCCTCCATATAGACCGACTTCACTTCTTGAGGGTGTAGAAGGCGCACTGATCATGAAAATTGCTTGAAACTCAATGTAAAAGTTCCAGATTTTACTTCTACAGATTTAAGATTTCAAATTAAGACGTTATTTTATAATTTTCTTGCACACTTACAAGAGATGTTAATGATTCCTCTAGAACTCAAACAAAAATGGTTCTTATAAATCAAGAATCTGATATAGTCGTCATACGTGAAATCTTTAAATTTATCTTCGGGAAGTGTCCTCAAGCCCTCCTGAAATTTCAAAGGAAACCCTAATATTTGGTTCATGGTGGTGGGTATTTAAGATTCGGCCCGGCCGAACTTACTGCTGTATATACTTCTTTATTTTATTTTTATACCCACCACCATAGGATGGGGGGTATATTAACTTTGTCATTCCGTTTGTAACACATCGAAATATTGCTCTAAGACCCCATAAAGTATATATATTCTGGGTCGTGGTGAAATTCTGAGTCGATCTGAGCATGTCCGTCCGTCCGTCCGTCTGTTGAAATCACGCTAACTTCCGAACGAAACAAGCTATCGACTTGAAACTTGGCACAAGTAGTTGTTATTGATGTAGGTCGGATGGTATTGCAAATGGGCCATATCGGTCCACTTTTACGTATAGCCCCCATATAAACGGACCCCAAAATTTGGCTTGCGAGGCCTCTAAGAGAAGCAAATTTCATCCGATCCGGCTGAAATTTGGTACATGGTGTTAGTATATGATCTCTAACAACCATACAAAAATTGGTCCACATCGGTCCATAATTATATATAGCCCCCATATAAACCGATCCCCCGATTTGGCTTGCGAGGCCCCTAAGAGAAGCAAATTTCATCCGATCCGGCTGAAATTTGGTACATGGTGTAAGTATATGGTCTCCAACAACCATGCAAAAATTGGTCCACATCGGTCCATAATTATATATAGCCCCCATATAAACCGATCCCCCGATTTGGCTTGCGAGGCCCCTAAGAGAAGCAAATTTCATCCGATCCGGCTGAAATTTGGTACATGGTGTCAGTATATGGTCTCTAACAACCATGCAAAAATTGGTCCACATCGGTCCATAATTATATATAGCCCCCATATAAACCGATCCCCCGATTTGGCTTGCGAGGCCTCTAAGAGAAGCAAATTTCATCCGATCCGGCTGAAATTTGGTACATGGTGTTAGTATATGGTCTCGAACAACCATGCAAAAATTGGTCCACATCGGTCCATAATTATATATAGCCCCCATATAAACCGATCCCCCGATTTGGCTTGCGAGGCCTCTAAGAGAAGCAAATTTCATCCGATATGGCTGAAATTTGGTACGTGATGTTAGTATATGGTCTCTAACAACCATGCAAAAATTGGTCCACATCGGCTCATAATTATATATAGCCCCCATATAAACCGATCACCAGATTTGACCTCCGGAACCTCTTGGAAGACCAAAATTCATCTGATTCAGTTGAAATTTGGTACGTGGTGTTAATATATGGCCTCAAACTCCCATGCAAAAATTGGTCGATATCGGTCCATAATTATATATAGGCCCCATATAAACCGATCCCCAGATTTGACCTCCAGAGCCCCTTGGAAGAGCAAAATACTTCCCATTCGGTTGAAATTTGGTACGTGATGTTAGTATATGGTATCCAACAACCATGCAGGAATAAGAAGTTTTAAGATACCACAACCCAAGTAATTCGATTGTGGATGACAGTCTTTCGTAGAAGTTTCTACGCAATCCATGGTGGTGGGTACATAAGATTCGGCCTGGCCGAACTTGCGGCCGTATATACTTGTTTATTGTTCAAAAGTCAAAGATTACGGAAATGATATCAAATTTTAGAATACGTTTAGATTTGTTCGAATTGACTGTCTTTGGCACAACTTATGGGCTAAAAAGCCCGAAAACCCATCACACGGCGCAGGAAAATGAATCTGCGGTATTTTAACCAATTCTTGGCGAAACACCGTTTTATAGTAATCGAGTCCCAACCTTACTCTAAAAACTCCCCAACAATTTGAGATTCGGAGATTTTAGTGGACATTGTGTGGTAGAAATGAAGCGAGGAACTTCATTTATAAGCCATTGTTAGTTGACAATGGTGCTGAATGTGCTTTTGGAATGTCAATCGTTTGCGGCTAAAATGTTTGTCTACCCATGGCTTCAATACTGTCTTTAGGACATTTTCTAGATAAAATTCGATATTTATTTTGAAGCGACCATCCGCCGTTACTGCGACCCTTTGCGAAGCTTGAGTTCTGGTGGTCAGTCGAAGGTATACATTTTCAGCTGACCTCTTTGGCAAGTAAATAGGTTGTTCAAATAACGGTTTTATACCCTCCACCATAGCAAGAGGGTCTATAAACTTTGTCATTCCGTTTGTAACACATCGAAATATTGGTATAAGACCCCTTAAAGTATATATATCTACGTCTAGATTTATAATTTCCAATATTATAATTTTGCCCATGGGATAACCATTTTCATTGGCACAATGACTTGCTGCCAATTTTGTGCAAATGACCTAGCCTTTCAATAGAACAATGCCACCTCTGTTCGCATGCATATGAATTGCTGCCAATGTTTATTTGATCGACTTTTGGTTAACTAAATCTATTGACCATCTAATTAGTTGGCTTTTCAATGTTCAATGGTAATTGGGTCAACATTTGCATATTCCATTTAATTTGGTTTGTAACCATTTGGGAAAAATTAAACAAAAACAAATTTGCTTAACTAACTAACAATAAAACAAATTAGGATAAATTGCGCATTTTAAATATCCAAAATAATTTTCCAAAAATGCATTTTAAATGCAAAACTGCTGCTGCTGTTGATGTTGATGTTGCTGTCACCCAAGAATTCAGAGCAATAGACAATCGGCAGCATGTGATAACTATGTTTGCCAGTATGTCATCACTATCGTGATTAAAAGCAGTAACAAGTACTGAAATCTAATGAATGGGAATCATTCACATTGGTATGATTGTAAAGGGTGGGGCAAATATGAATCACCATTTAATATTAAACAATTCAAAGATTTTGACCTTCCCTTAAAGATTTTCGTAATGATTCTGAACCAAAGATCTAGGCTCTATAACTCTTAAATTAGGATACAGATTCAAAGATTCGTGTACTAAATTTCAAAGCAAAGATTATTAAATTTATTTTAATTATTTTTTTTTTTTGTTTTTAAGAAATGTGTCCTTAATATTGTATAAATTGAATGCACTCAAAATCTCAAATCTTCCATATTACTATTTTTTTTTTCGTTGCGATTATTGCAATCAACAATATTTAGAAAATTTGACTTCACACTTTTGGGTAACCTTGCTTGAATATTTCCAAATGAATGCCTATCATATGAATGATTGAAAGTAAGAACAAATGTAGTCTATCTACCTGAGAGTCTCCCTGAATACTACACACCGTTCAGCTTTGCATATTATTATTGCATACGCAAAAGCAGTATGGATGGCAACTCCTATTATGTCAGTTATTATAATGAAGAACCTACCAACGACAAATGACTATCAGACACGCATGGGGTAGTTATGTTATGTAAGTAATTATCATCGATACATATTAATCCAAATTGACAAGTAAATTTTCAACAAATTTTTTAATGGCAAATGACGAACATATTTAAATTTTGGCTCTACATTATTAATTTGGCAGAACGTTATAAACACTATAAATGAATAATGAAGCGCTATAGTTTTGCAAAGTCGATCATACACCCAGAAAAATGTGCCTTCGAAACTGAAGGAAACAAGGTATATACGGCCGTAAGTTCGGCCAGGCAGAATCTTATATACCCTCCACCATGGATTGCATAGACCTTTCTACTAAAGATTGTCATACACAATCAAATTACTTGGGTTGTGGTAATACTTGCCGATGACAAATTTAATCAAAATTTTATTTCCATAAAAAAATTTTGTCAAAATATAAATTACTTCAAATTGTTTCTATAGAAATAATTTTTTTTTAATGTTATTTCTATAGAAAATTTTGTCAAAATTTTATTTCTACAGAAAATTTTGTCAAAATTTCATTTTTGTAGAAAATTTTGTCAAAATTTTATTTCTATAGAAAATTTTGTCAAAATTTTATTTCTATAGAAAATTTTGTCAAAATTTTATTTCTATAGAAAATTTTGTCAAAATTATATTTCTATAGAAAATTTTATCAACATATTATTTCTATAGAAAATTTTGTCAAAATTTTATTTCTATATAAACTACGTCAAATATTTTTCTATAGAAATATTTTTTTTAAGGTTATTTCTATCGAAAATTTTGTCAAAATTTTATTTTGTATACAATTTTGTAAAAATTTTATTTCCCTAAAAAATTTTGTCAAAAATTTTACTTCCATAAAAAATTTAGTCAAAATTTTATTTTGTCAGAATTTTATTTCTATAGAAAATTTTGTCAAAATTTGGTTTCTATAGATATGTTTGTAAAAATTTTGTTTCTACTGAAAAGTTTGTCAAAATTTTATTCCTATACAAAATTTTGTCAAAATGTTATTTCTATAGAAAATTTTGTCAAAGTTTTGTTTCTATAGAAAATTTTGTTAAAATTTTATTTTTATAAAAAATTTTGTTCAAATTTTATTTATATAAAAAATTTTGTCAGAATTTTATTTCTATAGAAAATTTTGTCAAAATTTTATTTCTACAAAATTATTAAATTATTTCTATAGAAAATGTTGTCAACATTTTATTTCAATAGAAAATTTTATCAAATTTTACTCTATAGAAAATTTTGTCAAAATTTTATTTCCATAAAAAATTTTGTCAAAATTTTATTTCTATTGAAAATTTTGTCAAAATTTTATTTCCATAAAAAAATTTTGTCAAAATTTTATTTCTATATAAATTACGTCAATTTTTTTTTCTACAGAAATATTTTTTTTAATGTTATTTCTATAGAAATTTTTGTCGAAATTTTATTTCTACAGAAAATGTTGTCAAAATTATATTTTTGTAGAAAATTTTGTCAAAATGTTACTTCTATAGAAAATTTTTGTCAAAATTTTATTTCCATAAAAAATTTTGTTAAAATTTTATTCCTATAGAAAATTACGTCAAAATTTTTTTTTGCTATTGAAATTTTTGTAAAAATTTAATTTCTATAGAAAATTTTGTCAAAATTTGATTTCCATAGAAAATTTTGTCAGAATTTTATGTCTATAGAAAATTTTGTCAGAATTTTATATCTATAGAAAATGTTGCCAAAATTTTAATTCTATAGAAAAATTTATCAAAATTTTATATAAAATAAATAAATAAAAAAAATAAAATTTTATCAACATTTTATTTCTATAAAAAATTTTGTAAAAATTTTATTTCTATAGAAAATTTTGTCAATATTTTATTTCCATAAAAAATTTTGACAATATTTTATTTCCATAAAAAATTTTGTCATAATTTTATTTCTATATAAATGACGTCAAATTTTTTTGTATAGAAATAATTTTTTTTTTAATGTTATTTCTATAGAAAATTTTGTCCAAATTTTACTTCTATAGACAATTTGGTCAAAATTGTATTTTCATAAAATTTTTTTTTCAAATTTTTATTCCTATAGAAAATTATGAAAAAATGTTATTTCTATAGAAAATTTTGTCAGTATTTTATTTCTATTGAAAATTTTGTCAGAATTTTATTTCTATAGAAAAATTTGCCAAAATTTTATATCTATAGAAAATTTTGTCAACATTTTATTTCTATTGAAATTTTTTTTAAAAATTTATTTCTATAGAAAATTTTGTTAAAATTTTATTTCTATAGAAAATTATGTCAAAATTTTATTTCTATAGAAAATTTTGTCAGAATTTTATTTCTATAGAAAATTTTGTCAGAATTTTATTTGTATAGAAAAATTTGTCAAAATTTTATTTCTATAGAAAATTTTGTCAGAATTTTATTTCTATAGAAAAACTTGTCAAAATTTTATTTCTATAGAAAATTTTGTCAAAATTTTATTTCTATTGAAAATTTTTTCTAAATTTTATTTCTATAGAAAATTTTGTCGATATGTTATTGTTATAAAAATTATGTCAAAACTATATTTCTATAGAAAATTTTGTCAAAATTTTATTTCCATAAAAAATTTTGTCAAAATTTTATTTCTATTGAAAGTTACTTGACGTAATTTTCTATAGAAAATTATGTCAAAATTTTATTTTTATAGATATTTTTGTAAAATTTTTATTTCTACAGGTAATTTTGTCAAAATATTATTTCTATAGAAAATTTTGTCAAAATTTTACTTCTATAGAAAATTTTGTCAAAATTTTATTTCTATAGAAAAATTTGTCAGAATTTTGTGTCTATAGAAAATTTTGTCAAAATTTTGTTTCTATAGAAAATTTTCTGAAAATTTTAGTTTTATAAAAAAATTTTGTTAAAATTTTATTTATATAAAAAATTTTGTCAGAATTTTATTTCTACAAAAAATTTGGTCGAAATTTTATTTCTATAGAAAATTTTGTTAAAATTTTATTACTATAGAAATATTTTTCAGAATTTCATTTCAAAGAAAATTTTGTCAACATTTTATTTCTATAGAAAATTTCGTCAACATTTTATTTCCATAAAAATTTTGTCAACATTTAATTTCTGTAGAAAATTATGTCAACATTTTATTTCTGTAGAAATTTATGTCAAAATTTTATTTTGTAGAAAAATTTTGTCAGATTTATTTTTATAGAAAATTTTGTGAAAATTTTAATTCAATAGAAAGTTTTGCCAATTTTTTTTTCTATAGAAAATTTTGCCAAAATTTTATTTTTATATACAAATTTTGTCAAAACTTTATTTTTATATACAAATTTTGTCAAAATTTTTTTTCTATAGAAAATTTTGGCAACATTTTTTTTCTATAGAAAATTTTGGCAACATTTTATTTCTATAGAAAATATTTGCAAATTTCATCCGGATCGGATGATCGGAGGTCGGATCGGTTTATATGGTGGCTATATATAATTATGAACCGATATGGACCAATTTTTGCGTGGTTGTTAAAGACCATATATTAACACCGCGTACCAAATTTAACCGGATCGGATGAAATTTGCTTCTCTAAGAGCCTTCGCAAGCCAAATCTGGGGTCGGTTTGTATTGAGGCTATACGTAAAAGTGATCCGATATGACCCATTTGCAATACCATCCGACCTACATCAATAACAACTACTTATATAAAGTTTCAAGTCGATAGTTTGCTTCGATCGGAAGTTAGCGTGAATGGAAGAAGGAAGTTAGCGTGACGAATATATATATACTTCATGGAGTCTTAGACCAATATTTCGATGTGTTATAAACGGAATGACAAAGTTAATATACCCCCAGGAGGGGGTGGAGGATATAAAAATGTTCATCAATTTAGTTTAGCCATTTTTTTCCATTTAGTTAAATTTCTGTTTATACTAAATTCGCATTCGAATTTTAAGGACATTAAATTTTTGGCCTCACGATAATATTTTTTTTTAATGATTTTTTTGGGAGCTGAAACGAAAACTTCTTTTTACGGCCTAAACAATGATAGGATGATCCGTTAAACTCTTTAATTAAGATATCTTCTATCAAACCATCATATAGATATTCATGTACGTAGTTACGAGAATGTTATTTAGAAAAGGAAATTACTACATGAAGTCCCACATTTACAATTTAACTTCGACTTATATGTATTATGGCCTCACTAATGAAATCTTCTAATGCAATTCATGATTGATTATAATTTATGCTTGCCTTTCTAGGCCATAAAGTGAAAAACGAAAATTCCATCATGTAAAATAAATTTGATTAAAAGCACTGCAATAAAAAAAAAACAAATGCTACATGCAATTTTAAATGTTTAAAATTCTGGAATAAATAAAAACATTAAACTTTTGCATGCATAATTATAACACAAAATGCCATGGAGGTAATGTCCTTGTCCCATATTCAAAGCTTTTGGTGTATTTTTGTTTACCGTTCCATTTTTCTATTGTCTTTTCGCCCGCATCAACAATTTGTGCACCATTAAGGGTAACAGAATAGCTGCTGGTGATGGTACTGCTGCTATCGCTACTGCCTGGTGGAAAGCACAGCACATAGTGAAAACAGAAGAAGATATATCATTCATCTAAGCAAAACTGGGTACCATTCTCATGCTGGCCTCCAACCATCCTCGAAGGATTTTAATGTGATGTGACAAAAGTAAAAGCACATATTTTTCAACAAAATTCGCATTTAAATAAATTCTGAATTTCATATGAAATTCATACTTGCTTACCTACACATGCGGTATGCCAGAGTAGGCAAATATGACAATGGACAATGGGTTCCAAAACGTTATAGGTTTTTCTGTACAAATTCGAATTTTTATATAGAGCGACATTGTTTAAACAGTGGTAACATTTTAGAACGGTATGAGATAAGATATAAAACAGGCTATGAACAGGTTTCTGTGTGGGAACAATAGGTACAAAGGTCTCAGTGGTGGAATATTGGGGTCTACTGTTCCACCACTAAGACCTTCGGGCCTACTGTTCTCCCACAGAGACGGTCGAACCTACTGTTCCATCACGTAGAACTTGGAGCCTACAGTTCCCCACAGAGGCCTTTGAGGTTACTCTTCCTTCCTACCACTGAGACCTATGGGCCTACAGTTCTACCACGGAGACCTTGGAGCATACTGTTCCCCACAGAGCCTAATGTTCCCCACAGAGATCTTCATGTCCACAATTCTATAACTAAGACAGTCGATCCTACTGTTCCACCACTAAGATCTTCGGAGCTACTGTTCCACCACTGAGATGTTTGGGCCTAGTATTCTCCCACATAGACCATGGAGCGTACCGTTCCCCACATAGACCTTCGAGTTTACTCTTCCACCACTGAGTCCTCTGGGCCTACTATTCCCCCACAGAGACGTTTGGGCCTACTGTTCCAGCACAGAGATCTTGGAGCCTACAGTTCCCCACGGAGACCTTTGTGTTTGCTCTTCCACCACAGGGACCTATGGGCCTACAGTTCTTCGAGACTAATGATCCCCATAGTGACCTTGGAAACTACTATTCCCCCACAGAGACGTTTGGGCCTACTGTTCCAGCACAGAGACCTTGGGGACAACAGTTCCACCACAGAGACTTTCGAGCCTAATGCTCCCCACAGAGACCTTCATGTCTACTCTTCCACAACTAAGTCCTTTGGACCAACTGTTCCACCACTGAGATCTGCGTGCCTACAGTTCCATCACAGAGTCCTTCGGGCCTACAGATCCAACACAGACACCTTCGAGACTAATGTTCCCCATAGAGACTTTGGAACCTACTATTCTCCCACGGAGACGTTTGGGCCTACTGTCTTACCACAGAGGCCTTGGGTATTACGGTTCCCTACAGAGAACTTCGAGCCTACTATTCTTCCATAGAGACGTTTGGGCCTACTGTTCCACCACAGAGAGCTTAGCGCCTACAGTTCCCCACGGAGACCTTTGTTTTTGCTCTTCCACCACTGAGACCTATGGGACTACAGTTCTACCACAGAGACATTGGAGCCTACTGTTCCCCACAGGGACATTCGAGTCCAATGTTCTCCACAGAGACCTTCATGTCTACTCTTCTATTACTAAGACCGTCGGGCCTACTGTTCCTCCACTAAAACCTTCGGGTTTCATGTCTACTCTTCCACAACTAAGTCCTTTGGGCCAACTGTTCCACCACTGAGATCTGCGTGCCTACAGTTCCATCACAGAGTCCTTCGAGCCTACAGATCCACCACAGAGACCTTCGAGACTAATGTTACCCATAGAGACTTTGGATCCTATTATTCCCCCACAGAGACGTTTAGGCCTACTGTTCCACCACAGAGGCCTTGGGTCCTACGGTTCCCCACAGAGAACTTCGAGCCTATTATTCTTCGATAGAGACGTTTGGGCCTACTGTTCCACCACAGAGAGCTTAGAGTCTACAGTTCCCCACGGAGACCTTTGTTTGTGCTCTTCCACCACTGAGACCTATGGGCCTGCAGTTCTACCACAGAGACATTGGAGCCTACTGTTCCCCACAGGGACATTCGAGTCCAATGTTCTCAACAGAGACCTTTATGTCTACTCTTCTATTACTAAGACCGTCGGGCCAACTGTTCCACCACTAAAACCTTCGGGTCTAAAGTCCACCAAAACTAAGACCACCACAGATACTTTCGAGCCTAATGTTCCCCAAAGAGACCTTCATGTCTACTCTTCCACAACTAAGTCCTTTGGGCCAACTGTTCCACCACTGAGATCTGCGTGCCTACAGTTCCATCACAGAGTCCTTCGGGCCTACAGATCCACCACAGAGACCTTCGAGACTAATGTTACCCATAGAGACTTTGGATCCTACTATTCCCCCACAGAGACGTTTGGGCCTACTGTTCCCCACAGAGAACTTCAAGCCTACTATTCTCCCATAGAGAAATTTGGGCCTACTGTTCCACCACAGAGAGCTTAGCGCCTACAGTTCCCCACGGAGACCTTTGTGTTTGCTCTTCCACCACTGAGACCTATGGGCCCACAGTTCCACGGCAGAGACATTGGAGCCTACTGTTCCCCACAGGAACATTCGAGCCCAATGTTCTCCACAGAGACCTTAATGTCTACTCTTCTATTACTAAGACCTTCTGACCTACTGTTCCACCACTGAGACCTTTGGGCCTATTATTCCCCCACAGAGATGTTTGGGCCAACTGTTCCACCACAGAGACCTTGGAGCGTAGTGTTACCCACAGAGACCTTCGACTGTACTCTTCCACAATTAAGACCTTTGGGCGTACAGTTCCACCACAGAGACCTTCGGTCTACAGTTCTACCACAGGGACCTTGGAGCCTACTGCTTCACCACAGAGACCTTCCAGCCTAATTTTCCCTATAGAGACATTCATGTCTACTCTTCCACAACTAAGACATTCGGGCCTACTGTTCCACCACTGAGATCTGGGTGCCAACACCGTGATCTACGGGCCTACAGTTCCACCACAGAGACCTTGGAGCCTACTATTGCACCACAGAGACCTTTGATACTAAAGAGACATTCGAGCCTACTCTTCCACCACTGAGATCTACGGGCCTACAGCTCCATCACATAGATCTACGAGCCTATTGTTCCAGCACAGACACCTTCAGGCCTGCTATTCCAACATTATGATCTACGGGTCTACAGTTCCATCACAAAGACCTTAGGGCCTATAATTCCACCACAGAGACCTTCGAGTCTACCATTCCTCACAGAGATCCTAGGGTCTACTATTCCACCACTTAGACCTTCGGGCCAACAGTTCCACCACAGAGACACATGGGCCTACTATTCTACTACGGGCCTACTATTCTACCACTGAGATCTTCGGTCATACAATTCGTCCACGGAGACCTTCCGACCTACAGTTCCACCACTAAGACCTTCGGGCCTACTGTTCCACCACTGAGAACTTTAGGCCTACTATTCCCCCACAGAGACCTTTGGGCCAACTGTTCCACCACTGATATATACGGGCCTACAGTTCCATTAGAGAGACCTTCGAGTCTACCCTGCCACCACTGAGACATTCGGTCGTACTGTTCCCCACTAAGATCTGCGTCCCTACAGTCATTGTCAATAACTGAATAAACCAAAAGTCGACTTGTTTAAAATTTGAAAAGACTTAAAGTAGATTTTCGTTTTTTTTTTTTTTTTTTTTTTTTTTTGAAAAATTAAAGGCCGACTTTTAATGAATCACAGAAAATGGGATCATATCCGTTCTTTTCTCCGAATGGACTTAGGGAAATAAATTTCCCCATTCTTCCCATTTAATTTCGAACATACTCATATCCCAAATGTTTCCATTGTGCTTCATTAGATGATGAAAGAGGATTTTAATGCTTAACTCTATTCTTGTGTGCCGGCCGTTTAGATTCTAACTATTCATTATTTTAATTAAAATATGTTCATACATTTGGCACACTAACTCGTCGCGGGCATCCCAGAGTAACAGAGTATCACTGCTGCTGTCCACTTCGGAATGATAACACATTTTCACATAACCACCATTTGGTGGGTGAATTTATTTTGAAACGTGATTTAGTTGACGATGAAAATGTTATCTCCGAATAGTGAACATTGAATAAATTTTGCAAAGTAGTTTTGCATTTGTGGGCTGTTGTTGATGATGATGAGTTGTAGAAAATTTCAAATGTCATGCATGATATCAACCCACACAAGCCTAAAAATATGCACCATAATATGCAAATAAGGCCAAACAGTTGGTGGTTTACACCACAAATGATGTCCTAGCGAGCATGCATAATGCAATGCCAATTCATAGAAATAAATTAAATTTTCATAAATGTACCAAATACATTTCAGATTGATGTAAATTTATTTAGACTGATATGCAGAAATTAAAATGGCAAATAAGCAGATTTGTTTGCTTATTATTTTTTTTTTTTTTAGATATATCAAACAAGTCATAATGATCAAATAGAAACTCCCTTTTTAAGGAATTTAGTGTAGTAGAAAATCTGTACTACCCCAGCCAAAAAAATTGGAAGTTGTTCCACAAAACATTTGTTTTTAAGAGCTTCCCGAGATCCTCCATCAATTTTTTCCACTTCCGATGAAGTTTTTTTTTTATTTGTCTTAGAAAATGCGTTACTTGGTCGTTTTAAGTGAAATTTGAAATTTTGGACAATTAAATGTCCAATAACAAATAAATGACCACTGACCGCAAAACGGAAATGGCTATTTCGATATGTTAATGACAAGTTTCGATAACGAAATGACAAACTTATTATACCTCCATCACCATTCTATTGGGTGTTGTGTATAAAAATATTGATAACAAGAGCAGGAGCAAAAAAAAAAACAAGCATATACGGCCGTAAGTTCGGCCAGGCCGAAGCTTATGTACCCTCCACCATGGATTGCGTAGAAACTTCTACTGAAGACTGTCATCCACAGTCGAATTACTAGGATTGCGGTAACTTTTGCCGATGACAAGCTATCTTAAAACTTCCTAATACCGTAATATATACCACGTAGTCCATACGTGGTATATATTAAACTTAAAATGGCCGATTAATTACGTATATAATTAAGTTTGACAAAATTTTCTATAGAAATAAAATTTTGACAAAATAAAATTTTGACAACATTTTCTATAGAAGTAAAATTTGAACAAAATTTTCTATAGAAATACGATTTTAACAAAATTTTCTATAGAAATAAAATTTTGACAAAATTTTCAAAAGATTTAAAATTTTGACAACATTCTCTATAGAATTAAAATTTTGACAACATTTTCTACAGAAATAAAATTTTGCCAAAATTTTCTATAGAAATAAAATTTGACAAAATTTTCTATAGGAATAAAATTTCGACAAAATTTTCTATAGAAATAAAATTTTGCTAGATTATTTTTGCTCAAGTGGCAAGCATGATTATGAACCGATATGGACCAATTTTTGTGTGATTGGGGATCGGCTATATATAACCAAAAACCGATATGGACCAATTTTGGCATGGTTATTAGCGGCCATATATTAACACCACGTTGCAAATTTCAACCGGATCGGACGAATTTTGCTCGTCCAAGTGGCTCCGGAGTTCAAATCTGGGGATCGGTTTATATAGGGGCTATATATAATTATGGACTGATATGGACCAATTTTTTAATGGTTCTTAGAGACTATATACTAATAAATACCATGTACCAAATTTCAGCCCTATCGGATGCAATTTGCTTCTCTTAGAGGATCCGCAAACCAAATCTGGGAATCGATTTATATGGGGGCTATATATAATTATGGACCGATATGGACCAATTATTGCATGGATGTTAGAGACAATATACTAACACCAAGTACCAAATTTCAACCGGATCGGATGAATTTTGCTCCTCTAAGAGGCTACGGAGTTCAAATCTGGGGATCGGTTTATATGGGGGCTATATATAATTATGGACCGATATGGACAAATTTTTGCATGGTTGTTAGAGACCATATACTAATACCATGTACCAAATTTCAGCCGTATCGGATGCAATTTGCTTCTCTTTGAGGCTCCGCAAGCCAAATCTGGGGATCGGTTTATATGGGGGCTATATATAATTATGGACCGATGTGGACCAATTTTTGCATGGTTGTTAGAGACCATATACTAATACCATGTACCAAATTTCAGCCGTATCGGATGAAATTTGCTTCTCTTAGAGAAATCGCAAACCAAAATTGGGGGTCCGTTTATATGGGGGCTATACGTAAAAGTGGACCGATATGGATTAATTTTTGCATGGTTGTTAGAAACCATATACTAACACCATGTACCAAATTTCAGCCGGATCGGATGAAATTTGCTTGTCTTAGAGGCTCCGCAAGCCAAATTTGGGGGTCCGTTTTTATGGGGGTTATACGTAAAAGTGGACCGATATGGCCCATTTGCAATACCATCCGACCTACATCAATAACAACTACTTGTGCCAAATTTCAAGTCGATGGCTTGTTTCGTTCGGAAGTTAGCGTGATTTCAACAGACGGACGGACCGACATGTTCAGATCGACTCAGAATATCACCACGACCCAGAATATATATACTTTATTGGGTCTTAGAGCAATATTTCGATGTGTAACAAACGGAATGACAAAGTTAATATCCTATGGTGGAGGGTATAAAAATTAAACGTGAAATTGGTTGAAAAAAATTTTTTTTTCGCTTTAAAATTTCTTCATTAAAATTCCAAGGCACAGCATCTAAAGCAATGCTAAGGATACGAAAATGAAGTACTTCCGTCCTTTGACAACCCATGTAAAACTCATTGGAGATGATCCAAGTTTGCACTACTTCCGGATGCCAATTTGGAGATCCCAACTAGGGTGTGGGATCGGCTTTGCTTAAAAACGATTAAAACTGAAAAAAGCTTTTGTTTTTGTTGGGACGTCGATGATGTCAAACCCTAATACTGTAATTCATATTTTTCCTAAAAGAATGGTCATATAGCTTTACATTTGATGGAAATTGATTTGGCCTGCTATGGTGCCAACGACAACGAAGAAACTTTTTCAAATTGTCATTGTGAGTTACTAACAACAAAAAATTTATCCCGAAATATTCATATTAAAAATCCTTTATTACATCTCAATTTTTCCTCTCTACTAAACTACGGATAACTTTGGCTATTGTTCCTTGCTGTTGTTCTTCGGTTATGTGGCTATGTTGTCATTTTTTGTCGTTTTTTTTTGTATTGGTATTTGTATTGTAATTGAAATTTATAACATAACAATACGGCAACATTGTATTGTTCCATTTGCCATTGTTCACATAGCAGAAGGATAGACGAACAGGAATGAAGATGTAGCCAGCGATCCAGGCGACCAACCAACCAAACCACCTACTATTCCTGACCAACTTTTCCTTATGGTTCTCCTTTGCCGCAAACAAAACTAAACAAATTACTTTATCTACTAAATACTATTTCATTGTTTTCCAAAAACGAGAGGAGGATTTTATGTTCTTTGAATTTTGAAGTTTCAGCGGAAATAGAGTATCACACATCAAAAGAATGATAGGTATTATAACAAATTTCTATAACATAATGGTGAACAATCCATCATAAGATGAGGTTTACCGATGATATACTGAAATAGCCTTTGATAACAGGACGAAATATCGTTTTGACAAAATTTTCTATAGAAATAAACTTTTGACAAAATTTTCAATCGAAATAAAATTTTGATATAAAAAAATCTAAAGAAATAAAATGTCGACAAAATTTTCTATAGAAATAAAATGTTGATAAAATTTTCTATAGAAAAAAAATTTTGACAAAATTTCATATAGAAATGAAATTTTGACAAAATTTTCTAAAGAAATAAAATTTTGACAAAATTTTCAATAAAAATAAAATTTTGAAAATTGTTCCATAGAAATAAAATTTTGACAAATTTTCTGTAGAAATAAAATTTTGACAAAATTTTCTATAGAAATAAAATTCTTACAAAATTTTCTATAGAAATAAAATTTTGCAAAATTTTCCATAGAAATCAAATGTTGACAAAATCTTATATAGAAATAACATTTTGAAAAATTTTCCATTGAAATCTTCTATAGAAATAAAATGTTGACAAAATTTTCTATAGAAATAAAATTTTGACAAAATTTTCTATAAAAATGTTGACAAAATTTTCTATGGAAATAAAATTTTGACAACATTTTCTATAAAAATAAAATTTTGACAAAATTTTCTATGGAAATAAAATTTTGTCAAAATTTTCTATGGAAATAAAATTTTGAAAAAATTTTTAATAATAGAAATAAAATGTTGACAAAATTTTCTATAGAAATAAAATTTTGACAAAAATTTTCTAGAAAAATGTTGACAAAATTTTCTATGGAAATAAAATTTTTCTATGGAAATAAAATTTTCTGTTGAAATAAAATTTTGCAACAATTTTTTATGGAAATAAAATTTTGACAAAATTTGAAAATTTGAACTTGAAATGAAATTTTGACAAAATTTTATATTGAACTAAAATTTTACAAAATTTTCTATAGAAATGAAGTGTTGATAAAATTTCCTATAGAAATGTAATTTTGATAAAATTTCCTATAGAAATGTAATTTTGACAAAATTTTCTATAGAAATAAAATGTTGAAAAAATTGTCTATAGAAATAAAATTTTGACAAAATTTTCTATAGAAATAAAATCTTGACAACATTTTCTATAAAAATAAAATTTTGACAAAATTTTCTACAGAAATAAAATTTTGACAAAATTTTCTATAGAAATAAAATCTTGACAAAATTTTCTATAAAAATAAAATTTTGACAAAATTTTCTACAGAAATAAAATTTTGACAAATTTCCTATAGAAATAAAATGTTGACAAAATCTTCTATAGAAATATAATTTTGACAAAATTTTCTATAGAATTAAACTTTTGACAACATTTTCTATAAAAATAAAATGTTGACAAAATTTTCTATAGAAATAAAATTTTGAGAAAAGTTTCTATAGAAATAAAATTTTGACAAAATTTTCTATGAAAATACAATTTTAACAAATTTTCTATAGAAATAAAATTTTGACAAAATTTCCTATAGAAATAAAATTTTGACAAAATTTTCTTTAGAAATAAAATTTTTACAAAATTTTCTATAGAAATAAAATTCTGACAAAATTTTCTGTAGAAATAAAATTTTGACAAATTTTCTATAGAAACACAATTTTGCAAAATTTTTTTATGGAAATAAAATTTTGACAAAATTTATCATAGATATAAAAATTTTACAAAATTTTATATATAGGAAATTTTGGCAAAATTTTATTTCTATAGAAAATTTTGTAAAAATTTTAGTTCCATAGAAATTTGGTCAACATTTTAGTTCTATAGAAACCTAAAAATTTTAAATTTTTTTCCTATAGAAAATTTTTGCAAAATTTTATTTCTGTAGAAAGGTTTATCAAAAGTTTATTTCTGTAGAAAATTTTGTCAACATATTATTTCTATATAAAATTGAAGTAACTCTTAGTTGGAGTACTTTTTATATTTTATTTTAATTATATTCGAAAAATTCTACCAAATAATCAAGAATTCTACCAATCAACCATTTTGGGTAGAATTCTACAAGCTGTGGCAACCATTCTTCTGAGTCGATCTAGCAATGTCCGTCTGTCTGTGAACACATTTTTTATCAAAATGGAACCCTAATGAATATCAATTCAGATTTATATAAATTTTTTCATATATATACCCAGGTCAAAATTTCTGTGCGATTTACTTGAAAATTTGCACAGAGAGAATAATTAACATTTGAGCAATGTATGCCAAATTGGCTCAGATTTAGACAAAGGCCCATACATAATATAAAAAAGGCTTTAGATTGAAATATTTCCAATATTTTTTACTAGCAGTGTGCTCCGCCCCAGGGCATTAGCCTATTTAAATTATAGCTCTAGAGATTTTGTCCAACTCGATTCAGATTTAAATATAGCAACCAACAAATTTGAAGGTTTCGATATGGTATCGAACGGGTAGATCTACAAAGTGGTCCAGGGTAAAAAATTAGATTTTATAAATATATATGCACAAGATTGTTGGTATCTGTTCATATTATGAAGAAGCCTCTATGTAAGTTTATGTCAAAATTTAATTTATTGACAATAGTAGCCAATTGGCCTAAATTTCTTTAAAACTTCTAATTTTAGTCGGTATACAACTGGTGAAATTTAGAGCTAGAAATAAGATAATTTATATGGGTCCATTTTTTGTGGAGGAGTAGGCTACGGAGTCGGGAGTCGAGGCTGATGAAAAATGCTGGAATCGGTGTCGAGCAAAATTGGCTCGACTTCACAGCCCTGTTCCCGACATTAGCTCTTTCTTTCATGTATATATTGCAAAAATACTATAAACTATTTTTAAAAATAACAAGTATATACGGTCGTAAGTTCGGCCAGGCCGAAGCTTATGTACCCTCCATCATGGATTGCGTAGAAACTTCATCTAAACACTGCCATCCACAATCGAATTACTAAAAATGCGGTAACGCTTGCCGATGGCAAGGTATCTTAAAACCTCCTAACACCATCTTCTAAATTGTATGTAAGTCCATACGTGGTATATATTAAATCAAAAAAGATCGATCCAATACATATATAATTCAGTTTGACAAAGTAGACATAAAATTTTAACAAAATTTTCTACAGAAATAAAATTTTAACAAAATTTTCTATAGAAATAAAATCTTGGTAGGTTATTTTTGGCTCGCGTGGCAACCATGATTATGAACCGAATAAAATTTGAACAAATTTTGACAATGATGAAAATTTTATTATGAACCGAATAAAATTTTGACAAAATTTTCTATAGAAATAAAATTTTGACAAAATTTTCTATAGAAATAAAATTTTGGTATATTATTTTTGGCTCTAGTGGCAACCATGATTATGAACCGATATGGACCAATTTTTGTGTGATTGGACCAGTTTTAGTATGGTTGTTAGCGACCATATACTAACACCACGTGCCTAATTTGAAACGAATCGGATGCAATTTGCTCCTCTTTGAGGCTTCGCAAACCAAATCTGGAGATCGGTTTATATGGGGTCTATATATAAATATGGACCGATGTGGACTAATTTTTGCACGGTTGTTAGAGACCATATACCAACATCATGTACCAAATTTCAGCCGGATCGGATGAAATTTACTTCTCTTTTAGGCTCCGCAAGCCAAATCTGGGGATCGGTTTATATGGGGGCTATATATAATTATGGACCGATGTGGACCAATTTGTCCATGGTTGTTAGAGACCATATACCAACACTATGTACCAAATTTCAGCCGGATCAGATGAAATTTGCTTCTCTTTTAGGCTCCGCAAGCCAAATCTGGGGATCGGTTTATATGGGGGCTATATATAATTATGGATCGATGTGGACCAATTTTTGCATGGTTGTTAGAGACCATATACCAACACCATATACCAAATTTCAGCCGGATCGGATGAAATTTGCTTCTCTTTTATGCTCCGCAAGCCAAATCTGGGGATCGGTTTATATGGGGGCTATATATAATTATGGACCGATGTGGACCAATTTTTGCATGGTTGTTGGAGACCATATACCAACACCATATACCAAATTTCAGCCGGATCGGATGAAATATGCTTCTGTTAGAGGCTCCACAAGCCAAATCTGAGGGTCCCTTTATACGGGGGATATACGTAAAAGTGGACCGATATGGCCCATTTGCAATACCATCCGACCTACATCGATAACAACTACTTGTGCCAAGTTTCAAGTCGATAGCTTGTTTCGTTCGGAAGTTAGCGTGATTTCAACAGACGGACGGACGGACGGACATGCTTAGATTGACTCAGAATTTCACCACGACCAAGAATATATATACTTTATGGGGTCTTAGAGCAATATTTCGATGTGTTACAAACGGAATGACAAAGTTAATATACCCCCATCCTATGATGGAGGGTATAAAAATATAAAAAACAAGTATATACGGCCGCAAGTTCGGCCAGGCCGAATCTTATGTACCCACCACCATGGATTGCGTAGAAACTTCTACGAAAGACTGTCATCCACAATCGAATTACTTGGGTTGGGGTATCTTAAAACTTCTTATTCCTGCATGGTTGTTGGATACCATATACTAACATCACGTACCAAATTTGAACCGAATGGGAAGTATTTTGCTCTTCCAAGGGGCTCTGGAGGTCAAATCTGGGGATCGGTTTATATGGGGCCTATATATAATTATGGACCGATATCGACCAATTTTTGCATGGGAGTTTGAGGCCATATATTAACACCACGTACCAAATTTCAACTGAATCAGATGAATTTTGGTCTTCCAAGAGGTTCCGGAGGTCAAATCTGGTGATCGGTTTATATGGGGGCTATATATAATTATGAGCCGATGTGGACCAATTTTTGCATGGTTGTTAGAGACCATATACTAACATCACGTACCAAATTTCAGCCGGATCCGATCAAATTTGCTTCTCTTAGAGGCCTCGCAAGCCAAATCGGGGGATCGGTTTATATGGGGGCTATATATAATTATGGACCGATGTGGACCACTTTTTGCCTGGTTATTAGAGACCATATACTGACACCATGTACCAAATTTCAGCCGGATCCGATGAAAGTTGCTTCTCTTAGGGGCCTCGCAAGCCAAATCGGGGGATCGGTTTATATGGGGGCTATATATAATTATGGACCGATGGGGACCAATTTTTGCATGGTTGTTAGAGACCATATACTAACACCATGTACCAAATTTCAGCCCGATCGGATGAAATTTGCTTCTCTTAGGGGCCTCGCAAGCCAAATCGGGGGATCGGTTTATATGGGGGCTATATATAATTATGGACCGATGGGGACCAATTTTTGCATGGTTGTTAGAGACCATATACTAACACCATGTACCAAATTTCAGCCGGATCGGATGAAATTTGCTTCTCTTAGAGGCCTCGCAAGCCAAATTTTGGGGTCCGTTTATATGGGGGCTATACGTAAAAGTGGACCGATATGGCCCATTTGCAATACCATCCGACCTACATCAATAACAACTACTTGTGCCAAGTTTCAAGTCGATAGCTTGTTTCGTTCGGAAGTTAGCGTGATTTCAACAGACGGACGGACGGACGGACATGCTCAGATCGACTCAGAATTTCACCACGACCCAGAATATATATACTTTATGGGGTCTTAGAGCAATATTTCGATGTGTTACAAACGGAATGACAAAGTTAATATACCCCCCATCCTATGATGGAGGGTATAAAAATATAAAAAATAAATAGACTAAATATAAACTATTTTTAAAATATATTCCTTCAAATAAATTGTTATCCTTCCACATCATAACTATCCAAGATGTACACCCTTTTCCAAAATGACGTTATGCAGTGTTCAATTTAACTTTATTCGTGCAACGACTTTTTGATGTTGCCAAAACACTTCTGCCATACTGCTGATACTTCTGCTCTCATTCTCCGGTATATACTCTACGGAGTGCAAACATTTCCGTTTCCTGGTAACATTTCTAGTGTGTGTGTGTGGATATGTGTGCTTGTATCTCTGTGTATTTGTTCATGACTATATAGACTATATATTGTTGTGGGTTTGGAAAATGTGTGAATGAGTTCGCTGCCATAACCATTCGGGTGGGGGAGGCAGGGTACAAGTGTTCATGTATAGAGTTTTCCAAAGTCAAGATGCCACTTAATGTTTATAATTTTCCATTTGAATTTTCTTTTGTTTTCATTTGAAATGTTTCACAAAGAATGCCAACCAATTTTTATATTTTTGCGGAATCCTACTTTTGTGGTTATGGCAATGGCAAGAAGTCATAAAATAATAAAAACTACCAAAACTAAGAAAACAAATTGTCTTGATTCTAGCCCATAGTAGTATTGTATAATTGGAATGTACAACTTCTCGGTGTTTCTCCCACAGATGTGGAAGAGAGCTATTTTGTTTTTAAGTTGAAAATTTGGTTTGCGATTTCCCAGCAAGTCACCTTGTTAGCCTTGGCTCAAAACAATGAATTTTTATGCGTACTTTAATTTTTGTTAAGTGTTATTGGAATAACTTTGAAATGAAAACAAATGCTTTAAATGTTAATTGCTTTTGTTATTGGAATTTTTCGAATTGAGTCAGTTGTCGATACTGCGAAACCAAGTTTTTTTCTATGTGAAAAGCAAAGAATTTTGCAATTGAAACTATTGAGGGGATCCGATGTGTTAGGCTAAGTGAGGTGATGGTAGGTTATTGCCGATCTACTTAGACTTAAAAATGTGTATCTTAACATGAAAGAAAATGTTGTTTAACTTAGCTCAATTTGGCTTTAACTAATTCTGAAATGACTAACTAATTCTAATGAACTTTGATAGGACATGCAGAAGAAATAAAAAAATCAAATTTGTTTCCTAATTTCAAGCACCCTCAATTTAAAAGAGAATTGTGTCTTATATATACTTTTGGAGCCACCGTGGTGCAATGGTTAGCATGCCCGCCTTGCATACACAAGGTCGTGGGTTCGATTCCTGCTACGACCGAACACCAAAAAGATTTTCAGCGGTGGATAATGCTGGTGACATTTCTGAGGGTTTCAAAGCTTCCCTAAGTGGTTTCACTGGAACGCCGTTCGGACTCGGCTATAAAAAGAAGGTCCCTTGTCATTGAGCTTAACATGGAATCGGGCAGCACTCAGTGATAAGAGAGAAGTTCACCACTGTGGTATCACAATGGACTGAATAGTCTAAGTGAGCCTGGTACATCGGGCTGCCACATAACCTAACCTATATATGCTCTTACTTCAATTCTTTGGCTCGGAATCCATAACAAAATCATTAATGTAAGGGCAAAATCTTTGGAACCGGACAAGGTTTTTTTTTCTAGTGTAGGCAAGACAAGAAAAAATCCATAAAAATTAATTATAATATTGAAAGGGTTAAAATTCAACACTCCATTCTATAGTGTAATATTATATTGCATTATTTTCTTTATTTATGATTGAAAATGTATTTTTATACCCTCCACCATAGGATGGGGGGTATATTCACTTTATCATTCCGTATGTAACACATCGAAATATTGCTCTAAGACCCCATAAAGTGTATATATTCTGGGTCGTGGCGAAATTCTGAGTCGATCTAAGCATATCCGACCGTCCGTCCGTCTGTTGAAATCACGCTAACATCCGAACGAAACAAGCTATCGACTAGAAATTTGGCATAAGTAGTTGTTATTGATGTAGATTGCGTGGTATTGCAAATGGGCCATATCGGTCCGCTTTTACGTATAGCCTCCATATAAAAGGACCCCCATATTTGGTTTGCGCAGCCTCTAAGAGAAGCATTTTTCATCCGAACTGGTTGAAATTTGGTACGTGGTGTTAGTATATAGCCTCTAACAACCATGCAAAAATTGGCCCACATCATCCCATATAAACCGATCCCCAGATTTGGCTTGCGAAGCCTCTAGGAGAAGCAAATTTCATCCGATCCGGCTGACATTTGGTACATGGTGTTAGTATATCGTGTCTAACAACCATGCAGGAATTGGTCCACATCGCTCCATAATTATATATAGCTCCCATATAAACTGATCACCAAATTTAACTTGCGGAGCCTCTAAGAGAAGCTAATTTCTTCCGATCCGGCTGAAATTTTGTACATGGTGTAAGTATATGGTCTGTACCAACTATGAAAAAATTGGTCCATTTAGGTTCATAATTATATGTAGCCCTCATATAAACCGATCCCCAAATTTGACCTCCGGAGCCCCTTGGAAGAGCAAAATTCATCCGATTCAGTTGAATTTTGGTACATAATGTTAATATGGTCTCTAACAACCATGCAGGAATTGGTCCATATTGGTTCATAATTTGACCTCCGGTGCCTCTTGGAGAAGCAAAATTCATCCGATCTGATTGAAATTTTGTACGTGGTGTTAGTATATCGTCTCTAACAACCATGCAGGAATTGGTCCATATCAGTCCATAATTATATATAGCCCCCATATAAACCGATCCCCAGATTTGGCTTGCGGAAGCTCTAAGGGAAGCAACATTTTATCCGATCTGGCTCAAATTTGGCACATGGTGTTAGTATATAGTCTCTAACAACCATGCAGGAATTGGTTCACATCAGTCCATAATTATATATAGCTCCCATATAAACCGATCCCCCGATTTGGCGTGCGGAGCCTCTAAGAGAAGCACATTTCATCCGATCCGTCTGAAATTTAGTACATGGTATTAGTATATGGTCTCTAACAACCATGCAAAAATTGGTCCACATCGTTCCATAATTATATATAGCCCCCATATAAACCAATTCCCAGATTTGAACTGCGGAGCCTCATGGACGAGCAAAATTCATTCGATTATGTCGACATTTGGTACATGGTGTTAGTATATGGTCTCTAACAACCAAGCAGGAATTGGTCCATAGCGGTCCATAATTATATGTAGCCCCCATATAAACCGATCCCCAGATTTGACCTCCGTAGCCTCTTGGAAGAGCAAAGTTCACCCGATCCGGTTGAAATTTGGTACGTGGTGAAATTTGGTACATTGCACTAGTTATGTATGCTAACAACCATGACAAAATGATCCATATAGTTATATATAGTTATAGTTATATATAGCTATATATAGCCGATCCCCAAAAATAATCTTCAAAATTTTATTTAAATAGAAAATTTTGTCAAAATTTTATTTTTATACAAAATTTTGTCAAGATTTTATTTCTATAGAAAATTTTGTCAAAATTTTATTTCTTTAGAACATTTTGTTAAAATTTTATTACTATACAAAATTTTGTCAAGATTTTATTTCTATCGAAAATTTTGTCAAAATTTTATTGCTATTGAAAATTTTGTCAAAATTGTATTTCTATAGAAAATTTTGTCAAACTGGATTATGTACGTATTTAATCGGCCTTCTTTTTTTTTGTTTAATTCATACCCCGTATGGACTAATTTACAATTTAAAAGACGGTTTTAAGAAGTTTTAAGAAGCCTTGCTATTGGCAAGTGTTACCGCAACCCAAGTAATTCGATTGTGGATGATAGTCTATAGTAGAAGTTTTTACGCAATCCATGGTGGAGGGTACATAAGATTCTGACTGGCCGAACTTACGGCCTTATATACTTGTTTAAAATTGTTGTTTATGCCTACAAAACCTATTTAGGTTAGGTTATGTGGCCGCCCGATGTATCAGGCTCACTTAGACTATTCAGTCCATTGTGATACCACAGTGGTGAACTTCTCTCTTATCACTGAGTGCTGCCCGATTCCATGTTAAGCTCAATGACAAGGGACCTCCTTTTTATAGCCGAGTCCGAACGGCGTTCCACATTCCAGTGAAACCACTTAGAGAAGCTTTGAAACCCTCAGAAATGTCACCAGCATTACTGAGGTGTGATAATCCACCGCTGAAAAACTTTTTGGTGTTCGGTCGTAGCAGGAATCGAACCCACGATCTTGTGTATGCAAGGCGGACATGCTAACTATTGCACCACGGTGGCTCCCTATTTATTGTCATTGCTCGTAGCTTGAGTAAAATGTTTTAATATTCCCTTATTTGATTTATTACAAAATCTGTTGTTCTAAATCATTCGATTTGTTTTTGTATCTTGTCAATTACATTTGAATTTAATAGAATTAGTTAAGTTAAGCATGTTAAAATGTAAACAAACACAAATTTAAATGAAAACTTTGGGGATTGAAAAAACTAAATTCATTTGCATAGCATTAGTAAATTTCTAGGATGTGGTGTTGTTGGTCTTGCGTTTATTTAAATATATAAATTTGTTTATGAAAATGTATATATTCACACACGCACACACACACATGTTGCAAAATTAAAATAATATATCCACAATAACACAAATTTTAATTCTCAAGAGTTTTATATACCACATTATGATGTGGTAGGGCATCTACTCGTATGCACGCAATGTGAAGGTTTTTCAATTTGAATTTCGTTTTGTAATATTTTTATATTCACCGCCATAGGATGGTGATAATAAGTTTTGCCATTTCGTTTGTCGGAAATCGATTTCCGACTATATAAGTTATGTGATGTGTGACATATCGTAGTCGGCGCTCTGGCCCGTCGACATATTTCACTCTAGATTTCAATTTTTTTCCTCCAAAATTCACTATATTGAGACAAAAATATATATGAAGACAAAATAAAAAAAAAACAAAGCATTTGAATTTACTGTAAGTGCCAACAAAACTAGATTCATGAAGAAACAGATGATAGCCATAAAGATGTCCCCATTAAAAATGCTATAATTTAGAACCTTCTTGAGAATACCACCTTTTCTCTTTTCTATTTCTGAAGTTTCCTAAATTTTGATATTTGACTGATAACTTATTGTGCTGGTGTTCTATTTTTAAAATAGAAATGTTTTATCCCTCAATATTATTTTTCCATTTTTTGGTTTTCCCAGTTTATTCTAAAAAAAACGAATTTTGCAAATATATTGAGTCGCTTTTGAAATAATGAATTTTTAATTAATTCAGAAAAATTCAAAATTTCTGAAGTTTTCATTTGTTTTATTGGTCCAATTTTAATGAAGTTTTTGTATTAGTCTAGGGTCACAAAAAATTTCAGCGAATTCAACATTGGTTGCAATTGAGCCAAGGAACTTTTGTATGAAAATTGAAATTGGATTTAGATTTAGAAATCTGAAACTGGATAGAATGACTTGACTTCTTGGCCATCTAGACACTGCACTTTTTCCAATTTGTCTAAAATTAGAAATCTAAAGGTATTTTAGGTCCTTAAATGGTTGTGACGAATATGGTGTGTATCGGTCCTGGACCACATAGACCGATCTCTCGATTGGACTTCTTAGCACGGTTGCCACTCGTGCCAAATATAATCTACCAAAAATTAAGAAATTTTTACCAAAAATCTACTAAATTTAAAAATATCTTATTTTGAAGTTGTTAATCATATATTTGTTAAAATTTTACTTCTATAATTTTTTTGTCAAAATATAATTTTTCTAGAAAATTTTGTCAAGATTTTATTTTGCCAAAATTTTATTTTTATAGACCATGCTGTCCAAAAATGTCCAATGTTAACCTCGTCAAAAGAGAATTTTATTTCTATAGAAAATTTTGTCAAAATTTTATTTCTATAGAAAATTTTGTCAAAATTTTATTTCTATAGAAAATTTTGTCAAAATTTTATTTCTATAGAAAATTTTGTCAAAATTTTATTTCTATAGAAAATTTTGTCAAAATTTTATTTCTATAGAAAATTTTGTCAAAATTTCATTTCTATAGAAAATTTTGTCAAAATCGTATTTCTATAGAAAATTTTGTCAAAATTTTATTTCTATTGAAAATTTTACCAAAATTTTATTTTTCGGAGGGTTCAAGTGTGGTTTTTGTTGGGTTTAATAAACTGCCTGAATTTATTCTGATAATTGGTTGATAGTTTTGCTGCAAGTAGAGGATGCTGATGAGGAATGTGGTAATTCCGAAACGTGCGTCCATCCAACCATCTTGCAGTCTATAGGGCTTTGCCCAAATAAATTTGACAAACATTCTTTTCCTCTGTTGGTTAAGCTACTCTTGTAGTTTAGTCAATGTATGGTTTCAAGCTGAAATAAAAAAACAACAAAATTTTATCTCCATAGAAAATTTTGGCAAACTTTTATGTTTATAGAAAATTTCGCCAAAATTTTATTTCTACAGTAAATTTTGTCAAAATTTTATTTTTACAGAAAATTTTGCCAAAATTTTATTTCTATAGAAAATTTTACCAAATATTTATTTCTCTATAAAATTTTACCCACATTTTATTTCCATAGAAAATTTTGCACATATTTTATTTTAATAGAAAATTTTTCTAATTTTCTATAGAAAATTTTTCCAAAAATTGTATTTCTATAGAAAATTTGGCCAAAACTTTTTTCTATAGAAAATTTGGTCTAAATTTTATTTCTATAGAAAATTTTGTTAAAATTTTATTTCTAAAGCTTTTTTTAATTTTATTTCTATATAAAATTTTACCAAAATGTTGCCGACGGCAACATACTGGATTGGTGTAGGTGGAAGGTAAAAATGTTTCCTACTGTATTTCTTCTTTGGTCATGTTGGATTTGTCCAACAACATAGTACACACAAAAAAATAAAATATGAATTTGTACATTTTTATATATGTATGGACTTTTTCATAAAAAAGTATGTACACTTAAATAATATATTGTTTTCGTAAATACTTGTTGTGAAATTATGAATTTTTTAATAATATATAACAGGTTGGCTGATAAGTCCATAGTTCATAGTTCCCTTCAAGAGCGATACAACAATTGGACTCAGGAGTGTTGTGATGGAGCCATGTTTCATCCATTGTCACATATCGACGGAAAAACTCGGGTGTATTACGAGTTAACAGCTGCAAACACAGCTCAGAATCATCAACACGTTGTTGTGTTTGGTCATATGTGGAATTTAGATCCATAAATCGGTAGTATCGGCTGAATATGGCATCGGACCAGGTTTGGGTATAGCTCTCATATTGACATACAGTGTACAATGAATCCACAATAAAGTCACCCCCCCCCCCCCTCAAAAAAAAACATTCTTAACTTCCTCCATGTTTTATCCGCGAACATTTTTGAAACATTGTCCTTTAGTGAAAAGCTAAAATTCTACGTCCGCTTATTTTGTTCAGATAACTTTTCGAGACAAAAGATATAAAAACATTATGCGGCAAAGAAATTTCACCAACATAAAATTATTATAATTTTTTTTCTCTTATACCTTCCCCAAATCTGCGAAATTCAAAAAACTGAAAAAAAACTAAAAAAGAAACCCAACAAACGGTTGAAATTCCTAAAAAGTGGTTAAAAACTAAGAAAAGCGTTGTCTAAAGTTACTTAACATTAATGTTGCACAGTAAAGCAGCCAACCGACAATGTTTAAAAACAATGGCGTAACGTCAGAAAAATAGGATAATAACCGACTTTAGCCACTTACGAGGTTTAAATTTCAAAAATAAAAAAAGAAAGAATGTGGAAGAAAAAGTTTTCACATCATAGTAAAAGATTTTGACTCGCTATTGTGGCTAGTTTTATTCAATGTGATATAAAAAAACTATTCTCTGCTATTAAGAGCTAAAATCTTGAGGAAGAAATTTAAAACAAAAAAATTATAATGTTTGCAAGTCTAGTGCCTGATTAAGCTATGGGTAAGCGATTTTGTTAATGTGAATGTTAAGCAATGACTAAATATATGGGAATGCATGATGAATGATGATGATGTCAGAACAATTTGTTGGGTACCTTAAGGAATAATGTTGTCATATAGCAAAATACAAAATAGATTCTACCAAATTTCCAATTTTACATTACCATACAAGTTTTTTTTTATTCCAACCCAGCAAAAAAATCGGAAATTCTTCCAAAGGCACAACTTTAAAATCACTTCCAAAAATGTCCTCCCAAAGATGTGCAGTTAAATAAATTTTAACTGCACAGGAACTTCATTGGAGCCAATTTTTTTATAACTCGCTTTTTTCATATTTTTAATTGAAAATTTAAATTTTTTTGATTCAAACAGGCTAAAAGCAAATTAGAAATTAATAAAATGGTACAAATTATTTAATTGTTTTTTTTTTTATAATGCTAAATCCATTCTAGTAAAAATTGCGAATTTTTGAAAATATTTGATGTCAAACGTTCCAGATAAGCATTAGAACGCATTAAAAATCATAAAAAAAATTGTAAAATTATTTATTTGTCAAAATATCACAAAATTTCTTAATTCACGTCCAAACACTGAATTCGCATTACACTTTAAGAAGTGATGCGAATTCAGTGCAACGGCGTGTTAAAATGGTGGACATCCGTCCTATGAAAAGCCCATGTTAAATTCATCGCTTCTGCGCCAATTTGGCACCACTTCCGGATCCAAAAAGAACATTTTCAGTGCTTTTTTGGCGACGCTAATTTGGCTGGGATAGTAAAAAATAGAACACTTCAAATAGCACCCATTGATACCCTAAATTATTCCTACTGAATTAATAGATGTATGTATGTAGATTTGTGATGCAAATTCAAGACTGTTTCCTGTATTATTAACATCAAAGAAATATTTCATAATTTAAAAATAAAAGGTTTGCCTTGTTTCCCTGGGAATCGGAGTGTATTGGGGCTATATTAGAGTTGTGCACGTTAGTAATATTTTACTCACGCATACTCACGAAGGAAAAATCTTACTCACGCTCTATATTGTTTGGTAGGACTCTCACGTACACTCACGAAGAGAAAATTAGTACTCCCGCACTAAAATGTGTTTTTATACCCTCCACCATAGGATGGGGGGTTCCGTTTGTAACACATCGAAATATTGCTCTAAGACCCCATAAAGTATATATATATATATATATATATATATTCTAGGTCGCGGAGAAATTCTGAGTCGATCTAAGCATGTCCGTCCGTCCGTCTGTTGAAATCACGCTAACTTCCGAACGAAACAAGCTGTCGACTTGAAACTTGGCACAAGTAAAGGGTGATTCTTTTGAGGTTAGGATTTTCATGCATTAGTATTTGACAGATCACGTGGGATTTCAGACATGGTGTCAAAGAAAAAGATGCTCAGTATGCTTTGACATTTCATCATGAATAGACTTACTAACGAGCCACAACGTCGAATTTTCAGTGAATGGGCCCTAGAAAAGTTGGCAGAAAATCCGCTTTTTTATCGACAAATTTTGTTCAGCGATAAGGCTCATTTCTGGTTGAATGGCTACGTAAATAAGCAAAATTGCCGCATTTGGAGTGAAGAGCAACCAGAAGCCGTTTAAGAACTGCCCATGCATCCCGAAAAATGCACTGTTTGGTGTGGTTTGTACGCTGGTGGAATCATTGGACCGTATTTTTTCAAAGATGCTGTTGGACGCAACGTTACGGTGAATGGCGATCGCTATCGTTCGATGCTAACAAACTTTTTGTTGCCAAAAATGGAAGAACTGAACTTGGTTGACATGTGGTTTCAACAAGATGGCGCTACATGCCACACAGCTCGCGATTCTATGGCCATTTTGAGGGAAAACTTCGGAGAACAATTCATCTCAAGAAATGGACCGGTAAGTTGGCCACCAAGATCATGCGATTTGACGCCTTTAGACTATTTTTTGTGGGGCTACGTCAAGTCTAAAGTCTACAGAAATAAGCCAGCAACTATTCCAGCTTTGGAAGACAACATTTCCGAAGAAATTCGGGCTATTCCGGCCGAAATGCTCGAAAAAGTTGCCCAAAATTGGACTTTCCGAATGGACCACCTAAGACGCAGCCGCGGTCAACATTTAAATGAAATTATCTCCAAAAAGTAAATGTCATGGACCAATCTAACGTTTCAAATAAAGAACCGATGAGATTTTGCAAATTTTATGCGTTTTTTTAAAAAAAAAGTTATCAAGCTCTTAACAAATCACCCTTTAGTTGTTATTGATGTAGGTCGGATGGTATTGAAAATGGGCCATATCGGACCACTTTTACGTATAGCTCCCATATAAACCGACGCTCAGTTTTGGGTTGCGTACCCTCTTGGAGGAGCAAAATTCATCCGATCTGGTTGAAATTTGGTACACGGTGTTTGTATATGGTCTCTCACAACCATGCAAAAATTAATTATATAGACCCCCATATAAACCGATCCCCAGATTTGTCTTGCGGAGCCTCTAGGAGAAGCAAATTTTATCCGATCCGTCTGAAATTTGGTACATAGTGCTAGTATATGGTATCTAACAACTGTGCAAAAATAATTATAATAGCCCCCATATAAACCGTTCTCCAGATTTGACCTCCGAAGCCTTTTGAAGGAAAAAAATTCATCCGATCTAGTTGAATTTTGAGGAGCCTTTAATAGAAGCAAATTTCATCCGATCCGGCTGATATTTGGTACGTGGTGTTATTATATGATCTCTAACAACCATGCAATAATTGGTCCATATCGGTCCATAATTATATATAGCCCCCATATAAACCGTTCCCCAGATTTGAACTCCGGAGCCTCTTGGAGAAGCAAAATTCATCCGATACGGTTGAAATTTGGAACATGGTGTTTGTATATGGCCGCTAATAATCATGCCAAAATTGGTCCATATCGGTCTATAGTTATCTATATATATAAAATTCAATTTATGTTTGTTTATTTGTTTGTTTGTTTGTTTGTTTGTTTGTTTGTATGTACCGAGTTGGCTCCGAAACGGCTGAACCGATTTACTTGAAACTTTCAGAGATCGTAGGGGGCGTTCATGTGGTGAAAATAGGGTACCTCATTTTTTGACACCTGGTCGCGGAGGGGGACCTCCCCTTTGTCGGACTTTTTGAAAATTGGACCAAAGTTGACCGATTTGGTTAAAATTTTCGTTGAAGATTGGGGTTGGCATCTAGACAAAGATCCGCTACTTTATTTCGATATTTGGTGGCGGAGGGGGGCCTCTCCTTTGTTCGACTTTTTTTTAAGTACAGTGAAAAACCTAAAATTCTCTAAATTATCTGAGATTTACAGAGAACATGTGGTGAGGTTATGGAATTAATATGGGGTACCCGATGATTTCATATGTGGATGGGGAGAGGGAAGGTTAGGGGTGTCGATATTGTATCGGGGAAAGTGACGTCCCTTTAAAACAATAGAGCAAAATTTAAACATCTCCGATCTACTTGAAATTTACAGGGACGTGGCAGGAGGTGATTAAATTTATACATAATTTTTAAATTAGTATATGATTTTTCGATATCTGGTTGGGGAAGGGGAAAATTGAAATAAACTTTATCGATTTACTTCGATAGAATTTATAGGGACCATTGAGTAGTTGCGAAATTAATATAGGGTACGTGATAGTCCGATATCAGGTCGGAGTGGAGCGAAGGTGGGGAGAGGGTTCCCTTTTGTCCGTTTTTTTTTTCTTTTCTTAAATTGAAAGTAGAGTGTTGTCCGTAAATGGGAACTCGGTACATAATTTTATGATTTTTGTACAGGCTTCTGCCAGACTTCTTTTTAGTCTTCATTTTAGTAAAGAGAGGGTTCCCTTTTGTCCGTTTTTTTTCTTAAGTTGAAAGTAGAGGGTTGTCCGTAAATGGGAACTCGGTACATAATTTTATGATTTTTGTTCAGGCTTCTGCCAGACTTCTTTTTAGTAAAGAACTTAAATTTACATGAAATTGGCAGCCAACGTAGAGGGTGCATCATTTTCCAACATTTTAGCAAATGTTAATGTGGTAATTTTTTTTACTACTTTTGCTTTTTCCGATTTATTGGATGGGAAACAGTAATTCTTTGTATGTTATTATAATATAGTGCTTAATTTTCAGATATGTTGAGGAGAAGGATACCTTTCCTTGACAAACCCCACTTTAAATTCACAAGAAATATAGAAGATTGTCCAACTACTTGAATACAGAACATTATTAAAAAAATTTGGAGGAAAGGGTACACCCTCTCCCGCCGTATTTGTACCTATAAACGAAAAAACAAGTAGTCCGATTTGTTTAAAAGAATTGAAATCTTTTCGAATTTGTTTTCAGCACGAAGGATATAGTTGACTAAGTTAATGCAAAATGTTCCTCCAAATACGCTTCGGAAGGCGCAGCGAAGCGGGCCGGGTTACGCTATATATACTTAAAACTTGGCACAAGAATGGGCCATATCGGACCACTTTACATATAGCCCCCAAATATAAATCGTCCCTAAATTTGGCTTGCGGAGCCTCTTAGAGAATTTCATCCGACGTGGTTGAAGTTTGCTGCGTGGTGTTTATATATGGCCTTTAACACACATGCAAAAATCGGTCCATATCGATCCATAATTATATATATTGCCCCCATATAAACCGATCCCCAGATTTTGCTTGCGGATCCACTAAGAAAAGCAAAATTTATCTGATCCGGTTGAAATTTGGTACGTGGCGTGAGTATGTAGTCTCTAACATTTATGCAAAAATTGGTCCTTATAGGTTCATAATTGTATATAGCCCCCATATAAACGGACCCCCATATTTATCTTGTGGTTCTCTTATTACCACGCAAAAATTCATATTGGAGGGTACATAAGATCCGGCCCGGCGAAATTACGGCCGTATATACTTGTTTGAAGTCTGAGTAATGTTTAGAATAATTTCTAATGTGTGTGTGTTTTTTTGTTTTTTTTTTTTTTTAACTCTTATTTCATGCCATGATATTCTTTACGTTGATATTTCTTTAATATTGATTTTCCTTTCAGGATAAAGATGCTGTACATAAACTATTTTTGCCGCTCTTATATACATCACATGCATGTTTTAGTTCATTTAGGAAAAAATTTCAAAAAGGCAATAAAATGAAAATCTTATATGGGTAGCGTCCAGGGTTGGCCTGTCAAGCCTATTTTCTTAGGTGGTATCGAAATTCCCGTTGGTGAGTGTGCAAAATACCTTGGGGTTATATTGGACAGGAGACTGAACATAAAGCTAAGAAAGGACGAGAAAATCCACGGTTATGTGGGGACTGAAACCGAAAATTGTGAACATTCCTATGAATTGAAACTTCTTCGCACATACAATCGTCTTGCATATCATCGAATTCGCTGCCTAGCTGACGCGACTGAAGTATTTTGAGTTAGCGACTTTTGTTACTTTTTCTACATTTACGACGTGTATGTGACGTTTACAACTTTGCGACAGTCGCAAACCTAAAAAAGTTTGATACAGACCATCTCTGGTAGCGCCAACATCCATCATGTTTGATGTCAATCCTTTTAAAGGAATACATGAACATAAGCAATTTGGTACTTAATATGTAAGCAATGTTACTACATATGCTGTTATATAAGTACATTGCAAAAAAATATATAATATAAACCTAGCATGAAAGATTATATTACCTAAATTTAAGGACACGCAATTTACACAATATTAAGTACAAAAGTTTTAAAAAGATATTTTTTTCCAAAATTTCCTATTTATAGGAAATTTAGCTAAAATGTATTATTTATAGGAAATTAAGCTAAAATTTACTATTTATAGGAAATTTGGCTAAAATTTATTATTCATGGAAAATTTGCTAAAATTTAATATTTATAAAAATTTTTTTTATTATTTACTATTTTTAGGAAATTTTGCCAAAATTTACTATTGATAGGAATTTTTACTAAAACTTATTATAGAAAATTATAGAAATTATAGAAAATTTTGCTAAAATTTACTATTTGCATAAAATTTTGTTAAAATTTACTATTTACAGAAAATGTTGCCAAAATTTACTATTTGTAGAAAACTTTGCCAAAATTTGTTAATTATAGAAATGTTTGTGAAAACTTACTATTTATAGAAAAAATTTCCAAACATTTTCTATTTATTGGAAATTTTTGCTAAAATTTACTTTTTATAGAAAAATGCGCGAAAATTTACTATGTAAAGAAAATTTAAAAAAAAAATCTATAAATTGTAAATTTATAGAAAATTTTGTAAAAATTTACTATTTACTATTTTTTTATTACTATTTACGGAAAATTTTGCCAAAATTTACTATTTGTAGAAAATTTTGCCAAAATTTTTTAATTTGTTTTGTTTTGTTGTTGTTGGTTTTGTTCTTTAAGCATTGTTGTTGTTTTTTATTTCAGCTTAAAACCATACATTGACTAAACTACAAGAGTAGCTTAACCAACAGAGGAAAAGAATGTTTGTCAAATTTATTTGGGCAAAGCCCTATAGACTGCAAGATCCAACCATCTTGCAGTCTATAGGGATTTGCCCAAATAAATTTGACAAACATTCTTTTCCTCTGTTGGTTAAGCTACTCTTGTAGTTTAGTCAATGTATGGTTTTAAGCTGAAATAAAAAACAACAACAATGCAAAATTTTTTAATTATAGAAAAGTTTATGAAAATTTACTATTTATAGAAAAAAATTCCAAAAATTTTCTATTTATTGGAAATTTTTTTCTATAAAAAGTAAATTTTACTTTTTATAGAAAAATGTGCCAATATTTACTATTTATAGAAAATTTTAGAAAAAAATCTATAAATTGTAAATTTATAGACTATTTTGGAAAAATTTACTATTTGTAGAAAATTTTACGAAAATTTACTATTTATGGAAATTTTTGCCAAAATTTGCTATTTATCGTAATTTCTGCAAAAATTTTCTATCTATAGAAATTTCTGCAAATATTTTTCTTTAAAATTATGAAATTTTAAATAAATGAAAGTTTAATCTTTATTTTTTCTTCAACAGAAAAAATTATTAACTTTAGGACACAAATTTTGGAAATAAGCGTTCCTCCATTAAAGCCATATTTCTATGAACTGACACAAATTTTCTTTACAATAAAGAAAAACAAGTTGGATTAAGAAATATCGTCTTTAAATCAACAGATATATTGAAACTCTAGATTTAGAATAAAAACCTTTCAAGTATACGCTAAGACTCATTTCCAGGATTTTGCCTTTTTGGTTTAAAGCTTTACTAGAATTAATAAACCCTCTTTTACACCCTCCACCATAGGATGGGGGATATATTAACTTTGTCATTCCGTTTGTAACACATCGAAATATTCATCTAAGATCCCATAAAGAATATATATTCTGGGTCGTGGTCGATCTAAGCATGTCCGTCCGTCCATTTGAAACTTGGCACAAGTAGTTGTTATTGATGTAGGTCGGATGGTATTACAAATGGGCCATATCGGACCCCATATAAACCGACGCTCAGATTTGGCTTGCGGAGCCTCTTAAAGGAGCAAAATTTGGCCCACATCGGTCTTTAATTATATATAGCCCCAGATTTGGCTTGTGGAGCCTTTAAGAGAAGCAAATTTCATCCGATCCGGCTGAAATTTGGTAAATAATGTAAGTATATGGGGAGCCACCGTGGTGCAATGGTTAGCATGCCCGCCTTGCATACACAAGGTCGTGGGTTCGATTCCTGCTTCGACCTAACACCAAAAAGTTTTTCAGCGGTGGATTATCCCACCTCAGTAATGCTGGTGACATTTCTGAGTGTTTCAAAGCTTCTCTAAGTGGTTTCACTACAATGTGGAGCGCCGTTCGGACTCGGCTATAAAAAGTAGGTCCCTTGTCATTGAGCTTAACATGGAATCGGGCAGCACTCAGTGATGAGAGAGAAGTTCACCAATGCGGTATCACAATGGACTGAATAGGCTAAGTGAGCCTGATACATCGGGCTCCAACCTAACCTAACCTAACCTAACCTAAGTATATGGTCTCTAACAACTATGCAAAAATTGGTCCACATCGGTCCATAATTATATGTAGCCCCCATATAAACTAGAGGTGTGCACGTGACATGAAATTGTCGTGACTCACGAACATTTTCGTGATTCGTGCGTGAGTCGTGAGTCACGCTGATGACAACAGCGTGAGTGTGCGTGAGCGTGATTAACAAACCAAAATGTCGTGCGTGAGCGTGAGTCACGAAAATAATATCTTCGTGAGTGTGCGTGAGTAAAGAAATACACTCACGAAAATTTTCCTGCTCTCCAACATAAAACGCTTAAGAGTTAAATTCAATTACAATTTTAGTGACACCTGGGATGTTAAGAGTTTAATAACACTCTCGATTTTAATAATGCTCATGTTTTCAAACACTTCGGTAAGGTAAATTAATCATAACATTATTCGTGAGTCACCATATTTTACGTGAGTCACGATATTTTTCGTGAGTCACGGTATTTTTCGTGAGTCACGACGTTTTCGTGCGTGAGTGTGCGTGAATACAAATTTTCTTTTCGTGAGTGTGCTTGAGTCCTACCAAAAAATGTCGTGCGTGAGTGTGCGCGAGTATGATTTTTCAGTCGTGAGTGTGCGTGAGCGTGAGTAAACTATTACTCACGTGCACACCTCTAATATAAACCGATCCCCAGATTTGGCTTGCGGAGCCTCTAAGAGAAGTAAATTTCATCCGATCCGGCTGAAATTTGATACATACTGTAAGTATATGGTCTCTAACAACTATGCAAAAATTAATCCGCATCGCTCCATAATTATATGTAGCCCCCATATAAACCGATCCCCCGATTTGGCTTGCGGAGCCTCAAAGAGAAGCAAATTTCATCCGATCCGGCTGAAATTTGGTACATGATGTAGGTATATAGTCTCTAACAATCATGCAAAAATTGGTCCACATTCCTCCATAATTATATATAGCGCCCATATAAACCGATCCCCAGATTTGGCTTACGGAGCCTCAAAGAGAAGCAAATTTCATCCGATCCGGCTGAAATTTGGTACATGATGTTGGTATATGGTCTCAAACAATCTTGCAAAAATTGGTCCACATCGCTCCATAATTATATATAGCGCCCATATAAACTGATCCCCAGATTTGGCTTGCGGAGCCTCTAAGAGAAGTAAATTTCATCCGATCCGGCTGAAATTTGATACATACTGTAAGTATATGGTCTCTAACAACTATGCAAAAATTAATCCGCATCGCTCCATAATTATATGTAGCCCCCATATAAACCGATCCCCCGATTTGGCTTACGGAGCCTCATGGAGAAGCAAATTTCATCCGATCCGGCTGAAATTTGGTACATGATGTTGGTATATGGTCTCAAACAATCTTGCAAAAATTGGTCCACATCGCTCCATAATTATATATAGCGCCCATATAAACCGATCCACAGATTTGACCTCCGGAGCCTCGTGGAAGAGCAAAATTCATCCGATTCGGTTGAAATTTGGTACGTGGTGTTAGTATTTGATCTATAACAACCATTCAGGAATTGGTCCACATCGCTCCATAATTATAAAGGGTGATTCTTTTGAGGTTAGGATTTTCATGCATTAGTATTTGACAGATCACGTGGGATTTCAGACATGGTGTCAAAGAGAAAGATGCTCAGTATGCTTTGACATTTCATCATGAATAGACTTACTAACGAGCAACGCTTGCAAATCATTGAATTTTATTACCAAAATCAGTGTTCGGTTCGAAATGTGTTTCGCGCTTTACGTCCGATTTATGGTCTACATAATCGACCAAGTGAGCAAACAATTAATGCGATTGTGACCCAGTTTCGCACTCAGTTTACTTTATTGGACATTAAACCAACCACACGAATGCGTACAGTGCGTACAGAAGAGAATATTGCGTCTGTTTCTGAGAGTGTTGCTGAAGACCGTGAAATGTCGATTCGTCGCCGTTCGCAGCAATTGGGTTTGTGTTATTCGACCACATGGAAGATTTTACGCAAAGATCTTGGTGTAAAACCGTATAAAATACAGCTCGTGCAAGAACTGAAGCCGAACGATCTGCCACAACGTCGAATTTTCAGTGAATGGGCCCTAGAAAAGTTGGCAGAAAATCCGCTTTTTTATCGACAAATTTTGTTCAGCGATGAGGCTCATTTCTGGTTGAATGGCTACGTAAATAAGCAAAATTGCCGCATTTGGAGTGAAGAGCAACCAGAAGCCGTTCAAGAACTGCCCATGCATCCCGAAAAATGCACTGTTTGGTGTGGTTTGTACGCTGGTGGAATCATTGGACCGTATTTTTTCAAAGATGCTGTTGGACGCAACGTTACGGTGAATGGCGATCGCTATCGTTCGATGCTAACAAACTTTTTGTTGCCAAAAATGGAAGAACTGAACTTGGTTGACATGTGGTTTCAACAAGATGGCGCTACATGCCACACAGCTCGCGATTCTATGGCCATTTTGAGGGAAAACTTCGGAGAACAATTCATCTCAAGAAATGGACCGGTAAGTTGGCCACCAAGATCATGCGATTTGACGCCTTTAGACTATTTTTTGTGGGGCTACGTCAAGTCTAAAGTCTACAGAAATAAGCCAGCAACTATTCCAGCTTTGGAAGACAACATTTCCGAAGAAATTCGGGCTATTCCGGCCGAAATGCTCGAAAAAGTTGCCCAAAATTGGACTTTCCGAATGGACCACCTAAGACGCAGCCGCGGTCAACATTTAAATGAAATTATCTTCAAAAAGTAAATGTCATGGACCAATCTAACGTTTCAAATAAAGAACCGATGAGATTTTGCAAATTTTATGCGTTTTTTTTTTTTTAAAAAGTTATCAAGCTCTTAACAAATCACCCTTTATATATCCCCCATATAAATCGATTCCCAGATTTGACCTCCGGTGGAGAAGCAAAATTCATCTGATTCAGTTGAAATTTGGTACGTGGTTTTAATATATGGCCTCAAACACCCATGCAAAAATTGGTCGAAATCGGCCCATAATTATATATAGCCCCCATATAAACCGATCCCCAGATTTGACCTCCGGTGCCTTTTGGAGAAGGAAAATTCATGCGATCTGATTGAAATTTTGTATATGGTCTCTAAAAACCATGCAAAAATTGGTCGAAATCGGTCCATAATTATATATACCCCCCATATAAACCCATCCCCAGATTTGACCTACGGTGCCGATCTGGTTGAAATTTGATAAGTAGTGTTAGTATATGATATTTAACAACCATGCCAAAAGTGGCCCATATCGGTCCATAATCATATATAGCCCCCATATAAACCGATCCCGAGATTTGGTTTTGGAGCCTCTTGGAGGAGAAAATTTCATCCGAGTCAGTTGAAATTTGGTACATTGTGCTAGTATATGGCCGTTAACAACCATGCGTAACTAGGTCCATATCGGTCTATAGTTAGCCCTCAGATAAATCGATCCCCAATCACACAAAAATTGGTCCATATCAAGTTCATAATTGTATATAGCACCCATATAAGCGAGCCCCATATTTCAATTCTGGCTCTCTAAGTACCGTGCAAAAGTCCATATCGATTCGTAATTATTTGTAGACTTACTTATACATACCTTTTTTCTCTAATATATACGTATGGACTAACTTACAATTTATAAGACAATGTTAAAAAGTTTTATGAGACCTTACCATCGGTAAGTAAAGGGTGATTTGTTAAGAGCTTGATAACTTTTTTTAAAAAAAAAACGCATAAAATTTGCAAAATCTCATCGGTTCTTTATTTGAAACGTTAGATTGGTCCATGACATTTACTTTTTGAAGATAATTTCATTTAAATGTTGACCGCGGCTGCGTCTTAGGTGGTCCATTCGGAAAGTCCAATTTTGGGCAACTTTTTCGAGTATTTCGGCCGGAATAGCCCGAATTTCTTCGGAAATGTTGTCTTCCAAAGCTGGAATAGTTGCTGGCTTATTTCTGTAGACTTTAGACTTGACGTAGCCCCACAAAAAATAGTCTAAAGGCGTCAAATCGCATGATCTTGGTGGCCAACTTACCGGTCCATTTCTTGAGATGAATTGTTCTCCGAAGTTTTCCCTCAAAATGGCCATAGAATCGCGAGCTGTGTGGCATGTAGCGCCATCTTGTTGAAACCACATGTCAACCAAGTTCAGTTCTTCCATTTTTGGCAACAAAAAGTTTGTTAGCATCGAACGATAGCGATCGCCATTCACCGTAACGTTGCGTCCAACAGCATCTTTGAAAAAATACGGTCCAATGATTCCACCAGCGTACAAACCACACCAAACAGTGCATTTTTCGGGATGCATGGGCAGTTCTTGAACGGCTTCTGGTTGCTCTTCACTCCAAATGCGGCAATTTTGCTTATTTACGTAGCCATTCAACCAGAAATGAGCCTCATCGCTGAACAAAATTTGTCGATAAAAAAGCGGATTTTCTGCCACTGATTTTGGTAATAAAATTCAATGATTTGCAAGCGTTGCTCGTTAGTAAGTCTATTCATGATGAAATGTCAAAGCATACTGAGCATCTTTCTCTTTGACACCATGTCTGAAATCCCACGTGATCTGTCAAATACTAATGCATGAAAATCCTAACCTCAAAAGAATCACCCTTTATTACCACAACCCAAGTAATTGGATTGTGGATGACAGTCTTTCGTAGAAGTTTCTTCGCAATCCATGGTGGAAGGTACATAAGATTCGGCCTGGCCGAACTTACGGCCGTATATACTTGTTTTACTTTGAAGTATTTGTTATAATTTCGATTTTTAAACTGTTAAAAACTAATTTCCCATAATCCTTATTGTTAATAATTTTTTTAGAGTGTATATATTTGATCCACAGTATAAAAGCATCAATGTTAGTAGTACCCTAATTCTAGATATATGGGTAGTGGTGATGACTACCCTATGTTCAAGGTATATTTGCATGTTTAATGTTTACCTTTCGATATGAGGACAAGGTAACATTGACACACATACGATTACACACAAACACGCATACCTACTACGCCTACACACCTTGCTGTAGAAATATCTGACTTTACCCTAGTCAAGTTAACTCAACTCTTTCCTGATGTTGTTGTTGTTGTTGTACTTGTGTAACTGTATTCTAATCGACTCTACACTCCCTAGCCTTTTCAAAGCCAAACGAAGGCACTGAGAAGTGATTCATTCAGGTGATGTGTTTACATTTCTCTGAAGTTGGCGATGGCTTTGGTCGACGCTTTGTCGGCTAACTGGATGTTAGGTGGGAGGGGATGGCACAAGCTATGTGTATAGTCGGACTTGTGTCAGAAAGGTGCGATAAGTGTTAATGAATACCTTAAGTAAACTATTTAAATTGCACTCATGACCGAGATAAGAGATGTTAACTTTTGTTTTTCGATTTCATAACAGAGATAGAAAAAAGGCGAAAAGGAAGGGGAATTAATGCATATGAATACGGATGTACATATGTATGTATGTTTTTGTTTATCTTAGACCTGTCTGTTATTCATGTTTTATGAATAGGCTTAGTTTGTATCTATAGGTAATCTATAACATTGAAGGGGACTAGCATTCATGACCCCAAAGTGTTGGGACATTATTCTTATGTTTAAAGTAAGCAGGATAGAGATACCACTCTACTACTTAACATATAAAAGCAATATATTCCATAATATTAACAATATGTCCAACTCGTCGATATTGATTGAAATTACAAAACTTCATGCAGAAATTATTTCTAAAAATATGACAAACGTTTTCGATTCTAAATTGAGAATCCTAGTAAGAGGAATATATTAATTTGCCCCTTATCTACTACCCAGAGTTGGTTTGTCGTAAACTGTGAGGCATTTAACATACATTTACGACGTATTCTACCATACGTCAAAAATGTCGTAAATGTCTGTAATATACGTAGTTTTTTATACCCACCACCATAGGATGGGGGGTATATTAACTTTGTCATTCCGTTTGTAACACATCGAAATATTGCTCTAAGACCCCATAAAGTATATATATTCTGGGTCGTGGTGAAATTCTGAGTCGATCTGAGCATGTCCGTCCGTCCGTCCGTCCGTCCGTCCGTCCGTCCGTCTGTTGAAATCACGCTAACTTCCGAACGAAACAAGCTATCGACTTGAAACTTGGCACAAGTAGTTGTTATTGATGTAGGTCGGATGGTATTGCAAATGGGCCATATCGGTCCACTTTTACGTATAGCCCCCATATAAACGGACCCAAAAATTTGGCTTGCGAGGCCTCTAAGAGAAGCAAATTTCATCCGATCCGGCTGAAATTTGGTACATGGTGTTAGTATATGGTCTCTAACAACCATGAAAAAATTGGTTCACATCGGTCCATAATTATATATAGCCCCCATATAACGATCCCCCGATTTGACCTCCGGAGCCTCTTGGAAAACCAAAATTCATCAGATTCACTTGAAATTTGGCACGTGGTGTTAATATATGGCCTCAACCACCCATGCAGGAATTGGTTCATATCAGTCCATAATTATATATAGCCCCCAATCCTCAGATTTGACCTCCGGTGCCTTTTGGAGAAGCAAAATTCATCCGATCTGGTTAAAATTTGGTTCGTGGTGGTAGTATATGATATTTAACAACCATGCCAAAAGTGGTCCATATCAGTCCATAACAACCATGCCTAACCATATCGGTCTATAGTTATATATAGCCCTCAGATAAATCGATCCCCAATCACACAAAAATTGGTCCATATCAAGTTCATAATTGTATATAGCCCCCATATAAGCGACCTCCATATTTCAATTCTGGCTCTCTACCACGTATGGACTAACTCACAATTTAGAAAACGATGTTAAGAAGTTTTAAGATACCACATCCCAAGTAATTCGAGCGTGGATGACAGTCTTTCGTAGAAGTTTCTACATAATCCATGGTGGAGGATGTTTATACCCTGCGCCACACTGTGGAACAGAGTACACACAAAGAAAATTTCATTAAAATTGAGCCAACGAAAATTTTTCATTGATATAACGAAACATTTCCATTAATACAATGTAATAAATCGTTAATAGTACGAAACGTTACGTTGATGAACAGAAAATTCGTTATAATAGCGAAAAATTTCATTGTATTGACGAATTTGTTTCATTGGCTCACTTTTAATGAAACATTTCGTTAATATAACGAAACTTTTTCTATCAGTGTATTATAAGTTAGTGCATATGTTTGCAACACCTAGAAGGAGACGAGATAGACACATGGTGTCTTTGGCAAAAATGCTCAGGGTGGACTCCTGAGTCGATATATCCATGTCCGATTTATATATAGCTCCCATAAATATCTTTCGCCCGATATTAACTGATACGGTCCCAGAAGCCAGAGTTTTACCCCAATTTGGTTGAAATTTTGCACTAGGAGTACAATTAGTAGTGTAGTCAAGTGTGTCAAATTTTATTGAAGTCGGTTCAGATTTAGATATAGCTCTCATATATATCGTTCGCCAGATTTACACACTCAAAAAAAAGTGAACTCTCTATTTCACTAAAGCCAATTTAACTTTATTTTAGTTCATGGAATTATTATGTTTGGGAGCCACCGTGGTGCAATGGTTAGCATGCCCGCCTTGCATACACAAGGTCGTGGGTTCGATTCCTGCTACGACCGAACACCAAAAAGTTTTTCGGCGGTGGATTATCCCACCTCAGTAATGCTGGTGACATTTCTGAGGGTTTCAAAGCTTCTCTAAGTGGTTTCACTGGAATGTGGAACGCCGTTCGGACTCGGCTATAAAAAGGAGGTCCCTTGTCATTGAGCTTAACATGGAATCGGGCAGCACTCAGTGATAAGAGAGAAGTTCACCACTGTGGTATCACAATGGACTGAATAGTCTAAGTGAGCCTGATACATCGGGCTGCCACATAACCTAACCTAACCTAACCTTATGTTTGGGGAAAGTTTCCTTTACTCTAATAATTTTTTGTTTACGTTAGTTAAATTAACTAAAACCGAGGAAAAAACTAAACTCAAATGAAGCATAATGATTAACTAAATTTGTATCTTCTACAAAATAGTTCAGAATTTCTTTAAATTTGTAAATTTTACCAAACATGCGTCCATCATGAACTTCGTATATCACTAAAGATATTCTTGCAATTTTGAACACCAAGTTTTTCCTTCAAACTACAAAATTTTCTTTAACAAGTGAAAAAACTTAGTTATGTCTAATAAATTTTCTTGAATTTGTCGAAAAATATTTACTTATTTTGATGACATCGGCGTGATGCCAACGTTTGTAATACTGTTTAGTTAAAATTTTCTACAAATATTCAAAATTTTCTAAAATTAACCGAAACATTTCTTCCTGGTGGGTTCACTGTTTTTTCAGTGCACTCATATGACCACAGTGGCCAATCTTTTACTACGATTTAATTGAAATTTTGCACAGGGAGTAGAATTAGCATTGTTGCTATGCGTACCAAATTTGGTTGAAATCGGTTCAGATTTAGATATAGCTCCCATATATAGCTTTCGCCCGATTTACACTCATATGACCACAGAGGCCAATTTTTAACATCGATTTAGTTGAAATTTTGCACAGGGAGTAGAATTAGCATTGTAGCTATGCGTGCCAAATTTGGTTGAAATCGGTTCAGATTTAGATATAGCTCCCATATATATGTTTTTCAGATTTCGACAAAAATGGTCAAAATACCAAAATTTTTCTTGTTAAATCGCCACTGCTTAGTCGAAAAGTTGTAAAAATGACTCTAATTTTCCTAAACTTCTAATACATATATATCGAGCGATAAATCATAAATACACTTTTGTGAAGTTTCTTTAAAATTGGTTCAGATTTAAATGTTTCCCATATTTTTTTACTAACATTCTGTTCATTAGTGCATTAGACGACTTACATTTTGAGTCTATAGATTTTCTAGAAGTCTATCAAATTCTGTCCAGATCGAGTGATATTTAATTGTATGTATTAGGGACAAACCTTTATATATAGCCCCTAACACATTTGACGGATGTGATATGGTATCAAAAATTTAGATCTACAAAGTGGTGCAGGGTATAATATAGTCGGCCCCGCCCGACTTTAGACTTTCCTTACTTGTTATGCCCTGAAATACTTCTAGATTTCCAATTCAAGCAAATTGGATAAAACTACGGTTTCTTTAGGGACGAAACCCCAAATCGGGAGGTCGCTTTATATGGGGGCTACATCAAAATATGGACCTAGGTTAGGTTAGGTGGCAGCCCGACGTATCAGGCTCACTTAGACTATTCAGTCTATTGTGATACCACATTGGTGAACTTCTCTCTTATCACTGAGTGCTGCCCGATTCCATGTTGAGCTCAATGACAAGGGACCTCCTTTTTTATAGATTGCTTCATTAGTTATACTTTACGTAGTCGGAAATCGACATTTCTATGTGTTACAAATGGAATAACAAATTAATTATGATGATGGGGGTCATCATTCTAAGGCGTTGGGTATACAAATTGCTACTCGGACCATCTCTGCTACAGAGACATGCTTGAACATGAGACTTGTGTATAGGCAAAGTAAATATTCATGTTATTAATTCATCAAACCAATACACAAAATGACTTCATATATTTCAGCAAAAAATCTGACACTTAATCCCCAAACTATAGTTGTGAGTTTGGTTATCCTAGAGGATTCAAAATGTTTGCTCACTCTTATGAAGAATTTCATAATTAACAGAAACACTTCATGTAAACATCAATCACAATTATATTCAAATCTTTATGGAGCATACTATTAGGCGTAGGTGGGAAAGACGTAATAATAGGCCGAGACTACACTTGTAAGATATTATTAATGTAAATAATTATAATGATTGTTGTTTTAGAATCTCTTTGATATTATATTCTACACTTCGCGAAACTGGGTAGCTGACACGAAGTGTTACCAATTCGAATGGCGTTTTTGAAAACAGTTTTCATTCAATTCATTCACTTTTGCTTGCTATGGTGTCACCTTTGGCCTTGACTATTTTGGCCGGCAAGCTGAATGACTTCCTTAATCCATGCCACCCTCTCTAAAATGACACAAAAAGCCCACTCGATTGGTCTCTGAAGTGGGAATAATGAATTTTTACATTACTTTATACGACGTTGTTTAGTTTTTTTGGTAAGTTCTAGACAGAAATAATTGAGTTTCCACGGCTGCAAATCAATCGTTTTCCGGGAATAACTTTGAATTGAGGCTCGATTAGTTTTTTTGAAAATCAATTTTTAATTATTTTTAATGATGAATTTTAAAAGTCCAAATTGGATTGAAAGGAAATTTAATACAAATCTATTTGTTGTAACTCTGAGAGTATGTACATCGAAAAAAATATTTATATGATATTAAAGATCACCCAACATAAATTTTAGGATGCACAATTTACAAAATATTAAGAACAAATTTAAATAATGAAATTTTAATTATAGTAAAGTTTATAATCTTTGCTTCAACATGTTTTTTTTTTAAGTTAGGACACAAATTTTGAAAATTTCCGTCCCTCCTTTAAAGTCGTGTGTCTTTGAACTAAGGCAAATACAGAAACACATTTCTGGTTTAAAGAAATCTTCCTTAAATTAGCTGACATTGTGAATTTTTAGATTTAAGATAAAAACGCTTCAAATATAGGCCAAGACCTATTTTGAGGATTTAGTATATTTGTTTTAAAGGTTTTTTTTTTGGGAATTAAGAAAACATATTTTACTTTGGAGTTGTAATTCCGATTTTTAAACATGCATTTGTTTGTACCTGAATAGCTTTATCAATATACGGCGAAAAGAGATGAAAATTCGATCAATTATGGTGATTTCGATTGATAAAAAATATGTTGCATATTTTACACCTTACCCCCATAAATCGAAAATTTTTGTTCGATTGGAAAATTCAGTGCAGCCTACCCAAAATGTGCACGTTCGATTGACGGGGTGTTATCCATCGCAAGAGCAAAAGTGTAATCCATTTTACACCGTAGCCGGTATGCGGTGCAGATGGTTACACTTTCAATCAGATGTTGAAGACACTTTTATTCTTCGACCTAAATAATAGCGTTGTTCAAAATACAAAAGAAAGTGCGTGACGCGTGTATTGTGGTTACTTTTCAATTTCTTCAGCTGATTAATTTACCAAGAAGAAGCATATCAATTGTTTAGTGCCGCGACAACAAACTTCGATATTAAATATTTTTAATATAATAGCAAAACCCAAAAAGCAAATGCGTTTTTTTTTGGCCAATACCATTTAAAATGCGCTATTGGACAGTCGTTGTTCTGACGACGATGAAGAAGTTACAACGTCATTGCTTGGACGAAATGACCAACGGCGAGTTAAAAACTTTGTTGACTTGTGGCTTCATCATTATCCATTATAAAATAGTTGGAGGTTGTCTTTTCTTTAATGTTTAATTCCAATAATAGTTGTTAAAAATAATCAAAATATTTTCACCAAATTCCTTTTGTTTTGATTTTATATCAGTGTTGCACCTTTTTTGTTCGTTTTCAAATACAAACGGTGTGGTCTTTGCAAGGGGTTTCGGCAACACTGTGGTAACACCATAAAATGTTGTATCATTTGTATGCCACACCTTTTTCCCCAAACGAAATCACCGTAAGATCTGTATCCTAATTTTAATTTTATTGATCTTAGATTAAAAGCGAGATAGGTCGCTAAAAAGACTTTATTTTAAAGAAGCTACATCTTTACCTCCTTAATCCCTTATCAAAATAAAAATTTTTGGATCCAAGTACAAATTTTTGGGAGTACGGGGGACTAATATAATGTAACAATGTAAAACGCTATATCTTTTTCATTGTTAGGTAGAAATAAATCAAGGATTCGAAGGTGGTGAATACTGGTCTGAGGCCGAAATGTTTGTCCGCCCAGGGCTTCAATACTGCCTTTATGACATTTTCCCGATTTTCCCTGATAGAGGAGCGACAATCGGGCGTTACGGCGGAATTCTGTTGGCCAATCCAAAGTTTCTCTTGACGTCTTCGGCAAGAAAACCCGATCATTTGGTTTATTCAAAAACTGATCAATTTGGAATGACTTTCCATTGGGCTATTTCCTAGCAATCCTTAAATCTTTAAAATTTTCTGAATTGTACCGAGTATAGAAGGGTAAACAAAATAATGGAAATTTCCAATAATTTGTATACCCTGCGCCACACTGTGGAACAGGGTATTATAAGTTAGTGCATATGTTTGCAACACCCAGAAGGAGACGAGATAGACACATGTTGTCTTTGGCAAAAATGCTCAGGGTGGGCTCCTGAGTCGATATAGCCATGTCCGTCTGTCCGTGAACACATGTTTGTAATCAAAGTCTAGGTCGCAGTTTAAGTCCAATCGCCTTCAAATTTGGCACAAGTTCCTGTTTTGGCTCAGAATAGAATATTGATTTTGGAAGAAATCGGTTCAGATTTAGATATAGCTCCCATATATATATTTCGCCCGATATGGACTTATATGGTCCCAGAAGCCAGAGTTTTACCCTAATTTGCTTAAAATTTTGCACAAGAAGAACAAATAGTACTAAAGTCAAGTGCGCCAAATTTTATTGAAATCGGTTCAGATTTAGATATAGCTCCCATATATATCGTTCGCCCGATTTACACTCATATGACCACAGTGGCCAATCTTTTACTCCCATTTAATTGAAATTTTGCACAGGGAGTAGAATTAGAATTGTAGCTATGCGTGCCAAATTTGGTTGAAATCGGTTCAGATTTAGATATAGCTCCCATATATAGCTTTCGCCCGATTTACACTCATATGACCACAGAGACCAATTTTTTGCTCCGATTTAGTTGAAATTTTGCACAGGGAGTAGAATTAGCATTGTAGCTATGTGTGCCTAATTTGGTTGAAATCGGTTCAGATTTAGATATAGCTCCCATATATAGCTTTCGCCCGATTTGCACTCATATGACCACAGAGGCCAATTTTTAACATCGATTTAGTTGAAATTTTGCACAGGGAGTAGAATTAGCATTGTAGCTATGCGTGCCAAATTTGGTTGAAATCGGTTCAGATTTAGATATAGCTCCCATATAAATGTTTTTCTGATTTCGACAAAAATGGTCAAAATACCAACATTTTCCTTGTGAAATCGCCATTGCTTAGTCGAAAAGTTGTAAAAATGACTCTAATTTTCCTAAACTTCTAATACATATAAAGGGTGATTTGTTAAGAGCTTGATAACTTTTTAAAAAAAAAAAACGCATAAAATTTGCAAAATCTCATCGGTTCTTTATTTGAAACGTTAGATTGGTCCATGACATTTACTTTTTGAAGATAATTTCATTTAAATGTTGACCGCGGCTGCGTCTTAGGTGGTCCATTCGGAAAGTCCAATTTTGGGCAACTTTTTCGAGCATTTCGGCCGGAATAGCCCGAATTTCTTCGGAAATGTTGTCTTCCAAAGCTGGAATAGTTGCTGGCTTATTTCTGTAGACTTTAGACTTGACGTAGCCCCACAAAAAATAGTCTAAAGGCGTCAAATCGCATGATCTTGGTGGCCAACTTACCGGTCCATTTCTTGAGATGAATTGTTCTCCGAAGTTTTCCCTCAAAATGGCCATAGAATCGCGAGCTGTGTGGCATGTAGCGCCATCTTGTTGAAACCACATGTCAACCAAGTTCAGTTCTTCCATTTTTGGCAACAAAAAGTTTGTTAGCATCGAACGATAGCGATCGCCATTCACCGTAACGTTGCGTCCAACAGCATCTTTGAAAAAATACGGTCCAATGATTCCACCAGCGTACAAACCACACCAAACAGTGCATTTTTCGGGATGCATGGGCAGTTCTTGAACGGCTTCTGGTTGCTCTTCACTCCAAATGCGGCAATTTTGCTTATTTACGTAGCCATTCAACCAGAAATGAGCCTCATCGCTGAACAAAATTTGTCGATAAAAAAGCGGATTTTCTGCCAACTTTTCTAGGGCCCATTCACTGAAAATTCGACGTTGTGGCAGATCGTAAGTCTATTCATGATGAAATGTCAAAGCATACTGAGCATCTTTCTCTTTGACACCATGTCTGAAATCCCACGTGATCTGTCAAATACTAATGCATGAAAATCCTAACCTCAAAAGAATCACCCTTTATATCGAGCGATAAATCATAAATAAATGTATGTATTTGGGACAAACCTTTATATATAATAGAGCATTGCATGAGAACATTCATTCATAGCGCACACAACTGCACTCATGAAACGGTTCGAGAAGACTGAATAATCTTCGTTGATCGAATGAATAGAATGAGAACACTGGCTTGATCGAATCGGTTCGAATGAATGTAAATGTATGAATGAGACATGGTTTGAATCACACCCAATAATTCAGTATCGAGTGAATGTTGTTGTGACGTCAAATCATTGAAGTTGTGTATTTGTTTCCATTCTCGGTCGCAAGCAAACATTCGATTGCATTTGGTGAAACGGGATAATCGAGAATACTCGAACATTTAGCGGGAGTTTCGGGAATTTGCAAAGTTCTCGAGTATGTTATGACAAAAAATGGAATCATGCTTAATGAGAAAAGAAGTCATACAGTTTGTGTTTCTTTAGATATAAGTGTGTAATTAATAGTTAAGCTTATTGACGATAAAATGAGTAATTCTAACAAGGTAAATGTTTAAAATTGTAATGTTTTTATATGTAATTAGCAAAAGTACATTTATTTTTGTATTTTGTGTCTGTTTTTTATAACATCCACCATAGGAAGGGGGTATATTAAGTTTGTCATTCCGTTTGTAATACATCGAAATATTGCTCTAAGACCCCATAAAGTATATATATTGTGGGTCGCGGTGAAATTCTGAGTCGATCTACGCATGTCCGTCCGACCGTCTGTTGAAATCACGCTAACTTCCGAACGAAACAAGCTATCGACTTGAAACTTGGCATAAGTAGTTGTCATTGATGTAGGTCGGATGGTATTGTAAACGGGCCATATTTTATCAAAATTTTATTTGTATAGAAAATTTTATCAACATTGTATTTCTATAGAAAATTTTATCAAAATTTTATTTCTATAGAAAACTTTGTGAAAATTTTATTTCTATAAAAATTTTTATCAAAATTTTATTACTATAGAAAATTTTATCAAAATTTTATTTCTATAAAAAATGTTGTGAAAATTTTATTTCAATAGAAAATTTTGTCGACATTTTATTTCTATGGAAAATTTTGTCAAAATTTTATTTCTATAGAAAAAAGAAAAATGTTTTATTTCCTTTAAATACGAATGCCTCTTATTTTTATACGAAAAAGTGAATTGCATTTTTAACGATTACTTACTATAATGCCCAAAAATATCATCCCAAATGTTTCTCCTAAAAACTAGAGCAATATTTTGTTTTGCTGTTAATACCTTTTTATATAGAAATGCATAAGGTTTTGTCCACTTTATGTTATTTTTTTTTTACTTCATACACAAGCGCCTTTCCATCAACTTACAACTAAACAAACGTACAATACATATAAAAGTTGTTGTTATTGTTACTACGTGAGGGCAAAAAAAGATTCGAAATCCTCGATTCCTTCACTTTGTTTTCGAAAACAATTTGACTCGTTGTGTTTGATCCCGAAGACTGAATTTGTTTGATTGACCGTTTCATACAACACAAACGAGAACGAGTTATGGTTGTATTCGAACTTACAAACATCGGTCCAAACGGGAACGACTACAAATCTCTACCTTACTTGTTGGGCTTCGAGATGTTCTCGAACACAAAAATATATGACCGATGCAATGCTCTAATATATAACCCCCAACACATTTGACGGATGTGATATGGTATCGAAAATTTAGATCTACAAAGTGGTGCAGGGTATAATATAGTCGGCCCCGACCGACTTTAGACTTTCCTTACTTGTTTTCTTTTGAAAAGTCTTTCGATCCATTTCTTGGTAGAGGTGGAATTTAAATGTTTGCAAGGCATTATCCAAAACGCTTTTACGTAGATATATATGTAGATTTTAGATCTTTTCCTCATTTTTAAAATGAAATCCGAAATACTGAAATATTATGACACTCGAAGAACTAATGAGGAATCAATGCTTAAAAAATATGACAAACCCATTTAAAATTCATTGCTTTCGAGATCCAAAAAGTTTAGCCGCTAAACTTGAACTTTGTACTCACCTATACGGTTTAAATTTGATACAATTTGATACACTATATATTAAGTTTTTAAGAAGTATACATTTAGGCGTTATTATCTCACATTGGTAGTAAGCCGATGTTACATCCATTTTGTTTATTTTTTTTGTACAAAATAGCTAAATTGGCATCACTAATTTCAATAATGTGTGTGCAACAGAGAGAGCCAAAGAATTTTTGGCGGGATTTTTTTTGTGTGTTTTTGGCACATAGCAAACGAACACAACCACATAACATTGCAAGTATACTAAACGCAATGCATAAATACAAATATGATGACATACGTATTGGGGCAATGTACTTTACTTTCAATACGTATTGGTCGAATACCAATAAGCTTAAGCAAACAATTAATAGATGAGCGTAACTTTACGAGTCATATACAAGAAAGAATGTAACTTACATGTTTTTAAGAGTTTGATGCATCTATCGAAGAAATGTTTTTGAGGGGCGATGAAACAACCAAACAATATTAGCCAATTATTGTACATTCGTTTTTTGCTATGATCTAAAAACTTTGTTTAATAAACACTTGAATATAAATAAGCAAACACAACCATCTCATGGACACAAACAAATCACTTAATCGAAAAAAAGATCGCAACAACGAAAATCAACTAAACACCGCGAAGGTAAGTACCGAACTGCTTCGTTGTGTTTGTGTGTAGTCAAGAAGAACCTGTTGAGTGGCGCTAGGGAGAGCGGATATGCATTTCATTCAACGTTAGTTGATGGATACGGAAACTCACTCAACTTTAGTTTGTAAGCAAGAGGAAACAAAGAGAAAAGTTTTCTTATTCTCTGCTTTGTTGCGTTCTCTTAATTTGCAGTACACATCGGTTTTATTGCTAAACTGTAAGAGATGATAAAATTCTTAATTCTTAAGTATTTGTTTTTTATTGTCCCATTTTTATGATTCATTAGAGTGCAAGGGAAAATGTGCCTACACTCAAAAAAAAAAATACTTCTATCAAGAGATTTTGACCTTCACATAAGAATTTTGATATTGATTCAAAATAATTTCTGTTCAAAAAAACAAAAACAAAAAATAATAAAAAACAAGTAAGGAAAATCTAAAGTCGGGCGGGGCCGACTTTATTATACCCTGCACGACTTTGTAGATCTAAATTTTCGATATCATATCACATCAGTCAAATGTGTTGGGGGCTATATATAAAGGTTTGTCCCAAATACATACATTTAAATATCACTCGATCTGGACAGAATTTGATAAACTTCTACAAAATCTATAGACTCAAAATTTAAGTCGGCTAATGCACTAGGGTGGAACACAATGTTAGTAAAAAAACAAGTAAGTAAAGTCTAAAGTCGGGCGGTGCCGACTATATTATACCCTTCACCCCTATGTAGGCCAAAATTTGTGTTACCTCTCAATTACTTTACATTTGCTGGAAGCTATATAAAGGAAACACATTTTTTTACTTCTACAAAATCTCTAGAATTAAATTTTAAATCGGCTAACGCTATCCAGTTAATTGGAGGAAACATCCATTGAAAATGGGTCTAAAATGTGTAACAGTCTACCATATTTCCCCAACTCTAGTGTACGTATATATGGGAGCTATATATAATCTGAACCGATTTTGACAAAATTTGACATGTATAGTTAGAATAATAATTCTGCTATCTACACTGAAAAAACAGTGAACCCACCAGGAAAGATAACTTTCGAATAATTTTAGAAAATTTGGAACTTTTTTAGAAAATTTTAACTAAACGGTATTACAAGCGCTGGCATCACTCCGATATGGCAAAAATAAGTAAATATTTTTCGACAAATTCAAGAAAATTTATTAGACATAACTAAATTTTTTCAGTAGTTAAAGAAAATTTTGTAGTTTTAAGAGAAATCTTGGAGTTCAAAATTGCAAGAATGTCTTTAGTGACATACGAAGTTCACGATGGACACATTTTTGGTAAAATTTACAAATTTAAAGAAATAATGAACTATTTTGTAAGAAATACGAAATTAGGAAATCTTTATGCTTTATTTGTGTATAACTTTTTCCCGTTTTTTAGTTCATTTAACTAACATACGCAAAAAATTATTTGACTAAAATAAACTTTTTCCAAACATAATGATTCTATGAACTAATATAAAGTTAATATGGCTTTAGTGAAATAGAGAGTTCACTTTTTTTTGAGTGTATGCGAAATTTCACGTAAATGGGAGTATAACTTTGGCCCCCCTGGTCATATGAGTGCAAATCGGACGGAAGATATATATGGGAGCCGTATACGTATATATATCGTTAAAAGTATCGCTTGTGCAAAATTTGAAGTAAGTCAGGGCAAAACTCTGGCTTTTGAGACCATATAAGTCCCAATCGGGCGAAAGATATATATGTGAGCTATATCTAAGTCTGAACCGATTTTAACAACATTTGACACACTTAACGATACTATTAAACGTACCCCTTGTGCAAAATTTGAAGCAAATCACGGCAAAACTCTGGCTTTTGTGGCCATATAAGTTCAAATCGGACGAAAGATATATATGGGAGTTATATCTAAACTTGAACCGATGGCAATCAAATTTACCCAGCATTGGTAGAATGTCAATTCTACCCTCTGTGCAAAATTTCGGTAGTAAACTTTGGCCTCTGTGGTCATATGAGTCTACATCGGACGAAAGATATATATGGGAGCTATATCTAAATCTGAACCGATTTGGCTGATATTTTGCACGATTTTCGAGATTCATAAAATATTTGGATGTACGGTATTTCAGGAAAATCGGTTGATAAACACGCTAACTATGACCAAATCGGGGATAAATATATATGGCAGCTATATCTAAATCTGAACCGATTTTCCCAAAAGCAATAGCGATTGTCTCTGTCCCAAGAAACGGCCCTATGCCAAATTTGAGGACGATCGGACTTAAATTGCGACAGACAGACGGACATCGCTAAATCGACTCAGAATTTAATTCTAAGCCGATCGGTATACTAAAAGATGGGTCTATGACCACTATTTCTTGGCGTTACATACAAATGCACAAACTTATTATACCCTGTACCACAGTAGTGGTGAAGGGTATAAATATGGGCAACATTTAAAGCAATTTTAAGGAAACTTCGCAAAAGTTTATTAATGATTTATCGCTCGAGATATATATTAGAAGTATATATACAGTTTGTCAAGAAAGTGTTTTGACAATGGGAAAAAATTATGTTTTGTTCCAAAATTAAATATAATGAAATTTTAAAAAAATATTTTATTATGTATTTTGCAAAGTATACATACGTACACAGAATTAAAAATTTAATAAAATATTTAATATTTCAATTATTTCTAGAATTTGAAATAGTTGGCAATGTCAAAAGACTTTCTTGACATACTGTATATTAGAAGTTTAGGAAAATTAGTGTAATTTTTACAACTTTTCGACTGAGCAGTGGCGATTTTACAAGGAAAATATTGGTATTTTGACCATTTTTGTCGAAATCAGAAAAACATATATATGGGAGCTATATCTAAATCTGAACCGATTTCAACCAAATTTGGCACGCATAGCTACAATGCTAATTCTACACCCTGTGCAAAATTTCAACTAAATCGGAGTTAAAAATTGGCCTCTGTGGTCATATGAGTGTAAATCGGACGAAATCTATATATGGGAGCTATATCTAAATCTGCACCGATTCCAACCAAATTTGGAAAATTTCAACTAAATCGGAGTAAAAGATTGGCCACTGTGGTCATGTGAGTGTAAATCGGGCGAACGATATATATGGGAGCTATGTCTAAATCTGAACCGATTTCAATAAAATTTGGCATTTTTGTCAAAGGCACCATGTGTGTATCTCGTCTCCTTCTGGGTGTTGCAAACATATGCACTAACTTATAATACCCTGTTCCACAGTGTGGCGCAGGGTATACAAATTATTTATGTCTAATAAATTTTCTTGAATTTGTCGAAAAATATTTACTTATGGTGATTTCGTTTGGGAACAAAAGTGTTGCATACAAATGGTACAACATTTTATGGTGTTACCACAGTGTTGCCGAAATCCCTTGCAATGACAACACCGTTTGCGTGTGAAAACGAACAAAAAAGGTGCAACACTGATATAAAATCAAAACAGAAGAAATTTGGTGGACATATTTCGATTATTATTAACAACTATTATTGGAATCTCGACTAAAGCTGAGTACCATGTTCAGTTTTCAAGGTGAAAATCAGCTTGTTTTCACGGTTACTTTTTTAAATTAATTAGTTCAGAAATATAAAATTATTCGCAATTAATTCCTTGTATATCTTCTATACACTATTTGACAAGACTTGATAAAAATATAATCGTCTTCCTATATATATTTTTGTACTTTTAATTTAGTGTTTTGGTGAAAAAACCGAACATAGTACTCACCTTAACACGCAAATTTTTCTTGAACCTGATTTTATATTTTCTTTTAATGATCTTACTTCTACTTCAGAGTACAAATTACATCCTCCGTTGGTCATCTCGTCCAAGCAATGATGTTGTAACTTCTTCCTCGTCGTCAGAAGAACTACTCTCCAATAGCGCATCTTCAATGGTGTTGGCCAAAAAGAAACGCATGTGCTTTTTATATTTTGCTATTATATTAAAAATATTTACACGCATCACGCACTTTCTTTTGTATTTGCAACAACGCTATTATTTAGGTCGAAGAATAGAAGCGTCTTCAACATCTGATTGAATGTGTAACCCTCTGCACCGTAGACCAGCTACGGTGTAAAATGGGTTACACTTTTGCTCCTGCGATGGGTAACACTCCGTCAATCGAACGTGCACATTTTGGGTAGTCTGCACCGAATTTTCCAATCGAACAAAAATTTTCGATTTATGGGGGTAAGTGTAAAATATGCAACATATTTTTTACCAATCGAAATCACCATTAGTTTTGTGATATTGTCGTGATGCCAGCGTTTGTTATACTGTTTAGTTAAAATTTTCTGAATATATTAAAATTTTTCTAAAATTCACTGTTTTTTCAGTGTGTGTCCCAAACATTTAATGCTACTTTAAGAACATTACATTTAAAAAATTGTGCCCGGAACACATTTTGTTTATATCGGAACATATGAAAAGCATATTTTTCCAAAAGTGTAAGGAAAGACGATAAACGTTATCTTGATGTCTCTCTTATAAAATAAATTTGAGTAAATTTTCGTTTTCCTCTGTTGTTGTGTAGAAAGAGAGTTATGTCCGCATCCTCTCTTTATACAACAGGTTCTATTCAAATATTCAACAACATGAAAGCTCAGTTTGGTAGTAACTCTTGCATTGTCAAGACGATTTTATAAATTGCAATCTGTTTTTAGTTATGAAGTGAAGTTTTGTGCAAATCTTTAGTGGATTTTATCTATAAATAAGAGGGTGGTACACAAAAGTGTTGACACTTAAAAGACAAAAGAAACATTTTTAATATCTGATAAAACGATCGCAATTGTTTTTGTACCTATCTTTGTGTTGTTCTGTGTTTGAAGCCTGGCAAGAAATACAAATAAAAATGTAAGTGTGTTTAAATTCTCTAAAATGCATTAGTACAGTTTTTTTATTAGCATTAGCTAGTTGCTATGTGAGCATACATACATATTCTTATTTTATGTTTTTGTTTTTGCATTCATCTTGTGTGTCTATTCTCTCATATACATACATATGTTAATTTTTACTCCCATATTTATTGCTTTATGAATATGCATATCTATGTTTGCCGGTGTTCTTCGATTGTATTTACTGCGAATTTTGTTGTTGTTACTTTTTTGTTCGGCAAAAACAAAAACATTGCGCCAAAAATTTGGATACTCACACTCAATACCTACCCAATCACAAATCATAGTACATACAATTCTATTCTGGTTTCGACAAAAAAAAAATTTAATGGGCGTGAGTGTGTGAGAGACATTGAAAGTACGAAATGTACAACAAAAAAATTAAAGAGAAAGAGTATGAGAAGGAATTTTGTTTTGTGACAACAACAACAACAATAACAAAGAGTTTAAGTTTTGTCAATCGAATATCATTTAAGCATACATAAAATTAAATAAATATGGATCAGGGAAGAAAAAATCTGTTTGGCATGTCATAGTACCGCAGTACTTGAAAGACGATAATCTCTATCTGTTGTTGTTTCTCTTATAAAATAAGCTTGAGTGAACTTCCGTTTCAATGCATTTGAATAGGAAGAGAATTATATCCGTATCCTCTCTTTACTCAACAGGTTCTTGTTAAATTTCCAACAACTTGAAAATTCAGTTTGGTAATAGCTCTTGCGTTGTCAAGACGACTTTGTAAATTGCAATCTAGTGTTATGAAGTGGAAGTAATTTTGTGCAAATCTAAAGTTATTTTATTTTATAATCAAAGGAGAACACAAAAGTGTTGACAGTTAAAAGAGAAAAGAACCTTTTTATTTTTAGATAAAACGATTGCTTATTTTTTTGTGTGTTTAATTTTGTGTTGTTCTGCGATTGAAGCCTGGCAAGAAATAACAACAATATTAATGTAAGTGTGTTTAAATAGTCTAAAGTGCATTAGTACAGTTTTATTTGCGTAAACTAGCTGCTATGTGAGCAGTTAGTTAACTACCCAAATACATATTTTCATTTATTTATTTTTGTTTTCGCATTCAATTTGTGTGTGTGTGTTCATTTATACTCGCATATTTATTTCTTTATGCATATGAATTTCTATGATTCGTATTCTTAACTTGGATTTATCGTATTTACTGTGTTGTGTTAGTTGTTGTTTGTCTTTTGTCTGCCAAAAACAAAAACAAATGTGCCAAAAAATTTGGATACACACAATCATTACCCAAACAATCATATACATAGCCTAGTGTGTACTAACTATGCTAAGCTATGCACACATATAGGCTGGCATTCGGCAAGTTAACTTGAATGGGTGTGAATGTGCGAGAGATATTAAAAGTAAGAGATCTACAACAAAAATAAAGAGAAAAAGAGAATGAGAAAGAATTTTGTTTTGTGACAACAACAGTGCAAAGAGTGTAAGTTTTGTTAATCGAATATCATTTAAGCATACATAAAATTAAATAAATGTGGATCAGAGAAGAAAGAAGCGGTACTTTAGCATTTTTTTTTTTCAATACTTTTAATATGTCAAAGTACTGCAGTATTTGAAAGATGATCATCTTTATTTTGTTGTCTGTCTTATAAAGTAAGTCTGAGTGAATTTCCGTTTCCATAGAAAGAGAGTTATATCCGTATCCTGTCTTTACTCAATGGGTTCTTTTTAAATCTGCTTGGTGTAACATGGTGCTCTTGAAGCATGTTTGAGGTGGTCATATTCCTTCTTTGTCGGCTCACATCGGACCACTTTTAAATATAGCTTCATATAAACGGATCTCCAGTTTTGAATTATTTTTATACCCTCCATCATAGGATGGGGGTATATTATAACTTTGTCATTCCGTTTGTAACACATCGAAATATTGCTCTAAGACCCCATAAAGTATATATATTCTGGGTCTTGGTGAAATTCTGAGTCGATCTAAACATGTCCGTCTGTCCATCTGTCTGTTGAAATCACGCAAAGTTTCGAACGAGACACACTATCGACTTGAAACTTGGCACAAGTAGTTGTTATTGATGTAGGTCGGACGGTATTGCAAATGGGCCATATCGGTCCACCTTTACGTATAGCCCCCATATAAACGGACCCCCAAATTTGGCTTGCGAATCCTCTAAGAAAGCAATTTTCATCCGATCCGGCTGAAATTTGGTACATGGTGTTAGTATATGGTCTCTAACAACCATGCAAAAATTGGTACACAACGTTCCACTTTTACGTATAGCCCCCCATATAAACGGACCCCCAAATTTGCCTTGTGAATCCTCTAAGAGAAGCAAATTTCATCCGATCCGGCTGAAATTTGGTACATGGTGTTAGTATATGGTCTCTAACAACCATGCAAAAATTGGTCCACATCGGTCCATAATTATATATAGCCCCCATATAACCCGATCCCCCGATTTGGCTTGCGGAGCCTCTAAGAGAAGCAAATTTCATCCGATCCGGCTGAAATTTGGTACATGGTGTTAATATATGGTCTCTAATGACCATGCAAAAATTGGTCCACATCGGCCCATAATTATATATAGCCCCCATATAACCCGGTCACCAGATGTGACCTCCGGAGCCTCTTGGAACACCAAAATTCATCTGATTCAGTTAAAATTTGGTACGTGGTGTTAATATATGGTATCAAACACCCATGCAAAAATTGGTCGAAATCGGTCCATAATTATATATAGGCCCTATGTAAACCGATCTCCAGATTTGACCTCCGGAGCCTCTTGGAAGAGCAAAATTCAACCGATTCGGTTGAAGTTAGTATATGGTATCCAACAACAATGCAGGAATTGGTTCATATCAGTCCATAATTATATATAGCCCCCATATAAACCTATCCCCAGATTTGACCTCCGGTGCCTTTTGGAGAAGCAATATTCATCCGATCTGGTTGACATTTGGTACGTGGTGGTAGTATATGATATTTAACAACTATGCCAAAGGTGGTCCATATCAGTCCATAATAATATATAGCCCCCATATAAACCGATCCCGAGATTTGGTTTTGGAGCCTCTTGGAGGAGCAAATTTCATACGAGTCAGTTGAAATTTGGTACATTGTGGTAGTATATGGCCGTTAACAACCATGCCTAACTAGGTCCATATGGGTCTATAGTTATATATAGCCATCAGATAAATTGATCCCGAATCACACAAAAATTGGTCCATATCAAGTTCATAATTGTATATAGCCCCCATATAAGCGACCCCCACATTTCAATTCTGGCTCTCTACGTATTGTCTAATATATACCACGTATTGACTAACTCACAATTTGGAAAACGATGTTAAGAAGTTTTAAGATACTACAACCCAAGTAATTCGATTATCGATGACAGTCTTTCGTAGAAGTTTCTACGCAATCCATGGTGGAGGGTACATAAGATTCGGCCTGGCCGAACTTACGGCCGTATATACTTGTTTTTTTTTTCTATCTTCTACGGGTTTTGAGAAATTTCAAAAACAAAACTTTAAACTTGTGTGCTGTAAAATTCACTTTTTAGACTTAGCGTACTTAGGAATGAAGCAGTCGATATGTTTACTCTAAATTTGTAAATGTATATATGTTTACATTCACAAATATTATTTTTATGAAATATTCTTGTCCCAAAAATAATATATTCTAACATAACATATTAACATATGCACTCAAAAAAAAGTGAACTCTCTATTTCCAATTAAACTTTATTTTATTTCATGGAATTATTATGTTTGGAGAAAGTTTCCTCTACTCTAACAATTATTTTAGTACGATAGTTAAATTAACTAAAAAACGTGAAAAATGTATACACAAATTAAGCATAAAGATTTGCTAAATTCGTATTTTTCACAAAATAGTTCGTTATATTAAATTTAAATTTGTAACTTTTACTACAAATGCGTCCATCATGAACATTGTATGTCACTAAAGACATTCTTGCAATTTTTAACTCCATTTTTTTCTTTCAAACTACAAAATTTTCTTTATCAAGTGAAAGAAATTATTTATGTCTAATAAATTTTCTTGAATTTGTCGAAAAATATTTACTTAGTTTTGTGATATTGTCGTGATGCCAGCGTTTGTAATACTGTTTAGTTAAAATTTTCTGAATATATTACAATTTTTCTAAAATTCACTGTTTTTTCAGTGTGTGTCCCAAACATTTAATGCTAGTTTAGGAACATTACATTTTTGCACTTAAATATATTGGGTTTAAAAAATTGTGCCCGGAACACATTTTGTTTATATCGGAACATATGAAAAACATATTTTTCCAAAAGTGTAAGGAAAGACGATAAACGTTATCTGGATGCCTCTCTTATAAAATAAATTTGAGTAAATTTTCGTTTTCCTCTATTTGAGTAGAAAGAGAGTTATATCCGCATCCTCTCTTTATACAACAGGTTCTATTCAAATATTCAACAACGTGAAAGCTCAGTTTGGTAGTAACTCTTTCATTGTCAAGACGATTTTATAAATTGCAATCTGTTGTTATGAAGTGAAGTTTTGTGCAAATCTTTAGTGGATTTTATCTATAAATAAGAGGGTGGTACACAAAAGTGTTGACACTTAAAAGACAAAAGAAACATTTTTAATATCTGATAAAAAGATCGCAATTGTTTTTGTACCTATCATTGTGTTGTTCTGTGATTGAAGCCTGGCAAGAAATACAAATAAAAATGTAAGTGTGTTTAAATTCTCTAAAATGCATTAGTACAGTTTTTTTATTAGCATTAGCTAAAAGGTGATTTGTTAAGAGCTTGATAACTTTAAAAAAAAAAAAAAACGCATAAAATTTGCAAAATCTCATCGGTTCTTTATTTGAAACGTTAGATTGGTCCATGACATTTACTTTTTGAAGATAATTTCATTTAAATGTTGACCGCGGCTGCGTCTTAGGTGGTCCATTCGGAAAGTCCAATTTTGGGCAACTTTTTCGAGCATTTCGGCCGGAATAGCCCGAATTTCTTCGGAAATGTTGTCTTCCAAAGCTGGAATAGTTGCTGGCTTATTTCTGTAGACTTTAGACTTGACGTAGCCCCACAAAAAATAGTCTAAAGGCGTCAAATCGCATGATCTTGGTGGCCAACTTACCGGTCCATTTCTTGAGATGAATTGTTCTCCGAAGTTTTCCCTCAAAATGGCCATAGAATCGCGAGCTGTGTGGCATGTAGCGCCATCTTGTTGAAACCACATGTCAACCAAGTTCAGTTCTTCCATTTTTGGCAACAAAAAGTTTGTTAGCATCGAACGATAGCGATCGCCATTCACCGTAACGTTGCGTCCAACAGCATCTTTGAAAAAATACGGTCCAATGATTCCACCAGCGTACAAACCACACCAAACAGTGCATTTTTCGGGATGCATGGGCAGTTCTTGAACGGCTTCTGGTTGCTCTTCACTCCAAATGCGGCAATTTTGCTTATTTACGTAGCCATTCAACCAGAAATGAGCCTCATCGCTGAACAAAATTTGTCGATAAAAAAGCGGATTTTCTGCCAACTTTTCTAGGGCCCATTCACTGAAAATTCGACGTTGTGGCAGATCGTTCGGCTATTCATGATGAAATGTCAAAGCATACTGAGCATCTTTCTCTTTGACACCATGTCTGAAATCCCACGTGATCTGTCAAATACTAATGCATGAAAATCCTAACCTCAAAAGAATCACCCTTTAGTTGCTATGTAAGCATACATACATATTCTTATTTTATGTTTTTGTTTTTGCATTCATTATGTGTGTCTATTCTCTCATATACATACATATGTTAATTTTTACTCACATATTTATTGCTCTATGAATATGCATTTCTATGTTTGCCGGTATTCGTCGATTGTATTTACTGCGAATTTTGTTGTTGTTGCTTTTTTGTTTGGCAAAAAACAAAAACATTGCGCCAAAATTTTTGGATACTCACACTCAATACATACACAATCACAAAGCATAGTGCATACTATTTTATACTGGTTTCGACCAAAAATTTAATGGGCGTGAGTGTGTGAGAGACATTAAAAGTACGAAATGTACAACAAAAAAAATAAAGAGAAAGAGTGTGAGAAGGAATTTTGTTTTGTGACAACAACAAAAACAAAGAGTGTAAGTTTTGTCAATCGAATATCATTTAAGCATACATAAAATTAAATAAATATGGATCAGGGAAGAAAAAATCTTTTTGGCATGCAGTGTTGCCAGTATTGGGGATTTTTCCCCAAATCGGGGATATTTTTTCGTGGATGGGGACAAAATTTTTGAGTTGGGGACTTGGGGATTTGGTGGGGAATTTCCACAAATTTGGGGACTTTTGTGGGGAATTTTCGATATTTGTTCAGTATACGAGTAATTATCACAGTAAGAACTATGGTTTATATGAAATTCTTTACATGCTTAAAAAAAGGCTTAATGAAGTACAGAGATTCTCAAAAATATAAAAGAACTTTCCTCCTCTTTATTCCACGGAATTTATTTGGGTGGCCCAAGAGCTTCTTTACAATTTACTCTTTTTCTTAAGAAATTTTTTACTATTGTGAAATTATTTCGTAAGGACTCATATGCGTACATCACTGATTTTGAACATGTATCCCATATCCCGCACATACAGAGTAGAGTTCATATCGGACAGCAACGCATTTTGATCGATAAATTAATTTTATTTCTTGACTATATGTTGATCGAACTCCCATTTTTATTTCTCGAGCGAGGATTTGCATAAGACGACTCGATGTCTCTTTATACCAATAATTAACTCTGATGGGGGCTGGTATCGAATGATATTTTGAGCACCCGTCTCCTGGCTTTGTGTTTTGAAATCTTCATTCAATTGCACATTTTTATTTTATTTAAAATGTTTTTTTTTTTTTTTTAATTTTGTATGGATTTTCTACAGCAGAGTCTATTCGTTTACTTTTTTTTGAAAAAACTTGCCAAAAATTTCTTGGGGATTTTTATGGGGAATTTTAAATTAAATTGGGGATTTTTGGGGATAAAAGCGATCCAATTTGGGGAAAAGAGCTCGGAAAATACTGGCAACACTGTTGGCATGTCATAGTATCGCAGTACTTGAAAGACGATAATCTTTACCTGTTGTTGTTTCTCTTATAAAATAAGCTTGAGTGAACTTCCGTTTCAATGCACTTGAATAGAAAGAGATTTATATCCGTATCCTCTCTTTACTCAACAGGTTCTTGTTAAATTTCCAACAACTTGAAAATTCAGTTTGGTAATAGCTCTTGCGTTGTCAAGACGACTTTGTAAATTGCAATCTATTGTTATGAAGTGGAAGTGGTTTTGTGCAAATCTAAAGTTAGTTTATTTTATAATCAAAAGAGAACACAAAAGTGTTGACAGTTAAAAGAGAAAAGAACCTTTTTATTTTTAGATAAAACGATTGCTTATTTTTTGTGTGTTTAATTTTGTGTTGTTCTATGATTGAAGCCTGGCAAGAAATAACAACAATATTAATGTAAGTGTGTTTAAATATTCTAAAGTGCATTAGTACAGTTTTATTTGCGTAAACTAGCTGCTATGTGAGCAGTTAGTTAACTACCCAAATACATATTTTCATTTATTTATTTTTGTTTTCGCATTCAATTTGTGTGACCATTCGTATGTGTGTTCATTTATATATTATTTATAATATTTATTTCTTTATGCATATGAATTTCTATGATTCGTATTCTTAACTTGGATTTACCGTATTCACTGTGTTGTGTTGTCTTTTGTCTGCCAAAAACAAAAACAAATGTGCCAAAAAATTTGGATACACACAATCATTACCCAAATAATCATATACATAGCCTAGTGTGTACTATGCTAAGCTATGTACACATATAGGCTGGCATTCGGCAAGTTAACTTGAATGGGTGTGAATGTTTGAGAGACATTAAAAGTAAGAGATCTACAACAAAAATATATAAAGAGAAAGAGAATGAGAAGGAATTTTGTTTTGTGACAACAACAAGAACAAAGAGTGTAAGTTTTGTTAATCGAATATCATTTAAGCATACATACATAAAATCAAATAAATGTGGATCAGGGAAGAAAGAAGCAATACTTTAGTATTTTTTTTTTCAATACTTTTTTATATGTCAAAGTACTGCAGTATTTGAAAGACGATAATCTTTATTTTGTTGTCTGTCTTATAAAATAAGTTTGAGTGAATTTCTGTTTCCATAGAAAGAGAGTTATATCCTTTACTCAACGGGTTCGTTTTAAATGTGCATGGTGTAACATGGTGCTCTTGAAACATGTTTGAGGTGATCGTATTCCTTCTCGTCGGATGACATTGCAAACGGCCCACATCGGACTACTTTTATATATAGCTTCATATAAACGGATCTCCAGTTTTGAATTATTTTTATACCCTCCATCATAGGATGGGTGTATATTATAATTTTGTCATTCCGTTTGTAACACATCGAAATATTGCTCTAAGACCCCATAAAGTATATATATTCCGGGTCGTGGTGAAATTCTGAGTCGATCTAAGCATGTCCGTCCGTCCGTCTGTTGAAATCACACTAACTTCCGAACGAAACAAGCTATCGACTTGAAACTTGGCAAAAGTAGTTGTTATTGATGTAGGTCGGATGGTATTGCAAATCGGGCCATATCGGTCCACTTTTACGTATAGCCCCCATATAAACGGACCCCCAAATTTGGCTTGCGATTGCTCTAAGAGAAGCAAATTTCATCCGATCCGGCTGAAATTGGTACATGGTGTTAGTATATGGTCTCTAACAACCATGCTAAAATTACATATAGCCCCCATATAAACCGATCCCCAGATTTGACTCCGGAGCCTCTTAGAGGAGCAAAATTCATCCGATCCGGTTGAAATTTGGAACATGGTGTTAGAATGTGGTCTCTAACAAACACGCAAGAATTGGTCCATATCAGTCCATAATTATATATAGCCCCCATATAAACCGTTCCCCAGATTTGATCTCCGGAGCCTCTTGGAGGAGCAAAATTAATCCGATCCGGTTGAAATTTGCAACGTGGTGTTAGTGTAAGGCCGCTAATAACCATGCCAAAATTGATCCATAATGGTCTATAGTTATATATAGCCGATCCCCAATCACACAAAAATTGGTCCATATCGGTTCGTAATTTTATTTTTATAGAAAGTATTGTCAAAATGTTATTTCTATAGAAAATTTTGTCAAAATTTTATTTCTATAGAAAATTTTGTAAAAATTTTATTTCTATAGAAAATTTTGTCAAAATTTTATTTCTATAGAAAATTTTTTCCAAATTTTATTTCTATAGAAAATTTTTTCCAAATTTTATTTCTATAGAAAATTTTTTCCAAATTTTACTTCTATAGAAAATGTTGTCAAAATTTTATTTCTATAGAAACTTTAAATTTAATTATATACGTATTTAATCGGCCTTTTTTAGTTTAATATTTACCACGTACACGCTCACAAAAAATCGCTTCTGTAACATACACTCCCATACACATTTTGCTTCAAGCATATACATTTTTGGGTATTGCCCAAACATTTATATGTTTGATCTCTTCCAATATATAATATGTTTGAAAGCATATTGGTCTAAACAATATATGTTTGGGTAGTCTAAGTTCCAAACATTTTGTATTTTTGCATCCAAATTCAATAATGTTGTCTTCCAAAAAAACAATATGTTATTATGTGAACATATAATATGTTTGGAAGCATTTTGCACCCAATCATACAATCATAATGAATTATGAAAACAAACAGGTAATATAGGTGCTAACAACATAGGTTTTCGACCTGAATGCTCAAAATTTTCTTTCTGCCCAATTGTATATTCCCCCACATCTTTCTCACTTCCACGAGATTTTTTAGTTCTTAGCACCTTTTTCTGTAATACAAACATTGTAGAAGAAATTATCCAATTGTATGATTTTTTTTTATTTTAATTTTACCTTTTGCCGGACGGGGATTCGAACAGCGGACCACACAGTTTGTAAGGATCAAAGAAGTAGCTGATCAATTGCCCAAGGAAAAATAAAATGTTAATTTTGTAATAACAAGCAACAACCACCAACTTAATTCAATATCGCTCCCTGTTAAATAGCGCTCCAAGCTACTAAACACATATATGTTTATAGGCTTTTTCTAAATTAATATATGTTTGCATCCAAGCATATTATATTTACAAACATTTTATGTCCCAAACATAATATGTTCTAACATATTAACATATATGTCCCAAACATGTTATGCTAGTTTATGAACATTGTATGCTTGCACTCAAAAATTTGTGTTCGAAACATATAATGTTTATAGCCAAACATATGAAAAACAGGCCTTTTCATCCGTGTATGGACTATGTGGTATATATTACGCTGTTAGGAAGTTTTAAGATACCTTGCCATCGGCAAGTGTTACCGCAACCCAAGTAATTCAATTTTGGATGACAGTCTTCAGTAGAAGTTTCTACGCAATCCATGGTGGAGGGTACATAAGCTTCGGCCTGGCCGAACTTACGGCCGTATATACTTGTTTTCAATTCTAAACATATAAAAAAGCAGCAATACAGAAACTCAAAATAAAATCATTTTTCCTTTATTCCTTCTTCAATTCTAAATAAAACAACAAAAACTCAAAACAAAAAATAAAGAATTCAGAGAGATAAATAAACATAACATTTTCAACTACTAGGTCTATAACCCTTGTACAATTTCATCTGGTATATTCTGCCACTCAAGCTGTACTCGTTCCCACACGATTTTCTTGAATTTCAAACATTTGTTGGTCCGAAAAAGCATGTGATTCTATATTACGCTTTCACACACTGAAAAAAATATTGTCGTGAGGTCGAAGATTTCATGTCTTTAAAATGCGAATGCAAATTTTGTTTAGCATAGAAGACGCATTTCTCTAATATAAAGTTTTTTTCCTTGTCCAAAAGTCGATAAACCTTTCAATGAAGTCGTATTGTCCTTATAACATAATTAAGTGATTTCACTTAAAAATGGGTATCATAAGATGAAAGAAAAATGTTTGGGCGAAGGTCAACTTGACTTTAATAAATTCTTTAAATTTAATGAAATTAAATTTGTTGTCTTTTTGCATCTTGACTACAAAGCAAAATATCGTTCAAATATAGGACATGTTTTTCAACACTTTATTTTAAAGACGTTTTTTACTTGAAACACAGCATAATTTCTATTAGAAGTCGAGTCTTAATTTGGAAAATAAAGTCGTCGTTAACTTGTTTTTAAAGGACTTTGATAGCATATGAAGAAAAAGAGCCGAAAAATTAAAATTTGCTTCCTAGAAGCAAGTACACAAAACCCAAATTTAAAAGAGAATTGTGTCTTAAAAGTATCCTTACTTGTATTCTCCGCTTCTTTGGCTCGGAATCAATACCAAACTTTTTAAAGTAAAGACAACATCTTTGGAACCGGGTATGCTTTTTTTTCAGTGCACGAACACCTTTTATATAAGAAGTTATCGATCGTGTATTAAACTAATGTGAACCATTACAGTCACGGTTGATACTTGAGACAAAATTAATCTACCAACATTTGTGTCAAAATTTTATCTCTTAAAAAATTTTGTCGAAATTTTATTTTTATAGAAAATTTTCTCAAAATTGTATTTCTATAGAAAATTTTCTCAAAATTTTATTTCTATAGAAAGTTTTCTCAAAACTTTATTTCTATAGAAAATTTTGTCAAAATTTTATTTCAATAGAAAATTTTCTCAAAATTTTATTTCTATAGAAAATTTTATCAAAATCTTATTTCTATGGAAAATTTTGACAACATTTTATTTCTATAGAAAATTTTCTCAAAATTTTATTTCTATAGAAAATTTTCTCAAAATTTTATTTCTATAGAAAATTTTCTCAAAATTTTATTTCTATAGAAAATTTTGTCATAATTTTATTTCTATAGAAAATTTTGTCAAAATTTTATTTCAATAGAAAATTTTGTCAAAATCATATTTCTATAGAAAATTTTGTAAATTTTTGCCACACTGTGGAACAGGGTATTATAAGTTAGTGCATATGTTTGTAACACCCAGAAGGAGACGAGATAGACACTTGGTGTCTTTGGCGATAATGCTTAGGGTGGGTCCCTGAGTCGATATAACCATGTCCGTCTGTCCGTCCGTCTGTCTGTGAACACATTTTTGTGATCAAAGTCTAGGTCGCAATTTAAGTCCAATCGCCTTCAAATTTGGCACATGTTCCTAATGTGGGTCGGAATAGAACCCTATTGAGTTTGGAAGAAATCGGTTCAGATTTAGATATAGCTCCCATATATATCTTTCGCCCGATATGCACTAATATGGACCCAGCCGCCAGAGTTTTATACCGATTTGCTTGAAATTTTGTACAAACATAACACTTCGTCGTATAGTCAATTTGATTGAAATCGGTTCAGATTTAGATATAGCTTCCATATATATTTTTTTCGCCCGATATGGACTTATATGGCCTCAGAAGCCAGAGTTTTGGCCCAATTTGGTTGAAATTGTGCACTAAGAATACAATTAGTAATATAGTCATGTGTGCCAAATTTGATTAAAATCGGTTCAGATTTAGATATAGCTCCCATATATATGTTTTTCTGATTTCGACAAAAATGGTCAAAATACCAACATTTTCCTTGTTAAAACGTCACTGCTTAGTCGAAAAGTTGTAAACTCTAATTTTCCTAAACTTCTAATACATATATATCGAGCGATAAATTATAAATAAACTTTTGCGAAGTTTCCTTAAAATTGCTTCAGATTTAAATGGTTCCCATTTTTATACCCTGCGCCACACTGTGGAACAGGGTATTATAAGTTAGTGCATATGTTTGTAACACCCAGAAGGAGACGACATAGACACATGGTCGCTTTGGCAATAATGCTCAGGGTGGGTCCCTGAGTCGATATAACCATGTCCGTCTGCCTGTCTGTCCGTCCGTCCGTCCGTCTGTGTGTGAACACATTATTGTGATCAAAGTCTAGGTCGCAATTTAAGTCCAATCGCCTTCAAATTTGGCACATATTCCTAATTTGGGTCAGAATAGAACCCTATTGATTTTGGAAGAAATCGGTTCAGATTTAGATATAGCTCCCATATATATATCTTTCGCCCGATATGCACTAATATGGACCCAGAAGCCAGAGTTTTATACCGATTTGCTTGAAATTTTGTACAAACATAACACTTAGTCGTATAGTCAAGGGTGCAAAATTTGATTGAAATCGGTTCAGATTTAGATATAGTTCCCATATATATCTTTCGCCCGATATGGACTTATATGGCCCCAGAAGCCAGATTTTTGGCCGAATTTGGTTGAAATTTTGCACTGGCAGTACAATTAGTAGTATAGTCAAGTGTGCAAAATTTGATTGAAATCGGTTCAGATTTAGATATAGCTCCCATATATATCTTTCGCCCGATATGGACTAATATGGTCCTAAAAGCCAGAGTTTTGGCCCAATTTGGTTGACATTTTGCACAGAGAGTAGATTTAGCATTGTAGCTATGCGTGCCAAATTTGGTTGAAATCGATTCAGATTTAGATATAGCTCCCATATATATCTTTCGCCCGATATGCACTTATATGGACCAAGAAGCCAGAGTTTTATCCCGATTAGCTTGAAATTTTGCACAAGGAGTACAATTGGTAGTATAGTCATGTGTGCCAAATTTGATTGAAATCGGTTCAGAGTTAGATATAGCTTTTATATATATTTTTCGCCCGATATGGACTTACATGGCCCCAGAAGCCAGAGTTTTGGCCCAATTTGGTTGAAATTTTGCACTAGGAGTACAATTAGTGTGCCAAATTTGATTGAAATCGGTTCAGATTTAGATATAGCTCCCATATATATGTTTTTCTGATTTCGACAAAAATGGTCAAAATACCAACATTTTCCTTGTTAAATCGCCACTGCTTAGTCGAAAAGTTAAAAAAATGACTCTAATTTTCCTTTACTTCTAATACATACATATCGAACGATACATCATAAATAAACTTTTCCGATACATCATAAATAAATTTTGCCTTAAAATTGCTTCAGATTTAAATGTTTCCCATATTTTTTTACTAACATTGTGTTCCACCCTAATGTATTAGCCAACTTAAATTTTGAGTCTATAGATTTTGTAAAAGTCTATCAAATTCTGTCCAAATCGAGTGATATTTAAATGTATGTATTTGGGACAAACCTTTATATATAGCACCCAACACATTTGACGGGTGTGATATGGTATCGAAAATTTAGATCTACAAAGTGGTGCAGGGTATAATATAGTCGGCCCCGCCCGACTTTAGACTTTCCTTACTTGTTTTCTATAGAAAATATGGTGAAAAATTTCGTTTTATTTATCTATAGATAATTTATGAAGTATCATGAATTCTACCAATCTAACAAACAGTAAAAAATACCATTTTTGGTAGAATTCTGCCAACTGTGGCAACCGTGGCAACAATACTACAATCTTTGTAAGCGAATATAAAATTAAAAAAATATTTAAAATTGAAGAGTTGACAAACAAAATATTATTTTCTTTAAAATTCAGTAAAAAGGAGCTCTTGATAATAATCTTCCCATTGAATTCTTGTTGAAAAGTACTTTTTCGCTGAAAAAACCTTTTTGGTACATTCTTAAAAATAGCATTTTCCATCTCTGATGAATATGCATTACTATGTTTGGTTGGTATTCTAAGTTTGGATTTATTGTGATTTTAGTTGTTTTTGGTCTTTTGTTTGTCAAAATCAAAAACAATGTGCAAAAAATGTGCACATATAAGTTGGCTTGACAAAATCTTGCATGGGTGAGAATGTGTGAAAGACATTAAAAATAAGAGATGTACAAATATAGAGAATGAGCTGTTATGACAATTTATCTATTTTGTAGATAGTTTTAGCTATTTTTGATGGTGAGATAAAAGAAAATTTGTAAAATTGCTGTTGGCTAGAAACTTAAGCTGAGTACTATGTTCAATCGAATTTGAGTACCATACATACAATTTTTACACCGAAACATACGGATATACAGTCTTTTTATTTACAACTTTAAGTCAGAATTCGCCAATAAATATCACTGATCGGATGGGAAAGAAACCACAACAATACCTTAAACACTATTTAGAAAAATTACTTAAATAAATGTTAGAAACTCACAGCATCGTAAGAATGCAAACCTTCATCCTTAGAAATTTTTAATCAAACATCAAAGTGGCAATTCTGTATGGACGACCACCTTAATTAAATTGAAATTAAAATCAATTAAATATCTAAGCATTTCAATAGAAATTCAAATTATATCAGACAACAGCCATCGGGAGCAGTGGCAGATGTAGTACAGAATGAAAAATAATTTCAGACAAATTTGCACACAGCACACAATAATCATCTTTGGTCCTTGACGCCTGATGGTGGCAACGGTTGAGAAGGACATCACGTAAATAATTCCACCAACTCATTTGATTTGTTCTGCCAGCATCAGATTGAACATTCGAAGCATTCCTATTAAACATTCCAACAAAATGTGTAAAAGAATTTATGGCCTTTTGTGAAGCTGCTTCATTTATTTACAGCATTCGCTTTCTCAATTTCCAATTCGTCCTTAACTTAAATTTGCAGCAGCGTATCCATATCCGTGTTAAAACCAAGAAAACCTCAAAGACTTTTAGTTTTCCCACAGGCTGTTTAATGACGGTGGTGGTGGAAGGCTGATTGTAAACACAGTGACTGGTTGTAAACACCAGGGAGGACTAAAAAGGAAAACAAAAACACCCATTACCAAAAATTTCGCTGTTTATCTTTTGCATATACGCGCAAATTCCTTTACTTTCGAAATTTTATGTATTGGCTTCAAATGGAATGCACAGTGGATCTGAATAAAATATATTAAGCTAGCAATACTTCTCTCAATAATACAACATTTTTGTGACAAAAATTTTCCATGTTCACCGTTTAAAAATAACAGGTTGGCTGATAAGTCCCCGGTCTAACAAAGAAAAACACATTTTTTTGTCAAAATTCGTTTTTATTATTCAACATAGCTCCCTTCAAGAGCGATACAACGATTATAACGACCTTCCAAATTTTTTTTTGATACCATTTTGGTAGTACTCCTTCGGTTTTGCCTCAAAATAGGCTTCAGTTTCGGCGATCACCTCTTCATTGCAGCCAAATTTTTTCCCTGCGAGCATCTTTTTGAGGCATGAGAACAAAAAAAGTCGCTGGGGGCAGATCTGGAGAATACGGTGTGTGGGGAAGCAATTCGAAACCCAATTCATGAATTTTTGCCATCGTTCTCAATGACTTGTGGTACGGTGCGTTGTCTTGGTGGAACAACACTTTTTTCTTCTTCATTTGGGGCCATTTTGCCGCGATTTCGACCTTCAAACGCTCCACTGACGCCATATAATAGTCACTGTTGATGGTTTTTCCCTTCTCAAGATAATCGATAAAAATTATTCCATGCGCATCCCAAAAAACAGAGGCCATTACTTTGCCAGCGGACTTTTGAGTTTTTCCAGGCTTCGGAGACGGTTCACCGGTCGCTGTCCACTCAGCCGACTCTCGATTGGACTCAGGAGTTTGTGATGGAGCCATGTTTCATCCATTGTCACATATCGACGGAAAAACTCGGGTGTATTACGAGTTAACAGCTGCAAACACCGCTCAGAATCATCAACACGTTGTGGTTTTTGGTCAAATGTGAGCTCGCGCGGCACTCATTTTGCACAGAGCTTCCGCATATCCAAATATTGATGAATGATATGACCAACACGTTCCTTTGATATTTTTAAGGCCTCTGCTATCTCGATCAACTTCATTTTACGGTCATTCAAAATCATTTTGTGGATTTTTTGATGTTTTCGTCGGTAACCACCTCTTTCGGGCGTCCACTGTGTTCACCATCCTCCGTGCTCATTTCATCACGCTTGAATTTTGCATACCAATCAATTACTGTTGATTTCCCTGGGGCAGAGTCCGGAAACTCATTATCAAGCCAAGTATTTGCTTCCACCGTATTGTTTCCCTTCAGAAAACAGTATTTTATCCTTTTTTCTATTTTTTTACAATAACAAAAGTTGCTTCAGAAAAGACGCTCTATCTCACAAACTAATTGACTTACATACGTCAAATTTTGACACGAATCATTTGAATGTTGGTACTATATAAAAATAATATGCATTTAATACTAGCAACGCCATCTATGTGTCAGACCGGGGACTTATCAGCCAACCTGTTAACATTTTGCTCTTGAAAAATGTTGGATGTGATCCAGTGTTGTCAGAATTAGGGGAAATTCCCTACATGTAGGGAATATTTAGCGTCTTGAACAAAGTAGGGGCACAATGTAGAGACTATTTCACTCAACAAATTATTAATAATTTTTACATTTTTGTGGCTGTAGAGGAGGAAATTTAGAAGCCGGCAAAACTTGATATTTAACAATGTGTGGTAACCGCGATTACCACTCGTGCCAAAAAAATCTACCAATATTTGAAGAAAATCTTACCACAAATCTACTAAACAAATATTTCTATTGAAAACTTTGTCTAAATCTTATTTCTATAGAAAATTTTGTCAAAATTTTATTTCAAAACAAGTAAGGAAAGTCGAAAGTCGGGCGGGGCCGACTATATTATACACTGCACCACTTTGTAGATCTAAATTTTCGATATCATATCACATCCGTCAAATGTGTTGGGGGCTATATATAAAGGACAAACCTTTCGAGTTATATTTAAATACATACATTTAAATATAACCCGATCTGAACAGAATTTGATAGACTTCTACAAAATCTATAGACTCAAAATTTAAGTCGGCTAATGCACTAGGGTGGAACACAATGTTAGTAAAAAACAAGTATATACGGCCGTAAGTTCGGCCAGGCCGAATCTTATGTACCCTCCACCATGGATTGCGTAGAAACTTCTACGAAAGACTGTCATCCACAAATTTCAACTCACATGGTTGTTACATATCATATGCTACCACCACGTACCAAATTTCAACCAGATCGGATGAATTTTGCTTCTCCCAAAGGCACCGGAGGTCAAATCTGGGGATCGGTTTATATGGGGCCTATATATAATAATGGGCCGATATCGGCCAATTTTTGCATGGGTGTTTGAGGCCATATATTAACATCACGTACAAAATTTCAACTGAATCAGATGAAGTTTGGTCTTCTAAGAGGCTCCGGAGGTCAAATCTGGTGATCGGTTTATATGGGAGCTATATATAATTATGGACCGATATGGACCAATTTTTGTTAGAGACCATATACTAACACCATGTACCAAATTTCAGCCGGATCGGATGAAATTTGCTTCTCTTAGAGGCTCCGCAAGCCAAATCGAGGGATCGGTTTATATGGGGGCTATATATAATTATGGACCGATGTGAACCAATTTTTGCATGGTTGTTAGAGACCATATACTAACACCATGTGCCAAATTTTAGCCAGATCGGATGAAATTTGCTTCTCTTAGAGGCTCCGCAAGCCAAATCGGGGGATCGGTTTATATGGGGGCTATATATAATTATGGACCGATATGGACCAATTTTTGCATGGTTGTTGGAGACCATATACTAACACCATGTACCAAATTTCAACTGGATAGGATGAAAATTGTTTCTCTTAGAGGCTCTGCAAGCCAAATCGGGGGATCGGTTTATATGGGGGCTATATATAATTGTGGACCGATATGGACCAATTTTTGCATGGTTGTTAGAGACCCTATACTAACACTATGTACCAAATTTCAGCCGGATCGGATGAAATTTGCTTCTCTTAGAGGCCTCGCAAGCCAAATTTGGGGGTCCGTTTATATGGGGGCTATACTTAAAAGTGGACCGATATGACCCATTTGCAATACCATCCGACCTACATCAATAACAACTACTTCTGCCAAGTTTCAAGTCGATGGCTTGTTTCGTTCGGAAGTTAGCGTGATTTCAACAGATGGACGGACGACGGACGAACGGACGAACGGACGGACGGACGGACATGCTCAGATCAACTTAGAATTTCACCACGACCCAGAATATATATACTTTATGGAGTCTTAGAGCAATATTTCGATGTGTTACAAACGGAATGACAAAGTTAATATACCCCCCATCCTATGGTGGAGGGTATAAATTTAAATCTGAAGCAATTTTAAGGAAACTTCGCAAAAGTTTATTTATGATTTATCGCTCAATATATATGTATTAGAAGTTTAGGAAAATTAGAGTCATTTTTGCAACTTTCGACTAAGCAGTTGCGATTTTACAAGGAAAATTTTGGTATTTTGACCATTTTTGTCGAAATCAGAAAAACATATATATGGGAGCTATATCTAAATCTGAACTGATTTCAACCACGCATAGCTACAATGCTAATTCTACTCTACCATGTGTAAAATTTCAACTAAATCGGAGTTAAAAATTGCCCTCTGTGGTGATATGAGTGTAAATCGGGCGAACGATATATATGGGAGCTATATCTAAATCTGAACCGATTTCAATAAAATTTGGTATACTTGACTACACCACTAATTGTACTCCTAGTGCAAAATATCAAGCAAATTAGGGTAAAACTCTGGCTTCTGGGACCGTATTAGTCCACATCGGGCGAAATGTATATATGGGAGCTATATCTAAATCTGAAGCGATTTCAACCAAATTTGGCACGCATAGCTACAATGCTAATTCTACTCCTTGTGCAAAATTTCAATTAAATCGGAGTAAAAGATTGGCCACTGTGGTCATATGAGTGTAAATCGGGCGAACGATATATATGGGAACTATATCTAAATCTGAACCGATTTCAATAAAATTTGGCACATTTGACTACACTACTAATTGTACTCCTAGTGCAAAATTTCAACCAATTTGGGGTAAAACTCTGGCTTCTTGGACCGTATTAGTCCATATCGGGCGAAATTTATATATGGGAGCTATATCTAAATCTGAACCGATTTCTTCCAAAAGTAGTAGGGTTCTATTCATAGCTACAATGCTAATTCTACTCCCTGTGCAAAATTTCAACTAAATCGGAGTTAAAAATTGCCCTCTGTGGTGATATGAGTGTAAATCGGGCGAACGATATATATGGGAGCTATATCTAAATCTGAACCGATTTCAATAAAATTTGGTATACTTAACTACACTACTAATTGTACTCCTAGTGCAAAATATCAACCAAATTGGGGTAAAACTCTGGCTTCTGGGACCGTATTAGTCCACATCGGGCGAAAGCTCTATATGGGAGATATATCTAAATCTGAACCGATTTCAACCAAATTTGGCACACATAGCTACAATGCTTATTCTACTCCCTGTGCAAAATTTCAATTAAATCGCAGTAAAAGATTGGCCACTGTGGTCATATGAGTGAAAATCGGGCGAACGATATATATGGGAGCTATATCTAAATCGGAACCGATTTCAATCAAATTTGTCACACTTGACTACACTACTAATTGTACTCCTAGTGCATAATGTCAACCAAATTGGGGTAAAACTCTGGGTTCTGGGACCGTATTAGTCCATATCGGGCGAAATATATATATATATATATGGGGCCTATATCTAAATCTGAACCGATTTCTTCCAAAATCAATAGGGTTCTATTCTGAGCCAAAACCAATACTTGTACCAAGTTTGAAGTCGATTGGACTAAAACTGCGACCTAGACTTTGATTACAAAAATGTGTTCACGGACAGACGGACATGGCTATATTGACTCAGGAGCCCACCCTGAACATTTTTGCCAAAGACACCATGTGTCTATCTCGTCTCCTTCTGGGTGTTGCAAATATATGCACTAAACTTATAATACCCTGCTCCACAGTGTGGCGCAGGGTATAAATACTATTTTTGGTAGAATTCTACCAACTGTGACAATCGGGGTGGAAGTGTAGGAAAATTTTTTGGGAATATAGGGGAAAGTAGGGAAAATTTTTGGTTTACTCTACAAGGACCAAAAAGTTCCCTACTGGGGTGATCATATTCCTTCTATGCGTGTACAATAGCGTATATGCTTATTCTATCCCACTGTGCCATTGGTCGAGTTTATTTCATGGAAAAATTACAGCCCATTACTGCCATTACAACACGATTTTCTTATATTGATGCTGTAGGTTTGTCGCCTTGTTTTAACTTAGGTCCTTGGGTCCTTGGCTGTAAAAATTGTTTATGCTCAAGTGATTCAACTCAAAAAAACCCAACAACAATACGAACAACAAAATTCTACCAGAATCTTTAGCTGCTCAAACAAAAAATCACCACGAAGGATATCATTCCCTACATTCATTCATTCATCCACCTACCCACAAAATACAAATTAGGTTAAGGCAATAAATTGTTCTGTGGTATCGGAATCCGCAAAGGGCTCAAAGTCCCAAAGAATGCAAATACCATGAAAAATTACAAATTTATTTTGATTTGTGCCAAAATGATGAAACTTCTACGAAACGGGAATTTTTTTGTTCTTGAATTCTTCTTTTCTCTTTTCCAAAGATTTTAGTGATACCAAAAACTTTGGGGCAATGAATGGGACGGTCGTGTTCTCATTTGAATCAGTAACTACTGTTTTGTTTTTTTTTTTTTTTGGTTCTTTTTTTTAAGGTTATTTTGTGGTAATCTCTTTTGTAATGGATGCTATGCCATTGGAATAAAATTGCCTAGCTTAGTAATTTAAAAGAAAAATATGGCTCTACGTACAAAGGTGGATTGCTTTAAGAGCTTAGATAGATTCGCCTTTGCTCCACGGAATTGGATTTATGGTCAAGGATCAAAAGGTAAAGATAATATTAGTTCACAATGTGTGGAGTTCATTCATAAAATTGTAAACAAACGAACTCAAATTGTGCTGAAGGAACGGATCTAAATTTTGCTCCTAAGAGGAAAACGTTAAAGAGTGGCTATTAAAGCCGCCAGTTGGCAGTTTATGACATATATAGGGTGGCTAATATGTTTTGCAACCAATTTCATTCATTTCTAAACCGCTCTTCTGCCATATTATTATTCCAGTGACAGCTTTCATTTTATTTTTTTATAAGCCTACAAAAGCATTTTCATCTATTGCATTCAGAAATATAGTTATTCGTTCACGCAAAGAATAGTTTTTGTCTTCAATCACGAAATTAATTGATCCAATTAATTTTTAATTGAAATACCTTCAATCACAGAAATGATAGTATCAATTAAAAAATTAGTTGAAAGTCAATTAAAAAAATTAATTGATACTATTAATTTTTGGTTGAATTAAAAAAAAAATAAATTTGAAGCAATTAAATTTTTAATGAACATTCTTAAAAACTCATTAAGATTTTAATTGAAAAATGTTCGTGAAAAAAAATTTGTTGTGTACAAAGGATCATGGGTGAAATCTCAGTTTCGGCCGAGAATCAAAAATATATTCAGCTGTGGACCGTCCCAGTTCAGTAATGGTTGTGGAATATCATAGTAATAAATAGGAATCGGGCAGCAACACTCAGTGACAAGAGAGATGCTTACAATGAGTTGAACAGTCTAAGTGATTTTGAAATAACAGGCTGTCATTGTACCAAACCCAGGTTGATAGCCTACCTTTCTATTTATTTTCATAACTTATTATGATTGCAAATATATAAATACATAAATAAATATACCGAACCTAACATACCTCTGCGGCCTGAATTTCGATCATATTTGTCCTTCACTTTTTGGGTAATTTCTGGTGTTGTAACTTTTTTTCGACCCCATTTTGGATGCGATACAAAATATGGCAAATATAAAGCAATCACACTATCACGCAGTTTTAATTTGAAGAAATAGTTCTTAAATTAACTGAAATGTTGAATCTTTAGATTTAAGATAAAAAAGCCTCAAATTGGCCTTTGTTTGACCAGGGATCCGGAGCGGTCCATTTTTTTCGCTCCGTTCCGCTCCCGCTCCGGAGAGAAAAAAAAAACGCCCCCGCTCCACTCCTACTTAGAAAAAATTATTTTTTATACCCACCATCATAGAATGGTGATTGGGGTATAATAAGTTTGCCATTCCGTTTGTAACATATCGCAGTATCGATTTTTGCTTATATAAAGTATATATATTTTTGATCAGGAATAAATTGTAAGACTACCCAGCAAAAAAAAGGGAAATTCTTCTAAAGGCACTACTTTAAAAGCACTTCCAAAAATGCCCTCACAAAGATGTTCTTAATCTAACTACACAGGAAGTTCTTTTCATTTTTTTAAAACTCGCTTTTTTTCATATTTTTAATAAAAAATTTTTAAATTATTTTGTTTTAACAAGGTTAAAAAGAGAGTAAGAATTAATAAAATGGTATAAATTATTAAAATTTTGTCCAAAAAATGCTAAATCCATTCTAGAACAAATAAGGAAAGTCTAATGTCGGGCGGGGCCGCCTATATTATACCCTGCACCACTTTGTAGATCTAAATTTTCGATACCATATCACATCCGTCAAATGTGTTGGGGGCTATATATAAAGGTTTGTCCCAAATGCATACATTTCAATATCATTCGATCTGGACAGAATTTGATAGACTTCTACAAAATCTATAGACTCAAAATTTAAGTCGGATAATGCACTAGGGTGGAACACAATGTTAGTAAAAAATATGGGAAATATTTAAATCTGAAACAATGAAAGCAGTGGCGATTTTACAAAGAAAATGTTGGTATTTTTACCATTTTTGTCGAAATGAGAAAAACATATATATGGGAGCTATATCTAAATCTAAACCGAGATCAACCAAATTTGGCATGCATAGCTACAATGCTAATTCTACTCCCTGGGCAAAATTTCAACTAAATCGGACCAAAAAATTGGCCTCTGTGGGCAAATGAGTGTAAATCGGGCGAAAGCTATATATGGAAGATATATCTAAATCTGAACCGATTTCAACCAAGTGTAGCGCGCATAGCTACAATGCTAATTCTACTCCCTGTGCAAAATTTCAACTAAATCGGAGCAAAAAATTGGCCTCTGTGGTCATATGTGTGTAAATCGGGCGAAAGCTATATATGGGAGCTATATCTAAATCTGAACCGATTTCAACCAAATTTGGCACGCATAGCTACATCGCTAATTCTACTCCCTGTGCACAATTTCATTTAAATCGGAGTAAAAGATTGGCCACTGTGGTCATATGAGTGTAAATCGGGCGAACGATATATATGGGAGCTATATTTAAATCTGAACCGATTTCAATAAAATTTGGCACACTTTACTACACTACTAATTGTACTCCTAGTGCAACATTTCAACCAAATTTGGGTAAAACTCTGGCTTCTGGGACCGTATTAGTCCATATCGGGCGAAAGATATATATGGCAGCTATATCTAAATCTGAACCGATTTCTTCCAAAATGAATTGGGTTCTATTCTGAGCCAAAACACATACTTGTGCCAAATTTGAAGTCGATTGGACTAAAACTGCGACCTAGACTTTGATTACAAAAATGTGTTCACGGACAAACGGACATGGCTATATTGACTCAGGAGCCCACCCTGAACATTTTTGCCAAAGACACTATGTGTCTATCTCGTCTCCTTCTGGGTGTTGCAAACATATGCTCTAGCTTATAACACCCTGTTCCACAGTGTGGCGCAGGGTATAAAAAGGTAGATTAAATACCTGTTCTTGATCGGTATATATAGGGGAGTCTATAAAAAATTACGAACCGATGTGAACTGTTGCATGGTAATTAGAGAGCCTGAAGTGAAATATGGTGGTCGCTTTATACGGGGGCTATATACAATTATGAACTGATATGCACCAATTTGTGTATTATTGGGAATCGATTTATATGGGGGCTATCTATAACTATTGAGCAATATGGAACAATTTTGGCATTGTTGTTAGCGGCTATACCCTAGCACAACGTACCAAATTTCAACTGAATCGCATGAAATATACTCCTTCAAGAAGCTCCGGAGGACAAATCTAGGGATTAGATTATATGGGGGCTATATATAATTATGGACCGATGAGGAACAATTTTTGTATGATTGTTAGAGTTCATATACTAACACCATGTACCAAATTTCAGCCGGATCGGATGAAATTTGCTTCTCTTAGAGGCTCCGCCAGCCAAATCGTGGGATCGGTTTATATGGGAGCTATATATAATTTTGAACCGATGTGGACCAATTTTGCCTGGTTGTTAGAGACCATATACTAACACCATGTACCAAATTTCTGCCGGATCGGATGGAATTTGCTTCTCTTAGAGGCTCCGCAAGCCAAATCTGGGGATCGGTTTATATGGGGGCTATATATAATTATAGACCGATGTGGACCAATTTGTGCATGGTTGTTAGAGACCATATACTAACACCATGTAGCAAATTTCAACGAGATCGGATTAATTGTGCTCCTCCAAGAGGCTCCGCAAGCCACATCTGAGCGTCGGTTTATATGGGGGGCTATACGTAAAAGTGGTCAGATATGGCCCAATACCATCCGACCTACATAAATAACAACTACTTGTACCAAGTTTCAAGTCGTTTAGCTTTTTTCGTTCGGAAGTTAGCGTGATTTCAACAGACGGATGGACGGACATGCTTAGATCGACTCAGAATTTCACCACGACCGAGAATATAAAGGGTGATTCTTTTGAGGTTAGGATTTTCATGCATTAGTATTTGACAGATCACGTGGGATTTCAGACATGGTGTCAAAGAGAAAGATGGTCAGTATGCTTTGACATTTCATCATGAATAGACTTATTAACGAGCAACGCTTGCAAATCATTGAATTTTATTACCAAAATCAGTGGCAGAAAATCCGCTTTTTTATCGACAAATTTTGTTCAGCGATGAGGCTCATTTCTGGTTGAATGGCTACGTAAATAAGCAAAATTGCCGCATTTGGAGTGAAGAGCAACCAGAAGCCGTTCAAGAACTGCCCATGCATCCCGAAAAATGCACTGTTTGGTGTGGTTTGTACGCGGGTGGAATCATTGGACCGTATTTTTTCAGAGATGCTGTTGGACGCAACGTTACGGTGAATGGCGATCGCTATCGTTCGATGCTAACAAACTTTTTGTTGCCAAAAATGGAAGAACTGAACTTGGTTGACATGTGGTTTCAACAAGATGGCGCTACATGCCACACAGCTCGCGATTCTATGGCCATTTTGAGGGAAAACTTCGGAGAACAATTCATCTCAAGAAATGGACCGGTAAGTTGGCCACCAAGATCATGCGATTTGACGCCTTTAGACTATTTTTTGTGGGGCTACGTCAAGTCTAAAGTCTACAGAAATAAGCCAGCAACTATTCCAGCTTTGGAAGACATCATTTCCGAAGAAATTCGGGCTATTCCGGCCGAAATGCTCGAAAAAGTTGCCCAAAATTGGACTTTCCGAATGGACCACCTAAGACGCAGCCGCGGTCAACATTTAAATGAAATTATCTTCAAAAAGTAAATGTCATGGACCAATCTAACGTTTCAAATAAAGAACCGATGAGATTTTGCAAATTTTATGCGTTTTTTTTTAAAAAAAAGTTATCAAGCTCTTAACAAATCACCCTTTATATACTTTATGGGGCCTTAGAGCAATATTTCGATGTGTTACAAACGGAATGACAAAGTTAATATACCCCCCATCCTATGGTGGAGGGTATAAAAAGAATTCATATGATCGAAACAAATTCTCCGACGTAAGGTTTCATTCTGTTTGATAGAAGAAAGAAAGAAGGATTTCGTTCAAAAATGAATATTTTTTTCTTTATGTGTATCCGTATCTCAACTCTACTTCGTTTTCGAATAGCTGAGTACCACAGTTGATTGCTATCACAACGTAACTCAAAAAATCTCCATCAATAGCATGAAATACGATGGAATAGAGACAAGTGTCCCAAATGGCCATTGGAATAACAATAGATTCCTTTTCAATGCACATCTAATGAAACTTTAATGGGTAATCGAGAAAATGGAGCACAGCGTCAGGCTATTGTTTCTTAATTAGCACAGCGTATATTATTGTCCAATTCGGGTCGGAGTGAACAAAAAGAAAATCATTTCAACAACTGTATCAATTTTCTATACCCTAAAGCACAAGGGGGGGGGGGGGGGGGGGGAATTCCATTCTAAGTACTTTGTAATGGTTGTTTGATAAACAATTCCATCATGGCTTAAATAAACACTCCGTCGAACTACGTCAGTTAAAGCCAGTCAAATAATTTTTCATTTTTCAATATCGGACGATTGTATTGTTGCTCAGTTAAATGCTAAGGGTAGAGATGGTGATGTTTAGATGTCGTGGGGGTTGGAAACGGAAATAGGACAACGGAGTCAATATAAATTCGAATAATTACATTTCTTTTGAGGTTTATTATGTTTGTGAAAAACATTAAATTTCTTAAATAAACATTAGCGTTTTTAATTGTCCAAATGGCTCAAAAGTATTTTGTATTTGTTTAGGGATGCCTTTTGTATTACTGTGGAAATTCATTGGCAATTCTGATATCTACCCTAAAGCATTTACTTGATTAACCCTTTGAATGCAGTTAGTCGTTGGGCGGGGGTGTAGTCATTTGCTTTAAATGGGGGAAATATGCCAAATTTATTTAAAATGTTAACTGCTTATATCCTCCACAATAGGATGGGAGGTAACTCATCGAAGTATTGGTCTCCGACCCCACCAAAGAATATATATTCTGGGTCGTGATGAAATTCTGAGTTGATCTAGTGATGTCCGATTTTCCCCTCGAAAATGACGATATTAGCTCCATTAAAAAATGTTTACTGGAAATCGTTCATTTACACCGAAAAGCCTACAAAAAGGGACAGTTGTCAGGTAGAGAATCAAGTTACTTAATTAGGGCGAATTCAAAATTTAAACGGAACGAAATTAAAAATGCCCTGAACCATATTTCATAGATAGGCAAATGGATGGCCGGAAATTATGGTTCATATCGCTTCATAATTATTTAGCTCCCATATAAACCGAGACCTTGCCATTGGCAACCCAGAAATTTCGATTGAGGATGACAGTGTTTACACAGCAAAAAAAATGTGAAGTTCTTCTCAAGGCACAGCTTAAAAATAACTTCCAAGAATGCCCTCCCAAAAAATGTTCTTTATTTTAATTGCACAGGAAGTTTATTTGAGTCAATTTTTTAAATCGTTTTTTTTTTTATTTTTAATGGGAAATTCTATTTGCTTGTTTCAAATAGGCTATTTAAGAATTATTAAAATGGTACAAATTATTTAAAGCATAAAAAATGGTAAATCCTTCTAAAGAAATTGTGAATTTTTGAAAATATTCGATGACAAACGTTCAAAACTAGCGTTATAAAGGATTAAAAATCATAAAAAATTTTTAAAATTACTTGTAAAAATATCACAAAATTTCTTAAATTTTTAAAAATTTAAGAAATTTTAATTTTTTTAAAATAAACTTAAAAAAAACTTCTAAAAATGCCCTCCCAAAAAAATGTTCTTTATTTTAACTGCACAGGAAGTTCATTAATAAAATGGTACAAATTATTTAAATTTAGCCGAAAAAATTTTAAATCCTTCTAGAAAAATTGCGAATTTTTGAAAATATTCGATGACAAACGTTCCAAACTAGCGTTATAAAGGATTAAAAAATAATAAAAAATTTTAAAAATTATTTATTTGTTAAAATATCACCAAATTTCTTAATTCACATCCAAAACACTGAATTCGCTTCACACCTTAAGAAGTGATGCAAATTCAGTTCAGCTGGTGAAATGGTGGACATCCGTCCTATGATAAGGCCATGTTAAAGTCATCGCTTCTGCGTCAATTTGGCACCACTTCCGGATCCAAAAAGAACAGTTTAACTACTTTTTAGGCGACGCTTTTTTTGCTGGGCAGTAGAACGAATAAATTCAAATTTGTTCCCTACAAATTATGCCGAAAATAACAAAATAAAAACGATGTGTAACATAAAAACAAAAAATTTTGGAAAAATACATAATAAAACAAGTAAGGAAAGTCTAAAGTCGGGCGGGGCCGACTATATTATACCCTGCACCACATTGTAGATCTAAATTTTCGATACCATATCACATCCGTCAAATGTGTTGGGGGCTATTTGGTTTTGTTTGTCCCAAATACATACATTTAAATATCACTCGATCTGGACAGAATTTGATTGACTTCTACAAAATCTATAGACTCAAAATTTAAGTCGGCTAATGCACTAGGGTGGAATACAATGTTAACAACAAAGAGTTAAAAATTGGCCTCTGTGGTCATATGAGTGTAAATCGGGCGAAAGCTATGTGGGAGATATATCTAAATCTGAACCGATTTCAATCAAATTTGGCACGCATAGCTACAATGCTAGTTCTACTCCCTGTGCAAAATTTCAACTAAATCGGAGCAAAAAATTGGCCTCTGTGGTCATATGAGTGTAAATCGGGCGAAAGCTATATATGGGAGCTATATCTAAATCTGAACCGATTTCAACCAAATTTGGCACGCATAGCTACAATGCTAATTCTACTCCCTGTGCAAAATGTCAACTAAATCTGAGCAAAAAATTGGCCACTGTGGTCATATGAGTGTAAATCGGGACAACGATATATATGGGAGCTATATCTAAATCTGAACCGATTTCAATAAAATTTGGCACTCTTGACTACACTACTAATTTTACTCCAAGTGCAAAATTTCAACCAAATTGGGGTAAAACTCCGGCTTCTGGGACCGTATGAGTCCATATCGGGCTCCCATATATATGGGAGCTATATCTAAATCTGATCCGATTTCTTCCAAAATCAATAGGGTTCTATTCTGAGCCAAAACACATACTTGTGCCAAATTTGAAGTCGATTGGACTAAAACTGCGACCTAGACTTTATTACAAAAATGTGTTCACGGACAGACGGACATAGCTCACCCTGAGCATTTTTGCCAAAGACACCATGTGTCTATCTCGTCTCCTTCTGGGTGTTGCAAACATATGTACTAACTTATAATACCCTGTTCCACAGTGTGGCGCAGGGTATAAATATTGCCGCTTGTGGGATTTGAACCAGCGTTCTTTATTTTTTTATTCATAATAATAAAGAACATCTCAAGAAGTAGTTAGAATGTCATGCCGTGGTATAATATTAGGTTCATATAACAAACATTTGAATAGACGTTTTGATGCATCGTGTTCAAGGCGTTTGTAGCTGAGTGTGCTAAGGCGCTCTGTTATGGTGCCAACAGACCCAGGTTCAACTCCCGGTGAAGGCGAAGAAGTTTTTCAATTTGTAAAAATTAGATAATAAGGAAATAAAAGTGTAACACAAAAAAAAAACTGATAAAAATAATTGGAAAAAATTGTTTTTTATTTTTTTAATTTCTTCATCCAAATGAACTTCCAAGGTACAACTTCTAAAGCAATGCAAAGGATCCAAAAATGGAGTACTTCCGTCAAGCCCAAGTAAAATTCAATGGGGATGATCCAAGTTTGCAATACTTCCGGATAGCAAATTGGGGGTCCAAACTACTTTTTTATACCCTCCACCAAAGGACGGGGGGTATATTAACTTTGTCATTCCGTTTGTAACACATCGAAATATTGCTCTCAGACCCCATAAAGTATATATTCTGGGTCGTGGTGAAATTCTGAGTCGATCTAAGCATGTACGTCCGTCCGTCTGTTGAAATCACGGTAACTTCCGAACGAAACAAACTATCGACTTGAAACTTGGCACAAGTAGTTGTTATTGATGTATGTCGGATGGTATTGCAAATGGGCCATATCGGATCACTTTTACGTATAGCCCCCATAAAAACGGACCCCCAGATTTGCCTTGGGGAGCATCTAAGAGAAGCATATTTCATCCGATCTGGCTGAAATTTGGTAGATGATGTTGGTATATAGTATCTAACAACCATGCAAAAATTGGTCCACATTGGTCCAAAATTATATATAGCCCACATATAAATCGATCCCATATTTGGCTTGCGGAGCTTCTAAGAGAAGCAAATTTCATCCGATCCGGCTGAAATTTGGTACATGGTGTTAGTATATGGTCTGTAACTACCATGCGGAAATTGGTCCATATCGGTTCATATTTATCTATAACCCCCATATAAATCGATCCCAAGATTTGACCTACGGAGCCTCTTGGAGGAGCAAATTTCATCCGATCCGGTTGAAACCATGCCATGCCAAAATTGGACCATATCGATCTATATAGCCTCATATAAACCGATCCCCAATCACAGAAAAATCACGATTGCCAATAGAGCCAAAAATAATCTACCAAAATTTTATTTTATTTTGTCAAAATTTTATATTTCTCTAGAAAATTTTTTTCAAAATTTTAATTCTATAGAAAATTTTGTCAACATTTGATGTCTTTAGGAAATTTTTATTGAAAAAAATTAAAAAAAAATATTTCCTTTCTGGATTTCGCGCAAGGATGTGGTATGATTTTTATACCACCGCGCCTATGTGATAGCTTTATTTATGAAATATGAAGTAAATTCAATTGGTATCTCTATTGAATTTTGCTTACTCCAATTTGGTGGGGTGACTTCTACAAGGCTGCTAAATAAATTAGATATAGGCATATCGCCGTCGGTATCAAATTGTTGACCCGAATTTAAAACTCCACTACATCACTGGTTTTCACCTTCATCAAAGTGTTTATATTCATTGTCGACTGCAAGGATGTTATCAAAAAGTTCCTGGATTTGGTTCTGATCATCGAGGTCCTCAACATCATCGACAACTGCCTCTGCGTCTGATGGAATCTCTTCCACAAGAACTTCATCCTCGATACACACAAAAAAATTTTATTCTGGTTCAATCACGAAATTAATTGATCCAATTAATTTTTTAATTGAAATGTCTTCAATCACAGAAATGATAGTATCAATTAAAAAATTTATTGAAGGTCAATTAAAAAATTAATTGATCCAATTAAAAAATTAATTGATACTATTAATTTTTGTGATTGATTTTTGTTTCAATTAAAAAATTTGTTGAATCAATTAAATTTTTAATTGAATATTTTTTAAAACTCAATTAAAATTTTAATTGGAAAAATTTTCGTAAAATTTTTTTCTGTGTAGTTTCCAATATATAGGATATATCACTGTCTGGGTTTATTGTTTTTAGCCATGGATATAATGCGCAGTGGTATTATTTTTATACCATCAACTTTAACCCTCACTACTTCAAAATTTTTTATTTATTTTGATATTACTGTTTTTTAAGCACGTTATTCAATATCTTATTGATCAAAAATTATACAAGTATAAAGTCTAACGCAAGTGTTTAGCAGAAATTTGCTAAATAACGGAAAACACTGTCAACACTTGACAGATGGTACTCAAGTTTAGTTCAAAATATATATATCCATCTCTTTCGAACATTTGGTATATTTCTTGTTTCTTGAAATATAAGTTTAAATCTATATAAAAGTGATATTTAGAATATACCATTGCACACAGAATGTAGGAAAATTAATTAGCTAAGTGGTATAGTATTCATACCACCGGACCGGAACGAGTTATAAAACTTGAGGCAATAAAACATATTCTTAAATACAATGAAACTTTTCGTTATTCTAATGAATTTATCTATTCGATGATGAATTTCTTCATACAATTAATGAATACTTTCATGGCGTTAATGAACATTTTTCACCTAATTAATGTATTTTCTTTTTGTGTGTAGTCTAAATATTTATTCAACAACCTCACTTTCAATTCGCCTTTGTGAATAATAACTTTTAAAACGTAACCTTTTTCCGAACATATAGAAAAACTTTGTAAAACACTGCACTTGTTAGCTTTCTGAATACAAATACATATTCAGTTTAGTTTTTCAAATGCCACAATCAACCCTGATTTAGAGGCCATACTTAACGACCATTACATACATTTTTGTTTCCATTTTAAAATGAAACTTTACTATTTAATTGATCTCCATGGTTCTTGGATGAAAAAAAGTTATATACCATCAAATTACTCAAATGGATATAAATGCTTGGTAACATCATACTTGCCAAGGATTAGAAAAAAGTTTGTCCACGATTTAGTTTAGTTGTCTATTTTGATGTAATGGCGACATTGTTGAACAGGGATTTACACAAAAAATTACATGACAAGATCCATTTGCCATTTGTAACAGAAAGTATTGTTGAAGCAAGGACATTAAATTAATTATGCTGGCAAACTTTATTTTGTGGATTATCTTGGAATTTTACAAATGCTGTCAATCCAATTCAATTTGGGTTAAAATGGTTTTGTTTTTGTTTTAAAGTTTTCTAGAATACTAAATATAAATCTATATTAGGACGATATGATATACGAAGTGATAGGGTTAAATTATGGAGATGGATAATGTACCATAGGTATACTTAAACCAAATTACCGTTGATAGAAAACCAGTTTAGTATGTGGGCCCTACACTAAGCAAAGTGATGTGAAGTATGAAATAAATTGCATTATTATTTAGATTTGTGACCTTAAAAATTAGAAATCTTCAATTTCTTTGAAATTAATTCATTATGCCAAACAATAATGTTTATAAGATGTCCTGCTACAACCTCCAGCAACAAAAAAAAGTGGAAAAGAACTATTAAATTCTAGGGCCATATTAAATTCTAAAACAAGTAAAGGGTGATACGGTCAAAATTTGGTCAATATAAACTTGACGTATTTCTTTCAATTTTGCATTTAAAAAACCTGAACACCACTCATTTTGAAAGTGAGTGTGTGTAGAATGTTGCTCCTATAAATATATTCAGTTGTCAAAATGCCGTCCAAGCAAGAAGAGCAGCGTATCAAAATTTTGCTCGCGCATCGCGAAAATCCGAGCTACTCGCACGCAAAGCTGGCAAAATCGCTAAAAGTTGTCAAATCAACCGTTACAAATGTAATTAAAGTGTTTGGGGAACGTTTGTCGACAGCCAGGAAGTCTGGATCGGGGGGAAATCGAAAACCGGAAGTCGCTGAGACGACAAAGAGAGTTGCCGGTAGTTTCAAGCGAAACCCTAACCTCTCTCTCCGAGATGCCGCAAATAAGCTGGGTGTATCGTCTACAACCGTGCATCGAGCCAAAAACGAGCCGGACTATCGACTTACAAGAAGGTAGTAACTCCAAAACGCGATGATAAACAAAATACGACGGCCAAAGCGCGATCCCGGAGGCTGTACACGACGATGCTGACGAAGTTTGACTGCGTGGTAATGGACGACGAAACCTACGTCAAAGCCGACTACAAGTAGCTTCCGGGACAGGAGTTTTATACGGCAAATGGAAGGGGAAAGGTAGGTACCGATTTACACGCGCTTTCCCTTGACCAAATTTTGACCGTATCACCCTTTACGTAAAGTCTAAAGTCGGGCGGGGCCTACTATATTATACCCTTCAGCACGGCTCCTTCAAATTTTTTTGGGAGTTATTATCAAGGTTTATATTCCCATATACAAATATTTATATCTGAAACGATTTGGAAGCAATTTTTTGTACTTCTACCAAATCGCTAGAATTTAAAATTAAATCGGCTAACATCCTAGGATGAAAGCTAGGGCACTTTTGATACAATTGTACAAAAGAACATTTATGATTTATCGGGCGATACATACGTATTGGAGATATAGGACAATTTGAGTAATATCTAAAATTTTTGCTACTCAGCTGTGGTGATTTTACAAGGTTAGATCTCGCCAAGATATGTGGTCAATTATGGGTTGTGATATATTATATCGCCAATTCGGGCGATATTTCCACAAGTTGGGGCTTTATTTAAAATTCGACCGTTCTGTGGAAAGTTTGGCATTACAGTGTGTAGAATATGACTACGATATGGGGAAATCATCACAAAATTTTGTGTAAGATGTGGGTAATTTGGCCACATTAGATCAAGATGACACACTTCTTTGTGGAAACTATCGAGTCAATTGAAGGAAACTCCCATTGAAAATGGGTCTAAAATGCTCTGGCGTGCATATATATGGGAGCTATATCTAAATATGAACCGATTCTGATCAAATGTGACATGCATAGATACAATAATAATCCTGCTATCTCAGAAAAAAACGTAAATGGGGGAATAATTTTGGCCTCCGTGGTCATATGGGTGTCAGTCGCGCGAAAGATATATATGGGAGCTATATCTAAATCTGAACCGATTTCAAATTTGGTACACTTAACGATACTATTGAATGTAACAGGTTGGCTGATAAGTCCCCGGTCCGACACATAGATGGCGTCGCTAGTATTAAATGCATATTATTTTTATATAGTACCAACCTTCAAATGATTCGTGTCAAAATTTTACAGACGTCAAATTCAATTAGTTTGTGAGATAGAGCGTCTTTTGTGAAGCAACTTTTGTTATTGTGAAAAAAATTGAATTTCGTGTTTTGATAAAATACTGTTTTCTGATGGGGAAAAATACGGTGGAAGCAAAAACTTGGCTTGATAATGAGTTTCCGGACTCTGTCCCAGGGAAATCAATAATAATTGATTGGTATGTAAAATTCAAGCGTGGTGAAATGAGCACGGAGGACGGTGAACGCAGTGGACGCCCGAAAGAAGTGGTTACCGACGAAAACATCAAAAAAATCCACAAAATGATTTTGAATAACCATAAAATGAAGTTGATCGAGATAGCAGAGGCCTTAAAGATATCAAAGGAACGTGTTGGTCATATCATTCACCAATATTTGGATATGCGGAAGCTCTGTGCAAAATGGGTGCCGCGCGAGCTCACATTTGACCAAAAACAACAACGTGTTGATGATTCTGAGCGGTGTTTGCAGCTGTTAACTCGTAATACACTCGAGTTTTTCCGTCGATATGTGACAATGGATGAAACATGGCTCCACCACTACACTCCTGAGTCCAATCGACAGTCGGCTGAGTGGACAGCGACCGGTGAACCGTCTCCGAAGCGTGGAAAGACTCAAAAGTCCGCTGGCAAAGTAATGGCCTCTGTTTTTTGGGATGTGCATGGAATAATTTTTATCGATTATTTTGAGAAGGGAAAAACCATCAACAGTGACTATGGTGTTATTGGAGCATTTGAATGTCGAAATCGCGGCAAAACGGTCCCATATGAAGAAGAAAAAAGTGTTGTTCCACCAAGACAACGCACCGTGCCACAAGTCATTGACAACGATGGCATGAATGGGGCTACGATTTGCTTCCCCACCCACCGTATTCTCCAGATCTGGCCCCCAGCAACTTTTTCTTGTTCTCAGACCTCAAAAGGATGCTCGCAGGGAAAAAAATTGGCTGCGATGAAGAGGTGATTGCCGAAACTGAGACCTATTTTGAGGCAAAACCGAAGGAGTACTACCAAAATGGTATCAACAAATTGGAAGGTCGTTATAACCGTTGTATCGCTCTTGAAGAAAACTGTGTTGAATAATAAAAACGAATTTTGACAAAAAAAAGTGTTTTTCTTTGTTAGACCGGGGACTTGTCAGCCAAACTGTTACTTGTTATGCAAAATTTGAAGCAACTCAGAGCAAAACTGTGGCTTTTGAGGACATATAAGTGCAAATCGGACGAAAGATATATATGGGAGCTATATCTAAATCTGAACCGATTTCAACCAAAATTGGCATGATACTATTATGTTAAACGTACTTCTGGTGCAAAATTTGTAGCAAATGAAGGCAAGTCTCTGGTTTTTAAGGCCATGTGTTATAAGTGCAAATCGGACGAAAGTTATATATGGGTGCTATTTCTAAATCTGAACCGATTTGGCTGATATTTTGTATATCTTACGAAAGCTCCAAATTATTTGGCTGTCCGAAATTTCGAGAAAATGCGTTGATAAATACGTCAATTATGACCAGATCGGTGATGAATATATATGGCAGCTATATCTAAAACTGAACCGATTTTTTTCAAAATCAATAGCGATTGTCTTTGAGCCAATGTAAAACTCTGTCCCAAATTTGAGAACGATCGGACTTAAACTGCGAGCTGTACTTTGCACACAAAATTACATATACAGACAGACGGACGGACAGACAGACAGACAGACGGACATCGCTAAATCGACTCAGAATTTAATTCTAAGACGATCGGTATACTAAACGATGGGTCCCAGACGTTTCCTTCTTGCCGTTACATACAAATGCACAAACTTATTATACCCTGTACCAGGGATGTGGAGTCGAGCCAATTTTACTCGACTCCGACTCCAGCATTTTTTATCAGCTCGACTCCGACTCCGGAGTTGACTCCGGGTAATATAACTAAATCTCATTTTAATACCACTAATTTGTAGTTCTATTGTGGGGGTACTGTAAGTGGATCGATATAAAGTATCATATTTATTTATGTATTCAAAAAAAGGTCTTAATCTCACATTACATGCCAATTGAACTCTATATTTAAAATTTAGGGCAATGTTTAATAAATAAATTAATGATATAAATACTCATCATAATATGAGAAGATACCAGCAGTATATGTATTTGTGGACCAAAATTATTGATACTATCTCAAATCCTTTAAATTTGTTGCGAGCTATATAAAGGTTTATATTCCCATATGCATGAATATGAATCTGAATCGATTTAGGCAAAATTGTTTATACTTCTACAAAATCTACACGCAAAGAAAAAAAAAAAACGTTTGGAAAACGTGTACCGAAAACGTTTTTCTTTTGTTAGAGTTTTTTGAATTGCTTCGAAAATTTGAAACTTTTATCACCAAAAAATTCGTTTGTTACAAAATTTTTATTTTTTCAATAAAAAAAGTTATTTTTGAAATAACAACACAGTCCATTTCGTTTATATCAAACACTGTTCTTTTCTGACTTTAGGTCTTTAATAAGACACATTTTACAGTTCAAAATTTAATATAGTACAATGTAATGTTGAACATTTTTTCGGAATCTTCCGAATATATCTGGAATATATGTAAAAAAAAAAAAACAAAAGCAAAAAAAACTTTGGCCGAAGCAGGGATCGAACCCACGACCCTTGGCATGAGAGTCGGACGTAGCTACCACTGCTCCACGGTGCCAAACTAAATGTTTGTTTCTGTTAAATAAACTTTGTTTATTCGGTTCGTGGGCGCCGCAAGCTATGCTATATAAATATAACTTATATGGATATTTATCTATTGATGACCATAACAGGTACATAGCTCAGTGGTTAGTGTGTTGGCTTACAATGTGCATGGTCCGCGGTTCGATTCTCCGTCCAGGCGAAAGTTAAAAAAATTTTAAAAATTTATAAAATCGTATAATTTCTTCTACATTGTTGGTATTACAGGAAAAGGTGTTAAGAACTAAAAATCCTCGTGGATGTGAGAAAGATGTGAGGGACAATGCAATTAGCAAGAAAATATGTTTTGTTTTTTTGAGCTAGTCTTTATGAAATTGTTTTTACATCCTGGAAAAGAATAAACGTTTATCACAAAAAGTATATACTTTTCTTCCAAATACACTTCCTTACAGCGAAAAGCAAATGAGAAACGAACTTTGTTTGTCTAAAATTTCGTTTGGGAGGAAAGAATTATTTTTTTGCGTGTATGTACTTAAAATTTAAAACTAACGTTATGGGACGTAACACAATTTTAACAAAAAATAAAAATGCAAGGGAAGTCTAAAGTCGGGCGGGCCGAATATAATATACTCTGCACAACTTTGTATTCAGATCTACATTTTGATAAAATCTCAAATCAGACTTCTACAAAATCTCGGGCAATATTTGGGAAATATTTATAATTGTTTAGACAATTTAGCAAAAATGCATTTATGATTCATTCATTGAAATATTTGAAAATTTGAGTCATTTCTACAAGTTTTCGACTTAGCAGTGAGTATCAGTGAGCATAGAATTTTGGAAAATTTTTTGTCTAGTAAATAAAATTTTGCAAAATTTTGTTTCTATAAATTTTCTACAGAAACAAAAATGTTGACTAAATATTCTATAGAAATAAATTTTGGCAAAATTTTCTATAGAAATCACATTTTGACCAAATATATAGAAATAAAATTTTTAATAAAAAAATTATAGAAATAAAAGTTTGAAAAAATTATCAATAGAAATACAATTTAAAAAAAATTGTATAGCAAACACAATTTTACAAAATTTTCTATAGAAATACAATTTTGCAAAGTATTGTATAGAAAAAAAATTTTGACTAAATTTTCTATAGAAATAAAATTTTGACTAAATTTTATATAAAAACAAGTATATACGGCCGTAAGTTCGGCCAGGTCGAAGCTTATGTACCCTCCATCATGGATTGCGTAGAAACTTCTTCTAAACACTGCCATCCACAATCGAATTATTTAAGTTGCGGTAACGCTTGCCGATGGCAAGGTATCTTAAAACCTCCTAACACCATCTTCTAAATTGTATGTAAGTCCATACGTGGTATATATTAAATCAATAAAGATCGATCCAATACGTATATAATTCAGTTTGACAAAGTAGACATAAAATTTTGACAAAATTTTCTACAGAAATAAAATTTTAACAAAATTTTCTATAGAAATAAAATTTTCTATAGAAATAAAAATTTTGACAAAATTTTCTATAGAAAGAAAATTTTGACAAAAATTTCTACGGAAATAAAATTTTAACAAAATTTTCTATAGAAATAGACTTTTGACAAAATATTCTATAGAAATAAAATCTTGGTAGATTATTTTTGGCTCGAGTGGCAACCATGATTATGAACCGAATAAAATTTGAACAAAATTTTCTATAGAATTAAAATTTTGACAATGATGAAAATTTTTTTATGAACCGAATAAAATTTTAACAAAACTTTCTCTAGAAATAAAATTTTGACAAAATTTTCTATAGAAATAAAATTTTGACAACATTTTCTATATAAATAAAATTTTGGTAGATTATTTTTGGCTCTAGTGGCAACCATGATTATGAACCGATATGGACCAATTTTTGTGTGATTGGACCAATTGTTGTATGGTTGTTAGCGACCATATACTAACACCATGTTCCTAATTTGAACCGGATCGGATGAATTTTGTTCCTCCAAGAGGCTCCGGAGGTCAAATCTGGAGAACGTTTTATATGGGGGCTATATATAATTATGGACCGATATGGACCAATTCTGGCACGGTTGTTAAAGATCATATGCTAACACCATGTTCAAAATTACAACCGGATTGGATGAAATTTGCTTCTCTTGGAGACTTCGCAAGCCAAATCTGGGGATCGGCTTATATGGGGGCTACATATAATTATGAACCGATGTGGACCAATTTTTGCATGGTTATTAGAGACCATATAACAATATCATGTACCAAATTTCAGGCGGATCGGATGAAATTTGCTTCTCTTTGAGGCTCCGCAACCCAAATCTGGGGATCGGTTTATATGGGCGCTATTTATAATTATGGACCGATGTGGACCAATTTTTGCATGGTTGTTAGAGACCATATACCAACATCATGTACCAAATTTCAGCCGGATCGGATGAAATATGCTTCTGTTAGAAGCTCCACAAGCCAAATCTGTGGATCGGTTTATATGGGGGCTATATATAATTATCGACCGATGTGGACCAATTTTTGCATGATTGTTAGAGACCATATACCAACACCATATACCAAATTTCAGCCGGATCGGATGAAATATGCTTCTGTTAGAGGCTCCACAAGCCAAATCTGAGGGTCCCTTTATATGGGGGCTATACGTAAAAGTGGACCGATATGGCCCATTTTCAATACCATCCGACCTACATCGATAACAACTACTTGTGCCAAGTTTCAAGTCGATAGCTGGTTTCGTTCGGAAGTTAGCGTGATTTCAACAGACGGACGGACGGGCGGACGGACGGACATGCTTAGATCGACTCAGAATTTCACCACGACCCAGAATATATATACTTTATGGGGTCTTAGAGCAATATTTCGATGTGTTACAAACGGAATGACAAAGTTAATATACCCCCATCCTATGATGGAGGGTATAAAAATATTCCTATAGTAATAAAATTTTTAATACATTTTTGTAGCAGTGAGTATCAGTGAGCATCAGTAAGAAAAAAAATTTGCTATAGAAATAAAATTTGACAATTTTTTCTTTTAGAAATAAAATTTTAAAAAAATTATCAATAAATATACAATTTTAGAAAAACTTTTGTGTAGTAAATAAAATATTCTACAGAAACAAAATTTTGACTAAATTTTCTATAGAAATAAAATTTTGACAAAATTTTATATAGAAAATTTTCTGCCAATATTCCACATATCTATATGTCATGGCCTTAAAATAAAATTAAAAAAAAAATAATTTAGATTGTTCGAAATATTTCAAATAAATTGATATGGGCATTAAAATGGATCGATCCAGCCCATCTGCTAGTCTAACATTCTGTACATTGATCGAATGAATAACGCAATGGAAAAACTTGCTTAGTTACAAAAAATGTGAAGTGAAAAATTTGGTTTAGCCGGAGTAGGAGTCGAGCAAAATTTTTACGATTCCGACTCCGACTCCAGCAAAATCTTCAGACTCCGACTCCAGCTACACAGCCCTGCCCTGTACCACAGTAGTGGTGAAGGGTATAATAATTTCCACTTTAATTAGAATATCAGATTTTCATGAAATTTTCTATCGCTATATAAATGAAGAAATCAATGTTCTTTTTAAAAACCGTCATCATGCAGTAACTTTGCGGGATTTTGTGCAGGGTATCCCTACGACATTATCTCTTTGCTCACTTATTTTGCAACACATTTTGCGCTGCTGGCGTCCTTGTCGTCCTGTGTGATAACGTTTTAATCCTTTTAAAAGCTTCCATTAAGAGTTTTTCTTTGGCATCACATCTTGTTCGTGTGTTTTTATTTGTTCGTTGCCTGTCTGTCTAACGTAACTTTCGTTAGCCTTGGTTTGGTCAATGTTTCATTTTTCTCCAAAAAAAAAACTTTCTTTCTTCATGTTTTTGGTAGAGATTTCATTTTGGTTTCTTTGGTTTCGTTCGTTCTTTTTCTATTTTTTTTTTTTTTTGTGATTTTGTGAAGTTTCGAGGATGATGGTGAATGTAAGGTAAAAACAATTGAAACATTTTAAAGTTCTTTCTTTTTTTTTCATTTTGGTTTCACTTCTTTCCAAAGATTTGAGTGGTAAACAAAATTCAATTAGAGTAATTAAACATCAGTTGATATACACTCATGCATACCCGAACATTACGAAATTTAAGACTACAAAAAACAAAAAAAAGACAAAAACACAAAGAACAAGATAATGTCCTCATATTAAATTAATGAATATTAAAAGTTGTGAGTTTTGTTGTTTATAAAATATTTGAAAGCATTCTTAGTTTCTTATTCATTTTGCTTGAGTTAAAAAAACGTGTATAAGATTAAAATTTTACATAATAAAGATGATACAAAAAGGAAATTGTGATTAAAACATCAGTAATGGCTTGAAAAGATTTTAAAAAGTTATAGGAAATAAGCGAAATATCTCGGAACAGCGTCTAAATCCGATTTCCGTACCTGTACGAAAAAAGTACTATTACCTCCTAGTGAAATTTTAGAACAACGAACTACGTTTGGTTTGTTTTTTTTTTTCGTGGTTTGTTTGTATATTACTTTGCGATAAACGTTGACGTCTTTTACAGGATTAGCAAATTATACTCCGCGCCACACTGAAAAAAAACATGCCCGGTTCTACAGATTTTGTCTTTACTTTAAAAATGTTGGTATTGATTCCGAGCCAAAGAAGCGAATACAATACATGTAAGGATACTTTTAAGACACAATTCTCTTTTAAATTTGGGTTTTGTGAACTTGCTTCTAGGAAGCAAATTTTAATTTTTCATTTTTATACCCTCCACCATAGGATGGGGGTATATTAACTTTGTCATTCTGTTTGTAACACATCGAAATATTGCTCTAAGACCCCATAAAGTATATATATTCTGGGTCGTGGTGAAATTCTGAGTCGATCTGAGCAGTCCGTCCGTCGGTCTGTTGAAATCACGCTAACTTCCGAACGAAACAAGCTATCGACTTGAAACTTGGCACAAGTAGTTGTTATCGATGTAGGTCGGATGGTATTGAAAATGGGCCATATCGGTCCACTTTTACGTATATCCCCCATATAAAGGGACCCCCAAATTTGGCTTGCGATTGCTCTAAGAGAAGCAAATTTCATCCAATCCGGCTGAAATTTGGTACATAGTGTTAGTATATGGTCTCTAACAACTAGACGAAAATTGGTTCAAATCGGTCCACTTTTACGTATAACCCCCACACTGAAAAAAATATTGTCGTGAGGTCAAAGATTTCATGTCTTTAAAATACGAATGCAAATTTTGCTTAGCGTAGAAGACGCATTTCTCTAATATAAAGTTTTTTTCCTTGTCCAAAAGTCGATAAACTTTTCAATGAAGTCGTATTATCCTTATAATTAAGTGATTTCACTTAAAAATGGGTATTATAACATGAAAGAAAAAATTTTTGGGCTAAGGTCAACTTGACTTTAATAACTCAGAAAAATTCTTTACATTTAATGAAATTGTCTTTAAATTTGTTGCCTTTTTGCATCTTGACTACAAAGCAAAAAATCGTTCAAATATAGGACATATTTTTCAACACTTCATTTTAAAGACGTTTATTACTTGAAACATATCATAATTTCTACTGGAAGTCAAGTCTTAATTTGGAAAATAAAGTTGTCGTTAACTCGTTATTAAAGGACTTTGATAGCATATGAAGAAAAAAAGCTGAAAAAACGAAAAATTAAAATTTGCTTCCTAGAAGCAAGAACACAAAACCCAAATTTAAAAGAGAATTGTGTCTTAAAAGTATCCTTACTTGTATTCTCCGCTTCTTTGGCTCGGAATCAATACGAATATTTTTAAAGTAAAGACAAAATCTTTGGAACCGGGCATGCTTTTTTTCAGTGCATATAAACGGACCCTCAAATTTGGCTTGTTATTGCTCTGAGAGAAGCAAATTTCATCCGATCCGGCTGAAATTTGGTACATGGTGTTAGTATATGGTCTCTAACAACCATGCAGAAATTGGTCCATATCGGTCCATAATTACATATAGCCCTCATAAAGGGTGATTCTTTTGAGGTTAGGATTTTCATGCATTAGTATTTGACAGATCACGTGGGATTTCAGACATGGTGTCAAAGAGAAAGATGCTCAGTATGCTTTGACATTTCATCATGAATAGACTTACTAACGAGCAACGCTTGCAAATCATTGAATTTTATTACCAAAATCAGTGTTCGGTTCGAAATGTGTTTATCGACAAATTTTGTTCAGCGATGAGGCTCATTTCTGGTTGAATGGCTACGTAAATAAGCAAAATTGCCGCATTTGGAGTGAAGAGCAACCAGAAGCCGTTCAAGAACTGCCCATGCATCCCGAAAAATGCACTGTTTGGTGTGGTTTGTACGCTGGTGGAATCATTGGACCGTATTTTTTCAAAGATGCTGTTGGACGCAACGTTACGGTGAATGGCGATCGCTATCGTTCGATGCTAACAAACTTTTTGTTGCCAAAAATGGAAGAACTGAACTTGGTTAACATGTGGTTTCAACAAGATGGCGCTACATGCCACACAGCTCGCGATTCTATGGCCATATGGCCATATGGTCTCTAACAACCATGCAGAAATTGGTCCATATCGGTCCATAATTACATATAGCCCTCATATAAACCGATCCCCCTATTTGGCTTGCGGAGCCTCTAAGAGAATCAAATTTCATCCGATCTGGCTGAAATTTGGTACATGGTGTTGGTATATGTTCTCTAATGACCATGCAAAAATTGGTCCACATCGGCCCATAATTATATATAGCCCCCATATAAACCGATCCCCAGATTTGACCTCCGGAGCCTCTTAGAGGAGTAACAGTCATCCGATCCGATTGAAATTTGGTACGTGGTGTTAGTATATGGTCTCTAACAACCATGCCAAAATTGGTCCATATCGGTCCATAATTATACATAGCCCCATATAAACCGTTCCCCAGATTTGATCTCCGGAGCCTCTTGGAGGAGAAAAATTCATCGGATCCGGTTGAAATTTGCAACGTGGTGTTAGTATAAGGCCGCTAATAACCATGCCAAAATTGGTCCATATCGGTCTAGAGTTATATATAGCCGATCCCCGATCACACAAAAATTGGTCCATATCGGTTCATAATCATGGTTGCCACTCGAGCCAAAAATAATCTACCAAAATTTTATTTTTATAGAAAACATTGTCAAAATGTTACTTCTATAGAAAACATTGTCAAAATGTTATTTCTATAGAAAATTTTGTCTAAATTTTATTTCTATAGAAAATTTTGTCAAAATTTTATTTCTATAGAAAATTTTGTTAAATTTTTATTTCTATAGAAAATTTTGTCAAAATTTTATTTGTATAGAAAATTTTTTCCAAATTTTATTTCTATAGAATTTTTTTTCTCCAAATTTTACTTCTATAGAAAATGTTGTCAAAATTTTATTTTGTCAAAATTTTATTTCTATAGAAACTTTAAACTTAATTATATACGTATTTAATCGGCCTTATTTAGTTTAATATATACCACGTAAGGACTATGTGGTTATATTACGGTGTTAGGAAGTTTTAAGATACCTTGCCATCGGCAAGTGTTATCGCAACCCAAGTAATTCGACTGTGGATGACAGTCTTCAGTAGAAGTTTCTACGCAATCCATGGTGGAGGGTACATAAGCTTCGGCCTGGTCGAACTTACGGCCGTATATACTTGTTCTTCATATCCTATCAAAGACCATTAAAAACGTGTTAACGACAACTTTGTTTTCCAAATTAAGACTCGACTTCTAGTAGAAATTATGCTATGTTTCAAGTACGATTTTAACGATTTTTTGCTTTGTAGTCAAGTTGCAAAAGGACAACAAATTTAAACATTTTTTCTTTCATGTTATGATACCTATTTTTAAGTGAAATCACTTAATTATAAGGACAATACGACTTCATTGAAAAGTTTATCGACTTTTGGACAAGGAAAAAAACTTTATATTAGAGAAATGTGTCTTCTATGCTAAGCAAAATTTGCATTCGTATTTGAAAGACATATCTTTCATATCGGTCCATAGTTATATATAGTCCCCTTATAAACCGATCCCCTGATTTAAGTTCCGGAGCCTCTTAGAGGATCAAAAATCATCCGATCCGGTTGAAATTTGGTACGTGGTGTTAGTATATGGTCTCTAACAATCATGCAAAAATTGGTTCACATCGGTCCATAATTATATATAGCCCCCATAAAAACCGATCCCCAGATTTGACCTCCGGAGCCTCATGAAGGAGTAAAATTCATCCGATCCGGTTGAAATTGGGAACGTGGTGTTAGTATATGGTCTCTAACAACAATGCTAAACTAGGTTCATATGGGTCTATAGTTATAGTTATAGCCCTCAGATAAAGCGATCCTCAAACGCACAAAAATTGATCCATATCGGTTCATAATTGTATATAGCCCCCATATTTCAATTCTGGCTCTCTAATTATGGCGCAAAAGTCCATATCGGTTCGTAATTATTTGTAGACTTACTTACATATACATGTTTTGTCTAATATATAGCACGTAACAACTAACTTGCAATTTAGAAGACGATGTTAAGAAGATTTATGATACCTTGCCATCGGCAAGTATTACCACAACCCTACATGGGTTCCTGACAGTTTTTCGTAGAAGTTTCTACGCAATCCATGGTGTAGGGTATATAAGATTCGGCCTGGCCGAACTTACGGCCGTATATACTTGTGTTTTTTTTTGACATGTTGTCAATAAATAAAATATGCATGTTCGAAAATAAATATTTCATAACCTCACATTGAAATGCATATACGCAATATTTAATTTTTCTTGCATAAATGCTACAGGCATAATAAATGATCTTATGGAAGGCCTTTATATACCCATGACAATAGAATGGTGATTGGGGTATAATAAGTTTGTTATTCCGTTTGTAACACTTTGATCTACCTAAAATTATCTACCAAAAGTAGAAGAAACTTCTACGACAAACTACCAAATTTAAAAAATCGTATGAAACATATGTTTTTTTTTCTCGAATACTTGAATGGTCCCTCCTATCAGCGAGTTTTGCTTTTATTTCTATAGAAAATTTTTACAAAATTGTATTTCTATTGCAAATTTTGTCAAAATTTTATTTATATAGAAAATTTTGTCAACATTTTATTTCTGTAGAAAAATTTGTCAACATTTTATATCTATGGAAAATTTTGTCAAAGTTTTATATCTATAGCAAATTTTTTCAAAATTTTATTTATATAGAAAATTTTCTCACATTTTATTTCTGTAGAAAATTTTGTAAAATTTTTATTTCTTTTGTCAAAATTTTATTTTTATACAAAATGTTGTCAAAATTTTCTATAAAAATAAAATTTTCTATATAAAAAATTTTGACAAAATTTTCTATAGAAATTAAAATTTGACAAAAGTTTCTACAGAAATAAAATTTTGACAAACTTTTCTTAAAAGGTAAAATTTGTATTTGTATAGAAAATTTTGTCAAAATTTTATTTCTATAAAATATTTTGTCAACATTTTATTTCTACAGAAAATTTTGTTTCCATTTTATTTTTGTCAAAATTTTACTTATACAGAAAATTTTGTTAAAACTTTATTTTTATAAAAAATTTTGTCAAAATTTTATTTCTGTAGAAAATTTTGTCAAAATTTTATTTCTGTAGAAAATTTTTTCAAAATTTTATTTCTATGGAAAATTTTGTCAAAGTTTTATATCTATAGCAAATTTTTTCAAAATTTTATTTATATAGAAAATTTTCTCACATTTTATTTCTGTAGAAAATTTTGTAAAATTTTTATTTCTTTTGTCAAAATTTTATTTTTATACAAAATGTTGTCAAAATTTTCTATAAAAATAAAATTTTCTATATAAAAAATTTTGACAAAATTTTCTATAGAAATTAAAATTTGACAAAAGTTTCTACAGAAATAAAATTTTGACAAACTTTTCTTAAAAGGTAAAATTTGTATTTGTATAGAAAATTTTGTCAAAATTTTATTTCTATAAAATATTTTGTCAACATTTTATTTCTACAGAAAATTTTGTTTCCATTTTATTTTTGTCAAAATTTTACTTATACAGAAAATTTTGTTAAAACTTTATTTTTATAAAAAATTTTGTCAAAATTTTATTTCTGTAGAAAATTTTTTCAAAATTTTATTTCTATGGAAAATTTTGTCAAAGTTTTATTTCTATAGAAAATTTTGACAACATTTTATTTCTATAGAAAATTTGTGAAAATTTTTTTATATAGAAAAATTTGTCAACATTTAATTTCTGTAGAAAATTTTGCCAACATTTTATTTCTATGGAAAATTTTGTCAAACTTTTCTATTTATAGAAATTTTTGACAACATTTTATTTCTATAGAAAATTTTTTTCAAAATTTTATTTATATAGAAAATTTTGTCAACATTTTATTTCTGTAGAAAATTTTGTCAAATTTTTATTTCTATAAAAAATTTCGTCAAAATTTTGTTTCTATAAAAACTTTTGTCAAAATTTTCTAAAGAAATAAAATTTTCTATATAAAAATTTTTGACAAAATTTTCTATAGAAATTAAAATTTGAAAACATTTTCTTTAGAAGTAAAATTTGTATAGAAAATTTTGTCAAAATTTTATTTCTATACAATATTTTGTCAAAATTTTATTTCTACAGAAAATTTTGTGAAAATTTTATTTCAATCTTATTTTTGTCAAAATTTTATTTATACAGAAAATTTTGTTAAAACTTTATTTTTATAAAAAAATTTGTCAAAATTTTATTTCTATAGAAAATTTTGACAAAATTTTTTTTCTATAGAAAAAAGTTTTATTTCTAGAGAAAATTTTGACAACATATTATTTCTTTAGAAAATTTTTTCAAAATTATATTTATATAGAAAATTTTGTCAACATTTTAATTCGGTAAAAAAATTTTGTCAAATTTTTATTTCTGTAGAAAATTTTGTCAAAATTTTATTTCAATAAAAACTTTTGTCAACATTTTATTTTTATAGAAAATGTTGTCAACATTTTCTATAGAAATAAAATTTTCTATATAAAAAATGTTGACAAAATTTTCTATAGAAATTAAAATTTTACAAAATTTTCTTTAGAAGTAAAATTTGTATGTTATAGAAAATTTTGTCAAAATTTTATTTCTATAAAACATTTTATCAAAATTTTATTTCTACAGAAAATTTTGTGAAAATTTTATTTCCATTTTATTTTTGTCAAAATTTTATTTATACAGAAAATTTTGTTAAAACTTTATTTTTATAAAAAAATTTTGTCAAAATTTTATTTCTGTAGAGAATTTTGTCAAAATTTTATTGCTATAGAAAATTTTGTCAAAATTCTATTTCTATACAAAATTTTGTCAAAATTTTATTTGTCAATTTTAGTTGTCAAAATGTTATTTCAATAGAAAATTTTGTCAAAGTTTTATTTCTATAGAAAATTTTGACAACATTTTATTTCTATAGAAAATTTTGCCAAAATTTTATTTCTATATATTTATATAAATTCAAGTACTCGTACCTCTTATTTGAAGAGGACGAGTTTGCAAAATCTACCAAAACATTAAGAATTCTGCCAATCTACCAAACAGTAAAAATCTACCTATTTTGGTAGAGTTTTACTAACTGTGTCAACCGTGATTAGAACTCAGTCGCTTAAGTTGCAAAGAAATTTTCATTGATCCTTTCGTAATAATTATTTGAATCTCTTACCCATGAGGCCCTACAAAGTTTCTGATTGGATTGAGCCTTGTCGTCACTCACATGTATAATATTTATATGTAAATACTTGTGTGTGGATTTGCTGACAATGTAGTCACACACACATACACACAAACTCTTAACAGATGGAAACCATATGAAAATGGGTGTTTTAAGGTTAGCCACCATAGAGAAACTATCATAGATCAACGATACTGATGTGGCAAGAGTTTGTGAATGGCTGCTCTTGTTTGCTTTATGGTAAAACAAATACACATTCATCTCTACACACATACATACTCGTATATGAATATGTGTTCACTAACAATAAGCCATACTCATACACAAGTGGTCATTGATATATACATTGAAATTCGTATCCGTAGGCTATTTTCTCTTTATGACCACATTCATTTCCTGGATATGAATATGAGAAAGCCTAATTTTGTCACTTTATTAAATTTAACAACAAACCCCAAAATGTTGGTATTGTTGTCTGCTGTATCTTCCCAAAACTCAGAGATTCATGCCAATATTTAAATTTTCAAAATTGGTGGGCGAAACCATCCAGTGCGAGGAATGTCATAAAGGAGGTTGTGCATTCATGGAACTGTTCGAGGAATATTTGGTTGCATTTGACAACAAGTGTAAATATTAGCAGTTTGCTAATTTAATGATTCATCGCTGGCTGCAAATGAATGGTGAAACGGATGTGCTCAGCAGGACCGGCCATTGTGAATATTCAATTCGGGCCTTTTTAATGTTGATTTAATGAAGCTGATGGGAAGACAGAAACTTTAATAAATTTTACCAACAAGTCGAAAGTCGTTGTTTACAAATTTTCAAAAAATCGAACAATCGACTTTTCTAAAATTAAAAAAAAATCGTAAAATGTACTTTTCCCGAAGTAGAATAGTTGAAAGTAGACTTCTTGATTCCCAGTTTGAACGCGAGACATCTCGTGATAACCCAACTGAATACTGAGATATTTATATAAAAAATAACCAACAGCCGTTTTCGGATTTTACATAGAAAATGTTGAAAGCTTCGTGAAAAATTGTCCAGTCTAGCACGCAAAGTCTACTAGATCCAATTTGAGATTTAACAAGTATATACGGCCGTAAGTTCGGCCAGGCCGAAGCTTATGTACCCTCCACCATGGATTGCGTAGAAACTTCTACTGAAAACTGTCATCCACAATCGAATTACTTGGGTCGCGGTAACACTTGCCGATGGCAAGGTATCTTAAAACTTCCTAACACCGTAATATACACCACATAGTCCATACGTGGTATATATTAAACTAAAAAGGCCGATTAAATACGTATATAATTAAGTTTAAAGTTTCTATAGAAATAAAATTTTGACAAAATTAAATTTTGACAACATTTTCTATAGAAGTAAAATTTGGAAAAAATTTTCTACAGAAATAAAATTTGGAAAAAATTTTCTATAGAAATAAAATTTGGAAAAAATTTTCTATAGAAATAAAATTTGGAAAAATTTTTCTACAGAAATAAAATTTTGACAACATTTTCTATAGAAATAAAATTTTGACAAAATTTTCTATAGAAATAAAATTTTGACAAAATTTTCTATAGAAATAAAATTTTGGCAAAATTTTCTATAGAAATAAAATTTGGAAAAAATTTCCTATAGAATTAAAATTTGGAAAAAATTTTCTATAGAAATAAAATTTGGAAAAAAATTTTCTATAGAAATAAAATTTGGAAAAAATTTTCTATAGAAACAAAATTTGGAAAAAATTTTCTATAGAAATAAAATTTGGAAAAAATTTTCTATAGAAATAAAATTTTGACAAAATTCTCTATAGAAATAAAATTTTGACAAAATTTTCTATAGAAATAAAATTTGGACAAAATTTTTTTTTGAAACAACATTTTGACAATGTTTTCTATAAAAATACAATTTTTGTAGATTATTTTTGGCTCGAGTGGCAACCGTGATTATGAACCGATATGGACCAATTTTTGTGTGATTGGGGATCGGCTATATATAACAATTTTGGCATGGTTATTAGCGGCCTTATACTAACACCACGTTGCAAATTTCAACCGGATCGGATGAATTTTGCTCCTCCAAGAGGCTCCGGAGAACAAATCTGGGGATCGGTTTATATGGGGGCTATATATAATTATGAACCGATATGGACCAATTCTTGCGTGTTTATTAGAGACCACAATCTTACACCATGTTCCAAATTTCAACCGGATCGCATGAATTTTGCTCCTCCAAGAGGCTCCGGAGGACAAATCTGGGGATCGATTTATATGGGGGCTATATATAATTATGGACCGATATGGACCAATTCTTGCATGGTTGTTAGGGACCATATACTAACACCACGTACCACTTTTCAACCGGATCGGATGAATTTTGCTCCTCTAAGAGGCTCCGAAGGTCAAATCTGGGGGGTTTATATGGGGGCTATATATAATTATGGACCGATGTGGACCAATTTTTGCATGGTCATTAGAGAACATATACCAACACCATGTACCAAATTTCAGCCGGATCGGATGAAATTTGCTTCTCTTAGAGGCTTCGCAAGCCAAATCGGGGGATCGGTTTATATGGGGGCTATATATAATTATGGACCGATGTGGACCAATTTGTGCATGGTTGTTAGAGACCATATATCAACACCATGTACCAAATTTCAGCCGGATCGGATGAAATTTGGTTCTCTTATATGCTCCGCAAACCAAATCGGGGGATCGGTTTATATGGGGGCTATATGTAGTTATGAACCGATATGGACCAATTTCTGCATGGTTGTTAGAGACCATATACTTACACCATGTACCAAATTTCAGCCGGATCGGATGAAATTTGCTTCTCTTAGAGCAATCGCAAGCCAAATTTTGGGGTCCGTTTATATGGGGGCTATACGTAAAAGTGGACCGATATGGACCAATTTTTGCATGGTTGTTAGAGACTATATACTAACACCATGTACCAAATTTCAGCCGGATCGGATGAAATTTGCTTCTCTTAGAGCAATCGCAAACCAAATTTGTGGGTCCGTTTATATGGGGGCTATACGTAAAAGTGGACCGATATGGCCCATTTGCAATACCATCCGACCTACATCAATAACAACTACTTGTGCCAAGTTTCAAGTCGATAGCTTGTTTCGTTCGGAAGGTGGCGTGATTTCAACAGACGGACGGACGGACGGACATGCTCAGATCGACTCAGAATTTCACCACAACCCAGAATATATATACTTTATGGGGTCTTAGAGCAATATTTCGATGTGTTACAAACGGAATGACAAAGTTAATATACCCCCATCCTATGTTGGAGGGTATAAAAATTGTTATGTTATATCGGGCCCTCAAACCTTCAAATTCTCTCTAAATATGCCATTACTCTTAGATATTTCTTGCATTTCAGTTTCCGTTGTGGTAGTCGTTGTACACAATCATGGAGTCTTTCATTTCCTGTTGATAGTCCCTGGTACTCTAAACTGCTACTCGTACTCTAGCAGTGCCATGAGCACAACCATCAGTTAATGTATGCGTGAAGCAATTACTAATGCAGAATCTCCTCCAACACAACTCTCCAGCAACCACATGTCCCAAGTTCTCCATGGCATACAACTACAGCAGGGTATATTTAACTGGTTGCCACCACTTGAGGAAGAGTTGCATCCATAAGTAACCATTAAATGGAATTATTTGTGTAAAATTTGATTTGTGTCTGTTTAATGGTGAAAGCCAAAACTGCACCAATAGTACAGACGGCAGGACGGATGAGATTTATTTGCAGTTACCCAAAGACAAAAGAGAAAAGATTGGCAGACGGACCAATGCCGAAGGGATTGACGCAAATAGCATAAATTAAATTATTTGTATGCGCTTTCAATATTTATTTTGGGAAATTAAGCTGAAGTGAGTACAAAGTGTTGAGCAAGATGAATAGCGAATGAAATCGTATATTTATTGGTTCTACCAAATGCCAAGAAATACAAGTTAGCATAAGTCAAGTGGATTTATGCAAATGCAGGGTTAGTGAATTTATTTATTTTATTTTTAAGATAAGAGCTATATGTAGCTTTCGAAAGCCAAAGAGCTCTAATTGGTGATGTGAGCAATATATAAGATAGCAATATACATGTATTCAAGATTATTTTCTAGATGGTATGGTAGGCATGCCGTTATCCAATGGAGGCCTTGCAAGTAAAGGATCATTGGTTCTAAAGAAACTTGAAATAAAATTAAGCTATCCAAAAATTAATCAATGTAGAAATAAATAAAAAAACTTTTCTGCAGAAATAAAATTAAAAAGAAAATTCCAAAAATTAAAAATTTTCTACAGAAATTAATTTTGACAAAATTTTCTATAGAAACTAAAATTTGACAAAATTTTCTATACAAATAAAATGATGACAAAATTTTCTATAGGAATAAAATTTTGACAAAACTTTCTATTGAAATCAAAAAAAAAAAAAATCCAAAATTAAAAATTTTCTACAGAAATTAATTTTGACAAAATTTTCTATAGAAACTAAATTTTGATAAAATTTTCTATAGAAATAAAATGATGACAAAATTTTCTATAGGAATAAAATTTTGACAAAACTTTCTATTGAAATAAAATTTTGACAAAATTTTCTAGAAAACTAAATATTGACAAAATTTTCTATAGAAATAAAATAGTGAAAGATTTTCTATAAATTTCCAAAAATTAAAATTTTGTCAAAATTTTCTACAGAAATTAATTTTGACAAAATTTTGTACAGAAACTAAATTTTTACAACATTTTCTATAGAAATAAAATGATGACAAAATTTTCTATAGGAATAAAATTTTGACAAAATTTTCTAGAAAAATAAAATATTGACAAAATTTTCTACAGAAATAAAATATTGAAAGATTTTCTATAAATTTCCAAAAATTTCCAAAAATTAAAATTTTGTCCAAATTTTCTACAGAAATTAATTTTGACAAAATTTGTATAGAAACTAAATTTTTACACAATTTTCTATACAAATAATATGATGACAAAATTTTCTATAGGAATAAAATTTTGAAAAAACTTTCTATTGAAATAAAATATAGAAATAAAATATTGAAAGATTGTATTGATTTCATCGTAAAACCATACATTGACTAAACTACAAGTGTAGCTTAACCAACAGAGCAAAAGAATGTTAGTCAAATTTATTTGGACAAAGCCCTATAGACTGCAAGATGGTTGGATGTACAGTTGTTTCGGAATTATCACATTCAACATCCTCTATTTGCAACAAAACTATCAACCAATTTCCAGAATAAATTCGGGTAATTCACTAAACCCAAAGTGAACTACACTTAAACTTCCCGAAAAAAGGTTTTTGATAGTCGGCTTTTACCTAAACCAATTTGCAAGCATTTCTCTCTCCTTTGCCAAAGTCAAATCATCGATTTGAGTGAAGTTGACTGGGTTTGTTTTGAGCGTGCTTCCTGTATCTTAATTCGTTTTGTTTGTTATTGTTGGATTCTCTTCAATCATTATTGTTGTTCTTGATCTCAGCTTAAAACCATGCATTGACTAACCTAGAAGAGTACCCTAACAAACAGAGAAAGTATGTTTGCAAAATTTATTTTCTATGCTTGTTAAATTTTGATAAAATTTTCTATGGAAATAAAATTTTGAAAAAATTTTCTATAGAAATAAATTTTGGCTAATTTTTCTATAGAGTTTAAAATTTTGCAAAAATGTTCTATATAAATAACACTTTGCAAAAATTTTTAATGGAAATAAAATTTTGCAAAATTTTTAATTGAGATAAATTTTGACAAAATTTTCTGTAGAAATAAAATCTTGACAAAATATATAGGAAGAACATTTTAACAAAACTTTCTCCAGAAATAAAATATTGACAAAATTGCAAATGAAACTATGATAAGCTTTCCTATAGAAATGAAAAATTCTTATAAAAATACAATTGTGAAAAATTTATCAAAAGAGATAATTTTGACAAAATTTTCTATAGAAGTAAATTTTTGACAACATTTTCTATAGAAATAAAATTTTGCAAAAATTTTCTATGAGAATAAAATTTGACAATATATTCTGTAGAAAAAAAAATTTGAAAAAATTTTCTAAAGAAATACAATTTTGACACACTTTTTATAGCAATAAAATTCTACAAAAATTTTCTATAGAAACAAATTTTTTAATAGAAATAAAATTTTGCAAAACTTTGCTATAGAAATAAAATTTTGCAAAACTTTTCTATTGAAAAAAAAAAATTTGCAAAACTTTGCTATTGAAATAAAATTTTGCAAGAATTTTCTATATAAATAAAATTTTGCAAAAATTTTCTATAGAAATAAAATTTTGCAAATATTTTCTGTAATTTGCAAAAAATTTCGATAGACATAAAATTTTGAAAAATCTTCTGCGAGCCTATGCTATAGAAATAAAATTTTGAGAAAATTTTCTAAAGAAATAATATTTTGATAAAATTTTCTATAGAAATAAAATGTTGACAAAATTTTCCATAGAAACATTTTTAGTAAAAACAAAATTGTGCAAAAATAGAAATAAAATTGTGCAAACAATTTTAAGGGAATTTTAACAAAATTTTCTATAGTAAAAAATTTTTGAAATAAAATTTTGACAAACTTTCTAAAAAGTTTCTATCGAAAAAAAAAATTTACAAACATTTTTTATATAAACAAAATTTTTAATAGAAATTAAATTTTGCAAAATTTTGCTATAGAAATAAAATTTTGCAAGACTTCTCTATATAAATTAAAATTTTCAAATATCTTCTATAGAAAAAAAATTTTGCAGGAATTTTCTGTAATTTGCAAACATTTCTATAGTAATAAAATTTGCTATAGAAATAAAATTTTGCTAAAATTTTCTATAGAAATAAAACTTTGACAAACTTTTCTATAGAAATAAAATTTTGCTAAAATTTTCTATAGAAATAAAACTTTGACAAAATTTTCTATAGAAATAAAATATTGAAAGATTTTCCAGAGAAATAAAATTTTGGCAAAATTTTCTATAGAAATAAAATTTTAATCATTATTATTGTTTTGATTTCATCGTAAACCATACATTGACTAAACTACAGGTGTAGCTTAATCAACAGAGGAAAAGTATGCTTTTCAAATTTAATTGGGCAAAGCCCTATAGACTGCAAGACGGTTGGATATACAGCTGTTTCGGAATTTTCACATTCCTCTTCAGCATCCTCTATTTGCAGCAAAACTATCAACCAATTTCCAGAATAAATTCGGGTAATTCACTAAACCCAATGTGAACTACACTTGAATTTCCCGAAAAAAAGTTTTTTGATAGTCGGATTTGCCTAAACCAATTTGCAAGCATTTCTCTTTTCCTTTGCCAAAGTCAAATCATTGGTTTGAGTGTAGTTGACTGGGTTTGTTTTGAGCGTGCTTCCTGTATCTTCATTCCTTTTGTTTGATATTGTTAGTTTCTCTTCAATCATTATTGTTGTTCTTGATCTCAGCTTAAAACCATGCATTGACTAACCTACAAGAGTACTTTAACAAACAGAGAAAGTATGTTTGCAAAATTTATTTTGTATGCTTGTTAAATTTTGATAAAATTTTCTATGGAAATAAAATTTTGAAAAAATTTTCTACGGAAATTAAATTTTGAAAAAATTTTCTATAGAAATAAATTTTGACTAATTTTTCTATAGAGTTAAAAATTTTGCAAAAATTTTCTATATAAATAACATTTTGCAAAAATTTTTAAGGGAAATAAAATTTTGCAAAATTTTTAATTGAGATAAATTTTGACAAAATTTTCTGAAGAAGTAAAATCTTGACAAAATATATAGGAAGAAAATTTTGACAAAAGTTTCTCCAGAAATAACATATTGAAAAAATTGCAAATGAAACTGTGATAAGCTTTCCTATAGAAATGAAAAATTCTTATAAAAATACAATTGTGAAAAATTTATCAAAAGAGATAATTTTGACAAAATTTTCTATAGAAGTAAATTTTTGACAACATTTTCTATAGAAATAAAATTTTGCAAAAATTTTCTATGAGAATAAAATTTGACAATATATTCTGTAGAAAAAAAAATTTGAAAAAATTTTCTAAAGAAATACAATTTTGACACACTTTTTATAGCAATAAAATTCTACAAAAATTTTCTATAGAAACAAATTTTTTAATAGAAATAAAATTTTGCAAAACTTTGCTATAGAAATAAAATTTTGCAAAACTTTTCTATTGAAAAAAAATTTTGCAAAACTTTGCTATTGAAATAAAATTTTGCAAATATTTTCTGTAATTTGCAAAAAATTTCGATAGACATAAAATTTTGAAAAATTTTCTGCGAGCCTATGCTATAGAAATAAAATTTTGAGAAAATTTTCTAAAGAAATAATATTTTGATAAAATTTTCTATAGAAATAAAATGTTGACAAAATTTTCCATAGAAACATTTTTAGTAAAAATAAAATTGTGCAAAAATAGAAATAAAATTGTGCAAAAAATTTAAGGGAATTTTAAAAATTTTAACAAAATTTTCTATAGTAAAAAATTTTTGAAATAAAATTTTGACAAACTTTTTACAAAAGTTTATATGGAAAAAAAATTTTACAAACATTTTTTATATAAACAAATTTTTTAATAGAAATTAAATTTTGCTATAGAAATAAAATTTTGCAAGAATTCTCTATATAAATAAAAATTTTCAAACATTTTCTATAGAAATAAAATTTTGCAACAATTTTCTATAATTTGCAAAAATTTCTATAGTAATAAAATTAGCTATAGAAATAAAATTTTGCTAAAATTTTCTATAGAAATAAAACTTTGACAAACTTTTCTATAGAAATAAAATTTTGCTAAAATTTTCTATAGAACTAAAACTTTAACAAAATTTTCTATAGAAATAAAATATTGAAAGATTTTCCAGAGAAATAAAATTTTTACAAAATTTTCTATAGAAATAAAATTTTAATCATTATTATTGTATTGATTTCATCGTGAAACCATACATTGACTAAACTACAAGTGTAGCTTAATCAACAAAGGAAAAGTATGCTTGTCAAATTTATTTGGACAAAGCCCTATAGACTGCAAGACGGCTGGATGTACAGCTGTTTCGGAATTATCACATTCCTCTTCAGCATCCTCTACTTGCAGCAAAACTATCAACCAATTTTCAGAATAAATTCTGGTAATTCACTTAACCCAAAGTGAACTACACTTGAACTTCCCGAAAACAAGGTTTTTGATAGTCGGCTTTTGCCTAAACCAATTTGCACGCATTTCTCTTTTCCTTTGCCAAAGTCAAATCATTGGTTTGAGTGCAGTTGGCTGGGTTTGTTTTGAGCGTGGTTCCTGTATCTGTATTTCCTGTATTTTATAAAAATAAAATTTTGAAAAATTTATCAAAAGAGATAATTTTTTGACAAAATTTTCTATAGAAGTAAATTTTTGACAAAATTTTCTATAGAAAAAAAATTTTTCAAAAATCTTCTATGAAAATAAAATTTGACAATATTTTCTGTAGAAATAAAATTTTGAAAAAATATCCTAAAGAAATAAAATTTTGACACACTTTTTATAGAAATAAAATTTCACAAAAAAATTTTTACAGAAACAAATTTTTTAATAGAAATTAAATTTTGCAAAACTTTGCTATAGAAATAAAATTTTGCAAAACTTTGCTATTGAAATAAAATTTTGCTAGAATTTTCTATGTAAATAAAATTTTGCAAAAATTTTCTGTAATTTGCAAAAAATTTCGATGGATATAAAATTTTGAAAAATTTTCTGTAGACAAAAAAAAATTGCGAGCACATGCTATAAAATAAAATTTTGAGAAAATTTTCTACATAAATAAAATTTTGATAAAATTTTCTAAAGAAATAAAATGTTGACAAAATTTTCCATAGAAACATTTTTAGTAAAAATAAAATTTGGCAAAAATAGAAATAAAATTGTGCAGAAAATTTTAAAGGAATTAAATTTTGCAAACATTTTCAGTAGAAATAAATCTCTGACAAAAGTGTCTATGGAAATAAAATTTTAACAAAATTTTCTATAGTAAAAAATTTTTGAAAAAATTGTCTAAAGAAATAAAATTTTGACAAACATTTTACAAGAGTTTCTATGGAAATAAAATTTTACAAAAATTTTTAATAAAACAAATTTAATACAATAGAAAATAATAGAAAATTTTTTAATAGAACAAAATTTTCTATAGTAAAAAATTTTTGCAAATATTGTCTAAATAAATAAAATTTTGACAAACTTTTTACAAAAGTTTCTAAGGAAATGAAATTTTACAAAAATTTTTTATAGAAACAAGTTTAGTACAATAGAAAATAATAGAAATTTTGTTAATAGAAATTAAATTTGGCAATAGAAATAAAATTTTGCAAGAATTCTCTATACAAATAAAAATTTTCAAGCATTTTCTATAGAAATAAAATTTTGCAACAATTTTCTGTAATTTGCAAAAATAGTAATAAAATATTCTATAGAAATAAAATTGTGCTAAAATTTTCTATAGAACTAAAATTTTGACAAAATTTTCTATAGAACTAAAATTTTGACAAAATTTTCTATAGAAATAAAATTTTGACAAAATTTTCTATAGAAATAAAATTTTGACAAAATTTTCTATAGAAATAAAATTTTGACAAAATTTTCTATAAAAATAAAATTTTGATAAAATTTTCTATAGAAAAAAAATTTTGACAAAATTTTGTATAAAAATAAAATTTTGATAAATATTCTATAGAAATAAAAATGTGATAAAATTTTCTATAGAAATAAAATTTTGATAAACATTTCTATATAAATATTTCTATAGAAATATTTTGATATAATTTTCTACAGAAATAAAACATTGACAAAATTTTCTATAGAAATAAAATTTTGACAAAATTTTCTATAGAAATAAAATTTTGACAAAATTTTCTATAAAAATAAAATTTTTATAAATATTCTATAGAAATAAAAATGTGATAAAATTTTCTATAGAAATAAAATTTTGGCATTTTATAAACATTTTCTATAAAAATAAAATTTTTCAAAAATTTGATGTAGAAATAAAATGGTGGAAAATCTTTTAAGGGAATTAAATGTTGCAAATATTTTCTATAGAAATAAAATTTTGACAATATTTTCTATAGAAGTAAAATTTTGACAAAATTTTCTATAGAATATAATTTTGACAAAATTTTCTATAGAATATAATTTTGACAACATTTTTTATAGAATATAATTGTGACAACATTTTCTATAGAAATAAAATTTAGAAACAATTTTCTACAGAAATAAAATGTTAAAAAAATTTTCTGTAGAAGTAAAGTTTTCTATAGAAAATAAAATTTTGGCAAATTTTTCTATAGAAATGAAATTTTAAATTTTGATTTTATTCTATTTAATGAAATAAACCTTCGATAAATGTTTTTATCAAAAATTTTATTATCAATATTTTCCTCAGAAATAATATTTTGTCAAAATTTTCTATAAAATAAAATATTCACAAAATTTTTTATATAAATAAAATGTTTGTAATTATTTTTTTGCTTGTCTCAATAATATTCGAACCTAGATATAATTCTATCAGCCTCTTCAGTGTCTAAAGCAGGAAATAATTTTGTTAATTATTTTGCATAAATCATTGTCTCCATATTGTTCCATATATATTTGACAAATATCAATCAATTTCCCATTACCCATATGTCTTTATAACCCAATATCCTGATTTTAAGTAATTGAAAAATAGCATTTGACAAATTGTCTCGTCAGACTGTCTGTCTGTGCTACATGATGAAGTCCTTTATTTGTTCGATGATTACATGAAAACATCTGTTTTCTTCACTTCAGTTTGATTCGCTTCAGTGAGCTTTCTTATCCACCAAATCCTCCATCCATACATGAGCTTATCCTCGTAAGAAACAAAATAACGTAGCATCACAAAAGGAAGTAAAAGGGAATCCGTTGGGGCTTCACAAAAACAAAAGGCAATATGCAAAATGAAGCATAAAACTGGAAGTAATCAAGTGTCTCAAAATACTTTAAGACAACAGACCGACAAAAACAAAGATACACACACTCACATACCAGAGGCCAGTAGAAGCTCAAGATACCGGGATATATTCATATGTATCCCTCAGGATGCCATCAAAGTATCCAAATGCCTGAATGTAAACAAAATATTTACATTCCACACACACACACAGGAGGAAGATAGCACGTGCAAAATATCTTCCAAAAACGTGAGTCCTCTTAGCTTCCACTCTTACCAACGGCAGGCGCAAACTCACCACAGATGTGGAACATAGTGGATATCAAGAGGATTGTATCTCTTGTATCAGAGACTAACAGAGTGATTAAAGAATTCGCAATGACATCTTATAAAAAATTTAAGACTCTGGAATACATTAACAATAACACCAGCAACTTTAATTTCATTCATCCTCTTGTTTGTCCTTTTTTGTTGTTTGGTTTCCGATTCCTGATTTGTGATGTTTTTGGTGAAATGAAGAGCAGGACACAATGGCAGTAAAAGTGTAACAGAAAGCTATTAAAATTTTATAAAACGACAACTCTGATTAGGTGAAATCCAACTGCAATGGATGCTAATGGTCTTGGCCACATTGTTGAATATCAGAGTACATTTAAATCGGATTACTGTCGGCGAAAAAGTTTCACTCCCATATCAATATTTAATGCGATTTCTTCCTTTGAATTTTACGTTTTGCTTGTGTACTCCTACGAATGTAATCGATTATGAATTCAGATGTAAATGAACTATAAGGTGTTTGTGATACTGTGACAATATTCTTTTGAGAAATTCGAGCATAGAAATTAATTTTTGGAATTCTTGGCAATTTTTAATTAAATTTTGGATGAATCTTAAAAGGGAGCAGGTTAAGTTAAGTTCTTTTAATGCCACAAGCGAATGTCGTTTAAATTGTAATTTACGATTTATTTGTAAGAATATCGCAATGTCGTTTTATATATAATTATTTTCTTGTAAAGGGCAAAAATAACTTGGTATACTACATTTTTAGGATACCTTCACGGACGCTAATGAATTTTGAGATGCTTTTATTAGACCATATATTTTTAATGACTTTTTTGTGAGACCCCAAATCAAGCTTAGGTTTAAAATTTCAAGGGAATCTGATGAAAGATTTTGTCTTTACTTTAAAAAAATTGGTAATGATACAATTTGGTATACTTTTAAGACACAATTCTCTTTTAAATTTGGGTTTTGTGTACTTGCTTCTGGGAAGCAAATTTTAAATTTTCTCACTTTTTTTTCTTCATATCCTATCAAAGTCCTTTAAAAACGAGTTAACGACAAATTTATTTTCCAAATTAAGACTCGACTTCCAATAGAAATTATGCTATGTTTCAAGTAAAAAAATTCTTTAAAATAAAGTTTTAAAAAACATGTCCTATATTTCAAAGATTTTTTGCTTTGTAGTCAAAGATGCAAAAAGACAACAAATTTAAAGACAATTTCATTAAATTTTAAGAATTTTTCTGAATTATTAAAGTCAAGTAGACCTTAGCCCAAATATTTTTTCTTTCATGTTATTATAAGGATAATACGACTTCATTGAAAAGTTTATCGACTTTTGGATAAGGAAAAAAACTTTATATTAGAGAAATGCGTCTTCTATGCCAAGGAAAATTTGCATTCGTATTTTAAAGACATGAAATCTTTGACCTCACTACAATATTTTTTTTCAGCGTGGCAATAGCAATAAAAGGTGGCACATTCATTTTAAAAAAGTGTCACACTTTTTCGACATTCACCGATATGATTGTTTTATATAAAATTGTGAAATAATAATTTTATACCCTCCACCATTAACTTTGTCATTCCGTTTGTAACACATCGAAATATTGCTCTAAGACCCCATAAAGTTTATATATTCTGGGTCGTGGTGAAATTCTGAGTCGATCTGAGCATGTCCGTCCGTCCGTCCGTCTGCTGAAATCACGCTAACTTCCGAACGAAACAAGCTATCGACTTCAAACTTGGTACAAGTAGTTGTTATTGATGTAGGTCGGATGGTATTGCAAATGGGCCATATCGGTCCACTTTTACGTATACACACAAAAAAATAAATTATGAATTTTTACATAAATTGGTAAATTTTTAATAATTTATGGACTCTTTCATAAAATAGATGTACGTTTACGTAATATATTTTTTGGTAAATATTTGTTGTTATAAATTATTATCTTTTTAATAATGTGCATGGACTCTTTCATACAATTTATGAAACTTTACATAATATATCCAAAATACTGGTTTTCCACAATATAGTGTTACTCTTAAAGGTATACAATACAAGCATAGCATACAAACAATACAAGCATACAATACGAGACAAAAAAGACAAACATAGCGTTTTTTAAAGTAACACGTGTCTTTACTGTGTTTGGTTTGTTCAGTCCAGTTTGATTCGCCGTCGAGATCGGAAGATTATTTATTACTGCAAAGGTTGATGAAATAAAGTAACTTTAACCACGTTTCAATTGCTCATGTTTATAACTAAATTAAAATAATCATGTTTATAACTAAATAAAACATAATAAAATTATGTTTTCTTGCTTGCTGGGCTTTAACGGATTTTTTTACTAAATGGGCCTATTATGTATGCAATTAGGGCAAATGAAATGCAAAAGAAAAAAGGAAACGTTACATTTAATGTATGCCGTTTTAATGACTATTATGTAAAAGTACATAATTTTTCAGTATCGTATACTTCATTTATAATATAAAAAATTTCATTAAAATTATGTATTCATCCGTACTCATTCAAAACCAGTATTTTTGTAAATTATGAATCGTTTTCATACAGTTTATGAATTCAGTGTTTGGAAAATTTTTAAGAACACTATTCATAAAATAAATGTATTATTTTTTTGTGTGTAGCCCCCATATAAACCGCTCCCACGATTTCGCTTGCGGAGCCTCTAAGAGAAGCAACTTTCATCTGATCCGGCTGAAATTTGGTACATGGTGTTAGTATATGGTCTCTAACAACCATGCAAAAATTGGTCGACATCGGTCCATAATTATATATAGCCCTCATATAAACCGATCCTCCGATTTGGGTTGCGGAGGCTCTAAGAGAAGCAAATTTCATCCGATCCGGCTGAAATTTGGTTCATGGTGTTAGTATATGGTCTCTAATCACCATGCAAAAATTGGTCCGCATCGGCCAATAATTATATATAGCCCCCAAATAAACCGATCCCCCGATTGGGCTTGCGGAGCTTCTAAGAGAAGCAACTTTCATCCGATCCGGCTGAAATTTGGTACATGGTGTTAGTATATAGTCTCTAACAACCATACAAAAATTGGTCGACATCGGTCCATAATTATATATAACCCCAATTTAAACCGATCCCCCGATTGGGCTTGCGGAGCCTCTAAGAGAAGCAACTTTCATCCGATCCGGCTGAAATTTGGTACATGGTGTTAGTATATGGTCTCTAATCACCATGCAAAAATTGGTCCGCATCGGCCAATAATTATATATAGCCCCCAAATAAACCGATCCCCCGATTGGGCTTGCGGAGCTTCTAAGAGAAGCAACTTTCATCCGATCCGGCTGAAATTTGGTACATGGTGTTAGTATATGGTCTCTAACAACCATGCAAAAATTGGTCGACATCGGTCCATAATTATATATAACCCCAATTTAAACCGATCCCCCGATTTGGCTTGCGGAGCCTCTAGGTTAGGTTAGGTGGTAGCCCGATGTATCAGGCTCACTTATACTATTCAGTCCATTGTGATACCACAGTGGTGAACTTCTCTCTTATCACTGAGTGCTGCACGATTCCATGTTAAGCTCAATGACAAGGGACCTCCTTTTTATAGCCGAGTCCGAACGGCGTTCCACATTGTAGTGAAACCACTTAGAGAAGCTTTGAAACCCTCAGAAATGTCACCAGCATTACTGGGGTGGGATAATCCACCGCTGAAAAACCTTTTGGTGTTCGATCGAAGCAAGAATTGAACCCACGACATTGTGTATGCAAGGCGGGCATGCTAACCATTGTACCACGGTGGCTCCCTAAGAGAACCAAATTTCATTAGATCCGGCTGAAATTTGGTACATGGTGTTAGTATATGGTCTCTAATGACCATGCAAAAATTGGTCCACATCGGTCCATAATTATATATAGCCCCATACAAAGCGATCACCATATTTGATCTCCGGCGCCTCTTGGAAGACCAAAATTCATCTGATTCAATTGAAATTTGGTACATGGTGTTAGTATATGGCCTCAAACATCCGTGCACAAAGTGGTCGAAATCGGTCCATAATTATATATAGCCCTCATATAGACTCCGGAGCCCCTAGGAAGAGCAAAAATTCATCCGATTCGGTTGAAATTTGGTACGTATATGGTATCCAACAACCATCCAGGAATTGGTGCATATCAGTCCATAATTATATATAGCCCCCATATAAACCGATCCCCAGGTTTGACCTCCGGTGCCTTTTGGAGAAGCAAAATTCATCCGATCTGGTTGAAATTTGGTACGTGGTGGTAGTATATGATATTTAACAACCATGCCAAAAGTCGTCCATATCATATATAGGCCCCATATAAACCGATCCCGATATTTGGTTTTGGAGCCACTTGGAGGAGCAAATTTCATCCGAATGAAATTTGGTACATTGTGATAGTATATGGCCGTTAACAACCATGCCTATCTAAGTCCATATCGGTCTATAGTTATATATAGCCCTCAGAAAAATCGATCCCCAAAAAAAAAAATTGGTCCATATAAAGTTCATAATTGTATATATCCCCCATATAAGCGACATCATATTTCAATTCTGGCTCTCTACGTACCATATCGATTCGTAATTATTGTAGACTTACCTATACATACCTTTTTGTCTAATATATACCACGTATGTACTAACTCACAATTTAGAAAACGATGTTAAGAAGTTTTCAGATACCACAACCCATGTAATTCGATTGTGGATGACAGTCTTTCGTTTCTACGCAATCCATGGTGGAGGGTACATAAGATACGACCTGGCCGAATTTACGGCCGTATTTACTTGTTTTTAAGTTTGGTCCTCGCAAACTTAACAATTATTTCACTTACAGTTTAGAAGGCTTTATCTACTATAGTAAATTTCCTTTGCATACTTTCAGGCGGAACTCTTGCCCGTTGAGAAGATTATGATACAAAAGGAAAATTGTTAACAAATATAGTATTCGATCGGTATATTCGATTTTTTGTTAGGGATCATATCCGCAATTTTAACAGTATTTGATATACAAAAAATTTTACTGTATAATATAATTAAAAAGTGGCAAAACATCGAAAAGGTGGCACACAATTTTAAAAAGTATCAAAATACCATACTCTCCCAAGTCGACCAATTTTCAACTAGGGACGCACAAACTTGTAAACTTTGAAGAAGACATCTCAGCGATCATACAAAGAAGCAGTTAAGATGATATCTTTATCCATTCAAAAATTGCGGAATTATTTCCAAAAAAGGCGATTTGATAGTCGTATGACACATCTGCAACTCGAAAAACAAGTAAGGAAAGTCTAAAGTCGGGCGGGGCCGACTATATTATACCCTGCACAACTTTGCAGATCCAAATTTTCGATACCATATCACATCCGTCGAATGTGTTGGGGGCTATATATAAAGGTTTGTCCCAAATACATACATTTAAATATCACTCGATCTGGACAGAATTTGATAGACTTCAACAAAATCTACAGACTCAAAATTTAAGTCGGCTAATGCACTAGGGTGGAACACAATGTTAGTAAAAAAATATGGGAAACATTTAAATGTGAAGCAATTTTAAGGAAACTTCGCAAAAGTTTATTTATGATTTATCGCTCGATATACATGTATTAGAAGTTTAGGAAAATTAGAGTCATTTTTACAACTTTTCGACTAAACAGTGGCGATTTTACAAGGAAAATGTTGGTATTTTGACCATTTTTGTCGAAATCAGAGAAACATATATATGGGAGCTATATCTAAATCTGCACCGATTTCAACCAAATTTGGCACGCATAGCCACAATGCTAATTCTACTCCCTGTGCAAAATTTCAACTAAATCGGAGCAAAAAAATGGCCTCTGTGGCAAAAAATGGCTATATATGGGAGATATATCTAAATCTGAACCGATTTCAATAAAATTTTGCACACTTGACTACACTGCTAATTCTACTCCCTGTGTAAAATTTCAACCTAATTGGGGTAAAACTCTGGCTTCTGGGACCGTATTAGTGCATATCGAGCGAAAGATATATACGGGAGCTATATCTAAATCTGAACCGATTTCAATGAAATTTGGCACACTTGACTATAGTACTAATTGTTCTTCTTGTGCAAAATTTTAAGCCAATCAGGGTAAAACTCTGGCTTCTGGGGCCATATAAGTCCATATCGGGCGAAATATATATATGGGAGCTATACCTAAATCTGAACCGATTTCTTCCAAAATCAATAGGGATCTATTCTGAGCCAAGACACATACTTGTGCCAAATTTGAAGTCGATTGGACTAAAACTGCGACCTAGACTTTGATTACAAAATGTGTTCACGGACAGACGGACATGGCTATATCGACTCAGGAGCCCACCCTGACCATTTTTGCCAAAGACACCATGTGTCTATCTCGTCTCCTTCTGGGTGTTGCAAACATATGCACTAACTTATAATACCCTGTTCCACAGTGTGGAGCAGGGTATAATGAGGTTCACAATAAATTCTGACATCATAAGTTGTTTGTATTTTCCTTGTACTCTAACCACGGTTGCCACAGTCGGTAGATTTCTACCAAAAATATAGATTTTTTACTGTTTGATAGATTGGTAGAATTCTTGATTTTTTTTCTAAATTTTTGCAAAATATTCCTCTCCAAATAGAAGGTACTTCAATGTTCTATATAAAATAAAATGTAAAAAAAAATTCTATAGAAAGAAATATTTAACAAAATATTATATAGAAATAAAATTTTGACAAAATTTTCTATAGATATAAAAATATTCTAATAATATAATATAAAATAAAACAAAATATAATTCTAATAATAGCCATCGTGGTGCAATGGTTAGCATACCCGCCTTGCATATACAAGGTCGTGGGTTCGATTCCTGCTTCGACCGAACATCAAAAAGTTTTTCAGCGGTGGATTATCCAACCTCAGTAATGCTGGTGACATTTCTGAGGGTTTCAAAGCTTCTCTTAGTGGTTTCACTGCAATGTGGAACGCCGTTCGGACTCGGCTATAAAAAGGAGGTCCATTGTCATTGAGCTTAACATGGAATCGGGCAGCACTCAGTGATAAGAGAGAAGTTCACCAATGTGGTATCACAATGGACTGAATAGTCTAAGTGAGCCTGATACATCGGGCTGCCACCTAACCTAACCTAATAATATAAAATTGTAAGAAAATTTTCTACAGAAATAAAATTTTGAGAAAATTTTTTATAGAAATAAAATTTTGAAAAAAATGTTTATAGAAGTAAAATTTGGACAAAGTATTTTATAGAGGTTGACATTTTGACAAAATTTAATAGAAATACAAATTTTTGAAAAAATTGTCTATAAAAGTTAAATTATAAAAAAAGCACCTATAAAAATGAAATATTGTTAAAATTTTCTATAAATGTAATATCATTAAAAATTCAAATTTTCGTGTTACATCATACTATCAAAATCCATTGTGAGTAAGTACAAATTTGAGAAAAATTCTACAAAAGGTAAATTTTGACAAAAATTTATAGAAATTTTGACAAAATTTTCAGTCGAAATAAAATTTTGAAAAAATTTTCTATAGGAATAAAAATTTTCTATAAAAATACAATTTTGTGAAAATTATCAACAGAAATAACATTTTGAGAAAATTTTCTAACGAAATAAAATTTAGAGAAATTTTCTATAGAAGTAAAATTTGGACAAAATGTGTTTTAGAAAAATTAAATTTTGACTAAATTTTCTGTAGAAATAAATTTGTGATACAATTTTATATAGAAATAAAATTTTAACACAATTTTATATAGAAATAAAATAACATTTTGACTAAATTTCCTATAGAAATAAACTATTCTTTAGACATACAATTTTGAGAAAAATTTCTACAGAAATAATATTTTGAGAACATTTTCTATAGATGTAAAATTCGTACAAAATATTTTATAGAAGAGACATTTTGTAGACATTTTGATAAAATTTAAATATTGAAAAAAATTTATAGAAATAAAATTTTGAAAATTTTTCTATAGAAGTTAAATTTTGACAAAAAAAAAATCTATAAAAATAAAATATTGTCAAAATTTTTCAAAAATTAAATATCTTCAAAATTTCTTTTGGTTTTTATTGTTGGGTTGTTCTTCAATCAAATTTGTTGTTTTGATTGCAGCTTAAAAGCATTGCGTTGTCTAATTTACAAGAGTAGCTTAACCAACAGTGAAAAACTAAATTTTTAATTTCGTGTTAGATCATACAACCAAAATGCATTGTGAATAAAGGGTGATACGGTCAAAATTTGGTCAAGGGAAAACGCGTGTAAATCGGTGAAATCGTTTATTTAAAAAATCAAATTAAATTTCTTTTTCAAGTTCAATTAGTATAAAATTCAGAAAAATATTCAGTTAGGCTTTCGCTTTTCCAAATCCGAATTGCCGGGCTTCACGCTTGACATCTGCCATCAGATTTTGTACAGCCACCTTGTCCACCTTCTTCGCCGCAGAAAGCCAGTTTGCCTTGAACTGCTGCTCGTCCTTAGCAGTTTTTTTGGTCTTCTTTAGGTTCCGCTTGAGAATAGCCCAGTATTTCTCAATTGGGCGGAGCTCTGGCGTGTTGGGAGGGTTTTTGTCCTTGGGAACCACCTGCACGTTGTTGGCGGCGTACCACTCCATGGCCTTTTTACCGTAATGGCAAGATGCCAAATCCGGCCAAAACAGTGCGGAACAACCGTGTTTCTTCAGGAAAGGCAGCAGACGTTTATTCAAACACTCTTTCACGTAAATTTCTGGTTGACAGTCCCGGAAGCTATGCAAATACTGCCACCGTGGTGCAATGGTTAGCATGGCCGCCTTGCATACGCAAGGTCGTGGGATCGATTCCTGCTTCGACCGAACACCAAAAAGTTTTTCAGCGGTGGATTATCCCACCTCAGTAATGCTGGTGACATTTCTGAGGGTTTCAAAACTTCTCTAAGTGGTTTCACTGCAATGTGGAACGCCGTTCGGACTCGGCTATAAAAAGGAGGTCCCTTGTCATTGAGCTTAACATGGAATCGGGCAGCACTCAGTGATAAGAGAGAAGTTCACCAATGTGGTATCACAATGGACTGAATAGTCTAAGTGAGCCTGATACATCGGGCTGCCACCTAACCTAACCTAACCTAACCTAAATACTGCTTTTCAAGCCACAGGTACAGATGGCTTGCCAAACCAGATATTTCTTTGCGAACTTTGACAGTTTTACGTGCTTGAAAATATCTGCTACCTTTCCCCTTCCTTTTGCCGTATAAAACTCCTGTCCCGGAAGCTGCTTGTAGTCGGCTTTGACTTAGGTTTCGTCGTCCATTACCACGCAGTCAAACTTCGTCAGCATCGTCGTGTACAGCCTCCGGGATCGCGCTTTGGCCGTCGTATTTTGTTTATCATCTTGTAAGTCGATAGTCCGGCTCGTTTTTTGGCTCGATGCACGGTTGTAGACGATACATCCAGCTTATTTGCGGCATCTCGGAGAGAGAGGTTAGGGTTTCGCTTGAAACTACCGGCAACTCTCTTTGTCGTCTCAGCGGCTTCCGGTTTTCGATTTCCCACCGATCCAGACTTCCTGGCTGTCGACAAACGTTCCCCAAACACTTTAATTACATTTGTAACGGTTGATTTGGCAACTTTTAGCGACTTTGCCAGCTTTGCGTGTGACTAGCCCGGATTTTCGCGATGCGCGAGCAAAATTTTGATACGCTGCTCTTCTTGCTTGGACGGCATTTTGACAACTGAAGAGTGAATTCCAAAATCAAAATAGGAGCAATATTCTACACACACACCTTCAAAATGAGGGATGTTCAGGTTTCTTAAATGCAAAATTGAAAGAAATACGTCAAGTTTATATTGACCAAATTTTGACCGTATCACCCTTTAAGTTCTTCCCTATTGTTGACGTAGAAAATTTCCCTTGCTGGTGCAAGCTAAAATTTTTATAACATTTTAAATTGCATACATTTGCATTTCCAGAGATATTTATTACCCAAAAAAGTCGCTAATAGGAGATATTAAAATATATATGAATTTGCAAATACTGAAATAAACTTCTAAACAAAAAAATTGTAATTCATTTCTTTCGAAGAAAAAAAAGACAATGTTTCATACTAGCCACAAGAATTTGATCCAAAACTTCAAAATAAAAATTTTTTAAATACGGTAGATTTTTGGTAAAAGTTTCTTCAAATTTTGGTAGATTATTTTTGAAACGAGTGGCAATCGTCACTGTAACCCAATAGATTCGGTAGACCTCCCTGTCAATAGTTCGATGGTAGAGATTCTATGGTATTGATAGTAACATAGATGCTTCAGCTTTCTCATTTTCTGGCAAATATCACCTGCTCAATAGGAGTGGTCCTTTAAACCTCCGATGGCTTATTATAAAAGGAAGGTTGTATACATATCTCTACCTTCAACCGGAGAAGATAAAGTGTACAGGCACTTTCTGTATTGCTTTGAATTCCGTCGTCTGGCAAAGAGATATGCTAGTCTGTTCTCGATTTATATGCCCGTGATGATGTCTTCAAAAATATCCTTATTTTAATTTATTGTACCATCTAGCTAGGATAATTCATCCACATTCAAAGAAAATTGATTGCCTAGGATGTCATACTTGGCCTAGTTAGTGTATCTAAACACTTGTTTTGACTCAATTTCCCAAGTATGCAGAACGGTGTTTATTTATATGCTTTACTAAGCAAGTACATGTGCATCATCAGCATCGTCGTTATCATCACAGCAAGGACCAACATCATCTGTTCTAGGCAATAACATTCCAAAAAGCGGTGGCGGTGGCGACACCCGCAACTGATGTTGGCAATAGCAACACTGCCCATCAATGGCAGAAGTGCATAAGTGGCACTTATACAAGAACGATAATGATGTCACTGTTGTATCGTTGTTGTCCCTGGTTAACAAATTGTTTGTGTCATTGCTTGCAACTTCAGTGTTTTCGCGGTACTCGGATATATACCCTGGAACATCAAAACAAACCAAGTGCCTTGTAGCAGACAGGCAATGCTGCTAGCTGGCTGGCTGACTGGGCAGAAACTGCAGGTTGACATATCTGAAATGGGAAAGGGGCTACCCACTTGTTTTCCAGGATTAAAATAATCCAGATATTTTACGACCATGACACGCACACACACACACAATCATGAATATAACCCTGGGAGTATATCTTGTTCTAATGGTGGTGTCGTTGTGGCAATTATTACGGGGTGTGTGTGTGTATGTGGATAATACTGCGAATGCGGCAGTTACTCACGGTTATTATTTTTTTGTTTGTTATTTTGTCTCTCATTGCCCCATGTTGTGTAAGGGTTTTCTTGCATTATTGTGAACAACGTTGGTGTTTTTATTGTCCTTAATGCGGTTATTCTAAGTTTAGTCAGTTTAATGTACTTTTATATTTGAAACCTGAAACATTGACATGATGGAGTTTACCAAAATTGGCACAGTGTAATTCTCATTGCGTTGAATATCCAACAGCAGGAAATGTCAAAACCGATTTGGAAAGTATTGAAGGATCGAATTCCATGTCGGTTAGGTTAGGTTAAGTGGCAGCTCGATGTATCAGGCTCACTTAGACTATTTGGTCCATTGTGATACCACATTGGTTAACTTCTCTCTTATCACTGACTGCTGCCCGATTCCATGTTAAGTTCAATGGCAAAGGACCTCCTTTTTATAGACGAGTCCGAACGGCGTTCTACATTACAGTGAAACCACTTAGAGAAGCTTTGAAACCCTCAGAAATGTCACCAGCATTACTGAGGTGGGATAATCCACCGCTGACAAACTTTTTGGTGTTCGGTCGAAGGAGGAATCGAACCCACTACCTTGTGTATGTAAGGCGGGCATGCTAACCATTGCACCACGGTGGCCTTTAAAAGGACCTTTATAAGACTAGTATGATCCATGTGTATATTGTGAGACATCGCGGGAGTTTTAAAAGGTTGTAGTAACAGGTTGGCTGAAAGTCCCGGGTCTAACAAAGAAAAACACATTTTATGTCAAAAATTCGTTTTTATTATTCAATATAGTTCCCTTCAAGAGCGATACAACGATTATTACGACCTTTCAATTTGTTTATACCATTTTGGTAGTATTCCTTCGGCTTTGCCTCAAAACAGGCCTCAGTTTCGGCGATCACCTCTTCATTGCAGCCAAATTTTTTCCCTGCAAGCATCCTTTTGAGGTCTGAGAACAAAAAAAAAAAAAGTCGCTGGGGGCCAGATCTGGAGAATACGGTGGTTGGGGAAGCAATTCGAAGCCCAATTCATGAATTTTTACCATCTTTCTCAATGACTTGTGGCACGGTGCGTTGTCTTGGTGGAACAACACTTTTTATACCCTCCACCATAGGATGAGAGTATATTAACTTTGTCATTCCGTTTGTAACACATCGAAATATTACTCTAAGACCCCATAAAGTATATATATTCTGGGTCGTGGTGAAATTCTGAGTCGATCTGAGCATGTCCGTCCGTCTGTTGAAATCGCGCTAACTTCCGAACAAAACAAGCTATCGACTTGAAACTTGGCACAAGTAGTTGTTATTGATGTAGGTCGGATGGTATTGCAAATGGGCCATATCGGTCCACTTTTACGTATAGCCCCCATATAAACGGACCCCCAAATTTGGCTTTCGATTGCTCTAAGAGAAACAAATTTCATCCAATCCGACTGAAATTTGGTACATAGTGTTAGTATATGGTCCCTAACAACCATGCAAAAATTGGTCCATATCGGTCCACTTTTACGTATAGCCCCCTTATAAACGGACCCCCAAATTTGGCTTGCGATTGCTCTAAGAGAAGCAAATTTCATCCGATCCGGCTGAAATTTGGTACATGGTGTTAGTATATGGTCCCTAGCAACCATGCAAAAATTGGTCCATATCGGTCTACTTTTACGTATAGCCCCCATATAAACGGAGCCCCAAATTTGGCTTGCGATTGCTCTAAGAGAAGCACATTTCATCCGATCCGGCTGAAATTTGGTACATGGTGTTGGTATATGGTCTCTAATAACCATGCAAAAACTGGTCTACATCGGTGCATAATTATATATAGCCCCCATATAAACCGATCCCCAGATTTGGCTTGCGGAGCCTCAAAGAGAAGCAAATTTCATCCGATCCGGCTGAAATTTGGTACATGGTATTAGTATATACCATTCAAAAATTGGTCCATATTAGTCCATAATTATATGTAGCCCCTATATAAACCTATCCCCAGATTTGAACTCCGGAGCCACTTGGACGAGCAAAATTCATCCGATCCGGTTGAAATTTGCAACGTGGTGTTAATATATGGCCGCTAATAACAATGCCAAAATTGGTCCATATCGGCCTATAGTTATATATAGACGATCCGCAATCACACAAAAATTGGTCATTATCGGTTCAAAATCATGCTTGCCACTCGAGCAAAAATAATCTAGCAAAATTTTATTTCTATAAAATATTTTGTCGAAATTTTATTCCTATTGAAAATTTTGTCAAATTTTATTTCTATAGAAAATTTTGGCAAAATTTTATTTCTATAGAAAATGTTGTCAAAATTTTAATTCTATAGAGAATGTTGTAAAAATTTTAAATCTTTTGAAAATTTTGTAAAAATTTTATTCTATAGAAAATTTTGTCAAAATGTTATTTCTATAGAAAATTTTGTTAAAATCGTATTTCTATAGAAAATTTTGTCCATATTTTACTTTTATAAAAAATGTTGTCAAAATTTTATTTCTATAGAAAATTTTGTCAAACTTAATTATATACATATTTAATCGGCCATTTTAAGTTTAATATATACTACGTATGGACAACGTGGTATATATTACGGTGTTAGGAAGTTTTAAGATACCTTGTCATCGGCAAAAGTTACCGCAACCCAAGTAATTCGACTGTGGATGACAGTCTTCAGTATAAGTTTCTACGCAATCCATGGTGGAGGGTACATAAGCTTCGGCCTGGCCGAACTTACGGCCGTATATACTTGTTGTTCCAAAACCGTTCAATTTGGAATAGTGTTTAATTGGAGAAACCCAAATTCTGTGACAGACCATTTTCGTGCTAGCGAGGCATCTCCTAGTCACTTTATAATTTCATTTTTTAAACATCGGTGTTATATTCAGCTCGATTAAATCTGGCCTTCACTTTTCGGATCATTTCATTTGTTGTTAAAATTTTTTCGTCCATTTTTTGGAAGCGGTGCAACACTAACAGCACAATGGTAGCGAGAATTGATTCGATCTATTCACATTTAAATGCTGGAGGGCTCTAACGATCATATTATCACGTCTGAATTCAACCACGAATAACTTTATTTCTGAATGCAATAAATCAAAATGTTTTTGTAAGCTAATAAACAAATTAACTGCCATTGGAATAAATCTGTCAGCTGTCGAACGAGCGGTTTAGAAATGACAACAACCTGAATTTAATTGCAATATATACCATGCACAATGTACACTTACACATATATACAATGTGGCTAACATGGTACCAGTATACCGTATTGATATCAGAAAAAAATCGGGTTAAACCCGATGTTCGTCCGTCTGTTGAAATCAACCGGCAACAATAGCTGTTATTGATGTAGATCGGATGGCATTGCAATGGGACTATCGAACCACTTTTAAGTATAGCTCAAAAATTTGATCCAATTGAAATTTCGTACCATGCAAAAATTGGTCCATATAGGCCCCATATAAACCGATCCCAGATTAGACTTCCTGAGCTTATTGGAGGAGCAAATTTGATCAGATTCCGTCGAAATTTTGTACGTGATGTCATTATGTGTTTTCTATTAATCATCCAAAAATTTTTTACTGTCAGTCCATAATTATATACCGATCACTTATAAACCGATCCCCAAATATGTCTTCCGGGGCCTTTTGGATGATGAAATTTTATCCGATCTAGTTGAAATTTGATACTTAAAGTTAGTATATGCCCCTCTAACAGCCACGCAAAAATTGGTCCATATCGTTTTGTCATATTTTTGATTTTTACAATTATTTGTATAAATTCCTATTTGAAAATGTCACTTTTCTAACCGTCAAACCACTGTGCATTAATAATGACAATCTAATATTACCCGGTACACTATAGAACCTTAACAAGTGAATGCTACTGGTTGTAGGTTGCCATTGCTCATATTACTGTCGTTGATGATGGTAATGCTGTTGCTGACGAAGTTGAGAGGGGAATCATCTGTACTCAGCCATTTAAATGCTTCTGGCATAATTATACCAAGGGGTTGTTGTGAATGAAAAGTCCGCAATAGTAGCAATATCAAAACATCGTAGAAGTAGCAGTATGAACACCAACAGCAACAGCAGCAATGGCAACATTCAACATCAGCAATATGCTACTATGATATGATGCTGTAACCTTAGCTATGCAGCTGTGTTGTAGAACAGTGTCAGTTATTGTGTTGTGTACTAGGGACGATGCTATTGCTGAAGTTACTGGGTTACTGGTACAAGGGTTTCACATAACACGACTTCGAGTAGAACATACGTTGTTCTTGTTTTCAGTTTTCCTCTGCATCTTGGGGATTTATAATTTTGAAAAAAGTTTTGGTCTGTTGTTGTTGCTCGGCTTCTTCCTTTGCTCCTTCGTGTTGTTTTTTTTTTCGAGCTTAATATAAAGAAGTTTAAATATTTCGCCTACTTTGCAAAATAATAGGGTTGATTTATGGTGGAACCACAAGTATGCCTTAATGCGGAAAATTACAAAGTTGGCTATTTTGTATTGTCGGAGGGTTGGTGGAATTTCTCTTCCCCCGAGGGTTAGGTGTGGACAAAAAAGGCATCTGTTTGCTTGGGATACTCTCGCTTATTATTAATGGCTAGGGTATTATATGAAGTTGCTGTTTCAAAACATCCTTCTAAATACATAAGTGGGGTTAAACATATGGTCATGAATTAATATCTAAACTTGTATTGTTACGAAATGGTATGGGGGAAATGAATTGGCCATGCACTGCACAGATGTTTAGAAATTTGAAGTAACAAATTTAAAGAAGGAAATAACTGGAAAATTAAAATTGTGGAAAATATTAAATATAGGGGCTATGTACGGACTAATTTTTGGGTGATTAGTAAAAAATTTTAACAGAATAATGCTTGTTGTAGGCCATATACAAACACAACGTACCGACTTTCAAGCGAATCTGATGAAAGTTCCTGCTCCAAGAGGCTCCGAAAGCCAAATCTGGGTATCGATTTATATGGGGCTATATATAATTATGGACGGATGACGGATTTTTGCATGGTTTTTAAAGACCAGATACTAATACCATGTACCAAATTTCAGCCGGATCGGATGAAATTTGCTTCTCCAAGAGGCTCCGAAACAGCGTTGCGACAATGAGTTTTTATTTTGGACCAACATTTTTCCCAAATTGGACCAGAATTCGTACCAGCAGACCATTTTTATACCCACCACCATAGAATGGTGACGGGGGTATAATAAGTTTGTCATTCCGTTTGTAACACATCGAAATATCGATTTCCGACTATATAAAGTATATATATTCTTGATCAGGGAGAAATTCTAAGACGATATAACGATATCCGTCTGTCCGTCTGTCTGTTGTAATCACGCTACAGTCTTCAATAATGAAGCAATCGTGCTGAAATTTTGCACAAGCTCGTCTTTTGTCTGCAGGCAAGTCAAGTTCGAAGATGGGCTATATCGGTCCAGGTTTTGATATAGTCCCCATATAAACCGACCTCCCGATTTGGGGTCTTGGGCTTATAGAAATCGTAGTTTTTATCCAATTTGCCTGAAATTTGAAATCTGGAGGTATTTTATGACCATAAAGAGGTGTGCCAAAAATGGTGATTATCGGTCCACGTTTTGGTATAGCCTCCTTATAGACCGATCTCCCGATTTTACTTCTTGGGCTTATAGAAACAGCAGTTTTTATTCAATTTACCTGAAACTGAAAATCTAGAGGTATTGTAGGAACACAAATACGTGTGCCAAAAATTGTGAGTATCGGTCCATATTTTGGTATAGCCCCCATATAGACCGATCTCCCGATTTTACTTCTTGGGCTTATAGAAACCGCAGTTTTTATTCAATTTATCTGAAATTGGAAATCTAGAGGTATTGTAGGACCATAAAGAGGTGTGCCAAAAATGGTGAGTATCGGTCCATATTTTGGTATAGCCCCCATATAGACCGATCTCCCGATTTTACTTTTTGGGCTTATAGAAAACGCAATTTTTATTCAATTTACCTGAAATTGGAAATATAGAGGTATTGTAGGACCACAAATACGTGTGCCAAAAATTGTGAGTATCGGTCCATATTTTGGTATAGCCCCCATATAGACCGATCTCCCGATTTTACTTCTTGGGCTTATAGAAACCGCAGTTTTTATTCAATTTACCTGAAATTGGAAATATAGAGGAATTGTAGGACCACAAATACGTGTGCTAAAAATTGTGAGTATCGGTCCATATTTTGGTATAGCCCCCATATAGACCGATCTCCCGATTTGGGGTCTTGGGCTTATAGAAACCGTAGTTTTTATCCAATTTGTCTGAAATTGGAAATCTAGAGGTATTTTAGGACCATAAAGAGGTGTGCCGAAAATGGTGAGTATCGGTACATATTTTGGTATAGCCCCCATATAGACCGATCTCCCGATTTTACTTCTTGGGCTTATAGAAACCGTAGTTTTTATCCAATTTGTCTGAAATTGGAAATCTAGAGGTATTTTAGGACCATAAAGAGGTGTGCCGAAAATGGTGAGTATCGGTCCATATTTTGGTATAGCCCCCATATAGACCGATTTCCCAATTTTACTTTTTGGGCTTCTAGAATCCGAAGTTTTTATCCTATTTGCCTGAAATTGGAAATCTAGAGGTATTTTCGGGTCACAAAGAGGTGTGCCGAAAATGGTGAGTATCGGTCCATATTTTAGTATAGCCCCCATAAGAACGATCTCCCGATTTAACTCCTTGGGTTTCTAGAAACCGTAGTTTTTATCTGATATGCCTGAAATTGTAAATATTCTGGTATTTTAGGCTCACAAAAACGTGTATCAGATTAAGTTTTTATCGGTCCATTTGGTAATGCCTCCATATAGACCGACTTCACTTCTTGAGGGTGTAGAAGGCGCACTGATCATGAAAATTGCTTGAAACTCACTGTAAAATTTCCAGATTTTACTTCTACAGATTTAAGATTTCAAATCAAGACGTTATTTTATAATTTTCTTGCACACTTACAAGAGATGTTAATGATTCCTCTAAAACTCAAACAAAAATTGTTCTTATAAATCCAGAATCTGATATAGTCTTCATAGGTGAAATCTTTAAATTTATCTTCGGGAAGTGTCCTCAAGTCCTCAAGCCCTCCTGAAATTTCAAAGGAGACCCTAATATTTGGTTCATGGTGGTGGGTATTTAAGATTCGGCCCGGCCGAACTTACTGCTGTATATACTTGTTCCAAATTAAATTAATATCATTTAAAAGTTAAAAATTTTCCAAAATTTTACTTCAAAATAAATTAATGTCAAATAAATATTTACTTCTATAGAAAATTTTGCCAAATTTTATATCTTTAGAAAATTTTGTCAAAAAATTTATTTCTATAGAAAATTTGTCAAATTTTTATTTCTATAGAAAACTTTGTCAAAATGTTATTTCTGTAGAAAATTGTGTCTAAATTTTATTTCTATAGACAATTTTGTCAATATTTTATTTCTGTAGAAAATTTTGACAAAATTTTGTTTCTTTAGAAAATTTTGTCAATATTTTATTTATTTGTCAAACATTTATTTCTATAGATAGTTATTGCAAAATGTTATTTCTATATAACATTTTTACAGAATTTTCTTCTTATAGAAAATTTATGCATAGATACAAAATTAATCTATATAAAATGTTTTAAGTTTACTTCTTCCAAAATTTTGCAAAATTTTAATTCTATAGAAAATATTGTTAAAATTTTATTCCTGCAGAAAATTTTGTCGAGATTGTATTTCTATAGAAAATTGTGAAAAAAATACCGATTTGACGAAAATTCACCAGAATCAACGAAATTCCATTTGGTCCGACCATCGGACCAAATTTAAAAATTAATAATTTTTTGGACCAATTTTGGTCCGATCGCACCAAAATGGGAACCCTGCTCCGAAAGCCAAATCTGGGGATCGGCTTATATGGGGGCTTTATATAATTATGGACCGATATGGACAAATTTTTGCATGCTTGTTAAAGACCATATACTAACATCACGTACCAAATTTCCACTGCATCGGACGAAATTTGCTAAATCTGGGGTCGGTTTATACGTAAAAAATTGAATGAAAAGAACTTCCTGTGTAGTTAAAATAAAGAACATCATTGGGAATACATCTTCTGGAAGTGCTTTTAAAGTTGTGCCTCTGGATGAACTTCCAAATTTTTTTGCTGGGTAGTTAATATGTAATATTTTTTATACCCTGCGCTACACTGTGGAACACGGCTTTAGTCAATGTAGGCAAGTGTGCCAAATCGGTTCAGATTAAATATAGCTCCCATATATATCGTTCGCCTGATTTACACTCATATGACCACAGTGGCCAATCTTTTACTCCGATTTACTTTAAATTTAGCACAGGAAATAGAATTAACATTCCAACTGTCTGTACCAAATTTGGTTGAAATCGGTTCAGATTCGACAAAAATGGTCAAAATACCAACATTTTCCTTGTAAAATCGCCACTGCTTAGTCGAAAAATTACTCTAATTTTCCTAAACATCTAATACATATATATATCGAGCAATAAATCATAAATAAACTTTTGCGAAGTTTCCTTGAAATAGCTTCAGATTTAAATATTTCCCATATTTTTTTACTCATTGTGTTCCACCCTAGTGCATTAGCCGACTTAAATTTTGAGTCTATAGATTTTGTAGAAGTCTGTGAAATTCTGTCCAGATCGAGTGATATTTAAATGTATGTATTTGGGACAAACCTTTATATATAGCCCCCAACACATTTGACGGATGTGATATGGTATCGAAAATTTAGATCTACAAAGTGGTGCAGGGTATAATATAGTCGGCCCCGCACGACTTTAGACTTTCTTTACTTGTTTTTTACAAACATTGTGCTTCATCCCAGGGTGTTAGCCGATTTAATTTTTAATTCTAGCGATTTGGTATATGGGAATATAAACCTTGATAATAACTCCCAACACATTTGAAGGAGTTGAGATGGTAACACAAATTTTGGTCTACATAATGGCGAAGGGTATAATATAGTCGGCCCCGCCCGACTTTAGACGTTACTTACTTGTTATACCCTCCATCATAGGATGGGGGTATATTAACTTTGTCATTCCGTTTGTAACACATCGAAATATTGCTCTAAGACCCCATAAAGTATATATATTCTGGGTCGTGGTGAAATTCTGAGTCGATCTAAGCATGTCCGTCCGTCCGTCCGTCCGTCTGTTGAAATCACGCTAACTTCCGAACGAAACAAGCTATCGACTTGAAACTTGGCACAATTAGTTGTTATCGATGTAGGTCGGATGGTATTGAAAATGGGCCATATCGGTCCACTTTTACGTATAGCCCCCATATAAAGGGACCCTCAGATTTGGCTTGTGGAGCCTCTAACAGAAGCATATTTCATGCGATCCGGCTGAAATTTGGTACATGGTGTTGGTATATGGTCTCTAACAACCATGCAAAAATTGGTTCATATCGGTCCATAATTATATATAGCCCCCATATAAACCGATCCCCAGATTTGGCTTGTGGAGCCTCTAAGAGAAGCATATTTCATCCGATCCGGCTGAAATTTGGTACATGATGCTGGTATATGATCTCTAACAATCATGCAAAAATTGGTCCACATCGGTCCATGATTATATATAGCCCCCATATAAACCGATCCCCAGATTTGGCTTACGGAGCCTCTAAGAGAAGCATATTTCATCCGATCCGGCTGAAATTTGGTACATGTGTTGGTATATGGTCTCTAACAACCATGCAAAAATTGGTCCATATCGGTCCTTAATTATATATAGCCCCCATATAAACCGATCCGCAGATTTGGCTTGTGGAGCCTCAAACAGAAGCAAATTGCATCCGATCCGGCTGAAATTTGGTACATAGTGTTGATATATGGTCTGTAACAATCATGCAAAAATTGGTCCACATCGGTCCATAATTATATATAGTCCCCATATAAAACGTTCTCCAGATTTGACCTCCGGAGCCTCTTGGAGGAGCAAAATTCATCCGATCCGGTTCAAATTAGGAACGTGGTGTTAGTATATGGTCGGTAACAACCATACCGAAATTGGTCCAATCACACAAAACTTGAAACTAGAGCCAAAAATAATCTACCAAAATTTTATTTCTATAGAAAATTTTGCCAAAATTTTATTTCTGTAGAAAATGTTGTCAAAATTTTATTTCTAGAGAAAATTTTGTTAAAATTTTATTCGGTTCATAATAAAATTTTCATCATTGTCAAAATTTTATTTCTATAGAAAATTTTGTTCAAATTTTATTCGGTTCATAATCATGGTTGCCACTCGAGCCAAAAATAATCTACCAAGATTTTATTTCTATAGAAATGTTTTTCAAAAGTTTATTTCTATAGAAAATTTTGTTAAAATTTTATTTCTGTAGACATTTTTGTCAAAATTTTCTTTCTATAGAAAATTTTGTGAGAATTTTTATTTCGATAGAAAATTTTGTGAAAATTTTATTTCTATAGAAAATTTTGTTAAAATTTTATTTCTGTAGAAAATTTTGTCAAAATTTTATGTCTACTTTGTCAAACTGAATTATATACGTAGTGGATCGATCTTTTTCGATTTAATATATACCACGTATGGACTTACATACAATTTAGAGATGGTGTTAGGAGGTTTTAAGATACCTTGCCATCGGCAAGCGTTACCGCAACTTAACTTCCACTTGTGGGTGGCAGTGTTTAGAAGAAGTTTCTACGCAATCCATGATGGAGGGTACATAAGCTTCGGCCTGGCCGAACTTACGGCCGTATATACTTGTTTTTTACTAACATTGTGTTTCATCCCAGGGTGTTAGACCATTTAATTTTTAATTCTAGCGATTTTTTCGTTTCAGATATAAATATATGTATATGGGAATATAAACCTTGATAGTAACTCCCAACACATTTGACGGATGTGATATGGTATCGAATATTTAGATCTACAAAGTGGTGCATGGTATAAAATAGTCGGCCCGCCCGACTTTATACTTTCCTTACTTTTTATACCCACCACCATAAAATGGTGACGGGGGTATAATAAGTTTGTCATTCCGTTTGTAACACATCGAAATATCGATTTCCGACTATATATATATATATATTCTTGATCAGGGAGAAATTCTAAGACGATATAAGCATGTCCGTCTGTCTGTCTGTTGTAATCACGCTACAGCCTTCAATAATGGCGCTATCGTCCCCAAATTTGGCACATATTAGTTTTTTGTTTGCAGGCAGGTCAAGTTCGAAGATGGGCTATATCGGTCCAAGTTTTGATATAGTCCCCATATAAACCGACCTCCCGATTTGGGGTCTTGGGCCTATAAAAACCGTAGTTTTTATCAGATTTGCCTGAAATTGGAAATCCAGAGGTATGTTTGGACAATAAAGAGGTGTGTCGAAAATGATATGTATCGGTCCATGTTTTGGTATAGCCCCCATATAGACCGATCTCCCAATTTTGCTTCTTAGGCGTCTAGAAATAGTATTTTCTATCCGATTTGTCTGAAATTGAAAATCTAGAGGTATTTTAGGACCATAAGGAGGTGTGTCGAAAATGGTCCGTATCGGTCCATGTTTTGATATAGCCCCCATATAGACCGATCTCCCGATTTTGCTTCTTGGGCGTCTAGAAATTATATTTACCATCCGATTTACCTCAAATTGGAAATCTAGAGGTATTTTGGGACCATAAAGAGGTGTGTTGAAAATGGTCCTTATCGGTCCATGTTTTGGTATAGCCCCCATATAGACCGATCTCCCGATTTTGCTTCTTAAACGTCTAGAAACAGTATTTTCTAGCCGATTTGTCTGAAATTGAAAATCTAGAGGTATTTTAGGATCATAAGGAGGTGTGTCGAAAATGGTCCGTATCGGTCCATGTTTTGGTATAGCCCCCATATAGACCGATCTCCCGATTTTGCTTCTTGCGCGTCTAGAAACAGTATTTTCTATCCAATTTGTATGAAATTGAAAATCTAGGGGTATTTTGGGACCGTAAAGAGGTGAGTCGAAAATGGTCCGTATCGGTCCATGTTTTGATATAGCCCCCATATAAACCAACCTTCCGATTTGGAGTCTTGGGCCTATAAAAACCGTAGTTTTTATCCAATTTTCCTGAAATTGGAAATATAGAGGTATTTGAGGACCATAAAAAGGTGTGCCGAAAATGGTGCCCATCGGTCCATGTTTTGGTATAGCCCCCATATAGACCGATATCCCGATTTTGCTTCTAGGGCTTCTAGAAACTATATTTACCATCCGATTTGCCTGAAATTGGAAATCTAGAGGTGTTTGAGGACCATAAAAAGGTGTGCCGAAAATGGTGCTCATCGGTCCATGTTTTGATATAGCCCCCATAGAGACTGATCTCCCGATTTTGCTTCTTGGGCTTTTAGAAACTATATTTTCTATCCGATATTCCTGAAATTGAAAATCTAGAGTTCTTTTGGGACCATAAAAAGGTGTGCCGAAAATGGTGCCCATCGGTCAATTTTTTGGTATAGCCCCCATATAGACCGATCTCCCGATTTTGCTTCTTGGGCTTCTAGAAACTGTGTTTATTACCCGATTTGCCTGAAATTCGAAATCTAGAGGTATTTTTAGACCACAAATAAGTGTGCCGAAATTAAGGTATATCGGTCCATTTTTTGGTATAACCCCCATACAGACTGATCTCTCGATTTTTACTTCTTGGGCGTCTAGAGACTATGTTTTCTATGTTTGAAATTCTGGAGGTATTTTAAGATCACAAATACGTGAGTAGCAAATGGTACCCACTACGACGAAGAGTTTTCAAAGAAAACTATCATATTTGATTCATGGTGGTGGGTATTTAAAATTCGGCCCGGCCGAATTTACTGCTGTATATACTTGTTTTTTTGGAATACGGTAAACATTTTTTACTATGCGTTGTAATTTGGATTGTGATCTGGCATTTGTTTGTAGGTGAATAGCTTTATTAATATATCGCGGAAAGAGAATAAAAATTTGATAAATGACATCTGTATCCTAATTTTAATTTTATTGATCCTAGATTTAAAGTCAGATAGGTCGCTAAAAAATATTTTTATTAAAAAGAAGCCGCATCTATGGCTCAGAAAATCCTTAAGGGAAGGTCAAAACCTTTGGATCCAAGTAAACTTTTTTTTGAGTGTATGTAAATATGGATTATGTACCAGTGTTTCCATTTTAAATTAGATAAATGGTTATCACCAGTTACTAGATTAACCTTTTAAACCATTCATATGTTTAACTTCCTTAAGGCAGCACATATTTCATATAATTTTCTCATCTATAGATGACACACCCCTACAAAGATTTTTCTCCATGTGACTCGAACAGAATGTCTATTGACCTTATTGATGATGGAGTAAAATTTATATCTTTTAACTTTGTATTGCCTTTTGACCCTCCATCCCCATCTGTCGTTATGAAATTTCATATCTATAGCCATTATATGTCATCTTCCACTTGGGGCCCATATCAAATCGCATATAATTTATGGTTACAACTAGAGTGTGCGGGGAGGGAGAGAAAATGGAAAATTTTAACTATGACAGTGAACATTTATCGAATAAACAATTAAATGTCACATGCATCATACTCCTCCTTCTCCTCGTCCTTCACTTACCACCACCATCACTCGCCAAAAAGCTTAGAAACTACGCAAACCACGACAATCGAAAAGAAGAGAACTTTTTGAAAAGTTCAAACATGGCATTTAAGTTAAGTGAATATGCTTCCACAACTGATATCCTTGTGGGTTATTTATAATCCTCCCCCTGTCAGTTGAAAAAAAAAAAAAAAACAACACAAGGACCACTGAAAAACTTTGCATTGGAACATTTAAATCCTAGAAAATATGTCACACAGCGAAACAATCTCATGGTGCGTGAATTATTAAACACCAAAAACGGAAAAGAAAAACTCAAAAACTTTTGTATCTGCAGAATTTTCACAAAGTTGTATTCATTGTTTTTTTGTTGCTATTCATTGGTGTGGCTTCACACCCCATCCCAAAGAAAAAAAAGAATAGAAAACTTTGTAGACATCAACAACCAACATCTCACATCGCTTATATCCTCTTCACTAATTCCGGCACAGGGTGCTGGTACGATGCAGAACGACATGCAATGCAGCTCCAATTCTCCACATCGGTATAAATAACCATATCCATAGCTAAAAGGAAAACGAATGTATTTAATAAATCTTTACACTTAATGTGCTAAAAACACTCATCGATTTTCACCCGACAACGATTTCCTTTTGTCTCAAAACTTTTCTCTTTACTCTGGGTGCTGGGTGGGTAAGTGCAACGGCATCAACAACTCCATTAGGGTGTGTGGCTGTGTGTTGTTGTTGAGTTTTGCTATGATGTCATTTTTGAGAAATGAAAAATTTTCCGGAATTATTGGGAATGCAGCAAATAAATGTCTTTCAATATGTATATCCACCATGTTTACTTGCAAAGTTTTTATACCAACCACCATAGGAAGGAGGTATAATATGATTGTCATTCGTTTTTCAAAATATCGAATTAGGTTAAAGTGGCAGCCCGATTAAGATTAAGGCTCACTTAGACTATTCAGTCCATTGTGATAATTTTTTTATATCGAATTAAGATATGTAATAAGAAAAAATTGTCGACTTTTATTTTTTTTCCAAAATTTTTAAAAATCGACTTTGGATTGTCGACTTTTCTTTTTTTCCAAAACTTTTAAAAATCGACTTTGGAATTTTTTAGGACTTTTCATGGCCAAATAAAACCGAAAGCCGTTTATGAAATCGTGGACATTCCGTTTTGATTTTTCGTGAACGTTTCCGTCTCATTTTGTTACCGTCCGTTCACAATTTTGGAATGTATTTTTATACCCATGGGGGTATAATAAGATTATCATTCCGTTTGTGACACATCGATTTCCGACTATATAAAGTATATATATTTTTGTGGAGAGGGAGAGAGAGAGATTCTAAGACGATATAACATGTCCGTCTGGCTGTCTGTCTGTCTGCCTGTCTGTTGTAATCACGTTACAGTCTTCAATAATGAAGCAATCGCGCTTAAATTTTGCACAAGCTCGTCTTTTGTCTACAGGCAAGTCAAATTTGCCGATGGGCTATATCGGTCCAGGTTTTGATATAGTCCCCATATAAATCGACCTCCCGATTTGGGGTCTTGGGCTTATAGAAACCATAGTGTTCAATAAATTTGCCTGAAATTTTAAATCTAGAAGTATTTTAGGGCCATAAAGATGTGTACCGAAAATGGTGAGTATCGGTCCATGTTTTGATATAGCTCCCATATAGACCGATCTCCCGAGTTTACTTCTTTGGCTTTTAAAATTCGTAGTTTTTATCCAATTAGCCTAAAATTAGAAATCTGGAGATATTTAAGGACCATAAAAACGTGTGCCGAAAATGGCGTGTATCGGTTCATGTTTTGATACAGTCCCCATATAGACCGATCTCCCGATTTTAACAGGTTGGCTGATAAGTCCCCTGTCTAACAAAGAAAAACACATTTTTTTGTCAAAATTCGTTTTTATTAATCAACATAGTTCCCTTCAAGAGCGATACAACTATTATAACGACCTTCCAATTTTTTGATACCTGTTGGTAGTACTCCTTCTGTTTTGCCTCAAAATTGGCCTCAGTTTCGGCAATCACCTCTTCATTGCAGCCAAATTTTTTCCTGCGAGCATCCTTTTGAGGTCTGAGAACAAGAAAAAGTCGCTGGGGGGCCAGATCTGGAGAATACGGTGGGTGGGGAAGCTATTCGAAGCCCATCGTTTGCCACCGTTCTCAATGACTTGTGGCACGGTGCGTTGTCTTGGTGGAACAACACTTTTTATACCCTCCACCATAGGATGGGGGTATATTAACTTTGTCATTCCGTTTGTAACACATCGAAATATTGCTCTAAGACCCCATAAAGTATATATATTCTGGGTCGTGGTGAAATTCTGAGTCGATCTAAGCATGTCCGCCCGTCTGTCCGTCTGTCCGGCTGTCCGTCCGTCTGTGGAAATCACGCTAACTTCCGAACGAAACTAGCTATCGACTTGAAACTTGGCACAAGTAGTTGTTATTGCTGTGGGTCGGTTGGTATTGAAAATGGGCCATATCGGCCCACGTTTACGTATAGCCCCCATATAAACCGATCCCCAAATTTGGCTTGCGGAGCCTTACGGAGCAGCAAAATTCATCCGATCCGGTTGAAATTTGGTACGTGGTCTAAGTATACGGTATCTAACAACCATGCCAAAATTGGTCCATATCGGTCCATAATTATATATAGCCCCCATATAAACCGATCCCCAGATTTGACCTCCGGAGCCTCTTGGCTCCGATCCGGTTGAAATTTGGTACCTGATGTTAGTATACGGTCTCTAACAACCATGCAAAAATTAGTCCATATCGGTCCATAAATATATATAGCTCCCATATAAACCGATCCCCAGATTTGACCTCCGGAGCCTCTTGGAGGAGCAAACTTCATCCTACCCAATTGAAATTTGGTACGTGGTGTTAGCATATGGTCTCTAACAACCATGCAAAAACTGGTCCATATCGGTCCATAATTATATATAGCTCCCATATAAACCGATCCCCAGATTTGACCTCCGGAGCCTCTTGGTTACCCCTCCAATTCATCCGATCCGTTTGAAATTGGGTACCTGATGTTAATATACGGTATCTAACAAGCATGCAAAAATTGGTCCATATCGGTCCATAATTATATATAGCTCCCATATAAACCGATCCCCAGATTTGAACTCTGGAGCCTCTTGGATGAGCAAAATTCATCCGATCCAATTGAAATTTAGTACGTGGTGTTAGTATATGGTATCTAACAACCATGCAAAAATTGGTCCATATCGGTCCATAATTATATATAGCTCCCATATAAACCGATCCCCAGATTTGACCTCCGGAGCCTATTGGAGGAGCAAAAGTCATCCGATGCGGTTGAAATTTGGTACATTTCGTTAGTATATTGCCTCTAACAGCCATGTAAAAATTGTCAAATTTTATTACTATAGAAAGTTTTGTCAAAATTTCATTTCTATAGAAAGTTTTGTAAAAAGTTTATTTCTATAGCAATGTTTGTCAACATTTTATTTCCATAGAAAATTTTGTCAAAATTTTATTTCTATAGAAAATTTTGTAAAAAATTTATTTCTGTAGAACATTTTGTCAACATTTTATTTCTATAGACAATTTTGTCAAAATTTTATTTCTATAGAACATTTTGTCAACATTTTATTTCTATAGAAAATTTTGTCAACATTTTATTTTTATAGAAAATTTTGTCAAAATTTTATTGCTATAGAAAATTTTGTCAACATTTTACTTCCATAGAAAATTTTGTCAACATTTTATTTCTATAGAAAATTTTCTCAAGTTTTTATTTCTATAGAAAATTTTGTCAAAATTTTATTTCTATAGAAAATTTTGTCAAACTGAATTATATACGTATTTAATTGGCCTTTTTTTTTGTTTAATATATACCCCTTATGGACTAACTTACAATTTAGAAGACAGTGTTAAAAAGTTTTACGATACCTTGCCATCGGCAAGTGTTATCGCAACCCAAGTAATTCGATTGTGGATGACAGCCTTTAGTAGAAGTTCCTACGCAATCCATGGTGGAGGGTACATAAGATTCGGCCTGGCCGAACTTACGGCCGTATATACTTGTTTCTTCTTCATATGGGGCCGTTTTGCCGCAATTTCCACCTTCAAACGCTCCAATAACGCCATATAATAGTCACTGTTGATGGTTTTTTCCTTCTCAAGATAATCAATAAAAATTATTCCATGCGCATCCCAAAAAACAGAGGCCATTACTTTGCCAGCGGACTTTTGAGTCTTTCCACGCTTCGGAGACGGCGGTTCACCGGTCGCTGTCCACTCAGCCGACTGTCGATTGGACTCACGAGTGTAGTGGTGGAGCCATGTTTCATCCATTCTCACATATCGACGGAAAAACTCGGGTGTATTACGAGTTAACAGCTGTAAACACCGCTCAAAATCATCAACACGTTGTTTTTGGTCAAATGTGAGCTCGCGCTGCACCCATTTTGCACAGAGCTTCCGCATATCAAAATATTGATGAATGATATGATCAACACGTTCCTTTGATATCTTTAAGGCCTCTGCTATCTCGATCAACTTCATTTTACGGTCATTCAAAATCATTTTGTGGATTTTTTTGATGTTTTCGTCGGTAACCACTTCTTTCGGGCGTCCACTGCGTTCACCGTCCTCCGTGCTCATTTCACCACGCTTGAATTTTGCATACCAATCAATTATTGTTGATTTCCCTGGGGCAGAGTCCGGAAACTCATTATCAAGCCAAGTTTTTGCTCCCACCGTATTTCCCCTTCAGAAAACAGTATTTTATTAAAACACGAAATTCCTTTTTTTCCATTTTTTTACAATAACAAAAGTTGCTTCACAAAAGACGCTCTATCTCACAAACAAATTGACTTACAGACGTCAACGTTTGACACGAATCATTTGAAGGTTGGTACTATATAAAAATAATATGCATTTACTACTAGCGACACCATCTATGTGTCAGATCGGGGTTTTTTTATCCAATTAGCCTAAATTTAGAAATCTGGAGATATTTTAGGACTATAAAGATGTGTGCCGAAAATGGCGTGTATCGGTCCATGTTTTGATGTAGCCCCCATATAGACCGATTTCCCGATTTTACTTCTTGAGCTTCTAGAATCCGTAGTTTTTGTCCAATTTGCCTAAAATAAAAATCAAGAGGCATTTTGGGACCATAAAAATGTTTTCAAAAACTGGTCAGTATCAGACTGTGGTGTTATGTTGCCCCCATATATACTGATCTCCCGATTTTACTTCTTGGGCTTCTAGAAACCGTAGTTTTTATCCAATTTGACTGAAATTGACAATTTGGAGATTTTTTAGGACTATCAATAGGTGTGCTGAATTTATTGTCGGTACAGGTTTTGATATAGCCTCCTTTAAAACAGGCCCCCCCGATTTGGGGTCTAGATTCTAGAACCGCCATATAGACCGATATAGAAGGTTCACTGATCATGAAAATTGTTTGAAACTGAATGTAAAATTTCCAGATTTTACTTCTCGTAGTCATTTAAATAATGAGGTAAAAATCTACAGATTTTCTATCAAGGCGTTATTTTGCTTACACACTTACACGATATGATTATAAGTCCCCTAAAACTCAAACAAAAATGGTTCTTATAAATCCAGAATCTGATCTAGTCTTCATAGGTAAAATTTTTAAATGTATCTTCGGGAAGCGCAGTGGTTGAACTGATCAGCTTGGGAGAATATTTGTCATAAAACCCCCTGAAATTATGAAGTAATCCCAGCAGAAAAATTTGGAAATTCTTCCAAAGGCACAACTTCAAAAGCACTTCCAGAAGATGAAGATGATGTTCTTTATTTTAACTACCCCGGAAGTTTTTTTAATTAATTTTTTTATTACTTAGTTTTTTTCATACTTTTAATGGGTAATTTTAAATTTTTTTTAGTTTCAAATAGGTTAAAAACAGAGTAAGAATTCAGAAATGGTACAAATTATTTAAATTTTTTCAAAAAAATGCTAAATCCAGTCTGAAAAATTGATGAATTTATGAAAATATTTGAGGTCAAACGTTTCCGAAAAGCGTTAGAATCCATTAAAAATTATAAAAATTATTTATTTGACAAAATATCACAGAATTTTTGAATTTACATCCAAAACATTGAATTCGGATCACACCTAAAGAAGTGATGCAAATTCAGTGCAACGGCTTTTGAAATGGAGGACTTCCGTCCTATGACAATCCCATCCCAGCAAAAAAAATTGGAAGTTCTTCCAAAGGCACAACTTTAAAAGCACTTCCAGAAGATGTACTACAAATGATGTTCTTTATTATAACTACACAGGTAGTTCTTTTAATTCAATTTTTTATAACATGCTTTTCTACACTTTTAATGGGTAATTTTAACTTTTTCTGTTTCAAATAGGTTAAAAACAGAGTAAGAATTCGTAAAATGGTACAAATCATTTAAATTTTGCCGAAAAAATTGCTAAATCCAATCTGAAAAATGTGTGAATTTTTGAAAATATTTGAGGTCAAACGTTTCCGACAAGCATTATAATCCATTAAAAATTAAAAACAAATATACAAAAATTATTTATGTTTCAAAATATCACAAAATTTTTTAATTTACATCCAAAACGTTGAATTCGGATGACACCTAAAGAAGTTATGCAAATTCAGTGCAAAGGCTGTTGAAATGGAGGACTTCCGTCCTATGACAAGCCCATGTTAAATTCATCGCTTCTGCGTCAATTTTGCACCACTTCCGGATCCAAAGAGAACATTTTCATTACTTTTTTGGCGACGCTTTTTTTTGCTGGGATGTTGAATTTATCGCTTCTGCGTCAATTTTGCACCACTTCCAGGTCCAAAAAGAACATTTTCATTCCTTTTTTGGCTACGCTTTTTTTGCTGGGCCGCTACGACGAAGAATTTTCAAAGGGAACTATTATATTTGATTCATGGTGGTGAGTATTTAAGATTCGGAATTTTGCCGGGTATAAAACACCGTAAAGACAAAAAAAATTAAGGAAATTTCTAAACAAATATTTTACGAGTGTACTGATCGATTTCTCGACAGACAAGTAGAAAGACTTAGGATTTTTTTATGTTATCACTTTTTTATACCCTCCACCATAGGATGGGGGTATATATGGGTTTGTACCACAATGCATGTGGGCCATATTGGACCACTTTTATGTGTAGCCCCATATAAACCGACTCCCAGATTTGGTTCGCGGAGCCTCTTAGAGAGGCAAATTTCATCCGGGTTGAAATTTGGTACGAGGTGTAAATATATGGAGCTACCGTGGTGCAATGGTTAGCATGCCCGCCTTGCATACATAAGGTCGTGGGTTCGATTCCTGCTTCGACCGAACACCAAAAAGTTTTTCAGCGGTGGATTATCCCACCTCAGTAATGATGGTGACATTTCTGAGGGTTTCGAAGCTTCTCTAAGCGGTGGATTATCCCACCTCAGTAATGATGGTGACATTTCTGAGGGTTTCGAAGCTTCTCTAAGTGGTTTCACTGCAATTTGGAACGCCGTTCGGACTCGGCTATAAAAAGCAGGTCCCTTGTCATTGAGCTTAACATGGAATCGAGCAGCACTCAGTCATAAGAGAGAAGTTCACCAATATGGTATCACAATGGACTGAATAGTCTAAGTGAGCCTGATACATCGGGCTGCCACCTAACCTAACCTATGGTCTCTAATAACCATGCAAAAATTGGTCCGAATCGGTCCATAATTACATGGTGGAGGGTACATAAGATTCGGCCTAGCCTTACTTACGGCTGTACATACTCCCAGCAAAAACTCTCATTACCCGGTAATCTTGTAGGTAAGCCTATTTAAAAATTAATAACCACTTATTAATTGGCATCGCTTCAGATTACATTTACATACCCATGTCCTAGGAGGAAAGTACTTCTCCCCAGGCATACTTTAGGCCATAAAATAAGTAGTGCATTTAAAGCATATAATCACCTGCTATGTAATGACTTATTCGTACACTCAAAAAAAAAAGTGAACTCTCTATTTCACTAAAGCCAATTTAACTTTATTTTTGTTCATAGAAATATTATGTTTGGAGAAAGTTTTCTTTACTCTAATAATTTTTTGTGTACGTTAGTTAAATTAACTAAACCCGAGGAAAAAAATATACTCAAATGAAGCGCAAAAATTAACTAAATTCGTGTCTTCCACAAAATAGTTCAAAATTTCTTTAAATTTGTAAATTTTGCCAAAAATGCGTCCATCATGAAATTCGTATGTCACTAAAGACATTCTTGCAATTTTGAACTCCAAGTTTTTTCTTCAAACTACAAAATTTTCTTTAACAAGTGAAAAAACTTAGTTATGTCTAATAAGTTTTCTTGTATTTGTCGAAAAATATTTACTTATTTTATGACATCGGCGTTTGTAATACTGTTTAGTTAAAATTTTCTACAAATATTCAAAATTTTCTAAAATTAACCGAAAGTTTTCTTCCTCGTGGGTTCACTGTTTTTTCAGTGTAGATACACCAAACCTTGCAAAATAGCCACTTATTGTCTCAGGCAACCAAATCTCGATAATATTGATTTCTATCGCCGATTACAATGGATCCAAATATGGCGAGTGATGCTGTAATAGGAGAACTACTTGAATAGAAACGAATATTGTATAAATAAACAAAAAATCTAATAAATAATCTAAATAAGATTACACGTAAATTGATTTCACACTTAAAATAGAAATAAATGTAGGTTGTTTAAGGGAGGTGGATTCGTGAATTACTTTATAATATATCCAATAGCCAATTAACATAAGGTTCGAAATCTCCTAAAAGTGGATTTTAAGTCTCTTTTTTATAAGGCAAATGGCATTTGAAATTTAGTTTAAGCGCATTTTGGAAGTGTAATTATTAAGGGGTAATTTTAACTTTTTTGTTTCAAATAGGTTAAAAACAGATTAAGAATTAATCAAGTGGTAGACATTTTTTAAGTTTTGTCGAAAAAAATGCTAAATACATGTTATGTATTAAGAATATGCAAACGGAGGTATAAAAACTTCAATTAAAGAAACTCACTGTGTAGTTAAAGTAATGAGTATCTTTGTGAGAACATTTTTGGAAGTGTTTTTAACGTTTTTTGCTGGATCTAATAGCACCTTCAACAGTGTATGTGTAGCAACTGAAACAAAATACGAGAGGTTTTTAAGTTTTCCTCGAACCCAATGCTCGAAGAAAGTTCATGTAACCCTCATGTACATAGTTCATGAAGTATCAACATAAGATTAAGCAAAGATTATGGTTGCTTCAACAATTGAAACTTTTGCTCTTATGAGGGAGACCTCAATCCATCTATCAAACAAGAATAAGAAGAAGTGATTCTTTCCATATCTAATGTACATAGACAAATTGCCAATGTTGGCATGGAATATTTCTCTAACTTAGGGAAGAATAAACACAGCAAGATCTACGGGAAACTTTAGCGTTAAAAATTTTTCCATTTTGATAAATTGTGATTTGAACAGTTTATCTTTTTTTCATTTCATCTGATACTATGTAGTATTTATTTTCCCTGTAATTGTGTTTTGGGCTGTGTGGTAAGAAGGATTTTGGATGAGAAAATGAATAGCAAAAAAAAAGAAAGTTTTGGAAAAGTTTTAGTTGTTTTCAAGTATTTCGAGGACTCAAGAACTAGAAAAAATAAGTATTAAGAACATCAATTAGGTATTAATGTAGGTAGGAGAAGAACGCCATATTGTCTTCGTGGGCATAACTTTGAAGTCTTCAATTAGCGTAATGTCCGTAATAGATTTTGTGGAATAAATTTGTTGATTGAAATTCTCAATGGGGATATATCCTATAGGTTAGTTATTTGTTTCGTTCTCCTGAGATTTCATATTATTTTAAAGTATATTTTTTATCTTGAATGATTCCTCAAAAAAAAATTTCCCCAATACAAAAAAAAAACAAAAAACCGAAATTTAAATCTTTCCATGAATAGTCAACATTGTGTCACAGAGTTGATTGCAAATTGCTTATACATTCTTATCTATCCTTAAGGATGTAAATATACATGTCCCCCTTTTTTTGCATAGAAGATTTCTCTAGATTCTTGAGTTTTGCTACTACTCAAGGTAAGATGGTGAAGAAGAAAAGAACAAAAAAAAAAAAACAAATCAAAATGAACTTTGAGCAATTAATGAAATGTGTAGGCAGAACCTCTTGCCGACTACTCTGTCGACATCGAAAAAAGAAAATCAAGCAGAATCTCTTGCAAATTTATGTTGTCCTTTTATCAATTTTCCTTTTACTGATGATTCGTATTTATTTGTATTTTTTGTGTCTATTTTCAACATTTCATGTTGTTGACATTAGCATTTCAAGTCTTCTTTAGGTTTAACAAACATTTTGCATTTTTTCGTTTCGTTTCGTTTTTTGTTTGTTTGACAACATCTTCTTTTGCTTCTTGGAATTCGAAAGCTTTTATAGCGTATTACAATTCTAATTCAATACACTAAGAAAAAACATTTTCAATTCAATAATTTATTAGTTTATTTATAATCGTAATCTATCTATACTCGTACACCCTCAAAAAAAAAATCGCTTCTCTAACATATGTTCCAAACATATTTTGCAGGAAGCACATATATTATTGGATACTGCTGAACAATTAATATGTTTGTTTTATGTGAGCATATTATATGTTTGGAAGCATTTTGAGTCCAAAAATAGTATATGCTTGGAAGAATTCCCCAAAGAAGATTGTGCTCATTCCCTCACATAATTTTCACTTCCTCGAAATTTTTGATTTCTTCGCATCTTTTTCTGTAATACAAATATGCGGGTTTTTTTTTCAATTCTCTTGGTTCCGAATGTCTATTCTCTTTATTCCGAATACTCATTCTAATATTCAAATTAAATAGTATTTAGACTTAAGCTTATAAAATTTGTGGCCTTATCATGAAACAGTTTGACGAAACAACATATAAGCGGTTTGACAGAAATTGCTCTCATTTCATTGTCTGGCTGTGTTATGTTGATATCTTTTTATTCAACCCTCCCGGTTTCCATTTCTTTTTATTTCTCTATACTAACTCTCTCTCTCTCTCTGTCGCTCTCTGAATAAAGTATCACAACATATATATGTTTACTAGAAATTTGTAAATTTATATATGTTTACATTCACACATATTATTTTTATGAAACATTCATGCCCCAAACATAATATATTCTAACATTAACAAATGTGTTCCAAACATTTTGTGTTAGTTTAGGAACATTACATGTTTGCACTTAAATATATTGTGTTTAAAAATTGTGCCCGAAACACATTTTGTTTGTATCGGAACATATGAAAAACATTTTTTTCTAACAGTGTATATGTATAAAATTCAAAGTATGTTTATTTATTGGTTTGTTTGTATGTTCCGTGTAGGGGGCACTCATGTGGTGAAAATAGGCTACCTAATTTGTTGATACCTGGTTGCTGAGGGGGACCTCCCCTTTGTCCGATTTTTTGAAAATTGGATCAAAGTTGACCGATTTGCTTGAAATTTTCATTGAAGGTTGGGGTAGGCATCAAGACAAATATCCCCAACTTTATTTTTCGATATTTGGTTGCGGATGGGGACCTCCCCTTTGTCCGTTTATTTTTTAAAGTACAGTGAAAAAACTAAAATTCTCTAAATTACCTGAGATTTACAGAGAACATGTGGTGAGGTTATTAAATTAATATGTGGTACCTGATGTATTCATATGTGGTCGGGAAGGGGACCTCGCCCTTACCCGACTTTTTGAAACCTGGACCAAAATTATCCGATTTGGTTGAAATTTTCAGAGAAGGTTGTAGGGTGCGTCTAGACAAAGGACGGCTAACTTATTTTTCGATATTTGGTCAGCCAGGGGACCTCCCTTTTGCTCAAATTTTTTAAAGTACAGTGAAAACAAAACAAATTCTTCGAATGAAGATTTACGGAAAACAGGATGAGGTTATGAAATTTATATCAGGGGCTAATCACGGCATTCGATATCGAATTCATAATCACTTAGACTATGTAGTCCATTGTGATACCACAGTGGTGAACTTCTTATCACTTATCACTGAGTGCTGCCCGATTCCATGTTAAGCTCATAGCCGAGTCCGAACGGCGTTCCACATTTCAGTGAAACCACCCTACGGGAGATGGATCAAGCACAGGACCGGTACAGAACTAGTCCCTGGTGTGTATGGACCAGTCCTAGTTCTGGTCAAGACGTATGGGAGGGACCGGTCACTTTAACATGGGTTTGTCATTGACGAGGTAAATTTACACTTTAGGACACGTCTTGGACTCGTTGCTAAGAACACGTCCTGGGACATTAGTAATAGCACTCCATAGACAGGTCCTCATGAATCAGTCCCGGACAAACTCTTAGGAATCTGTTTATGTTATCCGAATCGCATCAGAAATGAAAAACTTTTGAAATATGTTCAACAATAGGTTATTCTGCTAATTCTAATTCACTAAACGTGTAGATCCAATTAGATTTTTATATCAAGCCAGTATGGAAATCATTAAATTTTGACTATTTAAAAACTGCAACAAAGTGGATCACCGGTACCAGTCCTGTGATAGGTCCGTCAGTTGCAATTTGCACCAATTTCCCGTATGGCACTTAGAGAAGCTTTGAAACCCTCAAAAATGTCACCAGCATTTCTGGTGGGTGGGATAATCCACCGCTGAAAAACTTTTTGGTGTTCGGTCGTAGCAGGAATCGAACCCACGACCTTGTGTATGCAAGGCGTGGTATATACTAGACATCGGATCGCGGGAGTCGATATCGAGTTTTTTGATCGACAATTTTTATACCCTCTACCATAGGATGGGGGGTATATTAACTTTGTCATTCCGTTTGTAACACATCGAAATATTGCTCTAAGACCCCATAAAGTATATATATTTTGGGTCGTGGTGAAATTCTGAGTCGATCTGAGCATGTCCGTCCGTCCGTCTGTCTTTTGAAATCACGCCAACTTCCGAACGAAACAAGCTATCGACTTGAAACTTGGCACAAGTAGTTGTGATTGATGTAGGTCAGATGGTATTGCAAATGGGCCATATCGGTCCACTTTTACGTATAGCCCCCATATAAACGGACCCCCAAATTTGGCTTGCGAGGCCTCTAAGAGAAGCAAATTTCATCCAATCCGGCTGAAATTTGGTACATGGTGTTGGTATATGGTCTCTAACAACCATGCAAAAATTGGTCCACATGGGTCCATAATTATATATAGCGCCCATATAAACCGATCCCCCGATTTGGCTAGCGAGGCCTCTAAGAGAAGCAAATTTCATCCGATCCGGCTGAAATTTGGTACATGGTGTTAGAATATGGTCTGTAACAACCATGCAAAAATTGGTCCACATCGGTTCATAATTATATATAGCCCCCATATAAACCGAACACCAGATTTGACCTCCGGGGCCTCTTGGAAGACCAAAATTCATCTGATGCAGTTGAAATTTGGTACGTGGTGTTAATATATGGCCCCAACCTCCCATGCAAAAATTGGTCGAAATCGGTCCATAATTATATATAGCACCCATATAAACCGATCCCCAGATTTGATCTCCGGAGCCCCTTGGAAGAGCAAAATTCATCCGATTCGGTTTAAATTTGGTACGTGATGTTGGTATATGGTATCCAACAACAATGCAGGAATTGGTTCATATCAGTCCATAATTATATATAGCACCCATATAAACCGATCTCCAGATTTGACCTCCGGTGCCTTTTGGAGAAGCAAAATTCATCCGATCTTGTTGAAACTTTGTTGGTATATGATATTCAACAACCATGTCAAAAGTGGTCCATATCAGTCCATAATCATATATAGCCCCCATATAAACCGATCCCGAGACTTGATTTTGGAGCCTCTTGGAGGAGCAAAATTCATCCGAGTCAGTTGAAATTGGGTACATTGTGCTAGTGTATGGCCGTTAACAACCATACCTAACGAGGTCCATATCGGTCTATAGTTATATATAGCCCTCAGATAAATCGATGCCCAATCACACAAAAATTGGTCCATATGAATAATTGTATATAGCCCCCATATAAGCGACCCCCATATTTCAATTCTGGCTCCCTATGTACCGTGCTAAAGTCCATATCGATTCGTAATTATTTGTAGACTTACCTACACATACTTTTTTTGTCTAATGTATACCACGTATGGACTAACTCACAATTTAGAAAACGATTTAAGATACCACAACCCAAGTAATTCGATTGTGGATGACAGTCTTTCGTAGAGGCTTCTACGCAATCCATGGTGGAGGGTACATAAGATTCGGCCTGGCCGAACTTACGGCCGTTTATACTTGTTTTCCTTAAGAAAACTGTATTTTTATCAAAACACGAAATTCCTTTTTTTCCATTTTTTTTTCACAATAACAAAAGTTGCTTCACAAAAGACGCTCTATCTGACAAACTAATTGACTTACAGACGTCAAATTTTGACACGAATCATTTGAAGGTTGGTACTATATAAAAATAATATGCATTAAATAATAGCGACGCCATCTATGTGTCAGACCGGGGACTTATCAGCCAACCTGTTGTATCGTATCGGCCTTTTGGATATTTTTAAGTCATTAAGCAGACTATCGACAGATCCATATATTTAGAGGCTGCATTAAATAATAAAAAAATAACAAAAATACTATATCTCAGGTCAATCGAAGACCTACTGGTATTCACGCCAATATCACATAGCCAAATAAATGTGGTATTTTCCAAGTGTATAATCTCTCAGTTCAATTTAGTTCAGTACTCTTGATGCGTTTATGCCTTCCTTTACTACTTCTGCTGCTGGTGCTTATGGCTGGCCTGATGAAGATGATGATGACGATGCCTTTTGCTGGCAGTAGGACTTTACAAACATTTTCCTTTTAATTTATTTGATTAAATGCATTTAAAAGAGACAGAAGCAAAGGCGGTGGCAATAACTTCTCAGTTATTTCCGAGACGAGAAGGAATACGAAAAATCAGCACAGAACAAGAAGAATTCAAGAAAAAAAGTTTAAATATTTACATAAACTCTCTCCATCTCTCTATCTCGCTCCAACTCTCTGAAGATGAGTCAAGGAGTGTTGGAAACTAAAGAAAGGATTTTTACTAAGGCTTACTCTATTCTTACTCTGCTGCCTTTGCTTTGATTCGGTTAAGTGCTTAAGGATGTTTGAATTGAATTTTAATTGGGTCATTTATGTTATCAAATGTACCGGAAAAGTTATGCTAATATCTTCACAAAAAACCAAGAAAATGTAGAATCAGAGAAAGGGGAAGAGACAAAAAATATACCTATTTGGGAATTGCTTAAATTAAGTTATTGAGAAGGGAATCATTGCAAGGAATATTTGTTACTGACATTGCACAAACAATGATCAATTTCAATGATAAGGGTTCAAATCCATTATTTGTAATTGGATAATGGTTTGCAAATAAGGATTTACTCAAATAGTTGTAATGAAAGAATTTTGATGATGTACGATATTCCAAAATAAAAAAGAAGATTAATTGGTGTAAGTAAGGAGTTTGATTTCTTCCAAACAATTGGTCATATTGTGACGAAAGGACAGTGTAATAAGCCTATGTGGCTGTATTAAGTCTATACAGTATTGCAGAAGTTGTAATTTTAAACTAATAACTAATACAAAATCACAATTGATTAGCACTAAACAAATTCTATACTAATTACGACCTCGTATGTTAGTAATGAAGCAGGAAGAAATTTTTGGTATAGTGGTAGACCAAGCTTACAGAAGCAAGTAAAATTTTAACGCGTTGTTAAAGTAAGGAACATTTAATGAGTTTGAGTTATTTGTATAATGGTACACACAAAAAAATTTTTTTCTGGTTCAATCACGAAATTAATTGATCCAATTAATTTTTTTTTATTGAAAAGTCTTCTATCACAGAAATGATAGCATCAATTAAAAAATTAATTGAAGGTCAATTAAAAATTAATTGATCCAATTAAAAAATTAATTGATATTATTAATTTCTGGGATTGATTTTTGTTTCAATTAAAAAAATTTTCAATCAATTAAATTTTTAATTGAATATTTTTTAAAACTCAATTAAAATTTAATTGGAAGATTTTTCGTGAAATTTTTTTCTGTGTACTCAACATTTACATCTTTTCATATAATAAGAAATGGACTAAAACAAAAAAAAAAATCATGTGCGTCAAACCAAGACAATATTAGACGTGCAGTCGATTTTATCTTTTGCTTTAATGAAATTAAAATTTATTTGTGTGCACACAAAAAAATTTTTTTCTGATTCAATCACGAAATTAGTTGATCCAATTAATTTTTAATTGAAATGTCTTCAATCACAGAAATGATAGTATCAATTAAAAAATTAATTGAAGGTCAATTAAAAAGTTAATTGATCCAATTAAAAAATTAATTGATACTATTATTTTTGTGATTGATTTTTGTTTCAATTAAAAAATTTGTTGAATCAATTAAATTTTTAATTGAATATTTTTTAAAACTCAATTAAAATTTTAATTGGAAAAATTTTCGTGAAATTTTTTTGTGTGTGGTAATGAATTTTATACCTACGTTTTTTTTTTCATACAATTTTCAAAACTTTTTTTTTTAAACAAATAACGAAACCGTCTCTATTATACACTGCACCATTCGGTACACTAATACAATTTTTTTCCTGATTCAATAACGAAAATAATTGATCCAATTATTTTTTTAAATGAAAAGTCTTCAATCACGAAAATTATAGCATCAATCACAGTTTTAATTGGACATAAAAAAATTCGTGATTAAAAAATTAATTCATTTAGTAGCAAATTTCAATTAATTTTTTAATTGATTCAATTAAAAATTAATTGCAAATTCAAATAATTTTTTCATTAAAAACGTAACTATTTTCAATTACTTTTTTAATTGACTTAATTTGATAAAAAAATTAATGTTTGAAATAAATGTTTAGTTAAAAATATCTATCACTTTTTAAATGATTTAGCCTTCCGAGTTTATTAAAAAGTAAATTGTATCAATTAATTTTAAAATTGATTTTTTATACCCTCCAACAGGATGGGGGGTATATTAATTTTGTCATTCCGTTTGTAACACATCGAAATATTGCTCTAAGTCTACATAAAGTATATATATTCTGGGTCGTGGTGAAATGCTGAGTCGATTTGAGCATGTCCGTCCGCTAACATCCGAACGAAACAAGCTATCGACTTGAAACTTGGCATAAGTAATTGTTATTGATGTAGGTGGGAGGGTATTGCAAATGGCCCATATCGGACCACTTTTACGTATAGCCCCCATATAAACCGAACCCCAGATTTGGCTTCCGCTTGAAAATTGGTATGTGGTGTTAGTATATGGTCTATAACAACCATGCAAAAATTGGTCCATATAGGTCCATAAATATATATAGCCCCCAGTACATGGTCTCTAACAACCAAGCAAAAATTGGTCCATATAGGTCCATTACACTAGCCAACAGTCGTTTTGTGAATTGGTTCTAGCATAATTTTTCTCATTGATTTTGACCTACTAAACACGAAAATGAGTTTTAAAAAATTTTCTGTCGATTGGTTTTCGAGATACAAATTTTTGAACGTTTTTTTTTAAGTTTTGGAGGTACACTTACAATTTTGAGCATATCTTTCGTCCTCTTTGACCTATTAGACCCTATTGCTACTCAAATTAAAGAAAATTGAGCCGTCTACAACTCATTCTCAGAAAATTTTCAAATCGGGTAAGTAGTTTGGATGTTGGCGGCTTAAAAAATTTAAAAAAACGGCGTTTTTTTAGTAAAAATGTAGCAGAAAAAACCATATAAAAATTCATATAAAATATAAAACATGATGCTAACAGCAATTTTGGTTTTTTGCGTATAGCTGAAATTTTTACAAAGAAAATAAGCTCTTACTTAACAAAATCTAACAACAAATTATTATAATTTTTTTGGTAAAAGACCGAAAAGACCAAATCAACACATCAACGCTGTTTTCCACATGGCATAAAATGTTGTTAGAATTTTCTGAGAATGAGTTGTAGATGATTCAATTTTCTTTAATTTGAGTAGCACTAATATCAAATAGGTCAAAGAAGACGAAAGATATGCTCAAAATTGTAAGTGTACCTCCAAAAATTAAAAAAAGTTCACAAATTTGTATCTCGAAAACCAATCGACCTAAAATTTTTTAAAACTCATTTTCGTGTTTAGTAGGTCAAAATCAATGAGAAAAATTATGCTAGAATTCACAGAGAAATTTTTGTTATTTGTGACCTAGTGTTATTATATATAGCCCCCATATAAACCGATCCCCAGATTTGACCTTCGGAGCCTCTTGGAGAAGCAAAATTCATCCGATCCGGTTGAAATTTGGTACGTGGTGTTAGTATATAGTCTCTAACACCCATGCAAAAATTGGTTCATATAGGTCCATAATTATATAGACCCCATATAAACCGATCCCCAGATTTGACCTCCGGAACCTCTTGCAGGAGCAAAATTCATCCGATTCGTTTGAAATTTGGTAAATTTCGCTAGTATATGGCCGCTAACAGCCATGCAAAAATTGGTGCACATCGATCTATATTTATATATAACCAATGGCCAATCACACACAAATTGGCCCACATCGCCAAAAGTAATCTACTAAAATTTGATTTATATACAAACATTTGTCAAAATTTTATTACTATAGAAAGTTTTGTCAAAATTTTATTACTATAGAAAGTCTTGTCAAAATTTTATTTCTGTAGAAAATTTTGTCAAATTTTTATTTCTATAGAAAATGTTGTCAACATTTTATTTCTATAGAAAATTTTATCAAAATTTTATTTCTGTAAAAAATTGTATCAAAATTTTATTTCTATAGATAATTTTGTCAAAATTTTATTTCTATAGAAAATTTTGTTAAAATTGTATTTCTACAGAAAATTTTGTCAAAATTTTATTTCTATAGAAAATTATGTCAACATTTTATTTCTATAGAAAATTTTGTCGAACTGAATTATATACATCTTTAATCGGCCTTTTTTTGTTTAATATATCCCCCGTATGGACTAACTTACAATATAGAAGACGGTGTTAAGTATTTTTTAAGATACCTTGCCATCGGCAAGTGTTACCTCAACCCAAGTAATTCGATTGTGGATGACAGTCTTTAGTAGAAGTTTCTACGCAATCCATGGTGGAGGGTGCATAAGATTCGGCCTGGCCGAACTTACGGCCGTATATACTTGTTTTATTTTAATGATTCTCTCTTGATTAAAAAGTTAATTGTATCAATTAATTTATTAATTGGAAATATTTTGGTGACATTATTTTCTGTGCTGTGAGTTGTAGACCACTTGTTCATCAAAAAAAAAAAAAAATAATAGTAATAATAATAATTTCAATCTAGCTTAGGAAAATATTCCATTCCATTCACCATTAGATGTGATCCTACAAACAAAAAATAACTTAAATTCTGATAAGTCTGGAGTCGATCTTTAATACCCACATGCTGAAAAAAATCACAGCATTTTCGAGCTATGGCCATCCGAAAAATTGAAAAAAAGTGCTCAATTTTGAATTTTGGAAAAAAAACTATAGAGGCTCATACAACAAACGGCAACCAATCTAGCAAAACCCAGAAATTACTTTTCTCCTCTCATCGAGTAAGTAATTATTAGTTTGAAGTCGAAAAGTTGAATATTGCGTCACTGTGTAATAGCGTCCGTTGAAAACACTTCGTCGTAGCGGGTTATTTGAAAATATATAGAATTTCAGATGGAATTTCATGGGTATCGTATAAAAAATGGGATGTCTAGACGCTCAAGAGGTCAAAGCGCGAGATCGGTCTATATGTGGGAGATACCAAAACATGGATCAATATACAGTATCTCCAGCACACTTACACAGAAAAAAGTTTTTAACGAAAAATTTTCCAATTCAAATTTTAATTGAGTTTTAAAAATATTCAATTAAAACTTTAATTGAATCAACAAATTTTAACTATGCAAAAATTGGTCCACATCGGTCAATAATTATATATAGCCCCCATATAAACCGATCACCAGATTTGACCTCCGGAGACTCTTGGAAGACCAAAATTCATCTGATTCAGTTGAAATTTGGTACGTGGTGTTAATATGTGGCCTCAAACACCAATGCAAAAATTGGTCGAAATCGGTCCATAATTATATATAGCCCCCATATAAACCGATCCCCAGGTTTGACCTCCGGAGCCTCTTGGAAGACCAAAATTCATCTAATTCAGTTGAAATTTGGTACGTGGTGTTAATATATGACCTCAAATACCAATGCAAAAATTGGTCGAAATCGGTCCATAATTATATATAGCCCCCATATAAACCGATCCCCAGATTTGACCTCCTGAAGAGCAAAATTCATCCGATTCGGTTGAAATTTGGTACGTGATGTTAGTATATGGTATTAAACAACCATGCAGGAATTGGTTCATATCAGTCCATAATTATATGTAGCCCCCATATAAACCGATCCCCAGATTTGACCCCCGGTGCCTTTTGGAAAAGCAAAATTCATCCGATCTGGTTGAAATTTGGTACGTGATGGTAGTATATGATATTTAACAACCATGCCAAAAGTGGTCCATATCAGTCCATAATCATATATAGCCCCCATATAAACCGATCCCGAGATTTGGTTTTGGAGCCACTTGGAGGAGCAAATTTCATTCGAGTCAGTTGAAATTTGGTACATTGTGCTAGTATATGTCCGTTAAAAACCATGCCTAACTAGGTCCATATCGGTCTATAGTTATATATAGCCCTCAGATAAACCGATCCCCAATCACACAAAAATTGGTCCATATCAAGTTCATAATTGTATATAGCCCCCATATAAGCGACCTCCATATTTCAATTCTGGCTCTTTACGTACCGTGCAAAAGCGCATATCGATTCGTAATTATTGGTAGACTTACCTATATATAACTTGTTTGTCTAATATATACCACTAACTTACAATTTAGAAGACGATGTTAAGAAGTTTTAAGATATCTTGCCATCGGCAAGTGTTACCACAATCCAAGTAATTCGATTGTGGATGACAGTATTTCGTAGATGTTTCTACGCAATCCACGGTAGAGGGTACATAAGATTCGGCCTGGCCGAACTTACGGCCGTATATACTTGTTTTGTTTAATATATACGCCGTATGGACTAACTTGCAATTGAGAAGACGGTGTTAAGAAGTTTTAAGATATCTTGTCATCGGCAAGTGTTACCGCAACCCGAGTAATTCGATTATGGATGACAGTCTTTAGTACAAGTATCTATGCAATCCATGGTGGAGGGTACATAAGATTCGGCCTGGTCGAACTTACGGCCGTTTATACTTGTATTCATTATCGTATCCTTCGAAATATTCTGTGAAGGATATGATTCTTCCCTAAAAATTAGATATTAGTTTTATATTTATATTTTAACCTGCACTGAAAAAAATACTGTCGTGAGGTCAAAGATTTCATGTCTTTAAAATACGAATGCGAATTTTGCTTAGCATGGAAGACGCATTTCTCTAATACAAAGTTTTTTTCGATAAACTTTGCAATGAAGTCGTATTGTCCTTACAATTAAGTGATTTCACTTATATGAAATCACTTAATATGAAAGAAAAAATGTTTGGGCTAAGGTCAATTTGACTTTAATAATTTAGAAAAATTCTTTAATTGTAATGAAAATGTCTTTAAATTTGTTGTCATTTTGCATCTTGACCACAAAGCAAAAAATCGTTCAAATATAGGACATGTTTTTCAAAACTTTATTTTACATTTGACGGGATGTTCATTAATCTAAATTTTGACATTGCAATATTTTTAATGTTAATCAATTTTAGGACCTGTAAACTTTCGTCATCAAAACCAGTCCTTATTGTCAGATACAAGGAACGTTTTAAAAGATAAGCCAATTAAATCAATTAAAATCAGTTTAATGCCACAGATAGTACTACAGAAACATGATTTGGCACATATGGCAAATAATTCTAGATATTATTCTTTTCTTTTTTTTTTTTTGGGAGTGAAAACTAATTGCCACAAAAAGCTAATTCAATTCAATTGGTATTGTGTGGCAAAGGGAATTGCTAACAGCTTTCATAATCAAGATAAATACACACTGATTTAAATGGATAAATTTAAATCGGATATTGACTTTCTGCCCAGTTCAGTTCATTTTTGTTGTTATTTGGGATTTTGCAATAATTGAATAAATAGGGATTTAAAAATGTTTTAGATATAAATCCTAATTTGCATAAAAGCCATGTGAATATGAAATTGCTAACTGCTGCATTACATTCAATTTAATTTGGATATATTTTCATTTTCCCTCGTCTTTCTCATGTGGATAGCTGTGGAAAAAAGTTTCTACTATATCTCCTGCCATGTAATTTTATTTGAAGGGACACACCTCCGCTCGCAATTTTTTTTAATGCTAGACCAATTTCAGAGAGGAAATAACATATCAGTAAAATGGGTGTGCCTCAATTTCCTTTATTTCTTTCCAGCTATAATGGAGTTGTGAATATTGTTTTTTTCACTCTCTCTGTCTCTCTCCATCGACATTCATAATCACACACCAATTTGAGTATACTTGTGTGTGTGTGTCTACGCTTATCTTTTCCTTGCACATGAGTGACAGCATCAAGCGGAAGTCCTTTTTTCTTGAGTGTGTGTGTGTGTATGTGTATGTGAATGACATGCAACAATATGTTTTTGCAAATGTATGATTTTTACCGTTTCTGTGTTATCGCTGTCGTTGAGCGGAAATTAACTGTATGAATGTTGCTACTTCTTTTTTGACATACTCGATGATGTGAAAGGAAATTTCATTATTGAAACATTCAAGTGTGTGCATCTACATTGGGTCGTATACATGGAAAACATTTTATGAAAGTAATAAGTTTATCTATAAATGTTACTACGTTATTGTCATAGTACATGTGATTTGATGTGGAACTTTGGTTTTCACGGTTATATGTTCCAATGTACTTGAGGCTAAGGATAGTGTACATGAGTAAGTAAGGACATCAGTAGTAGATAAGGTTTTATGTCATCTGCAGTATGCCTAACTTAATTACAAATGGACCGCTTAATTGAAAACTCAGCATGCATTGAGAGTTCAACACAACAATGTCTGGAACATTATGGTGGAAACTATGATAAGGGTTTTGTGTTTTGAGAACTATGTTGTATTAAAACAATTATTTTTTCTAGGTACCATATTAAATATACAATGTTGAAATGAGTGGGAATGTATGCATATTTATTTGGTGCAATGGTTAGCATGCCCGCCTTGCATACACAAGGTCGTGAGTTCGATTCCTGCTTCGACCGAACACCAAAAACTTTTTCAGCGGTGGATTATCCCACCTCAGTAATGCTGGTGACATTTCTGTGGGTTTCAAAGCTTCTCTAAGTGGTTTCACTGCAATGTGGAACGCCGTTCGGACTCGGCTATAAAAAGGATGTCCCTTGTCATTGAGCTTAACATGGAATCGGGCAGCACTCAGTGATAAGCGAGAAGTTCACCAATGTGGTATCACAATGAACGTTGAAAGTTACAAGAGGCTTAGCAGCATACACTCAAAAAAAAAGTTGACTTGGATTCAAAGATTTTGACCTTCCCTTAAGGATTTTTGTATTGATTCCAAGCCAAAGATGCGGCTTCTTTAAAATTAAGACATTTTTTTAGCGACCCATCTGGCTTTGAATCTAGGACGAATAAAATTAAAATTAGGATACAGATCTCATTTATCAAATTTTCATTCTCTTTTCACAGTTTATTAATAAAGCTATTCATGTACATACAAATGCCATTTTAAAAATACAAATTATAACGGATACTTCAAAGTAAAAAAGTTTTCTTAATTCTAGGTTAGGTTAGGTTAGGTGGCAGCCCGATATTTCAGGCTCACTTAGACTATTCAGTCCATTGTGATACCACAGTGGTGAACTTCTCTCTTATCACTGAGTGCTGCCCGATTCTATGTTAAGCTCAATTGCAAGGGACCTTCTTTTTATAGCCGAGTCCGAACGGCGTTCCACATTGCAGTAAAACCAGAAGCTTTCAAACCCTCAGAAATGTCACCAGCATTACTGAGGTGGGATTATGCACCGCTGAAAAACTTTTTCGTGTTTGGTCGAAACTGGGTTCGAATCCACGACCCTGTGTATGCAAGGCGGGCATCATAGCCATTACACCGCGATGGCTCCCGTAAAGCCAATTTAACTTTATTTTAGTTCATGGAATTATTATGTTTGGAGAAAGTTAGTTAAATGAACTAAAATTTAAGATTCGGCCGGGCCAAATCTTAAATACCCACCACCATGAACCAAATATTAGGGTTTCCTTTGAAATTTCAGGAGGGCTTGAGGACTTGAGGACACTTCCCGAAGATAAATTTAAAGATTTCACCTATGAGGAGTATATCAAATTCTGGATTTATAAGAACAATTTTTGTTTGAGTTTTAGTGTGCAAGAAAATTATAAAATAACGTCTTGATTTGAAATCTTAAATCTGTAGAAGTAAAGTCTGGAAATTTTACATTGAGTTTCAAGCAATTTTCATGATCAGTGCGCCTTCTACACCCTCAAGAAGTGAAGTCGGTCTATATGGAGGCATTACCAAATGGACCGATAAAAACTTGATCCGATACACGTTTTTGTGAGTTTAAATACCAGAATATTTACAGAATGGAAGCCCAAGAAGTAAAATCGGGAAATCGGTCTATATGGGGGCTATACCAAAATATGGACCGATACTCACAATTTTCGGCACACCTCTTTATGACCCGAAAATACCTCTAGATTTCCAATTTCAGGCAAATAGGATAAAAACTACTGTTTCTATAAGCCCAAGAACCCGGGAGGTCGTTTTATATGGGGACCATACCAAAACATTGTGGTCCTACAATACCTCTAGATTTCCAATTTCAGGTAAATTGAATAAAAACTGCGGTTTCTATAAGCCCAAGAAGTACAATCGGGAGATCGGTCTATATGGGGGCTATACCAAAATATGGACCGATACTCACAATTTTTGGCACACGTATTTGTGGTCCTACAATACCTATAGATTTCCAATTTCAGGTAAATTGAATAAAAACTGCGGTTTCTATAAGCCCAAGAAATAAAATCGGGAGATTGGTCTATATGGGGGCTATACCAAAATATGGACCCATACTCACAATTTTTGGCCCACGTATTTGTGGTCCTACAATACATCTAGATTTCCAATTTCAGGTAAATTGAATAAAAACTGTGGTTTCTATAAGCCCAAGAAGTAAAATCGGGAGATCGGTCTATATGGAGGCTATACCAAAACATGAACCGATACTCACCATTTTTGGCACACCTCTTTATGGTCATAAAATACCTCTAGATTTCAAATTTCAGGCAAATTGGATAAAAACTACGATTTCTATAAGCCCAAGACCCCAAATCGGGAGGTCGGTTTATATGGGGACTATATCAAAACCTGGACCGATATAGCCCATCTTCGAACTTGACCTGCCTGCAGGCAAAAGACGAGTTTGTGCAATATTTCAGCACGATTGCTTCATTATTGAAGACTGTAGCGTGATTACAACAGACAGACAGGCAGACAGACGGACAGACGGACATCGTTATATCATCTTGGAATTTCTCCCTGATCAAGAATATATATACTTTACATAGTCGGAAATCGATATTTCGATGTGTTACAAACGGAATGACAAACTTATTATACCCCCGTCACCATTCTATGGTGGTGGGTATAAAAACAGGACAAAACAAGTAGGAAAAGTCTAAAGTCGGATGGGGCCGACTATATTATACCCTGCTCCACTTTTTATATCTAAATTTTCGATACCATATCACATCCGTCAAATGTCTTGGGGGCTATATATAAAGGTTTGTCCCAAATTCATACATTTAAATATCACTCGATCTGGACAGAACTGGATGGACTTCTACAAAATCTATAGACTCAAACTTTAAGTCGGCTAATGCACTAGGGTGGAACACAATGTTAGTAAAAAAAACTATGGGAAACGTTTAAATATGAAACAATTTTAAGGAAACTTCGAAAGAGTTTATTTATGATTTATCGCCCGATATATATGTATTAGAAGTTTAGGAAAATTAGAGTCATTTTTACAACTTTTCGACTAAGCAGTGGCGATTTTACAAGGAAAATGTTGGTATTTTGACCATTTTTGTCGAAATCGGAAGAACATATATATGGGAGCTATATCTAAATCTGAACCGATTTCAACCAAATTGGGCACGCATAGCAACAATGCTAATTCTACTCCCTGTGCAAAATCGGAGTTAAAAATTGGCCTCTGTGGTCATATGAGTGTAAATCGGGCGAAAGCTATATATGGGAGCTATATCTAAATCTGAACCGATTTCAACCAAATATGGCACGCATAGCTACAATGCCAATTCTACTCCCTGTGCAAAATTTCAACTAAATCGGAGCATAAAATTGGCCTCTGTGGTCATATGAGTGTAAATCGGGCGAAAGCTATATATGGGAGATATATCTAAATCTGAAGCGATTTCAACCAAATTAGGCACGCATAGCTACAATGCCAATTCTACTCCCTGTGCAAAATTTCAACTAAATCGGAGCATAAAATTGGCCTCTGTGGTCATATTAGTGTAAATCGGCCGAAAGCTATATATTGGAGCTATATCTAAATCTGAACCGATTTCAACCAAATATGGCACGCATAGCTATAATGCCAATTCTACTCCCTGTGCAAAATTTCAACTAAATCGGAGTTTAAAATTGGCCTCTGTGGTCATATGAGTGTAAATCGGGGGAAAGCTATATATGGGAGATATATCTAAATCTGAACCGATTTCAACCAAATTGGGCACGCATAGCTATAATGCCAATTCTACTCCCTGTGCAAAATTTCAACTAAATCGGAGCATAAAATTGGCCTCTGTGGTCATATTAGTGTAAATCGGCCGAAAGCTATATATTGGAGCTATATCTAAATCTGAACCGATTTCAACCAAATTTGGCACGCATAGCTACAATACCAATTCTACTCCCTGTGCAAAATTTCAACTAAATCGGAGTTAAAAATTGGCCTCTGTGGTCATATGAGTGTAAATCGGGGGAAAGGTATATATGGGAGATATATTTAAATCTGAACCGATTTCAACCAAATATGGCACGCATAGCTACAATGCCAATTCTACTCTCTGTGCAAAATTTCAACTAAATCGGAGCATAAAATTGGCCTCTGTGGTCATATGAGTGTAAATCGGGGGAAAGCTATATATGGGAGATATATCTAAATCTGAAGCGATTTCAACTAAATTTGGCACGCATAGCTACAATGCTAATTCTACTCCCTGTGCAAAATTTCAACCAAATTGGGGCAAAACTCTGGCTTCTGGGACCGTATTAGTCCATATCGGGCGTATGATATATATGTGAGCTATATCTACATCTGAACCGATTTCAATACAATTTGGCACATTTGACTATAGTACTAATTGTTCTTCTTGTGCAAAATTTTAAGCAAATCAGGGTAAAACTCTGGCTTCTGGGGCCATATAAGTTCATATCGGGCGAATTATATATATGGGAGCTATATGTAAATCTGAACCGATTTCTTCCAAAATCAATAGGGATCTATTCTGAGCCTAAACACATACTTGTGCCAAATTTTAAGTCGATTGGACTAAAACTGCGACCTAGACTTTGATTACAAAAATGTGTTCACGGACAGACGGATATGGCTATATCGATTCAGGAGCCCACCCTGAGCATTTTTGCCAAAGACACCATGTGTCTATCTCGTCTCCTTCTGGGTGTTGCAAACATATGCACTAACTTATAATACCCTGTTCCACAGTGTGGCGCAGGGTATAATTATAGTTATAGTTCATTATTTCTTGAAATTTGTAAATTTTACTCCAAATGAGCTCATCTCGAACTTCGTATGGCACTGAAGACATTCTTGCAATTTTGAACTCCATTTTTTGTCTTCAAACTACAAAATTTTCTTTAACAAGTGAAAAAAAAATAAATTATGTCAAATACATTTTCTTGAATTTGTTGAAATATGTTTACTTATGTTTGTGATATCGGCGTGATGTCAGAGTTTGTAATACTACTTAGTTAAAACTTTCTAAAAGTAATCTAATTTTTCTAAAATTAACCAATTTTTTTTTTCTTGGTGGGTTCACTGTTTTTTTTTCAGTGTAGACTTTCATAATATTATTTAAAGAAACCTGATTTTGGGATATGAACTGGCTAAAGTCCATGGATACAGGATAAATATTAATAGAATTGTTCATTAAAGTTTCGTTTAGATAAAATATTGAAATATATTTTGTTTTAGTTTTTTTTTTAATATAATTAAAGTTACAACCATGTTCAATAGATTTAAATCTCTATACAACATGGAAGTATACGTTTTATGACAAAAACCATTAGCATTGCATAAAGGATATATCATTATCACATCTCTTGCTATGCCATTCTCACACCCTGTGGACAGTTTGGTTTTCATGAATAATCTGCTAAATAGCACCGAGTTCATTATGCTGGCATGGACATTGACATAGCAATGAGATGGCATGGGCGGAGAACCTTCATGCATTAACATGTTCTGGATAAACATGTACATCAGATACATTTTTTATAATTTTATCATGTAATGAAAATCTATAACAAATTTACTCATGTGTAGTTATTAAATAAAATATCAAAACAAGAGATTTAAATTGAACAGAAAGATACTCGTTTACATGTTGCAATTATTATGCGGTTTTAAAAACATTATAGATAATCAGATGAACAAGATAATCAAAAGTGTATGACTTTAATTTAGCATTGAAAGCTTTAAAGTGTGCAAGATAATGATGAAATTACGCCTTGATTTGAAATCTAAAATCTGTAGATTTTCATCCCCATTATTTAAATGATTACGAGAAGTAAAATCTGGAAATTTTACATTCAGTTTCAAGCAATTTTCATGATCAGTGCGCCTTCTATACCCTCAAGAATTGAAGTCGGTCTATATGGAGGCCTTACCAAATGGTCCGATAAAAACTAAATCCAATACACGTTTTTTTAATTCTATTTCATTTCAGGCAAATCAGATAAAAACTACGGTTTCTATAAGCCCAAAAAGTAAAATCGGGAGATCGGGCTATACCAAAACATTGACCGATACTCGCCATTTTCGGCGCGCCTTCTTTATGGTCCTATAATACCTCTAGATTTCCAATTTCAGGCCAAATGGATAAAAGCCCAAGAAGTAAAATCTAGAGATATGTCTATATGGGGGCTATATCAAAATATGGACCTATTTTCACCATTTTAGGCACACCTTTTTATGCTCCTAAACTAGCCATCTAGATTTTCAATTTGAGGCAAATTGGGAAAATCATTAGCGTAGCTAGACAATTTTCCTAGGAGGGGCTATAGCCCCCCTAGCTAAAACTTTATAGACTGAACTTATAGGTTCAACTAATGTTTTATTTCATAAAATTGAATAAAGAAATAGACATGAAAATAACTCCACAATCCATTTATAATAAAGAAACTAAAAGTACCCTACGGGAAATTGGTGCAAATTGCCACTGACGGACATATTTCAAAAGTTTTTTTTTTCATTTCGGGTTCGATTAGAAGCCCAAATTGAAAGAGATTTCTAAGAGTTTGACCGAGACTGGTTCCTGAGGACCTGTTTATGGGTTGCTCCTGCTAAATTGTCCCAGGACGTGTCCTTTGGGATGAGTCCAAGACGCGTCCTAAAATGTAAGTTTACTCCGTCAATGACAAACCCATGTTAAAGTGGACGGTCCCTTACATACGTTTTGATCACAACTGGGACTGGTCCATACACACCAGGGACTAGTCCTGTACCAGTTCTGTGGTTGATCCATTTCCCGTAGGGTAGTTCCACACTTTTCCCAGCAAAAAATTGGGAGTTGTTCTAAAGGCACAACTTTAAAAGCACTTCCAAAAATGTCTTCACAAAGAAGTTAACTATTTTGACTACACAGGAAGTTTTTGTACTTTATATTTTATACCCTCCACCATAGGATGGGGGTATATTAACTTTGTCATTCCATTTGTAACACATCGAAATATTGCTCTAAGACCCCATAAAGTATATATATTCTGGGTCGTGGTGAAATTCTGAGTCGATCTGAGCATTCCCGTCCGTCCGTCCGTCCGTCTTTTGAAAACACGCTAACTTCCGAACGAAACAAGCTATCGACTTGAAACTTGGTACAAATAGTTGTTATTGATGTAGGTCGAATGGTATTGCAAATGGGCCATATCGGTCCACTTTTACGTATAGCCCCCATATAGACGGACCCCCAAATTTGGCTTGCGAGGCCTTTAAGAGAAGCAAATTTCATCCGATCCGGCTGAAATTTGGTACATGGTGTGAGTATATGGTCTCTAACAACCATGCAAAAATTGGTCCACATCAGTCCATAATTATATATAGCCCCCATATAGACGGACCCCCAAATTTGGCTTGCGAGGCCTTTAAGAGAAGCAAATTTCATCCGGTCCGGCTGAAATTTGGTACATGGTGTTAGTATATGGTCTCTAATAACCGTGCAAAAATTGAACCACATCGGTCCATAATTATATATAGCCCCCATATAAACCGATCCCCCCCCACATAAGAGAAGCACATTTCATCCGATCCGGCTGAAATTTGGTACATGGTGTAAGTATATGGTCTCTAACAACCATGCAAAAATTGGTCCACATCGGTCCATAATTATATATAGCCCCCATATAAACCGATCCCCCGATTTGGCTTGCGAGGCCTCTAAGAGAAGCAAATTTCATCCGATCCGGCTGAAATTTGGTACATGGTGTTAGTATATGGTATCTAACAACCATGCAAAAATTGGTCCACACAGGTCCATAATTATATATAGTCCCCATATAAAACGATCACCAGATTTGACCTCCGGAGCCTCTTGGAAGACCAAAATTCATCTGATTCAGTTGAAATTTGGTACGTAGTGTTAATATATGGCCTCAAAGTCCCATGCACAAATTGGTCGGTATCGGTCCTTAATTATATTTAGGCCCCATATAAACCGATCCCCAGATTTGACCTCCAGAGCCCGGTGGAAGAGCAAAATTCTTCCCATTCGGTTGAAATTTGGTATGTGATGTTAGTATATGGTATCCAACAACCATGCAGGAATTGGTTCCTATCAGCCCATAATTATATATAGCTCCCATATAAAGCGATCCCCAGATTTGACCTCCGGTGCCTTTTGGAGAAGCAAAATTCATCCGATCTGCTTGAAATTTGGTACGTGGTTATAGTATATGATATTTAACAACCATGCCAAAAGTGGTCCATATCAGTCCATAATCATATATAGCCCCATATAAACCGATCCCGAGATTTGGTTTTGGAGCCTCTTGGAGGAGCAAATTTCATCCGAGTCAGTTGAAATTTGGTACATTGTGCTAGTATATGGCCGTTAACAACCATGCCTAACTAGGTCCATATCGGTCTATAGTTATATATATCGCTCAGATAAATCGATTTCCAATCACACAAAAATTGGTCCATATCAAGTTCATATTTGTATATAGCCCCATATAAGCGACTCCCATATTTCAATTCTGGCTCTCTACGTACCGTGTAAAAAGTCCATATCGATTCGTAAGTATTTGTAGACTTTACTATACATAACTTTTTTGTCTAATATATACCACGTATGGACTAACTCACAATTTAGAAAACGATGTTAAGAAGTTTTAAGATACCACAACCCAAGTAATTCGATTGTGGATGACAGTCTTTCGTAGAAGTTTCTATGCAATCCATGGTGGAGGGTACATAAGATTCGGCCTGGCCGAACTTACGGCCGTATATACTTGTTTATATTTTAATGCGTTTTCTGTTTTCTTTTTTCAAATAGTTTAAAAAAAGAGTAAGAATAAATAAAATGGTACAAATTATTCAAATTTTGCCACAAAATGCCAAATCCATTATAGAAAAATCGGTAATATTTGAAAAAAAACGTTTTAAACAAGCGTTAGAATACATTAAAAATCATAAAAAGTATAAAAATTATTTATTTGGGAAAATATCACAAAATTTTTAATTCACATTCAAAACACTGAATTCGGCGACGCTTTTTTTGCAGCATTATTAAGATATTAAATTTTGAAAGAATAGTTTTAATATCAATTACAGTTTTTAATCAACTAAATCATAAGTTCAACCACAGATTTATTTCATAAATATCAGACTTCTACCACAACCCAAGTAATTCGATTGTGCATGAAAGTCTTTAGTGGAACTTTGTGCGTTGTACGGGTATATACTTGATTAATTTTTATAAAAATGTAAAATCGTAAATAGGTTTTCAAATTCTGGGGGGAGGGCTAAAATTTTTCTGGGGGGGGTCTAAGCCCCCTCCCCAGAGGCCTTCCTACGCTTATGGAAAAAATACTATGATTTTTATAAACCCAAGAAGTAAAATCGGGAGATATTCTATATGGGGGCTATACCAAAACATAGACCGATACTCACCTTTTTTGGCACACCTCTTTATGGCCTTAAAATACCTCAAGATTTCCAATTTCAGCCAAATCGAATATTAAATACAGTTTCTAGAAGCCCAAGAAATAAAATCGGGAGATCGCTCTATATATGGATGCTGTACCAAAATAGGGACCGATACTCACCATTTTTGGCACACCTCTTTATGGTTTTAAACTACCTCTAGATTTTCAATTTCAGGCAAATTGGATAAAAACTACGGTTTCTATAAGCCCAGGAAGTAATATCGGGAGAACGGTCTATATAGGGGCTATACCAAAACATGGACCGATACTCACCAATTTTGGCACACCTATTTTTGATCCTAAAATACCTCAACATTTCCAATTTCAGGCGAATTGGATAAAAACTACGGTTTCCATAAGCCCAAAACCCCAAATCGGGAGGTCGGTTTATATGGGTACTATATCAAAACCAGGACCAATATAGCCCATCTTCGAACAGACAAAAGACGAGTTTGTGCAAAATTTCAGCACGATTGCTTCATTATTGAAGACTGTAGCGTGATTACAACAGACAGACAGACAGACGGACATGGTTAAATCGTCTTAGAAAATCTCCCTGATCACGAATATATATACTTTATATAGTCGGAAATCGATATTTCGATGTGTTACAAACGGAATGACAAACTTATTATACCCCCGTCACCATTCTAATATGGTGATGGGTATAAAAATGTCTTTGGTGCTATACGAAGTTCAACTTTCTTTAAAATTAGTTAGTTTTAACTTCAAGAAGGGTCACTTTTTTCTGGGTGCATATCAACAAAACTAAGCCTTCAATTCAATGGTGATTTAAAAATGTCACACTTGTAATTTATTTTATTCTTAAATTTAATTTGATTTATTTGTTAGCCTTGAAAATGGGGAGGATAAAGCGAAAAAAAAAAAACAAATAAATAATACAATGAATGAAACCCAACAACCCAAATGAAAAATAAAACTCCACCCAAACCCCTTTTCCAGAGAGTGTCTTTGCTTATGCGTTATTGTTTTTGTTTTTTTTTTACTCTTCCCTTGGCTTTGTTTTGGATCTATAACATTGTGTCAACTTGTTTTTGACACGTTTCCCCAAGGGAAGTAGTTCAACAATATGGTTGTTAAAATAAATTCCAATGGCAGGCCCATATATACAGGACTTTCCTATATGAGTAGTATTCCCTCACTTAAATATACAAACTCGACCATACGACTATACTAACACATACATATGCAATACGGAAACAAGAAAAATGAATAAAAGTATTTGGCCAAAATGTCACTTGAGGTGTGTGCGAGTGTGTTTGTGTTCGAATGATGGAGAACAGATATGCTAGTGCTTGAATATATTGGTTTGTGTATCGCTTCAGTTTTTTTTTTTGTTCTATTTTTCTATCACTTTATTCAATTTCACCTTTTGAACTTTATTATTTATATTTTCCAGAGGCTTGTCGTTTTTATTTTTGCAAATATTTTATATATGGGCCACTAGATACATACACCCTCAAAAAAACAATCGCTTTTGTAACATATACTCCCAAACATATTTTGCTTCAAGCATATACATTTTATGGGTATTGCCCAAACATTTATATATTTGATTTCTTCCAATATATAATATGTTTGAAAGCACATTGGTCTAAACAATATAATATGTTTGGGTAGTCTAGGTTAGGTTAGGTTAGGTTATGTGGCAGCCCGATGTATCTGGCTCACTTAGACTATTAAGTCCATTGTGATACCACAGTGGTGAACTTTTCTCTTATCACTGAGTGCTGCCCGATTCCATATTAAGCTCAATGACAAGGGACCTACTTTTTATAGCCGAGTCCGAACGGCGTTCCACATTCCAGTGAAACCACTTAGAGAAGCTTTGAAACCCTCAGAAATGTCACCAGCATTACTGAGGTGGGATAATCCACCGCTGAAAAACGTTTTGGTGTTCGGTCGAAGCAGGAATCGAACCCACGACCTTGTGTATGCAAGGCGGGCATGCTAACTTTTGCACCACGGTGGGTAGTCTAAGTTCCAAACATTATGTAATTTTCCATCCAAATTCAATAATGTTGTCTTCCAAAAAACTATATGTTATTATGTGAACATATAATATTATATGCTTAGAAGAATTTTCTCCCAAAGAAGATTGTGCTCAAAATTTTGTTTCTGCTTAATTGTATGGTGGAGGGTATAAAAATATATAGTCGGAAATCAATATTTCGATGTTTTACAAACGGAATGACAATCTTATTTTACCCCCGTCACCATTCTATGGTGGTGGGTATGAAAACATTATAATCTCTATATTTATTAAAATATTTATACCCTGCGCCACACTGTGGAACAGGGTATTATAAGTTAGTGCATATGTTTGTAACACCCAGAAGGAGACGAGGTAGACACATGGTGTCTTTGGCAATAATGCTCAGGGTGGGTCCCTGGGTCGATATAACCATGTCTGTCTGTCCGTTTGTTCGTCCGTCTGTCTGTGAACACATTTTTGTGATCAAAGTCTAGGTCGCAATTTAAGTCCAATTGCCTTCAAATTTGGCAAATGTTCCTAATTTGGGTCAGAATAGAACACTATTGATTTTGGAAGAAATCTGTTCAGATTTAGATATAGCTCTCATATATATCTTTCGCCCGATATGCACTAATATGGACCCAGCAGCCAGAGTTTTATACCGATTTGCTTGAAATTTTGTACAAACATAACACTTAGTCGTATAGTCAAGTGTGCAAAATTTGATTAAAATCGGTTCAGATTTAGATATAGCTCCCATATATATCTTTCGCCCGATATGGACTTATATGGCCCCAGAAGCCAGATTTTTGGCCGAAGTTGGTTGAAATTTTTCACTAGGAGTACAATTAGTAGTATAGTCAAGTGCGCAAAATTTGATTGAAATCGGTTCAGATTTAGTTATAGCTCCCATATATATCTTTCGCCAGATATGGACTAATATGGTCCTAAAAGCCAGAATTTTGGCCCAATTTGGATGAAATTTGGCACAGGGAGTAGATGTAGCATTGTAGCTATGCGTGCCAAATTTGGTTGAAATCGATTCAGATTTAGATATAGCTCCCATATATATTTTTCGCCCGATATGCACTTAAAGGTTGATACGGTCAAAATTTGGTCAAGGGAAAACGCGTGTAAATCGGCGAAATCGTTTATTTAAAAAATCAAATTAAATTTCTTTTTCAAGTTCAATTAGTATAAAATTCAGGAAAAATATTCAGTTAGGCTTTTCCAAATCCGAATTGCCGGGCCTCACGCTTGACACCTGCCATCAGATTTTGTACAGCCACCTTGTCCACCTTCTTCGCCGCAGAAAGCCAGTTTGCCTTGAACTGCTGCTCGTCCTTAGCAGTTTTTTTGGTCTTCTTTAGGTTCCGCTTGACAATAGCCAAGTATTTCTCAATTGGGCGGAGCTCTGGCGTGTTGGGAGGGTTCTTGTCCTTGGGAACCACCTGAACGTTGTTGGCGGCGTACCACTCCATGGCCTTTTTACCGTAATGGCAAGATGCCAAATCCGGCCAAAACAGTACGGAACAACCGTGTTTCTTCAGGAAAGGCAGCAGACGTTTATTCAAACACTCTTTCACGTAAATTTCTTGTTTGACAGTCCCGGAAGCTATGAAAATGCTGATTTTCAAGCCATAGGTACAGATGGCTTGCCAAACCAGATATTTCTTTGCGAACTTTGACAGTTTTATGTGTTTGAAAATATCTGCTACCTTTCCCCTTCCTTTTGCCGTATAAAACTCCTGTCCCCGAAACTGCTTGTAGTCGGCTTTGACGAAGGTTTCGTCGTCCATTATCACGCAGTCAAACTTCGTCAGCAGCGTCGTGTACAGCCTCCGGGATCGCGTTTTGGCCGTCGTATTTTGTTTATCATCGCGATTTGGAGTCACTACCTTCTTGTAAGTCGATAGTCCGGCTCGTTTTTTGGCTCGATGCACGGTTGTAGACGATACACCCAGCTTATTTGCGGCATCTCGGAGAGAGAGGTTAGGGTTTCGCTTGAAACTACCGGCAACTCTCTTTGTCGTCTCAGCGGTTTCCGGTTTTCGATTTCCCCCCGATCCAGACTTCCTGGCTGTCGACAAACGTTCCCCAAACACTTTAATTACATTTGTAACGGTTGATTTGGCAACTTTTAGCGATTTTGCCAGCTTTGCGTGCGAGTAGCTCGGATTTTCGTGATGCGCGAGCAAAATTTTGATACGCTGCTCTTCTTGCTTGGACGGCATTTTGACAACTGAAGAGTGAATTCCGAAATCAAAATAGGAGCAACATTCTACACACACACACCTTCAAAATGAGGGGTGTTCAGGTTTTTTAAATGCAAAATTTAAAGAAATACGTCAAGTTTATATTGACCAAATTTTGACCGTATCACCATTTATATGGACCCAGAAGCCAGAGTTTTATCCCGATTAGTTTGAAATTTTGCACAAGAAGTACAATTGGTAGTATAGTCATGTGTGCCAAATTCGATTGAAATCGGTTCAGATTTAGATATAGCTTCCATATATATTTTTCGCCCGATATGGACTTATATGGCCCCACAAGCCAGAGTTTTGTCCCAATTTGGTTGAAATTATGCACTAGAAGTAAAATTAGTAATATAGTCATGTGTGCCAAATTTGATTGAATTCGGTTCAGATTTAGATATAGCTCCCATATATATGTTTTTCTGATTTCGACAAAAATGGTCAAAATACCAACATTTTCCTTTGTAAATCGCCACTGCTTAGTCGAAAAGTTGTAAAAATGACTCTAATTTTCCTAAACTTCTAATACATATATATCGAGCGATAAATCATAAATAAACTTTTGCGAAGTTTCCTTAAAATTGCTTCAGATTTAAATGTTTCCCATATTTTTTTACTAAAATTGTGTTCCACCCTAGTGCATTAGCCAACATAAATTTTGAGTCTATCGACTCTGTAAAAGTTTATCAAATTCTGTGCAAATCGAGTGATATTTAAATGTATGTATTTGGGACAAATCTTTATATATAGCACCCAGTACATTTGACGGATGTGATATGGTATCGAAAATTTAGATCTACAAAGTGGTGCAGGGTATAATATAGTCGGCCCCACCCGACTTTAGACTTTCCTTACTTGTTATTTTTGCAAATATTTTATATATGGGGCACTAGATATATACACCCTCAAAAAATCGCTTCTGTAACATATACTCCCAAACACATTTTGCTTCAAGCATAAACATTTTTGGGTATTGCCCAAACATTTATATATTTGATTTCTTCCAATATATAATATGTTTGAAAGCATATTGGTCTAAACAATATAATATGTTTGGGGAGTCTAAGTTCCAAACATTATGTATTTTTCCATCCAAATTCAATAATGTTGTCTTCTAAAAAACTATATGTTATTATGTGAACATATAATATGTTTGGAAGCATTTTGAACCCAAAAATATTATATGCTTAGAAGAATTTTCTCCCAAAGAAGATTGTGCTCAATATTTTGTTTCTGCTTAATTGTATGGTGGAGGGTATAAAAATATATAGTCAGAAATCAATATTTCGATGTTTTACAAACGGAATGACCCCCGTCACCATTATGGTGGTGGGTATAAAAACATTATAATCTCTATTTTTATTAAAATATTTTTATAAAGATATTTGTTCTTATTAATTTTTTTTTCAGGTTACTTGCCAAACTATGTTTTTACATTGACTAAATTCCAAACTGTGTGACCACTAACTAAAGAATCAGTATCCATATTAATAATTGATTCACTATTAATAAATTTCCCATATTACCAGGTGCACCGAGCCACAGTGGTGCAATGGTTAGCATGCCCGCCTTGCATACACAAGGTCGTGGGTTCGATTCCTGCTTCGACAGAACACCAAAAAGTTTTTTGCGGTGGATTATCCCACCTCAGCTTCTCGAAGTGGTTTCACTACAATGTGGAACGACGTTCGGACTCGGCTATAAAAAGGAGTTCCCTTGTCATTGAGCTTAACATGGAATCGGGCAGCACTCAGTGATAAGAAGTTCACCAATGTGGTATCACAATGGACTGAATAGTAGACTATTCAGTCCATTGTGAATCTGATACATCGGGCTGCCACTTAACCTAACCTACCAGGTGCATACAATAAGAGGGTAAGTAGAAAATTCCACAAATGGCTCTCGTAAGAATTTCCACTTAAATTTTATGGAAATGCCCATATGTATATATTTTCTCTTCACTACCGCCTTACACCCTCTCACATTCCAATCATACATATGTTTTGGTTGACATGTGAATACCTACCTTGACAAGGACATGGTTAAGATGGGGTTTCCTCTCACAAACTCTTACACATAATGAACAAAAATACAGACACACACACACACACACATATACCCACACATATTATTACTGTTTTCCGTAATAATGTTCGTTTGTTCCTGAGTGTCTATTCATGTATGTGTCATGAATGAAAATGTTCCATGAACTAAAGAATCGTTTTATGCCCTTGCCTATGGTTTGGTCCTGCCAAAGAAGAAAATAGAAGAACATAAGAATAGCATCTAGGACAACAGCAAATAAACATATTGAAGGCATTTGTATGTATGTTTGTTTTTCATTGTTTTTGTTGTTGTTGATTGTGAAAAGGTATTCCCAATAGTATGCTAAAAAATTTCATTAATTCCATGGACAAACAACAACGAAATATCTCAGATTTTTTTTGTGTGTGTATCGAAATTCCAAACTCCAGATTTAGTTATTTGTCAAATAAGAGTTTAATTGAAACTACTGATACCACTTCCAATGGGGGAAAACCAATTTAATAAATAATAATGTTGTTGCTGTTTCCTATTTTTTTTTTTTTTTGTGGCCAAAAACTTTTCTATTGGCTAACAAAGTGACCTCTTTTTTTATTGCCCATAAAAGGAGTTGATGTGCTATTGGGTCCCATGGACAAATATGCTTAATTTTTGGATATTTGGTCGAACAAAATCAAAAAATATTTTATGGGAAATGAGAAGATTTTGAATAATCCAACTAGAAAACAAAGCATAAAAAATAATTAGCATAGTGGAAAATCAGGCATATTCACTGGCAAAAATAATTTGCTTTCTATCAAAAATACAGATGCGAAATCTGTTTGTATAGGTAAAAATTTTCAATACATGTCTCTGTTTTAGTTTTCCTTCCTAACCAGCTTTAACTACGTCTCCCATTATATAAGCTTTAACTATAAAACATTTATTTTCCAAAAAGTTGGTTTTAATGTGGAAAAATGTGTTTTGGTCTCCAGTGTATACAATTCACTGAGCTTTCGCTTCGTGACTAAAAAAATCCTCAGGTTGCGCTCGACATCGACATCATGGCCAAATATTTTTTGAACGAATTTTGTTGCCATGAAAGGACATGTTCCTTCGAGGGGACGAAGTTGCAGTCTAAACAGAGTCGGGGTCGGAAAAATTATTTTTGTCTGAAAATTTCAATCACACCAGTAACACAATTACTGTTGAATAAGGATGAGTTTAAATAACAGTGATTTAATAATCAGCTGTTTATTTTATAATAAAGGGGAAATATGCAGTTAATAGTGAAAAGTTATACCAGCGAAATATCCACCACCATGCTCAGAAGGTCATATCCGTTTCAGGAAGATTTGAATCTTTAATATCTATCCTCTTTGATGACTTCTAAACGAAACGATAACAGCGGAATAAATCATCATTGATGATTCTTTTAAATGAAAAGATCACCGGTGATGATTATTCTATATGAAACAAGTATATACGGCCGTAAGTTCGGCCAAGCTTATGTACCCTCTATAGAGATAAAATTTTGATAAAATTTTCTATAGAAATAAAATTTTGACAAAATTTTCTATAGAAATAAAATTTTGACAAAATTTTCTAAAGAAATAAAATTTTAAGAAAATTTTCTATAGAAATAAAAATTTGACAAAATTTTCTATAGTAATAAAATTTTGACAAAATTTTCTATAGAAATAAAGTTTTAACAACATTTTCTTTAGAAATAAAGTTTTAACAACATTTTTTATATATATAAAAATTTGACAAAATTTTCTATAGAAATAAAGTTTTATCAAAATTTTCTACAGAAGTAAAATTTTTACAACATTTTCTATAGAAATAAAAATTTGACAAAATTTTCTATAGAAATAAAATTTTGACAACAGTTTCTATAGAAATAAAATTTTGGCAAAATTTTCTAAAGAAATAAAATTTTTACAACATTTTCTATAGATATAAAAATTTGACAAAATTTTCTATAGAAATAACATGTTGAAAAAATTTTCTATAGAAATAAAATTTTAACAAAATTTTCTATAGAAATAAAATTTTTACAGCATTTCCTATAGAAATAAAATTTTGACAAAATTTTCTATAGAAATAAAATCTTGACAAAATTTTCTATAGAAATAAAATTTTTACAAATTTTCTATTGAAATAAAGATTTGACAAAAATTTCTATAGAAATAAAATGTTGAAAAAATTTTCTATAGAAATAAAATTTTAACAAAATTTTCTAGGCCGAAGCTTATGTACCCTCTAGAGAAATAAAATTTTGACAAAATTTTCTATAGAAATAAAATCTCGACAAAAATTTTTATAGAAATAAAATTTTGACAAAATTTTCTATAAAAATAAAGATTTTACAAAATTTTCTATAGAAATAAAGTTTTGACAAAATTTTCTATAGAAATAAAGTTTTGACAAAATTTTCTATAGAAATAAAGTTTTGACAAAATTTTCTATAGAAATAAAATTTTGACAAAATTTTCTATAGAAATAAAGTTTTAACAAAATTTTCTATAGAAATAAAATTTTTACAACATTTTCTTTAGAAATAAAGATTTTACAAAATTTTCTATAGAAATAAAGTTTTGACAAAATTTTCTATAGAAATAAAATTTTGAAAAAATTTTCTATAGAAATAAAGTTTTAACAAAATTTTCTATAGAAATAAAATGTTTACAACATTTTTTATAGAAGTAAAAATTTGACAAAATTTTCTATAGAAATAAAGTTTTGACAAAATTTTCTATAGAAATAAAGTTTTGACAAAATTTTCTATAGAAATAAAGTTTTGACAAAATTTTCTATAGAAATAAAATTTTGACAAAATTTTCTATAGAAATAAAGGTTTAACAAAATTTTCTATAGAAATAAAATTTTTACAACATTTTCTATAGAAATAAAGATTTGACAAAATTTTCTATAGAAATAAAGTTTTGACAAAATTTTCTATAGAAATAAAAGTTTGAAAAAATTTTCTATAGAAATAAAGTTTAAACAAAATTTTCTATAGAAATAAAATGTTTACAACATTTTTTATAGAAGTAAAAATTTGACAAAATTTTCTATAGAAATAAAATTTTGACAAAATTTTCTATAGAAATAAAATTTTGACAAAATTTTCTATAGAAATAAAATCTTGACAAAATTTTCTATAGAAATAAAATTTTAACAAAATTTTCTATTGAAATAAAGATTTGACAAAATTTTCTATAGAAATAAAGTTTTAACAAAATTTTCTATAGAAATAAAATCTTGACAAAATTTTCTATAGAAATAAAATTTCGTTTTGTTTTGTCATTATATAAGCTTTAACTATAAAATATTTATTTTCCAAAAAGTTGGTCTTAATGTGAAAAAATGTGTTTTGGTCTCCAGTGTATACCAATCACTGAGCTTTCGCTTTGTGACTAAAAAATTCCTCAGGTTGCGCTCGCCATCGAGTCATGGCCAAATATTTCTTGAACGAATTTTGTTGCCATGAAAGGACATGTTCCTTCGAGGGTACAAAGTTGCAGTCTAAACAGAGTCGGGGTCGGAAAATTTATTTTTGTCTGAAATTTTCAATCACACCAATAACACAATTGCTGTTGAATAAGGAGGAATTTAAATAACAGTGATTTAATAATCAGCTGTTTATTTTATAATAAAGGGGAAATATGCAGTTAATAGTGAAAAGTTATACCAGCGAAATATCCACCACCATGCTCAGAAGGTCATATCCGTTTCAGGAAGATTTGAATCTTTAATATCTATCCTCTTTGATGACTTCTAAACGAAACAATAACAGCGGAATAAATCATCATTGATGATTCTTTTAAATGTAAAGATCACCGGTGACGACTATTCTATATGAAACAAGTATATACGGCCGTAAGTTCGGCCGAAGCTTATGTACCCTCTATAGAGATAAAATTTTGATAAAATTTTCTATAGAAATAAAATTTTGACAAAATTTTCTATAGAAATAAAATTTTGACAAAATTTTCTAAAGAAATAAAATTTTAAGAAAATTTTCTATAGAAATAAAAATTTGACAAAATTTTCTATAGTAATAAAATTTTGACAAAATTTTCTATAGAAATAAAGTTTTAACAACATTTTCTTTAGAAATAAAGTTTTAACAACATTTTTTATATATATAAAAATTTGACAAAATTTTCTATAGAAATAAAGTTTTATCAAAATTTTCTACAGAAGTAAAATTTTTACAACATTTTCTATAGAAATAAAAATTTGACAAAATTTTCTATAGAAATAAAATTTTGACAACAGTTTCTATAGAAATAAAATTTTGGCAAAATTTTCTAAAGAAATAAAATTTTTACAACATTTTCTATAGATATAAAAATTTGACAAAATTTTCTATAGAAATAACATGTTGAAAAAATTTTCTATAGAAATAAAATTTTAACAAAATTTTCTATAGAAATAAAATTTTTACAGCATTTCCTATAGAAATAAAATTTTGACAAAATTTTCTATAGAAATAAAATCTTGACAAAATTTTCTATAGAAATAAAATTTTTACAAATTTTCTATTGAAATAAAGATTTGACAAAATTTTCTATAGAAATAAAATGTTGAAAAAATTTTCTATAGAAATAAAATTTTAACAAAATTTTCTAGGCCGAAGCTTATGTACCCTCTAGAGAAATAAAATTTTGACAAAATTTTCTATAGAAATAAAATCTCGACAAAAATTTTTATAGAAATAAAATTTTGACAAAATTTTCTATAAAAATAAAGATTTTACAAAATTTTCTATAGAAATAAAGTTTTGACAAAATTTTCTATAGAAATAAAGTTTTGACAAAATTTTCTATAGAAATAAAGTTTTGACAAAATTTTCTATAGAAATAAAATTTTGACCAAATTTTCTATAGAAATAAAGTTTTAACAAAATTTTCTATAGAAATAAAATTTTTACAACATTTTCTTTAGAAATAAAGATTTTACAAAATTTTCTATAGAAATAAAGTTTTGACAAAATTTTCTATAGAAATAAAATTTTGAAAAAATTTTCTATAGAAATAAAGTTTTAACAAAATTTTCTATAGAAATAAAATGTTTACAACATTTTTTATAGAAGTAAAAATTTGACAAAATTTTCTATAGAAATAAAGTTTTGACAAAATTTTCTATAGAAATAAAGTATTGACAAAATTTTCTATAGAAATAAAGTTTTGACAAAATTTTCTATAGAAATAAAATTTTGACAAAATTTTCTATAGAAATAAAGGTTTAACAAAATTTTCTATAGAAATAAAATTTTTACAACATTTTCTATAGAAATAAAGATTTGACAAAATTTTCTATAGAAATAAAAGTTTGAAAAAATTTTCTATAGAAATAAAGGTTAAACAAAATTTTCTATAGAAATAAAATGTTTACAACATTTTTTATAGAAGTAAAAATTTGACAAAATTTTCTATAGAAATAAAATTTTGACAAAATTTTCTATAGAAATAAAATTTTTACAAAATTTTCTATAGAAATAAAATCTTGACAAAATTTTCTATAGAAATAAAATTTTAACAAAATTTTCTATTGAAATAAAGATTTGACAAAATTTTCTATAGAAATAAAGTTTTAACAAAATTTTCTATAGAAATAAAAGTTTTACAACATTTTCTATAGAAATAAAGATTTTACAAAATTTTCTATAGAAATAAAGTTTTGACAAAATTTTCTTCAGAAATAAAATCTTTTTTCTATTGGAATAAAATCTTGAAAATTTTTTTCTATAGAAATAAAATTCGTTTTGTTTTGTTATTGTTGGTTTTTTTCGTTAATCATTGTTGTTGTTTTTGATTTCAGCTTAAAACCATGCATTGACTAAACTACAAGTGTAGCTTAACCAACAGAGGAAAAGAATGTTTGTCAAATTTATTTGGGCAAAGCCCTATAGACTGCAAGATGGTTAGATGGACGCATGTTTCGGAATTACCACATCCATCATTAGCATCCTCTACTTGCAGCAAAACTATCAACCAATTATCACAATAAATTCAGGCAGTTCACTAAACCCAAAAGTTAACCACACTTGAACCTTCCGAAAAACGGTTTACACGATAGCCGGCTTATGCCGAAATAAATTCTTGCAATCATGTCTCTTTTCCTTTGCCACCGTCAAATCATCGATTTAAAAAAAAAAATCTATAGAAATAAAATTTTATTTTGTTTTGTTATTGTTGGTTTGTACTTCAATCATATTTGTTGTTTTGATCTCAGCTTAGAAACCATTGCGTTGACTAACCTATAAGAGTAGCTTAAGAACAGAACCATAACATTTTGGTAGTTCTGTCTACCTACATAACATTTTGGTCGATAATTTTTGACTATCAACCAATTATCACAATAAATTCAGGCAGTTCACTAAACCCAAAAGTGAACCACACTTGAACCTTCCGAAAAACGGTTTACACGATAGCCGGCTTATGCCGAAATAAATTCTTGCAAACATGTCACTTTTCCTTTGCCACCGTCAAATCATCGATTTAAAAAAAAATCTATAGAAATAAAATTTTATTTTGTTTTGTTATTGTTGGTTTGTACTTCAATCATATTTGTTGTTTTGATCTCAGCTTAGAAACCATTGCGTTGACTAACCTATAAGAGTAGCTTAAGAACAGAACCATAACATTTTGGTAGTTCTGTCTACCTACATAACATTTTGGTCGATAATTTTTGGCTCGAATGGCAACCATGATTATGAACCGATGTGGACCAATTTTTGTGTGATTGGGTATCGGCCATATATTTATAAATATAGACCGATATGGACTAATTTTGGTATGGTTGTTAGCGGCCATATACTAACACCACGTTCCAAATTTCAACCTAATCGGATGAATTTTGCTCTTCCAAGAGGCTCCGCAAGTTAAATCTGGGGATCGGTTTTTATGGGGGCTATATATAATTATGGACCGATATGGACCAATTTTGGCATGGTTGTTAGATACCATATACTTACACCTCGTACTAAATTTCAACCGGATTGGATGAATTTTGCTCCTCCATGAGGTTCCGGAGGTCAAATCTGGGGATCGATTTATATGGGGGCTAATATCATTATGGACCAATATGGACCAATTTTGGCATGGTTGTTAAAGACCATATACTAACACCACGTACCAAATTTCAACCGGATCTGATGAAATTTGCCTCTCTAAGAGGCTTCGCAAGCCAAATCTGGGGGTTGGTTTATATGGGGGCTATACATAAAAGTGGTCCATAATACCGTACGACCTACATCAATTATAACTACTTGTGGCAAGTTTCAAGTCGATAGCTTGTTTCGTGATTTCAACTGACGGACGGATGGATGGACATGCTTAGATCGACTCAGAACTTCACCACGACCCAGAATATATATACTTTATGGGGTCTTAGAGCAATATTTCGATTTGTTACAAACGGAATCACAAAGTTAATATACCCCCCACCCTATGGTGGAGGGTTTAAAAATCATGGTTGATAACTTTTCTATATGAAAAGATCACCGTTGAAAACTTTTCTATACGAAAAGATCACCGTTATATACAAAACTATCATCGTTGAAAATTTTTCAATATGAAATGATCACCGTTAATAACCTTTCTCTACGAGAATATTTTTGTTTATGACTGCTTTTTACGACAACATCAACGTTGATGCATTTTGTATACAATACGATCATGGTTGATGACCTTTCTATACGAAAACATCGCCATTGATGATTTGTCTATAAAAAGAGTTGATGACTTTTTTTATATGACAAGATGAACGTTGATGAAAATTGTGTACAGTAAGATCATCGTTAATGAGTTTTCTATAAGAAAATATCATTGTTAAAGACCTTTCTATGTGAAAAAATAATTGTTGATATATTTTGTATATGATAAATCGACGTTGATGAATTTTATATACAGTAAAATCATGGTTGATGACTTTTCTTAACGAAGGGATCACGGTTGATAACTATCCTATATAAATACATCATCGTTGATAACTTTCCTATACAAAAATATCAACTTTGATTAATTTTCAATATGAATGATGATTTTCTACATGAAAAGATCATCGTTAAAGACCGTTCTATATGTAAGATCATTGTTCATTATTTTTCGATACGAGAAGATCATCGTTGAAGACTTGTTTTATTTGACAAGATGAACGTTAATGAATTTTGTATGCAGCAAGATCATCGTTGATTAATTTTCTATACGAAAATATCATCGTTGAAAACCTTTCTATAAGAAAAGATCATTTTCCTATAAGAATTGATTACTTTTCTATACAAAAATATAAACGTTGATGCATTTCTATACAAAAGTATCGACGTTGATGAGTTTTCTATACGAAAAGATTATTGTTAATGAATTTTCTATAGGAACATATCACCGTTTTGGACTTTGGACTTTTGAGAGGAACATCGTTGATGACTTTCTATACGAAATGATCATCGTTGATTATGTTTCTAAACGGGAAGATCATTGTTGATAAATTATCCACACGAAGAGACCGCCGATGATTACTTTTCTATACCAAAAGATCATTTTTCTATAGGATAAGATCATTGTTAATTACTTTGGTATAAGACAACATCAACGTTGATGCATTACTGTATTAAAAACTACAGTAAGATCATCGTTGATCATCTTTCTATACGAAAAGTTCATAGTTGATGCATTTTCTATACAAAATATATGAAAAGATCATCTTTGATGATTTTTCTATACAGTTAAGATCAGCGTTAACAAAGTTATCACTTGATTACTTTTGTATAAGACAAGATCAACGTTGATGAATTTTCAATATGAATTTATACTTTTTTATACGAAAATATCATCGTTGATATTTTCTTCCTTCTATATGTAAGATTTTTCTATACGACAAGATCATCCTTGAAGCCTTTTTTATACGACAAGATGGACGTTGCTGAGTTTTGTATGCAGCAAGATCATCGATGATTACTTTTCTATACGCAGAAATATCATCGTTGAAAACCTTTCTATATGAAAAGATCATTTTCCTATATGAATTGATCTCTTGGATGACTTTTTTGTTTGAGAAGATCAACGTTGATACATCTTGTATACTGTAGGAGTACCGTTGATGACCTTTATATACAAAAATATCATCATTGATAACTTTTCCATCCGAGAAGATCAGCGTTGATGATTTTTCTGTACCAAAAGATCATCGTTGATGATCAACGGTGTTGGTAGAAGTTTGTACCAGGGCTGTGGAGCCGGAGTCTGAAGAAGGATGGACATGCTTAGAAGATTTTGCTGGAGTCGGAGTCGGAGCCGGAGTCGTATAAATTTTGCTTGACTCCGACTCCGGCGAAACAAAATTAGAAAAACACTGATAAGTCCCCGGTCTGACACATAGATGGCGTCGCTAGTATTAAATGCATATTATTTTTATATAGTACCAACCTTCAAAATTTGACGTCTGTAAGTCAATTAGTTTGTGAGATAGAGCGTCTTTTGTGAAGCAACTTTTGTTATTGTGAAAAAAAAAAAATGGAAAACAAGTATATACGGCCGTAAGTTCGGCCAGGCCGAAGCTTATGTACCCTCCACCATGGATTGCGTAGAAACTTCTACTGAAGACTGTCATCCATAATCGAATTACTTGGGTTGCGGTAACTTTTGCCGATAACAAGGTATCTTAAAACTTCCTAATACCGTAACGTATACCACGTAGTCCATACGTGGTATATATTAAAGTTAAAATGGCCCATTAAATACGTATATAATTAAGTTTGACAAAATTTTCTATAGAAATAAAATTTTGACAAAATAAAATTTTGACAACATTTTCTATAAAAGTAAAATTTGGACAAAATTTTCTATAGAAATACGATTTTAAAAAAATTTTCTATAGAAATAACATTTTGACAAAATTTTCTATAGAAATAAAATTTTTACAAAATTTTCCATAGGAATAACATTTCGACAAAACTTTCTATGGAAATAAAATTTTGACAAAATTTTCTATAGAAATAAAATTTTGCTAGATTATTTTTGCTCGAGTGGCAAGCATGATTATGTACCGATATGGACCAATTTTTGTGTGAGTGGGGATCGGCTATATATGTAACTATAGACCGATATGGACCAATTTTTGGCGTGGTTATTAGCGGTCATATATTAACATCACGTTGCAAATTTGAACCGGATCGGATGAATTTTGCTCGTCCAAGTGGCTCCGGAGTTCAAATCTGCGGATCGGTTTATATAGGAGCTATATATAATTATGGACCGATATGGACCAATTTTTGCATGGTTGTTAGAGACCATATACTAATACCATGCACAAAATTTTAGCCGTATCGGATGAAATTTGCTTTTATTTGAAGCACAGCAAGCCAAATTTGGGGGTCCGTTTATATGGGGGCTATA